>NC_056627.2:233513818-234155068 GCF_002870075.4 Lactuca sativa | reverse complement strand
TGCAAGGTATGACTCTTGTTTTTCTATAGTTAATGTTGCCAACTTGCAATACTTTCCATAATGTTGGGTAGCGTAGCATTTTTGTGTATTGCGTCTATTGGGCTCGGTTAATAGTCCATGTTTTGTTACTCCGGTTTGGGCCTGTCCAACCGTGAGCTGTTAGGGTTTATTATAAATTAATCTGCTTGCATGCATATTAGGTTAACGATTGATAGCGATTACGATAGATTATAGATTTTCTTCATCGTTCCTGTAAACCCTAAATCCTCTACAGTAGAAGTTCTTTATCGAGCTCTGCTGAGGATTGTTGATTAATCATTCGACATCTTTGATCCATTCTTGTGTTCTTGCTGTTTACTTGTTTATTACTTTACCTGTTTTAAAGATCTAATCGATCTTCAAGTTAGTTTTTAACTTATCAATTGGTATCAGAGCTGGAGGCTGTGTAAATCATACACTTCTTTTCTGTGAAAAAGATTTCGATTAGGGTTATTCCGCATTTACTGATATTTATTGAGCCGTCATCCCATAATTGACGTAACTCGATATTTATTGTTTTGCCCTAATTTATTACATTACAAGTCTGATCTTTTAACAGGTTATTCGATCTAGTATGGACGAGTCGCAATCCAATCCTATTAATATTTCGAACAACATTGGATCAACAACGAAGATTCACATCCTGTACACCCATGATTATGAAGTCTGGGCGCATCACTTTGAAGATTATGTTATAGGATCTGAGGACAATGGATACCTCATCTGGGAAGCAATCGTTTCTGGACCCTTTTCTCATTCAGCAACTTCAAGGATTATTAAAACTAAAAAGGAGTATAATGATCTTTTGAAAGACGTTAAAGACATTGCTCAAGACGAAAAAGATAAATTTCAGTGCAATATCAAAGCGTTGAGATTAATCAGATTCGCTCTTCAATCCGATACTTTCAGGCTGGTGAGTTCATGCACGACTGCAAAAGAAATTTGGGACAGGCTACGAGAATTATACTCTACAGACGAAGATCTTGAACACTCCATTCAAACCTTACTCTTGTCTGAGTTTGGTGAATTCAAGCAGGGAGCCGAAGAGACCGTGACTCAAACATTCGATCGCTTCAATCATCTTCTTAGCAAGATGATTAAACATGACATCGAAAGGAAGCTTATTGAGCAGAAGGTTACGTTTTTGAACGGCCTCAGATTTGAGTGGAGAGTAGTTGTGTCCACAGTTAAAGCGCATGAGCAATTCAAATCCTACTCTTTGGCGAAACTGGTGGGCATCCTAAAATCTCAAGAAAAGATAGTGTTACATGAGAAAAATGTGGTTTCAAGCCTAGGTTCGTTGGCCCTCCTGTCAAAAAGCAAAGCGGTGATGGAAGAAGAAGACCTCAACTTGGAGGACTATGACCTCACTTCTGAGGACTATGCTATGATGGTGTCAAACCCCAAGAGGTTCATCAAGAAGAGATTCCCCACCAACAAAAACCGAAATTGGCAGGGGAGTTACAGTTCTGAAAAGGTCAAAGATGATCCGAAGGCAGAAGAATTAAAGAAGGAACCGAAGGCTGAAGGAGATTCGGGAGTGAGCTGCTATTACTGTGGAGGAAAGAACCACTATGCAAAAGATTGCGTCCTCAAGAAAATGGCAGAAAAGGACGAGGAAAAGGATGAAGAAGCTTTGTTGCAGAAAAAGCTGGATGAGATCAGGAAGAAGAAATCTACTGCTAACCCTTCTATGAATGCTTTAATTGTGCAGGGTTCGGTAGCAGATGATGAGTTCGGTGGCGTGGAGGTCTGGTTAACGGACTCTGAAGATGATGAAGTGAGGAAGCCTTCTCATGGAAAGGCTTATGTGGCGAAAGAAGAGAGCGGTGGTGGAAAATGCCTAATGGTGTCCGACGTATCTCAGATGAGGGGATACAACACAGATGGTGGGAATGAAGACACGAAGGAGCAACAGAATTTGTGCTTTACAGCTAAAACGCTAAGCGTGCAGTTCAACGAGCTTGATGAACTGATCAAGAAGGTACAATCCGTTTTTGTTTCATTCAAAGTCCCACAATGCTCATACGAAAAGGAACTAAAAAGTGTTAATTCAAGAATCTCTCATCTAGACAGTAGTTTAACTCAAACTCGAGTCACCAATTCTAACCTAACTGACCAATTAAGCAGGGTGTCTTCAAAGAGTGAGGAACGGCGGATGTGGATCGAACTGAAGGAGTCGGAGTTGATCAAAACAAAAGATGAAAACATTTATTTGCAAAGAGACAATTTAAAGCTTTTAAAACAGCGAAATGTTTTTTTGTTTGATTGCTAAACGTCTTTACACTAATATCACTCAGCTTCATTTGGATTGTGAAATAGGACAAAAGATTCATCGCATGATCTTACCCTTCCTTGAGTTTAAGGAGGATGAAATTGATGCTGAGGCTTATAACTGTGAAAGTGTTATTTCATCTGACGATGTTAATCCGACGTATATGTATGGACTAGACAAAATCGAATCTTTCATAAAGTCCAAGGACCATAAGGACATGCTTAAAAACCTTTTGGATGAAAATGATAAACTGAAACTGAGGACCGAAACCATACAAAAATTTGACTCATTGAACGCCAACTTGAGCTTAGAAAATAAAATTGATGTTGAAAATGCATCTGAGCTTAATGAGGACGATAATATGAGTGAAATTTCTGTAAAGGATACAGTTGACTGTTCAGAATTTGTCAAGAGCGAACCTGAAAACCACAAGAATCTCATTTCAGAAAATTCAGTGGAGTTCGCTCGTATGTCCCAACAAAAGTCCCCGATTCTTGCAGAGAAGGCAGTAGTATATCAAAAGGTCAGAACCACTCCAAATCAGGTGTATAAGGTCACAGGCATAACCGAACATCAGACCGTTGAACTCACTGCCATTGTAAACGAAGACAATGCTGATGGCTGTGACGAGTTCTTCTGTTCAGCTCCCATTGATAATGCTGATGAAACGGTACGTTTGTTTGAAAGGACCTCATGGAAAAGCAAAGGCAGATATGTGCCAGAACCTTTGAATAAACCTGACAGCTTCGATGTGCCAAGCACTAGTGGTACAAAAGATGTTCCTCAAGAAAAAGGAATTCCTGCAAAAGAAGTCACTCCACCAAGCGAAACATCATCAGTTCAGAGTGAACCAACTAAGGAAAAACAGAAATCGAAAGCTAATATCCATCATCAACCGAAGCAGATGAGAAATCAAAAACAGCAAAGGAATCAGAGATATAGGAAGAATCTCTCTGAAAGAAAACAGTTTTGGCAATCTCAGAATGCCTATTTCTCACATCAAGACAGGAACTTAAAGTCAGAGAAAAGTCCTGTTGAATCACAAGAGAGCAATAATAACCGAAAGCAGAGGTTCGGTTCAGAGAAAAACATCAACCAAAAGCAAAGGTTCGGTTCAGAGAATGACTCCAACTGAAAGCAGAAGTTCGGTTCAGAGAACTACATCAACCGAAAGCAAAGGTTCGGTTCGGAGAACAAAAGAGATCAAAATTCTAGGGTCGGTCCCACTAATGATCAAAAGCAAAAGGGTCACCTAGAATCTCCAGTCAAGAAGTCATCTCCATCTAAGTTCTATCATTCTAACTCTTCTAATTCTTCAAACTCTTCTAACTCTTCTGCACCTCGTTCTAAATTCCATTCTTGTCACTCTCAAAAACCTCAATCATCAACTGAACCGAAAGGAAAATCAAAGGTCTCAGCAGTTAAACCAGAGTCCAAACCAAAAGCCATGAATCCCAATAACATTAAGGTTTTCACCATCAAAAAGAAAGATGAAACAACACTAATAAAAAGAACATACCTTGTTGACATCTCTCTTACTATTCCTGTTCCTGTGAAAGGCTCACGAGGACCCAAGAAACTTTGGGTTCCTAAATCTTCTTAATTTTTGCAGGTTATCAGTGACGAGCAGTTTGACGAAGAATGGTACATAGACAGTGGCTGCTCGCGTCACATGATAGGAAGGAAGGAAGAGCTAAGGGAATACAGGTCTCTTTCAAATGGTGGAAACGTCAAGTTCGGGAACAACTCCTTCGGCACCATAAAAGGCTACGAAATGATTACAAATGGTGATTTCACGATACGGAAGGTTGCATACGTGGAAGGATTACAACACAACCTCATCAGTGTATCTCAACTTGTTGGAGGTACCAGTCTCAAAGTTTCATTCGACGATGAGGGCTCTGAAATCATTGAGAAGAAAACGAAAAGAGTTATTCTCAAATCGGAGCGTAAAGGTGAAATGTTTCCCCTGAACCTCAAACCCATCAAGGGAAACCCAGCTATCTGCCTGTTATCAAAAGCAAAATTTGATGAGAGCTGGTTGTGGCACCGAAGGCTCTCTCATCTCAACTTTAAAGACATCAACAAACTTGTCACTGGAGGTCATGTTCGAGATCTTCCATTGCTCAAGTACGATAGAGACCATTTGTGTGCTGCATGTGAAATGGGGAAGCAGAGTCGTCAAAATCATCCATATATAATAAACACTAAAGTTGTTGAACCACTAGAATTACTTCATATTGATTTGTGTGGTCCTTCATCTATGAAAAGTATCGGTGGTAGCAAGTACATTCTTGTTATTATTGATGATTTTTCGCGTTTTGCATGGGTGTTCTTTCTGAAGCTTAAATCTGAAGCGACTCACAAGCTAAAGGTGTTCATCAAGCAAATTGAAGTACAGCTGAAGAAAGTCGTTCGCAACATCAGGAGCGACAATGGACTGGAATTCAAAAATAAAGAATTCGAATAATTCTTGGCAGAAAAAGGAATCAGTCACAACTTCTCAGCTCCCTACACACCTCAACAAAACGGAATTGTCGAAAGACGAAACCGATCTTTATGTGAAGCAGCCCGAACCATGCTAAGTTTCGCTTCCTTACCTCTTTATTTTTGGGCTGATGCTATTTCTGCTGCTTGTTTTACACAGAACAGGTCTTATCTCAATAAGCGTTTCACTCTCACTCCTTATGAGATCATCAACAACAGGAAGCCGAATGTCAAATTCTTCCATGTGTTTGGTTCACGGTGTTTCATCTTCAATTCTAAAGAACACCGCAACAAGTTTGATGTCAAAGCTGACGAAGGGATATTTCTGGGCTACTCTCTTACTTCTAAAGCGTATAGGGTATTAAACAAGCGTTTGAGGAAAATAGAAGAAACCTATTATGTGACTTTTGATGACAGCTATGTCAAAAAGCTGAAGGCCAACGAGGACACAACTGGAGAAATCTTTCCTCAAACTGGCCAGGTCACAGCCTCAATCGCTAATCTATTTGAGAAGTTCATGGAGTTGTTTGATGAACCATAGAAGGCCACTCTCTCAGAAGCCAGCACAGCAGACAACAAGGTAGATCATCTGAAGCAACTGGTCGACGATGCTGCAAGGAGAATGAATGAAGGAGAATCAAGTTCTGACGATCCTCCACAACACAATGCTTCAGTCGAGGGGGAGGATTCGCCATCGTCATCACAGCCAAGCTCACATGTTGAGGGGGAGAACCGTTCTCAAGCTGCTCCCGAACGCACTTCACCAACCGAAAGTACCACACCAACCGAAAGTGCCTCAACACCCGAAGGTGCATCAACACCTGAATGCTCAACACCACAAGAAACCTCTGTAGCTCAAGATACTCAAGACATTCCTGAAAGCTTATCTGTCGAGGGGGAGCATGCCGACATGTCCTATGACTATGAAAGTCAATCCGAACCAGAAGAGATGATAAACGCTAAATTGGATCCTACCTTTGATCCTAACTACCCTCCTCTCGTCAAATGGACCAGAGATCATCCTGTCTCTCAAGTCATTGGGGATGAATCTGAAAAAGTTCTGACCCGATCACAACTCAAGGCAAAACAAACTTCCTTGTTTTCAAAAGTGGAATTCTGCATGTTTAACTCCTTCGTATCAAAAGTTGAGCCAGAGACAGTTAACACTGCTCTTGATCACTCCGATTGGGTTCAAGCTATGCAAGACGAACTGAATGAATTCGAAAGGAACAAAGTTTGGCGACTTATTCCAAATCCTCCAGATGCCTCGGTTGTTGGTCTCAAATGGGTCTTCAGGAATAAAATGGACAAGGAAGGGAACGTGATTCGAAACAAAGCACGTCTGGTAGTGAGAGGATACTGTCAGGAGGAAGGAACTGACTATGAAGAGACTTTTGCTCCTATTGCTAGGCTGGAATCTGTTAGAATCTTTCTCGCCTATGCTGCACACAAAAACTTTGAAGTTTACCAAATGGACGTCAAGTGTGCATTTCTCAATGGTGAACTCGAAGAAACAGTGTACGTGGAGCAACCTCCCGGATTCATAAATGAAAGGTATCCTAATCACTGTTACATTTTGGACAAAGCCGTGTATGGACTGAAACAAGCTCTGAGAGCCTGGTATGAAACGCTGACAAAATTTTTAAAGATGTCCAAATTTAAACAAGGTTCGGTTGACCCAACCTTCTTTCGCAAGAAGGAAGGTAACCACCTTATGATTGTTCAAATTTACGTCGATGATATCATCTTTGGCTCAACGAATCCCAGCTTAACAGCTGAATTCAAAAAGTTGATGGAGACTAAATTTGAAATGAGCTCAATGGGTCCTATTAACTTTTTCCTTGGTTTAAATATTAGACAGGGACCCGAAGACATCTTTATTAATCAGGAAGCTTACACGATGACTCTCCTTGCAAAATTTGGCATGATGGGAGATTCAAAAGTCAAAGTTCCAATGGCGTTCAGCACCAAGCTCACTCCATCCTTGGATAAACCGGCAGTTGATATTACGCTTTATCGCCAGATGATTGGTTCACTGATGTATCTTACTGCTAGCAGGCCTGACATAATGTTTTCTGTTTGTTATTGTGCTAGATTTCAGGCAAACCCACGCAAACCTCACATGCTTGCAGTGAAGAACATTCTACGATATCTCAAGCGAACTACCTCTTTAGGTCTGTGGTATCCTTCCAACTCAGGCTTCTTTGTTCAAGCCTACTCAGATGCAGACCTTGGAGGTTGTGGACTCGACAGGAAAAGCACCACTGGTGGCTGCCAATTCCTTGACGGGAAGTTGGTTAGCTGGCAATCAAAGAAACAAACCTATGTGTCCTTATCTACAACTGAAGCAGAATACATTGCAGCTGCATCCTGTACCTCTCAAGTGATTTGGATCCAGAGTCAACTCCGAGACTATGGACTCAATATGAAAAAGATCCCACTATATTGTGACTCTGAAAGTGCAATTAGGATCTGTCATAACCCAGTGCAACACTCCAAGACTAAGCACATAGCACTGAGGTATCACTTCATCAAAGATCATGTGGAAGATGGAAACGTTGAAATTCACTTTGTTAGAACCACTGATCAACTGGCTGATGTCTTTACCAAAGCTCTTCCTGAAGCGACATTCAACAAAATTCTACAAGGGCTAGGTATGATGGAATCAGAGTCAGTACCTCAAACTACCTCTCCAACTCACAAGTAAGAAGCGAAATAGACCGAACGTTCGGGTTCGGTTGTTGTACTCATGTACCGAAATGAACCGAACGCTCTGGTTCGGTTAGATAATCTGCACTTCGCTCATCAACTAAAGGTAGTTTTCTTGGTTGTAAATTTCATGTATAATTGCTCTTATTACATTTCTTTCATTATCAAAAGTATTTCCTTTTTGAAAATCTAATTTCTTCGGTAACCGAAATAAACCGAAGGTTCGGGTTCGGTTTTCCAAAATTTTTCAAAACCAAAACCTACCGAACGCTCGGGTTCGGTTTTTCAAAATTTTTCAAAACCGAAACCAACCGAAGGCTCGGGTTCGGTTTTCCAAAATTTTTCAAAACCGAAACCAACCGAAGGTTCGGGTTCGGTTTTCCAAAATTTTTCAAAACCGAAACCTACCGAACGCTCGGGTTTGGTTTTTCAAAATTTTTCAAAGCCGAAACCAACCGAAGGTTCGGGTTCGGTTTTCCAAAATTTTACAAAACCGAAACCTACCGAACGCTCGGGTTCGGTTTTTCAAAATATTTCAAAACCGAAACCAACCGAAGGCTCGGGTTCGGTTTTCCAAAATTTTTCAAAACCGAAACCAACCGAAGGTTCGGGTTCGGTTTTCCAAAGTTTTTCAAAACCGAAACCTACCGAACGCTCGGGTTCGGTTTTTCAAAATTTTTCAAAACCGAAACCAACTGAAGGTTCGGGTTCGGTTTTCCAAAAATTTTCAAAACCGAAACCAACCGAACGCTCGGGTTCGGTTTTTCAAAATTTTTCACAACCGAAATCAACCGAACGCTCGGGTTCGGTTCCAAAGTTTTTTTTGAATCTTTTTATTTTCTTTCTTAGTCTTATTTTTTTTATTATTTTTTTATTTTTTTTATCATTTATTTTTTTATATATCAAAAACTCCAAAAATATTTTGTTCTTTGTTTGCTTTTTGTCTTTAATTTTATTTGTGTGTTCGTTCTTTATGGGGAAATTGTTGAATTAGTTAAGTGTCCCTAGAAGCATGCTGCTGTATGTGCCCAAAGCCTCATCAGATTCTGAATAATAGCCTTAATGACTTGGTATACACAAACCTTGTCTTCCCAATTAGGCTATCACATTTATTCTAATCGTGAGCTACCTAACTCTCTTCTTACATGAGATAAGAGTTTTCTGCTTAGTCCTACTTTTCACAGCAGAGGTACTTTGATTTCTTACACCATCTCTATTACATTTCTCCATTAAATTCGTTTCACCAACGTAACCCTTGAGACTCTCAGAAATTACCACTGAGGTTTATGGTTACTCAAAAACTGCGTTTATGATCTTAGTTTCGTGCCACTACGAGCTGAGTGAAACCCAAAATTCAATACCCAATCTGAATTGACGGTGAACAATTAATTTGCTCAAGTTTTCACTAATAAATTGACGGACGTATCTTCATGAAATCTCAAATTTTAGTTTGTGTGATTCCTATGAAATTGTTACACACCATAACATTTCTTCCCTTGGGATCCAGTTTTAAATTTTTTATTGAGATTTTATATTTCCCAGCCACTTTAAAATTTATTTCAACCCTACTTGTTCAACAGACTACACCGGTCTCACAAGTACTTTGTTCACTTTCTATCTTATTTCAAGATTAGGACTGTTGAATCAAAGCAAAAGCCACCCTAAGAAGCCTAATTAAAAGAAGCCTTTCATCACTTCTTAATAAGTGTTTGATCGTTATTCAACGGGAAACCACACTAACACTTTAAGGTCTCTCTTGACTTTGAAGGAAGAGATTCGTGCCCGGGATCATTTGTTTCGTGTCTTTATTGACATCACAACTTTTCCTAAAAAGGATTGCTTTATTTCTTTTCTTTTACACCCTTAGCACGAAAATCTTTGATTTTTCAAAATTCTGGTTCTAATAATTACAGGTTATTTCATTGGATTGGTGGTTGATTAAAAGTTGAGGTCAATTTTAATCCACGTGGGCGTATTATTTAACTGCCGTTACACTTTAAAGGGATAAGATGAAGAGTTGCTGACTCAGGCGCGAGTTTAATTGATTTGATTTCAACCGGCGGAAAAGGGAACGCGTGCGAATTTGAAACGTCTAATCTCTAACTGACGTCGCAGACGCGTGTGCGAATTTGAAACGGTTCTTCTCTGACACAGAAAGGGCGCGTGTGAATTTGAAACGGTTTATTAGAAATGGCGCTTGATGGGAGGCGTGTTCTTCGGAATCTGACACTCTCTCTCATGCGTGGTCATCGGTTCCCCAACTGTCACGCATCAGTCACCTCCGGAAAACTCTTGGTATTTCGATAGAAGATTTGGGCAGATCTTTCTCTCTCCTTAAACCCACTATAAAAGGCGACATCCTCTACCATTTACCTCTTTACTGCAATCAAAATTCCCAAGAGAGCAAGAATTCCCTGAACCCTAACTGTTCATCATCTTCCTCCCTCTCTTCAATACTGGCAGATTCATCCTCTGTTCACGCTACTTCTCACATCCTTCCCATTCGCCCTCAAAAGTGTCTCATCATCGACTTAACCCCTCACGCATATGACTCCTACATGTTCCCAATCATCGAGTGCTTGAAGTATTCACCAATTGCACCTGCACTTTCAAGGGCGGAATCAGTGCCAATGGAGTTCCTGTCGCAGATCTATGCGACTGCTCATTATGATAAAGTGGTCGATAGGATCTTCTTCGAAGTTTCTCATCACAAAGCGTCCATCTCCAAGCAACGCTTTTGCTCTCTGCTAGGGTTTGAAGCTGATCCTGCAAGAGTTCATCCAGAGACAATTCCGATGGGGCACCTCTTCAACATGTTCTATAATATGGGGTATACGGAGGCGCTAACTTCCGTCGCGAAGTTCAAGAAATCGTGTTTGCCGCCACAGTGGAACGGGATGTTCACTGTGCTATTCAAGGGTCTCTCAAAAAGAAGCTCTGGTTCAGATGGCTCCAATCGACTGTTCCTGTCCATCTTGTACGGTGTCTACAACGACATTAATGTCGACTATGGGTTTGTTCTCTGGCAACAACTCATCCAAAGTTTATCTTCTTCTTCACGGCATTCTGAGGTGTCGTATGCGAGGTTTTGGACCCTGATTACGAAGTGGGTCATGGACAAGTACAACATTCCCACTGTCACCGGCGCACCGATGTCTTCGATTGGTACATTCCATACCACGAAGATAATCGTCTCCGATGCTTCAAAATTCCCATTCAATGGTTCCATTCCGGAAACCATGTACGCTGATGTTCCAGCTGACAGCAGGATCATCCGGACCTACAAAGAGTTCAAGAAATCTGGTCCGAGGGATCTCACGCCGGAGATGCTGAAATCCATTCACGATGCCAATAGGCCTGCTCCGAGAGGCAAGAAGGCAGATAAAGGGAAACAGGTGGCGAAAGGGGCTAAAGGCCCTTCTCCTAAAAAGAGGAAAGCTACCAAAGCTGCTCAGTCACAGCAGCAGAAGAGGCGAAAGAAACAACCAAAGCGAAAGCTGATTATCGCTTCCTCTTCCAGTGAGTCGGAGGGTGAGAGTTCGGCTTCTGACGACTCTCCAAGAGGCAACACACCTCCAAGGGGCAACACACCACCCATATCACCTACCCCTGACATGAAAATCCATACTTCTCCAATTCCCTCTCCTACTCAAACAATTCCTACTTCCATTCCCACCATAAACCCATTTACCTATATTCCCAAAACTTCATTCCCAATGCCACCACCCATCTTTACCGATGCTACAACAACATCCACTGCAAAGGTTACAACCAACGTATCTGATACGGGGGTTCATACCGATGCAACCGAACCAGCACCAGCAACCGAACCCATACACACAAGCGAAACCCAAAACGCACCCGAACCTACCCGTACTCAAAAACAAACCGAACCTACACCTACCCCTACACCCGAAACCACTCAACCTGAACCTACTCATACCACTACACCACCAGCTTCACCACCACGACCATCTCCCGGTCATGCCTCTGACGGAGATAAGCCTTTCCTTGGCGGGGAAAACATGACATTTGATTCGGTCTATTACAGTCTGTTTCACGTGCAGAGTGATGATGATGAGGACGCTCCGGTCACAAAGAAGCATCTTAAGGAGCTTCATGACAAGGTCGACTTGCTCATTGCCTCTTCCTCTACATCTCAATCATCCCTCTCTGAAGCCGCTCTTCAGAAGATTGTTGATGCCTTCTCAAGGGCTCAGCAAGATTCGGTCGCTTCTGCCACCGCCGCCATAGATGCCTCGACGAAAGCCTGTGAGGCTACGACCGAAAAAGTCGATAAACTATTCTCTGATGCCTCTACCCTGTTAAAATCTTTACAGGAGAGTGCAGATGCTACCAAGACTACGTTGGAACCAATTGTTCAGCAGTTGGCCACGTTTGTCTCTACGGAGTTGAAGTCCTTTGCCACACTTCGTCAGTCTTTGACAGACGACAACTTTGCCCTCCGTGCCTCTATTGACGAGCGCCTCTCTAAACTCCAAGAGGATCTGGCTGCTGAGAACTCGTTGATGGATGTTCTGGCAAGGAAGACCACTGCCCTAAAGGTCAAGAGTGCTCAAATTTCCAATTCTCAACAACAAATTGACGCTCTTCGGTCCGAACGGGAGGTTATCAAGACGTGTGTTTCGGATGTCCACTCAGCCATCTCTAACATCCTCGAAGCGCACGATCCGATCCTAAATCATTCTGTGAGGCGTACCCTTGCAGAGAAGCTTGCTCCTGCCCTGGATCTGTTAAGTAAAATTGAAGGGCTACCCGATTTTGTGTCCAATCCGAAACAAGGGGGAGAAAAGGAGTCTGGATCGCAACCACCTCATTCCTCAAAGGCAACTCACACAACCGAACCTCCTCCTGTAGGCCAAGCCTCTGGTTCGGGTGTGAAGGATAAAGGCAAGAAAATTGCTGAGGAAGAAGAGGAAGATGATCAAGAAACTATTGCCGACTTGCTGAAACGCAAAAGTCATCGCAATGTTGAAGATGATAATGTTCGTGTGGCAAGAGAAGCTAAAGAAGCTGAACGCAAACAGAAGGAAGCCCACGACCTTCTCGAGAGTAGGAAAACTCTTTTTCCTGCCTGGACTCTTGAGAGGATGATAAAGGAGGCAATCAACACCCCGAGCATCTTATGGCTTGAACCAGTAATCTCTTTTGATTGCTACAACTCCGTCGACTCTTAGTTCGACATGCCATTAACCCGAAAGGCGTTCATCTTTCACGCCTTCGCCAACGTTGCCAAGTTCCCTCATCCTCATCCGGAGGTTGATCGGGAATTGATTGAGTTCTATCTGAAGGCCGCTCAACGCCAGTACCAAACCTAGAGCGCTCAGAAGATCATCAACGTTCGGGTTCTGAAACCATACACTGAAGGGAGGTTTATTAATGTTCGTTTCAAGGTGCTCAGGGGATCTGCAAAACCGAACATGCCATCTCTTTAGCAGATCTACCGAACCTCAACCCCCATGATTGGATCGTCCTGCAAAACATCCTTCTGACCAATGAAGCTGAATATGGTCCGATCATTGACCATCTCAAAAGGATGCTGGTGTGCTATATCATGGAGGTCGCCCTGATGGATCAGGAGATTGCAAATGTATTCAAGAAGAAACCGAAGATATCTCATGTTGGCTCAGCCAGTGATCTAAACCAGATGAAGATGGGAAAAACTGACCCGAGGCGAAACTCGGTCATGTTCACTAGGAGTGAAGGACAGAAATGTCTCTTTGCCTTAGCTGATAAACATCTTTATACCACTGCTTGTCTTGAGCATGTGTTGGGGATCATCCACAGGTGCAAGGAAAATACAGCGGATGATATCAAGTATTTTGATGACATGATACATTGGTACATTCGGTTCAGACAGACGATTCTCGCACTTATCTCTCGTCTGTTTGAGACTGTAAAGAAGAAGGTTCCTGCTGCAGGTCCAAGTAAGAAGACAAAGTGATCTCGCTCCAATTTGACACAAAGGGGGAGATTGTTGGGTAGCGTAGCATTTTTGTGTATTGCGTCTATTGGGCTCGGTTAATAGTCCATGTTTTGTTACTCCGGTTTGGGCCTGTCCAACCGTGAGCGGTTAGGGTTTATTATAAATTAATGTGCTTGCATGCATATTAGGTTAATGATTGATAGCGATTACGATAGATTACAGATTTTCTTCATCGTTCCTGTAAACCCTAAATCCTCTACAGTAGAAGTTCTTTATCGAGCTCTGCTGAGGATTGTTGATTAATCATTCGACATCTTTGATCCATTCTTGTGTTCTTGCTGTTTACTTGTTTATTACTTTACCTGTTTTAAAGATCTAATCGATCTTCAAGTTAGTTTTTAACTTATCACATAATAATCATACAATCATAACTTTTATGCTCCCACTATCATGATGATTACTATAAAACATAACACTTATGCTCCCACTAGCTTCGACATGTATTCATAAACATCATAAATTTCAGAAAAAACAATACTTATTGAATTTCTTAAGTTCATGTTTCTAATACTTAGTGCTTTGATAATCTTTTATCAAGGCTTCTTGAACTTATACACCTTTGCCTTCGATAGTTCATATGTGTGTCTAAAAAATTAAGACTAATTGCCAAACCTCACAATTCAAATTATGGAAAGGGATACCGTAACCATAATCGAATTTGAGAATGCAATTTTACAATCACTATCTTCTTAAAATCTTTCTTAGTGAAAGCATTTCCTCACAATCATTTTCATGAAGGAGGAAATCTTATGACACTTAGATTTAAACGGTGTATGTGTTCCTATCCATGTGAATTTGCTAAAACCAAAGTTTACGACAAATTCAAACTCATATGGACCGAACTTTCTTAATCTTGATTTCTTGCCTTATGGTAGCACAGCTGCCCACCATGTCTTCCAAGTAGTTAAGCATCTCACCCTTTCCTATCAATGTACCTTCCATTGATTAAGGTGCTTTGCCTTTTATGCGTTCAAAATGAGAACTCATAGAACTCACATGCATAATTAACTCAATTGGAATAGCATAGAAACAAAATAATGTCAACACGATAGGTTGTAAACCTCAACTCGTGTGCTAGTGATGATTGATAAGGTTTATTTGATTTATTCTTGAAACTTTTCAAGACCATTAAGACTCCCACTGACTCCTTGACATATAAGATTCTCTTGTCAATAACCATTTCTTGACAAACAAATATTCAAGAGTTACTGTATCTTTTATCAAAACACTTTATAAATTGATCCTAGTTGGTCTTTGTCTTATCCAAGACATCACAACTTTCCACATTTGATGAATTTTATAAACCTTTAATACTTTTCACTCATTGTCACAATCTTAACTTTAATACTTGTTATTGGAATGAAGTATGATTGACTTCTTGATTTAACCATTACTTCAATCCTCGATTCCTCTTCTTAGACATACAATTGTACTAAGACTCACTTAGAGGATCAATTGAGATATGGTTCTTAATCATTAAGACCTATCATAAAGCATAAAAGCTACTCTCCCTTCTTCTTAGAATGGAGAAACTTTTATATTTCTGCCTACTTGATTCTTCTTATTCATTTTGCTATTGATTTAAACTTTTTCAATCAATTCATAATTACACTTAATCTTGTAAGTATAATCATATTTACTAAAACTTTAGTAAATCATGACGAATATCATTGTTACTCTTATGGTGGACTTGATCAACACGCAACTTTGTGTGCTCGATCTCCTTCACTTGACACTTTGTCAATGAATTAGTCTAATTTCCAAATATGAAATTTCTCATTCATCGTGCAACCATGTTGCATGATTCCAAGTTTCTGTCCAATTGAAACTTGGGCGATGAGAAACTCTCCCTATTTGGTAAATTCTTGACTTTCCATAAATAACATAATAAGAACCAAATCCATTATAGAAACATTTTAACGTCAATTTTTCATACACGCCATTGCAAGGATAAATAAATAAAATTCAAAATCAAAATTTATTTTATTGCGGAAAATTTGTCCTTACAATGCAATTCATTGAAAAACTATGCTAATACATCTTTCATAGTAATCTAATTCTAAATCTAAGTAGTAGCTCAAGAATCTAATCTTCTAGAAATGAGATCGAAATCCATTCTTTCACGGTTAGATTCTGCTCACTTCTTCCCTTAAGCTTCCTTTCTTTTCTTCGATCCTACAAAACATCAATTGCAATCTTATCACATTATGTATTAAGAATCTAGAATAGAAGCTTAAAAGAGTTAGTTAATGGATTTTACCTATATTAGAGCCATACATTTCGACTCTCCTATCTCTTAGATCTCTTAGGTAAATAGGGCAGCTTCGTCTCCAATGCCCCTTCTCTTGGCAATAAAAGCAAATTGACTCTTTTGGAACAGGACATGGAACTACTTCAGACATTGCCTTTGTCTTATGATCACACCTTTCGATCATAGCATGTCTTTCGTTTCCATTGTCTATATCCATAGAGGTCTTGAAGGCAGATTCATCGATCAACTTTGCTTTTCTATTGTGCCAAACCATTGCTGATTCAGCAGCAATTAAGCATATAGGTGAGATCTATAAGGGTCACGTCGCAGTTCATCATATAGTACTCTCTTATGAACTCACTATACGAGTTAGGAAGTGACTGAAGAACCCAATCAACAGCCATCTCCTCACAGACAACGGATCCCAACATTCTTAACCTATCAATGTGTGACTTCATCCCTAGGACGTGTGCACACACCGACTTTCCTTCTTTATGTTTACTTGCCAAAAGGGCTTGAGTGAGCTTGAACTTTTCAAGCCTTCGAACTTGTGGGTTAGGGAGAATAATTGGAGGAGGAGGAGGAAGTGAAGCATGACCTCTTGTTCCTCGATCGAATCGTGGAATATCATCTTCATGTGGAATGCTTGTTCCACGGGATTTGGGAAGACCATAGTTGTCGAACTTTGACATCTACAAAACGGGAGAAAAACGAATTCAATTTAGTTGATAGATTGAGTCCTTAGTAAATCACCCAAATGAGATACTAAGGCTAGGACCCAACACAATATTCTACAACTCGGGAGAGGGATGCCGTAACCCTAATTGCAGAACATTCGAAGGTAAGTGAATGACGATTCACTAATTTCCACCATGAAATTGAAAAAGAAATTTAAGTTTTAAATCTATGAAAACTCCTAGATCCTTTGAGATTCATTGAACTTTCAATGGCATGTTTAAATCTCGATATGCCCCTCTAGTTTGTGACTGGGATGCCGAGGATCACAAAGCGGGTGTGAATAACCATGCAAACTTACATGGTGCCCTCACATGTTACAATCATCTATTCGATGTGCCGGTAAACCACACACGCTCCACCAAAATATGAAAAACATTGAGTCACCCTTTGCTACCTTTTCTTAGAACCATTTAGTGTGCCGGTAAACCACACACGCTCCACTAACGTCTTTGTAAGGGCACAAAGTGTAATTTCATGGAATTGCATCAATTCACTTTCGCCTAAGTAACTAAGATTGGGAATTTTATGAAAACATTTAGTTACTTTTATACTTCATTATACTTATAATGGAAGGTTTCGTCCTATCCTACCCGTTCGGCTAACGACCCTCCACTAGTCAAGAGTGCGGTGGGTAAGAGTGGATACCCATTCAATCGCCATTTTATAGGCAATTTCCTTAAACACCCCTTATAGACCAGCTTCGTGAATGAGGCCTACTAACGGTAAGACTGACTTTTACTCATACATATATATAATGTTAGACTATTAATGTTATATATAGTATAGGGTGTATTTTAATACTTTTAAAATACTATGTGGTTAAATTTAACAATTATACCTTTAATTCAATTAAATTGTAAACCTAAACCTTTTATGGATTTATTAAACTTCTTTTAATTATACACCTTAATTAATTAATAAAACCATAAGGGTGTGATTTGAACCTTTTCAAAACAATACTAGGGTTTTAGAATTTAACATTCCTAATTAAACTTTTAATCAACTTTTAAATTCCAAAACTTGAGGGAAAGTTTTGAAACCTTTTTCAAAACATTAGGGTTTTAACTATTTAAATTTCAAAACAACAAAACTTTTGGGTTCAAATTTAAACTATAAAACCTAAAGGGGAAAATATGAAACATTTCATAACATAAGGATCAAATAACAAATAATCTAAATTAACAATTAATCACATAATTATCCATATTTGATTTATTTAATGATTTCTTGCAAAACAATTTATCAATTTAGTCAAAATAATTAATTAATTATCACATAAGGAAACAATTATCTTATTAATTGATAAATATCTTTAATTAGATCAAGAATATAGTCAAATATATCATAAAATCGGATTTATATTGATCTAATATGATAAGGTAACTATCCATAAGCAAAAACAACAAGAAATCGCGAAGATATCCCCATCTGACGAGTTGACTCGTCAAGTCAAGCTTGGACTCGTCGAGTCTGCATGGACTAGGCGAGTTCAGCTATGGACTCGACGAGTCCGGCCTCCAGAACATCAAAAATCGAATTTTTTGAACATGTAATGCATCAATACAATTGAAACCAGTCTAGGCTCTGATACCACTTATGGGTTTTGGTCTTAAGAACATCCTATGTGCTCATACAAACCCTAATGCTTGGATCTAGGTTTCTCTATTGTACATGCAAGTTATCCAAGACTATAAACCCTAATTCTAGCATTCAAATAATCATATTAACATGAGAATAGGTTTATAATGCTACCTTGATTGTTATGTAGCAATAATAATCCCAAATTTCCTTGTATTGACTTTGGAAGGCTTAGAGTCACAAGTGTCACTCCTCTAATGGTTCACAAACACCATAAGCAAGAGGATGAAGAGGAGAGAGGATGGAGGCTACCAAAACTCGTGTGAAACCCTAGCTAGAAGCTTGTCCACGTTTTTGGTCCTTAAGGGATCTATATATAGTGAGGCAATTAGGGTTATCTAACAAGGAAACCCTAATTTGGATGCTTAAGCCCTAAGCAACCCATGGAGCCCTTTCCTTAAGGCCTTGGATGATTTCATATGGGCTTCCCCCATAGAATTCATCCACCTTATAATAAAAGGCAATCCATGGCCCAAATTGCAATTATCTCATAATTACAATTCCAGTCCCTTAAGTTTAATTAATCTCTTTTAGTCACAAAACTAATTACCAATTAATTATTGACTAATATTAATTAAACAATATGATTTCTACTTTAATATATTATTCCCATAATATATTAATAAATCATATTTAATCCTTTCTCTCCATAATTCATCCTATCAAGTTGCTTTGGTGAAGGCAACCCAAAAAGACCATGCACCGTCGGGTCAAGTACATACCAAAATAGTTATGGACTTAGACA
This sequence comes from Lactuca sativa, assembly GCF_002870075.4. NCBI lineage: Eukaryota > Viridiplantae > Streptophyta > Magnoliopsida > Asterales > Asteraceae > Lactuca > Lactuca sativa. The sequence goes on along the minus strand of NC_056627.2, from coordinate 234,136,179 downwards.
CTAATCCAACAATATAGTCTTGGGCCATATGACTAAAATGTATGTTTGTTACTGTACTCTGAATTACTAATCTTTAGTCTTATTAATAGGTAAAACTATATCATGAATGAATTGTATGTTGTACTAGTGTACTGTGTATTAGAAAAGTAGTGTGTCGTAATAGTGTTTTTATGAATGCCTAGAATTCACTAGCTGTAGTGTAAATTAGTGTATTGTAGTTTCATTTATTAAAAAAAACCTTTGAAGTAGCATTAATCCCGTAAACAAATGCTTTAGTTGATACTATTATGAGTTTCATATAACTATGCTTGATATGACTAGTGGCCTCTACGACGTTCATCAGGCATCAGAATGTTATGACATTTGTCACCCTAGGCCTGCCAGCCTAGCTGTTGCAAGTAGCTCAGGTGTGGGATTGTCGGTCCTGTATAGATCTATACACAAATTCACGCTCTCCCTCTAGGAGACTCTAGTTATATTTTATAGCACTTGGACCTATACCCCTGATGGGTAAAATGAAGTAGTGCCTCACAACCCTGTATTAACTAATTTACATGTAGTGTTGTAGTGTTCTCTTGTACTTGAGTTTGTATGTATTACCTTTTAGTAGTGTACTTTGTGATGTAAAATAATTATACTTACATAATCATTTTAGTAGTGTATCTTTGAATTAGGAAATAGAGTAGTGTTACATGCACTATACCAATTATTGTTTATATACATGTTCCAGTATAGTGTTCTTGAATTTGTAAAAGAGTTTAGTGATTTTCAAACTATACCAATTATAGTTTAACTGTATGCTCTTGTATCATTGATTGAACTTGGCAAAATAGTGTACTGATTCACAAATTATACCTATTATAGTTTGAATTTATACTCTGTTATGAACTGAAAAGCATTGCAATTCATCAATATGTATGAGGCAATAATAAAATTTTTGTATAAAATCCCCTTTTGCTCAACATGACACAAAAGGGTAAATAATAAGTTTTATAATCACATATATTCTAAATATATAATCAAGAGTGAAAAGACAGCCGAATAAGTAATTCTATAATAAACCCACAACCAAACAAGGAACGAGATCTAGGGTGGAATTGTCAATTTTAAGTCTGTTGAACCATCTATATATATATATATATATATATATATATATATATATATATATATATATATATATATATATATATATATATATATATATATATATATATATATATATATATATATGAATATATTTTGTTAAAAATGTAGCAGTAATCAGTTTGAAGCAATTGCTATGGTTTGAAATGGTTTGAGATTTTGAATATTATCACAAGAGTCCTTGTGTTTTACTTGTATCCCCCTTGAAAACATTAAAAATAGTGAAAATGTAGGAGTATGAACTCACCTCTGGTGTGTGTTCGGGTCTGGATACTGGAACTGTAGAGGTGATCCTCAGGCTAGCGTACGTGGAAATAACGGTATCCTAATATTATTTAAACATGTAATCATATTTAAATTAGCGAAATAATTAATTAAAATGTTAGACAACACTTATTTTATGTAAGGAATAATTACCGGGAATTATTTGGAGTGTTGATGAGTGTTTTCGGTCTAGTCTTCATTGAAATCCTTGATTTCGGTCTTAAAACGTCAACCGAGAACCAAGTTTTCAGTGCAAGGTGTTTTCGGTCAAGAACTAGTTCTTGGTCCTAGGTGTTTTTGGTCAGCTTGAATATTTGAAGATTGTTCTTGGTGTTGGTGAAAACTATGAAGATTTGAAGGACTTTTCTTGAAGATTTGAAGGTTCTTGTATGATACTTGAGAGCAAAATGAGAGTTTTTTCGATTGAAAAAAATGAGAACATGACTAATTTTTCGGGGAATATATATATATATATATATATATATATATATATATATATATATATATATATATATATATATATATATATATATATATATATATATATATATATATATATATATCGGGTGGGTTTTCGGCCGGAAAGGCGTTTTCAGTCCAATGGGTTTGTGGTCTGAGGGTTCTCAGCCGAAAAAGGGTTTTCGGTTCGAGGGTTCTCGGTTCCAAAGGGCAAAATTTTGATTTTAAAGTGTATTTTATTCAAAATACTTATATAAAAACATAATTTGTATGATTTAAATCATATTCTAACCCTCATGAATTTAACAAAATGAACAGACCTTCGAATTTTATTTATAGAGTTTGACTTTTATTGAGTTGAAAAATAACGAGTTGCTACAGTCACTATTTTCTCCAAATGCTATTTCCTTCTATTTGCCCGGTCTTCATTGCTTTTCCTCTTCTTTAATACAATTTATGACACATAATTAAGAGGCTTTTTATTCTTCATCAACCATGATGGTTGATGTTATCTAATAAAGCCATGTACCAAAAATATATCAAAACCAAATCAATGACATTCATCGAGCAGTTGGAGTGCATTATCAAACTTTCTTTTAAATGTCAACCTTAATTGGGTGGAGTGGGGGGATAAATGAAACATTTTCTTAGAGAATGATGTTGCAATATCAAAGCAGGGTCAACAACTTTTGGAGTTGGGGCAGATAACATACATGAGTCTAATGACATACATGAGACCAATAAGGGCATACCGTTCTCAACAATACCATAAATAAATGAGATTGAGAATGGTAGTATAGATTTTACATAACTCACCTTCCATGGCGATTCTTAGATCAAATACGACCAACCAACAATTCAGATAGGTGAAAAGAATAGAAGAAAACAAATGTGGGTAGGAACTTTATATGGAATTCAAAATTAAACCCAAATAAAATCGTAGAACCCGAAACCTGTGTGGAAGAAAGAGAATATGAAAACCCAAATAAAAAACAATGGAAAACAAAACAGGGACCAAAACAAGGATCAATTTAGGGCATAAACAATGGCGGTGAGGGTGAGGCAACCTGACGGTCGTTTAAAGAAAGATTTTAGTCGATGATTGGATTTAGGGCAGCGGGTTGAGGTTTGTCTCAACTACCCCTCTCCAGCTTAGGGCTTTTGCTGGGAATCAGCTCCAACAATAAAGGACGACCAACCTAAGTAGGTTGGTTGGTGCCTCTTTTTGGTAGAAGTAGAAGATGAATAAAAGATGGATGAGGGGTATTTCCAAAGTGGTGCAATGCAGCGAGAAGTGAAAGGTGGTGAAGGGTATGGATGACACAATGAAGCAGAAGAAATCAGATGAAGAAAAATCAAAAGAATCGAAAAGATATCGATTAGTGGAGGTAGTAAATGTGGATGAAAGAGATTGGTCAAGAAAACGGTGGAACAACACGTATCAATAGCAATCAATCGGGAAAGAAAACTCACCGATTGAAAAAGAAAAAAGAAAAAGAAAATTGATGTTGGTCCAATAGGAAGGAATTACTGTTCATAAGGGTGTTGTAAATTAATATATTATATAATTAGTAATAGTATAAATTAAAATATTAAAAATAAATTGATCAAAGAAATGAAAAATATAGATTCACATATATTATAGTATGGAAGAGATGGAAGATAGTAAAAAGAAAAAAAATGAAAAAGATTGGAAAGAATCGGATTGTGGATACCTCCACCCTTTATAAGACTTCAGTGACATTTGAATCCTTAAATGTTTATTTACACTTTCTTGTAAATGAAACTTTTATGTTCTTTCAGTTGTTTATATCACTATATGCAATATACAAGACGTAAATCCTTTTTATATTTTGTTGTATTTAATGGTAACTTGTAGCAAACGAGATAGTGTGAAACAAATCATCTTTCACATAAAATCGTGCCATAAAAATGTATTTTTTTCAATGACTTTTCAAATGTTTCATAAACTTAATCTTTCTGAAATTCTTATCGTAACTCTAAAAATTTAAAGGATCAAAAGACAAAGGCCGCTGATTCTTCCAAGGAAGAAATTGATTAAGCCACTCAAATAAAAGTCGAGTTACAAGTATACCCTTGTTTAGATATGTAGGAGATTTTGATTCCATTTAGTTCGTCATTTCTTCATACAACAATTATACCAAAAATAAGAAATTGACATTTTATAATCCCATCTTTTTCCTTTGAGGTATCGACATTTTACAACCCCATCTTTTTTTTCCTTGCTCTTCCTTTTATTGTTTACATCAATATCTTTTTTTACAATAAATCCATCATCTTAATATATATATATATATATATATATATATATATATATATATATATATATATATATATATATATATATATATATATATATATATATATTCGTTGTTTACACCACCATGTTTTTTAAAGATGATATAAACATATTAATTAGATAAAATTATTACAAGGTCAACCACTTAATAGAAAAAAAATGATTGAATTCTAATACATGATACCCTTTAAAATTTTAGTTTATGGAATCGTCACAAACATTAAAATCGTCAACTTCTATCTTTGTCTTCCAAATAAGCAATGAAGTATTTGATAATATTAGTGATGTAAGTGATGAGAACACAAGATTTAATGAGAAGTCTCATGTTCAAAATCTCAAGGTTTTCAATCACTTGATTTAAAAGTGTATCCAACTTTCTCACTTAACCTGTTTCGGCTTAAAATAGGTAAAGAAATTGGTTTTCGGTTTTTAAAATATCTTATTCCTAATCGTCGGTTCAGTTTTTTCATAAAATGTTTTTAACAAAACCGATTTAGTTTTTTCGTATCGGTTTCAGGAAAACGGGTTCTTTCTGTACACCTCTACACATGAGTAGTTTGAATATTTGATATGCATTAGTTTGAATTTCTTTATTGGACAATATTTTATTGTGATTTGATATACTTTAGTTTGAAGTTATGTTTTTTTTTTCTTCTTCTTCTTCTTCTTTTCTTTTTTTTTTTTTATTATTATTTTTTTTTTATTTTTTTTTTTATGTTGAATGGTTGATTGTGTAATAGTTTTATCCTTTATAAACTCTTTATAAAAAGTTTGCTATGTAAAGAAATTACCAAAGAAAAAAAATATTAAGATGGAGATTCATTGTAAAAAAAATGGTAGCGAAAACAACAAAGAAAAAGAAACAATTAGAGAAGGGGTATAAAGTCAATTTATAAAATCTTTAGAAAAAAGTTAGCTATGAGAAGAATTACCAAAGAAAAAAATAAATATTAAGATGAGACTCATTGTCAAAAAAAAGAAATATGATAGTGAAAATAACAATGGAATATATATATATATGTATGCTGGATTTATTGTAAAATAAATGTTAACAATAAAGGAAGAACAAAGAAAAACAAAAGATGGGGGCTGTAAAATGTCAATACCTTAAAGGAAAAACAAGATGGGGTTATAAAATGTCAGTTTCTTATTTTTGGTATAATTGTTTTATGAAGAAACGGCAAACTAAAAACAGAATTAAAATTAAAACCTTCTATATATCTAAACAAGGATATACTCGTAATTGAATTTGTAATTTCAGTGGCTTAATCAAATTCTTCCTCGGACGAATCACCACCCAAAGACAAAGGTATAAAAAACGAGTAAGAATTAAATATGACCATCGTTTTCTATGCTTATGGAGGTTTGACCTTGACATAATGGATCTAATGGGCTAGTTGGTTTTCTCTATTGGGCTACATGCTTTGGGTCTAAACCAAGCTTTGTGGAGTCCACCATCTACCATTTCAAACAATCTCATTATTAAAAAATATGAAAAATACGCTCTCAAATAACTATTAGGTTTATACGATTATTTATAGCCATGTATTTAATATTTCTTAGAAATAAGAATTTTGATTTCGTAGATCATATTTAAATATTGCATGATGAATTTATTATTGTGATTGAATGTAAAAGTCTCTGATAATAGCCTTCAATATTATTGGTCAATAAATAGTGCAAATATTAAAAATTAAAAGAGAATTAATAGGATTACTCCGACTCAAGGAAAACGATTTAAATAATATGATTTGAGTTATAAGAAATGATTGGAGGGGTGGGGATGGGCAGGTTTTATAGGCGAATTCGTGGGTTGCTTGCCGCGTTGTGGCCATGTTGCTCTAGAATTCCCCTTCTCCTGTCATGTGTCTAAAGTCTGTGGTACCACATCCCTGCTTCTGGAAGGCGTGCGCATCGTGCCAACTATGCACGCCGTCGAAAAAACGTATATAATCCGTAACTTTATCATACAAACTCCATTCTCAGGAATACTACAACTTTCATTTAGTTTGCATTGGCTATTATGATTTTATTTTCAGCCCTTATTTTTATAATCTTAAATATTTTTTGCAAAAATCATATATTTCTCATGCGGACTCTGTTTTCGGCATTCTTTGTCTCATTGGTCTTGTATCGAAGAGTATATTAATTCCCCTTTACAATGTTTTGGGTAAACTCTACCGATTTTCCTTTAACGTTTTACATCGAATGTTCCTTGTCCCCGGTTGATTTTTAAGTTTTAAAAATATCATCTCCTTCGTATAAAGTTTCATTTTTATGGAATTTTTATTTTTGGGAACGGGACGTCGTGTACCTATTTTTATAGAATACAGACGGTTAGACATATTTTCCTTATCAAATTTTAATACGAAATCTTTTATTTTTACCATAAATCGATAAATATTACATATTAAATCTATTATACTTGACGATTGTCATTTTCAACGATTAACGATCGTTGACAATTTTTTCAATTATTAGATAAATGCAACAAAAAAGAGTAGTGTAGAGTTTATTAGTAATTGTAGTTAGATTTAATTTGTTAGGTTGTCTTTTATGATACCGTTTGAAGTATTTTATTTATTTGTTTTCATTTTAGTTGTTGTTTTAGGATTTAATTTATGTTTTGTTGTAGTTTATTTTTTAGTTAATGTTACTTTCAACATAAACTAGAGAAGAAACCCCACGTTGCGATGTTAGAAACGGTAACGAAACTACATAAATAGGTGATTTTGTTAACCTAGATGGAAGTCATCACATAAGACATGGTTACTATTCGATTTATTTATCATTAAAAGGTTAAAAAACTGAAAAAATTCAATAAACGCAACAAATAGACGTTGAATTAGATTGAGAATTGGAATTAGAATGGGAATGAAATTCTAGTTAAGACATCTAAACCATCATGTGACTACATGCTTATCAATTTCCTTAAAACTTTGTATTTGATACTAAACTTTTAACTCTAAATTGATACATAAAGTTGATGTAAGCAAAACCAACTTCAAAGATTAAATGATGATGAAATTGATCCTTATTGGATCCTGTATTTCCATTTACAACACATCGAACAACCTTTAAGTCCATATGCTTGACAAATGCCTAGAAAAAAAATAAAGCTATTTTTTTATATCTTGTTTATTTGTATAAATGAAAGGGAAAGTGATTCAAATTTGAGTCAACTCACATGCTAGATCTTCTCATAGAAGTTATTCAAAGCCTATAATCCAAAACAATTAATGTTAACTTAAATAATTTAAGAACTTTAAGTTAACCTGAAAATTTAAGTAACCTTGTTACATACTTTGTCATAGCCGATTACATATCTGAAAATAATGTAAAAAAAATAGATTTTACACAGGAGGAAAATACGTGTCAATCCTTCTTGCTTTAGCACCACTACCAGATCAGCACAAAAAAATAAATCTAAATGAGGACAAAACAAATATTAGAATGGAAAAAAAGACAATAACTTTAAATTTAGAAAATTACATAAATAAGTTTACATGGTGATTTTTGTTTCCACAAAAAATCTTTAAAATGTAGTTTTTTATTTTTATTTTTATTTTTATTTTTTATAATACATTAGAATTTAATTATACATAATAAAAGATTTGTAGAATGGTATTAGAAAGGTTTTTTTTTATTAATTTATGGAAATTAAACTTTATGAAAATTCGAAAGTTTTTTTTTTTTTTTTTTTTTTTTTTTTTTTTTTTTTTTTTACGAATCATCGAATGAAAATAATGGATTGGTGGATAAAGTTCATAACATCCGTGCCTAAAGCTGAACAGGTAACACCTTTCCAATGATTTTCACAAGGAACTCCACCATTGAGGTCTATTTGGTCAACTGTCCTGGTGAATTTAATCTCTAATACATAACAATAGAGCAGAGGCTACATACAATGAATCAGAACAATGTTACATTTCAAAAAAATTCAAACATCAAATAAGATAAACACTTGTAGTTTTGTAATTACATTTGACCAAGAAGGCATCCTTATGTCATCTTTATTTACTAATATCAAGAACAAAAAGAGTAAACTAAAAGTACACTTTTTCACCATTTGCTCAAACGGCTATTTCCTTCTATTTGTGCGGTCTTCATTGTTTTTCCTCTTCTTCAATACAATTTTTGACACATAATTAAGAGGCTTTACTTTTCTCTTTTTCATCATTTGCTCCAACTCCTGAAGAGACAGTAGTTCTCACTACCCCGGAAGTTAAATGTCCAAAGAAAGGTGTTCTGAATCCTCATATTGTTGAATATGGCTATTGGAGAGATGAAAGAACCATGACCTTTTGTTTGTTACCTAAGGAATCTCGTAACAAATCTCCTAAATCATTTGTTGCTCAAAAGTCACAACCAAAGCCTAAGACTCGTGCCTTTGTCCCAAAACCTATCTCGAAGCTTAAAAGCTCCACAATGTTGGGTACAAAGTTATCTATGTATGACTTTGTAAATGGTTTGACTTTTGTAGAACCACTTGCATGTGGTAAAATGGCCTTGTGACATGATATATATATATATATATATATATATATATATATATATATATATATATATATATATATATATATATATATATATATATAGAGAGAGAGAGAGAGAGAGAGAAAGAGATGTAAACACCTCTATATAAGGTGAGTTTATACCACTTGTAGAGGTGTGCTTGAGAGATGTAACATTGACAATGTCAGTGTGTGTTAACTATGTAGATTTAGATCTAGATCCTTTTTTGTAAACACCTTTCATAATCGAATGCATCTCTTAAACACCAAAATCACCGTGTTCACTGTTTGTTATTTAATTCCGCACACCAAACCACTGCTCATAATTAACATCAATTGGTATCAGAGCAGGAATCATACTGTAATGATCTGATTTTCATATTGTATCAAACATATTTTGAGTCTCTTTTTGGATTCAAAAGTTTCCGCTCTTTTGATACTGAAAATCATCTTTGATCTTCACTTATGATTCGATTTTGCAACAAGTTTGTTTAATCGAGTGTTCAGTTTTCTTTTTTTGAACAATTCATCCCTTAATTCTCAAATTTCTGAAGCTTTTCTGAGAATTCATCCGTACATCAATGGCAAATTTCAATATCAACACAATGAATTCCTTTTCTCATTTGCTAGGATCTTCAAAAAAGATTCCTATGCTTATTCAAGAGTAGTGTGATCAATGGGCTTATCGCATGGAAGACTACCTGAATGAACTGGATGAAGAGCTTTGGGATTGTATTACTGGAAATGTTCTTCCTCCAGCAAATGTTCAAAATAGTGGTTCATCTGCTTCAACTCAAAGTGTCTCAGATCAAACTACAAGACAGAAGAAGAATGAGAAGAGGTGTATGAGAGAGCTTCGTGGTGCTCTTCCTCCGATTGTTTATAACTACGTTCGTAGTTGTAAATCTGCAAAAGAGATCTGGAATACTCTCAAAGAAAAGTTTCAACGGAGTGAAATGATGAAAATCAATTCTGTGAAGGATGGTGAATTTATCGAACTTTATTACAATCGCTTGAATGAACTCATCTACAAATACAATCACAATGGAATAACCAGGTCAACCATGGAGTTTAATCTCACTTTTGTTATGGGACTATGAAAAGAATGGCGAAATGTTAGTCTAATGGTGAAGAATCAATAGAGCTTCAATACCTCAACTCTGAATGATCTTTACAATTTGCTGAAAACTCATGAGCCAAAAGTTATTAAAATGGCTGAAGAATCGAATATAAGCTTAGGAGGACCACTTGCTTTAGTCTCGAAAGTATATGAGAAAGAAGCTACTGAAAAAGAGAGTTCTGATGATGAAGGCTTGATTGTTAACTCAGATAACGAAGCCATGACTTTTTACTCAAACAATAAAGTGAAGAGATTTTATAAAAAAGCCATTTGGTTTGAAAGTAGGGACTGGTAAGGCAAAAGTGAGTTTTGTTGGAAAATTGAATAAGGATAAGAAGTTCAAAAAGAAAGAATCAAATTCTAAAGATTCGAAAGTCGAAAAGAAGCTCAAAAAGGTGACTCTGGTGTCAACTGTCACTATTGTCATGGCGCAAATCACATGGCAAATGATTGTATCCTTCAAATGAAAGAGGAAAAGAAGAATAAGATCAAAGAAGAAGCTTACTATGTCGAACGTCTGGAAGAGGTGAGAGCAAAAGTGAAAGGTCTGTTATTCGTGGCGAGAGGAGAAGGGAATGAAGATAGAACATATCAAATCTGGTCGTCAGGATCAGACGATGAAGAAATGCGTAATCCTACGCATGGTGCAATGTATGTGAAGTTTGAGGAAGAAGATGAATAGAATATAACTAGTCGTTGCTCGATGACAAAAAGTGGACACAAATCACCAATGACCACAAAGGTACGTTCTATACTTCGATCTTTTAATATTCCTTTTGGCAAATTTTTGAGTCTCGAAAGAAACAAGATGATTTGCAAAAGAAAAAGACTGAAAAGACAATGTCTAAAAAAGTTAAGACAATGTCTACTTCAAGTTCAGTTAATAAGAAAAATCCCGCTCTATCCAAAAAACATTTGTCTCAATCAACTTCAAAAAATGATTTTTCGAAAACAAAAAATAAAGAAACAAAGTTTTTTATCACAAAATCATCGTCAAACATCTCATGAAAAGAAGTTTTTAAATTCACAATCATTGAAGAAGTTTCATTCTACTAATCAAACAAGGTTTTCCAATGATGGTTTTTCAAAATCATTTCAATCACAGAACTTTTGTGACTCTTCTGTCTAAATACTCTTTGTATCTTGAAAGCATAATTAAGCTGATACTAGAATATATTTACTATGTGTGTTCTTAATTCATTTCATTTTCTGATCTCGTTTCATTACTCGATTAAATAGCTCACTAATTTTGCAGGCACTCTATGCTTCAGAGCAAGAAACAATATGGTATATTGATGGTGCTTGCTTCATGCACATGACCGAGTAGAAGAACTTTCTGCAAGATCTCAAACTTTCACCAAATGCTGGCTACGTCACGTATGGAAACAACTCCAACTCTCATATCTAAGGATATGGCATCCTTACAAATGGAAACTTCTCCATTTCAAATGTGGCATATATAGCTGACTTGAAGCATAACTTCATAAGTGTAGCTCAACTCACTGATGCAAATCATCAAGTTAAATTATGCACGAAACACAGCTACATCATGACTGAAGACCGAAAAGAATACGTAATCAAGTTAAATCACAACAAGAACATGTACCTCTCGGCATCAACATTATTATTGGCAAACCTCATCTCTGCCTTCTCTCTAAAGTCCTTCATGACATCAATTGGTTACGACACCGAAGGCTTGAAATGGTGTGAGGATTGCCACTCCTCAAGTTCAAAAATGATTATTTATGTGTTGCATGTGAGTGTGGAAAGCATTTAAAGACGAGTCATCCCGTCATCATTGAAAAATCGGAGCCACTAGAACTTCTACACATTGATCTGTGTGGACCACCAATAGTAGAGAGTCTGCATCTCAAAAAATAAATTCTTGGGATTGTGGATGACTTTACTAGGTTCACCTGGGTCTTTTTCTTATGGCTCAAATCAGAAACAAACTCCGAAATCATCAACTTGATCAAAGGGATTAAAGTTCTCATCAAACTCCCAGTAAGGAGAGTTCGGAGTGACAATGGTTCAGAATTCACAAATTCCACCATTGAAAACTTCCTCACCGAGAAGGGTATCAGCCACAATTCTTTTGCTCCATACACTCATCAACAAAATAGTGTAGTCAAACGACGTAATAGAACACTTGTTGAAGCTGCTCGATTCATGCTTAACTTTGCACATCTTTCGACTGAAGCTGTTTCTACCGCATGCTTTACTCAAAATAGAACTATCATCAATCGGCGCCTCAACAAAACACTGTATGAAGCCATGAACAATCAGAAGCCAAGTATCTCCTTTCTTCACGTTTTTGGATGTAGATGCTTCATCAAGAATAATCGTGACCAGCTTACCAAGTTCCAACCCAAAACTAGTTAAGCTATCTTCCTTTGATACTATACTAAATCAAAGGCTTATCGAGTTCTCAATTGGCAAACTCGTGTTCTGGAAGAAAGTTTTGACATTACCTTTGATGAAAATTTCGTTCGGAATTCTGGTCCGACCCATGTTACAACTCACACCATGGAGTCCGATGCTCCAACACCAGGATGTCCGAACCAGAAAATAATCTATGATGTTGACTTTGAGACCCTGTTCGGACCCTCAGAAATGGCTCTTGATTCAGAATCTCGAACAAGACAAACCACATTCGAAGCTCCGGTCTCCCAACATGTTTCCGTTCTGGCACCCTCTCTTCCTCAATTTGATTCTGAACTGTTTCAACCTTTTTAGGTTGAGGGGGAGAATGGTCAATCTTCCATTGAATTAGATGTGAATGGATTTCAAGATGTAGACGCTGAATTCGACTCCAATCCTATAAACATCGATGATGATGCAAATTTCATCGAATTCCCACCTGATGATGATGTCAACCTATCCGGTTCAGAAGTTCAGGGGTAGTATCATTCATAAGTTCAAACTATTTAGGGGGAGCAACACAACCCCATTGTTGATATTGGATCATCTGCTGTACAAGAACTTCCGAGATTACATGTTTGGACAAAGGATGATCCTTCGAACGAAGTTATTGGAAACCCAAACGCTGGTGTACAAACTTGTTCCGCCACAAGTGCTCAAAATGAATGTCATTTATCGGCATTTATCTCAATGGTTAAACCCAAATCCATCAAAGAAGCACTTGAACATGTTGATTGGATTACAGCCAAGCAAGAAGAATTGGCAAAATTTGATATGAAGTTTGGGCTCTTGTCCCTCCTCCTCAGAATCTCCCCATTATTGGTACTAGATGGGTGTTTTGAAACAAACTAGACGATACAGGAGTCATTATTTGGAATAACGCAAGATTAGTGGCTAAAGGATTTACACAAATTGAAGGGCTTGACTATGATGAGACCTTTTCCACTGTTGCCCGTCTTGAAGCTATCAAAATCTTTCTTGCTTATGCTGCTCATAATGGCTTTTAAGTTTACCAAATGGATGTCAAAAGTGCTTTTCTAAATGGTGAAGTTGATACTGAAGTGTATCTTTAACAGCCTCCCGGTTTTTTTAATCTATCATCTTTGAACTACTGCTACAAACTCCAGAAAGCTATTTATGGCCTCGAGCAAGCTCCTCGCGCATGGTACAAGACCCTCACTGACTTTCTCAAGCGTTCAAGCTTTCAAAGAGGAATTCTAGATCCTAGTATGTTCCGAAGATCAAATGGAAAACAATTCATGCTTGTCCAAATTTATGTTGACGACATCATTTTCGGATCCACCGATTCATCAATGGTTGCTGACTTTGCTAAGTTAATGGTTAATAGATTTCAAATGAGTATGAATCGTGAATTAAATTTCTCCATTCGTCTCCAATTCAAAAGAAGCAATAGAGGAATTTGATGGGTTTTGAGCATTCTAACACTTCCTAAGTGTACATACAACCCTAATAACCTTGGATCTATGTTTGTCTAATTATCATGCAAAGTTGAATTTCCAAGGTTATATTCCTATCTAGCATACATGGGGAACAATTTTAACTTGAATGAAAGATAGAATAACTTACCTTGTTGTTGCTTATGTTCCTTGAAACCTTGTGAGCCTAGCACCCCAAGTGTGATGCCTCAAATGCTTCACACAACACCAAATGCTCTTGGAAAGACTCTTGAGATAATACACACTTCTTCAAATCGGCCAAGCCCTCTAGTTTCTTATGTGTATATATGTGTAACCGATTTTGGTGGAGAATGGGACTCTTATATAGTGTTGACACATCTAGGGTTACACCATGTAAACCCTAATGTGTCATGACTCTTCATTTCCATGACCCATGGGTTTGTAACTCCCATGGAGCATCCTATGGGTAGAACCCAACTTGATAATCCATGGAGCCTCTTAGCCCACTATACAAGATATGAATGATTTACATAATCAACCCATATATTTAATTAGTTATCCTTTGATCACTTAATTAATTCCAAATTAATTCTTTGATCAAACTAATCAAATAATGTTATTAATATATTAGAACTTATAATATATTAATAATCTCCAAGTGTTATTTCTCTCAATTAGTCTATCCAATTGCATGGTGCCATGCAACCCAAATGGACCATGCCGGGTCGGGTCAAGTACACACCCGAAATAGTTATGGACTTAGACACCTTATCCAACAGTCTCCCACTTGGATAAGTCTAATAACTATAACTCCAGTACTTCAGGAACCGACCGACAATCGTAGCTCTTTGAAGGTCTCTCGGAACTGAGAAGATGATGGTACGCCATTTAAGATAAGGGATCATATGATCCTCCGTTCTAGATATCAGCCGGACAAATACATGGAACAATGTCTTATTGTCCAGCAGTTTGTTTCTCGATTTCCGATTTGTTTGACAAAGAACTTAATTGAACACATCAACTTAGTTCTGACCGGGCCCGGTACATAGGTCAAAACAAAATCATCGAGGGGCCCAAATATCAGCTTCTAATCCAAGAAGGAACAGATAAACTTCGACTCATATGTTTGTTCTACCACTCATTGAATTACACACAAAAGCACGTTTTTTAACATCGAGTTACCAATGCGTTTTCGTACAATCAATGCATAAGCAACTTGTAAGTAACAAATCATATCTCTAGGTTTGAAGACTTATATGATATTACCGTCTCACGATCACTCGAGATAGAATTCCATGAAGTGATTAGAGTGAGCGTGGGTTGAGTCCAATGCTCAGACCTTATGAGCACTCATGATTGTTGTAGCCTTGTCCAACACCTTAGACCTCTGCAACCAATCATGACAGTCTTGATTCATACCTACTTCCGACATATGACCGACTGTGGAGGTTTGAATAATATGTTATACCAAACAAAATTATTCTGGAAGTCAAAACATGAAAAAGAAATATAGTAAACGATCGACAAGAGATAGCAACACTTTACTCATAAATAAAACACATTTTATTCATCATCTAATGTCAATTACACTTTACAAATTTCTGGGTTATCTAACTACTAAATCTAATATCATCCTTCAGCCCTATGCTCCGAGCATGCTGGAGATGCTTAACCCGAGTCAGTCCCTTCGTGAGGGGATCTACTGGATTCTCATCTGATGATACCCTCTTTGCCACGAGGAGTCCTTCTTCTATTCGATGTCTGATAAAATGGTATTTTCTGTCGATGTGTCTGGATCTCCCGTGATCCCTTGGTTCCTTGGCTAAGGCAACAACACTTTCACTATCACAGAAAATCTCCATTGGCTCTTTAATAGCTGGTACAACTCCAAGGTCTCCAATGAAGTTCTTCAGCCATATCGCCTCCTTTGCCGCTTCGTTAGCTGCAATATACTCTGATTCACAAGTTGAATAAGCCACTGTCTCTTGCTTGGAACTCTTCCAAGAAATTGCTCCTCCATTTAGGGTAAAGACCCAGCCCGACTGAGAGCGGAAATTATCGCTATCAGTCTGGAAGCTAGCATCACTATACCCTACAACTCTCAAGTCATCACTCCCACCGAGGGTAAGGACTCTCAGTGTGCCTTGCCAGGGTTCGCCTGATACCTGCTAACCATGCTCAGGGCAAAGACTACATCAGGTCGAGTACACGTCATAGCATACATGATCGATCCTACAGCCGAAGCATAAGGTATTCGACTCATTTCTGCTATCTCAGCCTCAGTGCTAGGGCTTTGTGTCTTACTCAATCTGGTGTTACTCTGGATGGGTAACTCTCCTTTCTTGGAATCCTGCATGCTGAATCTCTTCAGCACCTTATCCAAGTAGGTACTCTGACTAAGTCCAATTAGTCTTTTACTCCGATCTCTCAAGATCCTTATCCCTAGAATATAGGTAGCTTCTCCTAGGTCCTTCATAGAGAAACACTTCCCAAGCCAGGATTTAACTTCATGCAGAGTTGGGATGTCATTTCCTATGAGTAGTATGTCATCCACATACAACACCAAAAAGCTAACTATACTCCCACTAGCCTTGACATACACGCTAGACTCATCTTCACTCCTAGAAAAGCCAAATTCCTTGACCTTTTCATCAAAGCAAAGATTCCATCTGCGAGGTGCTTGCTTCAATCCATAAATGGATTTCTCAAGCTTACACACTCTATTAGGTTACTCGTTGCTGATAAAACCCTCTGGCTGACTCATGTAAACATCTTCAGCCAACTTTCCATTAAGGAAAGCGGTTTTAACATCCATTTGCCATATTTCATAGTCATGAAATGCAGCTATGGCCAACAGAACCCGAATAGACTTAATCTTGGCTACTGGAGAAAAGGTCTCATGATAGTCTACTCCAGGAATTAGAGAGAAACCCTTTGCAACCAGTCTAGCCTTATATGTGTGTACATTACCATCCATGTCGGTCTTCTTCTTGAAAACCCATTTGGACCCTACTGTCTTACGACCTGGTACATTCTCAACCAAGTTCCAAACTTGATTGTCATACATGGACTCTATTTCACTGTCCAGCGCCTCTTTCCACTTGGCTGACTCAGGGCCTGCCATGGCTTCCGCGTAACTGTTAGGTTCATCCAGACCTATCAGTGTCTCATCACTGATAAGTGTATCTCCTTCTGCAGTAATATGGAATCCATAGTAATGCTCATGAGCATTCCTAACCCTTGTGGAACGCCTTAGAGGTACAAACTTGTCAATTGGCTCAACAGGAGTTTCCTCCTCAAGTTGAGTGCTAGGGTTTGAAGTTCCTTCACCGCTTGACCCTTGAATTTCTTCAGGATCAACTTGCCTCCCACTGTTTCCTTGGCTTATGAACTCTCTCTCTCTCTAAAGAAAGCCCTCCTAGCTACAAAGACCACATTTTCACTAGGTCTGTAGAAGAGGTAACCAAAGGATTGTTGTGGGTAGCCGATGAAAATACACCTCTCTCTTTGGGGTTTGAGCTTATCATGAGTCTCGCGTCTCACGAAAGCCTCACAACCCCAAATCTTGATGTGATCTAGTTTGGGTATTTTACCAGTCCACATCTCGTGAGGAGCTTTGGCAACTTTCTTTGTAGGGACTAGATTAAGGATATGGGTGGCAGTCTCTAAGGCATACCCCCAGAATGAGATTGGTAGCGAAGCTCGACTCATCATGGAACGAACCATATCTAACAAGGTTCGATTACGCCTCTCAGCCACACCATTCAACTGTGGTGTCTTGGGAGGTGTCAATTGTGAGACTATCCCACATTCCCTTAGATAGTCAAGGAACTCTGAACTAAGATACTCACCACCACGATCGGATCGAAGCATCTTAATGTTCCTGCCCAATTGATTCTCGACTTCTTGTTTAAATTCCTTAAACCTTTCGAAAGTCTCTGACTTATGCTTGATCAAGTAGACATATCCATATCTACTATAATCATTGGTAAAAGTCAAATAATAACGATTAGCATCCCTTGTGGCATGTTTGAATGGTCCACACACATCCGTGTGTACAAGGTCCAACAAACCTTCACCCCTCTCACATGAACCTGTGAAGAGTGACTTTGTCATTTTTCCAAGTAAGCATGATTCGCAACTATCATCTGAATTTAGGTCAAATGACTCCAAGACTCCATCCTTTTGGAGTTGGCCTATGCATTTCTTGCTTATATGTCCAAGACGACAATGCCATAATGATGCTTTATCCAAGTTATTATTATTAATAGAATCAATACACAAAACATTATTTCCTAAGTTATCTATAACAGATACAGCTTCATACACACCATCACAAGGTAATGCTTTAAAATAAAGAACATTATTAAAGAAAACATCAATCGAACCAACTTCATTATTAAACGAAAAGGTAAACCCTTGTTTGTACAAAGCATGAAAGGAAATAATATTTCTTGCCATTCCTGGCGAATAACAACATTTATTCAAATCTAAATTAAACCCACTAGTTAGCGATAAAGTATAAACTCCAATCTTGGTAAAACGTAAAGCTTTCCTATTCCCCATGACTAAGTTTATTCTTCCTTGCTCCACATTCTCACTTCTTCTTAGTCCCTGCAAGTCACAACAAATATGAATACCACAACCGGTATCAAGGACCCAAGATTTAGAATGGGGTGAGTTATTAGAAATGATAGTGTAAATACCTGCATGGTTGGGTTTAACTTTCCCATCCTTCACATCTTGTTGGTATTTTGGGCAGTTCCGCTTCCAATGTGATTTTTCATGGCAATAGGAGCATTCAGCCTCTTTTGGGTCAGAAGAAGGAGTGACGAAACCTTTCTTGGTTCCACTTGAAGAAGAGCCATCAAGGGTCTGAGCCTTGGTACCCTTAGAAGAGCTCTTTCTCTTCTTCCCTCGACTTTTCTCGATTGCCAAAACCGGAGTAGAGTTTGGAGTAGGAGTGTTAACAACCGACTTCCCCTTAAGACCTGTTTCTGCGGTCTTGAGAAGTCCCTGAAGTTTGCTGAGTGTGACCTCTTCCTTATTCATGTGATATGTCATGCGGAATTGATCATAGCACGATGGTAAGGAGTGCAAAATGATATCTATTGCAAGCTCCTCAGGGAAGTTCACATTAAGCTTCAGCAAACGATCCACATACCTTTGCATTTTCTGCATGTGGTTCGTGACGGATTCCCCGTCCTTCATCATGGTTGTTATCATGGAGCAGATGATTTCATACCTCTCTTGTCGTGCACTTTGATGGTATATTTCCATCAAATCTTGGTGCATTTCATAAGGGTAGAAATCCTCATAACACTTTTGGAGTTCCGTTGTCATCGTGGCCATCATGATGCATGCCAATTTCGTAGCATCCCTTTCATGTGCCTGAAAGTCAGCGATCTCCTGGGGAGTTGCAGTGGTCTCATCAATCTCCTTAAGCTCCTTGTCTAGGACATATTCTTTGTCCTCGTAGCGGGTAATCATCCTGATGTTTCTGATCCACTCATTGAAGTTGGACCCATCAAAAGTGACTTCCTCACACAAGTTCATAAAGGTAAAGGAGCTATTAGGGTTAGAGCCAGAAGCAGCATTGTTTGAAAGCATCTGAAAGAAGAGGACAAGATTAGTTTAGATATTAAGAGAGTCCTTAATAAAACACCCAAATGTAATATTAAGGCTAGGATCCAATCACAATATATTATAACTTGCAAGAGGTATTCCGTAATCCAAGCTATAACATATTTGAAAGGTAGGTGAATGACGATTCACCAATTTCCACCACGAAAAACGAAATATTAAATATTAGGTTTTTGATTGGTTCTTAGAAGTTCCTAGATTCTTTGAGATTCAATGAACTTTTCAAAGGCATGTTTCAATTTCGAGTGTGCCCTCCAAGTTTTGTGACTGGGATACCGAGGATCACAAAACGAGGTGTGAAGTAACCATGCAAATCACTTGGTACCCTTAAAGTTTATCACTCAATCGATGTGCCGGTAAACCACACACGCTCCATCGATACTATAATAAACCTTAAGTCACCCTTTACCTACCTTGTTAAGTGCAAGTTAGTGTGTCGGTTAACCACACACGCTCCACCAACAACTTAAACAAAGTGTAAAGTGTAATTTCATGGATTAGCACCTTATTCACATTTTTCCTAAAGTAACTAAGATTGGGAATTTAATAAAACATTTAGTTACTTTATAATATTCATCATACTTTTAATGAGAATTTATAAGTCCTTGTCTTACCCGTTCGGCTAACGACCCTCCACCAATCAAGCAAGCGGTGGGTGAGAGTGGACACCCATTAAGTTGCCATTTTATAGGCAACAACCTTATACCCACCTTATAGACCGGTTTCGTGAATGAGGCGTACTAGCGGTAAGACGACTTTGTTCTTATACATATATATATATATATATATATATATATATATATATATATATAATTATTAAATCATAATAATATAAGTATAAGGGTTGAATTTTAACTTTTAAAATTCTAAGGGTTGGAACTAAAGTTTTAACTTGACTTTACTTGTTCCAAAACTTGAGGGCAAGTTTTGTAAACTTTCAAAACTTTTCATTTCTTGTAACTTATGAGTTTATTAGAGTAATAAAAATGAAGACTCTTCATTTTTCTAACTCTTGTGTTCTTTTAATGGTTTTCAACTCAAGTGACTTTTGGTTTTCCATAACTTGATGACAAGTTATGGATACCATTAAAACACATTATGATCAAAAATTAAACTACCACATAGGTTACAAATAATTCCTATGATCATCTAAACATCATAAGATCAAGAACATGAACATAAGCACTTTCATGAATCAAAACTACACTTAAAACTTTGTAATTTTGATAACTAGTTGTTGTAAATGGATTAGCAAAGACATTACACCATCTAAAACAAGTTTTCAAGTACCAAAACAGTTTAGGGTAATGTTTCTAGTCCATTTCCAGCAACTAAAGTCGAAAATCTGCACTCTGTGGCTCCTACTCGCCGAGTGCATGAACCTACTCGGCGAGTAGGTTGAAGATACAAGTGAACTCGGCGAGTCTCCCCATGAACTCGGCGAGTTCATCAGGCAGACAACAAGTTTTTCGACTTTTTTCAACCTTTAAGCACAAATAACAAACAAACAAGCCTAGGCTTTGATACCACTGATGGGTTTTGAGCATTCTAACACTTCCTAAGTATACATGCAACCCTAATAACCTTGGATCTATGTTTGTCTAATTATCATGCAAAGTTGAATTTCCAAGGTTATATTCCTATCTAGCATACATGGGGAACAATTTTAACTTGAATGAAAGATAGAATAACTTACCTTGTTGTTGCTTATGTTCCTTGAAACCTTGTGAGACTAGCACCCCAAGTGTGATGCCTCAAATGCTTCACACAACACCAAATGCTCTTGGAAAGACTCTTGAGATAATACACACTTCTTCAAATCGGCCAAGCCCTCTAGTTTCTTATGTGTATATATGTGTAACCGATTTTGGTGGAGAATGAGACTCTTATATAGTGTTGACACATCTAGGGTTACACCATGTAAACCCTAATGTGTCATGACTCTTCATTTCCATGACCCGTGGGTTTGTAACTCCCATGGA
This sequence comes from Lactuca sativa, assembly GCF_002870075.4. Taxonomy (NCBI): domain Eukaryota; kingdom Viridiplantae; phylum Streptophyta; class Magnoliopsida; order Asterales; family Asteraceae; genus Lactuca; species Lactuca sativa. Next base: position 234,114,895 of record NC_056627.2, on the reverse strand, counting down.
GCATCCATGGAGCATCCTATGGGTAGAACCCAACTTGATAATCCATGGAGCCATTAGCCCACTATACAAGATATGAATGATTTACATAATCAACCCATATATTTAATTAGTCATCCTTTGATCACTTAATTAATTTCAAATTAATTCTTTGATCAAACCAATCAGATAATATTATTAATATATTAGAACTTATAATATATTAATAATCTCCAAGTGTTATTTCTCTCAATTAGTCTATCCAATTGCATGGTGCCATGCAACCCAAATGGACCATGCTGGGTCGGGTCAAGTACATACCCAAAATAGTTATGGACTTAGACACCTTATCCAACAGAATTTTCAATCACCAAGATAAGTACATTTCAGAACTCATCAAAAAGTACTCAAAGGACACCTGCGCCTCAGCCAAGGTAACAATGGGTTTTGGACACAAGATCTTTTCGGACCCTTCAGGTGTAGCAGTTCATGAAAAGAAGTATAGAGGAATGATTGGATCGTTTCTCTATCTCACAGCAAGTCGTCTGGACATCATGTTTTCAGCATGTTTATGTGCCAGATTTCAAGTCAAACAAAAGATGTCTCATCATTTGGTTGTTAAGCAAATATTCCGATACCTCAAAGGTACAAAGAATCTCAGAATTTGGTACCCAACAAATGAGAGTTTCCTACTTCAAGCCTATTCCGATTCAAACTTTGGTGGTCTTCAATTGTATAGAAAAAGCACATCTGGTGGCTGTCAATATTTAGGTGGTCGATTGGTCAGCTGGTCATCTAAGAAACAGAACTGCATTGCACGTTCAATAGCCGAGGCGGAATACATTGTTGATGTGAGTTGCACTTCTCAAGTTCTCTGGATGAAATCTCAGCTCTTGGATTATGGTTACCGATTTCAAAAAATTCCAATCTATTGTGATTCTCAAAGTGCAATTGCTATCTCACACAATCCAATTCAATACTCCATGATGAAGCATATCGACATATGGTACCATTTTATTAAAGATCATGTTCTAAATGGTAACATTGAACTTATTTTTGTTCCATCTGACGATGAAATTGCTGATGTCTTTACTAAGGCATTAGACGAAACCAAGTTCAATGATTTTCTGAACAAAATGGGTATGATGATGCCTGATCCTCAGTTATTTCAAGAAGCTTGTACTCTCTGATTGAAACATCAGAAAGAAAATTAGTTCCGAATTCAAAATTGTTTTCCATCTTGGAACTATTGCCTCTCGAAATAAATAGGATCATTTTATGTGTCTTTTCATCTAACCACCACTTTATTTTTAAGTTGTACAACTCATCTTATTATATGAAGTCCATAGCCCATATAGTTACATTGGTAAATCTTCACCTCAGAACTTATTTCATAAGGTCGTCCTAGAATTCAAACCCGGAAAGGTATTAAATTCTACTCTCCGGAAGTTTGTCAAATTTGACTCCGAAAGTCATTCATATCACACTGTTAGGTCTAAAATTATGGTTTATACTTCGCTTTTCTAGACAACTATATTTTTCTATAGTGTAATAGTGTTTGTAGCTTGTTGTGTGGATGTGTACGGCCGGACACGTGTGTACAACCCTACACCCTGTGTATGGCCGTACACGCGTGTGCGACTGTACACATGTGTACTAATGGGGGTGCTATAAATTGAGGAGTGCATGTGAGGAGTGTAAGGCTAGACAAGGAGAACATATCGTAGAGAGAGAAAGTTAGAGAGAAGAATAGTGTGTGTGAGAGAGAATCTAATGTGTATGGAGCATCACTCTTATCTTTGAATACATCATAGATTCAAGTTATTCTTCTTCTCCTTCTTCTTCATTAGATCTGACATCTCCGTTTGATTGGGATTCCGCACCATCAAACGGATCTGATTGATACACAAGCAGATTGGGGACTTATAAGTGGTATAAGAGCTTAGATTGTACCAATCAATTTTGTTAGATCTAGAGCTTATTTGATTTTACTTTTGAAAGATTTCTGCGCTTTTGGATAGATCTCTGAAAATTAGGGGGGGGGGGTTGTTCTTCGCGTTTTCGTAAAAACGAGTTTTTCATTGAGTTTTGGAGCAAAAAGGGTCAAAAACGTCAGTTTTTCTTCACATCTGTTGAAGGTGTGCGGCTAGTTGAAGGTGTACGACTCGGAGTCTACGGTCCTCGGTGTACGACTGGGTGGTTTGCGGTCCTCACCTCGAATTCATGGTCAGCCTCACATAGGGTCTGAAGTTCGCATGACGTCTTATTAAAAAAAGGGGAAGCAAAAATTGAGGGTGCCAAAGATCGAACCCGGGTCCCCTGATATATCAAACACGTGTCTTACCAGTTGGACTAGCAAGTCCTTTGTTCCAATCCTTCCGAATTTAACTCATAAGGCATCCCTGTGTTGTTCCAAATTTCTCAATTTTGACATTTTTAGCCCAAAATTCAATTTTCTTTTAATTTTAAATTCTATTTTCTTCCAAAATTTTAGCTTTTAATTTTTAAATTTCTAAATTGATTTTTTACCTAAAATTTTGACTTTTCAAGTTTGACTTTTGACTTTAAACTTTGACTTTCTCGTTTAACTTTCAAAATTTTCAAATTTAGCTTTTTGGTTTGACTTTTAAGTTTGCCTTTTTAAGTTGGACTTTTTTAAATTTAACTTTTGAGTTTTTAGTCAAAGGAAATTTTTGGTAAACAATGAGTTCTTCAAGCGTCCCGGTGAATGAAGTTTCATGTACTCCATCTTGTGAAACTACGATTAAGTTTCTTCGTGAATATAACGATATGCTAAAAAGGGAAGCCGAGGACCAAAAATATGAGAGGTACACTATTAGGAAAGAACAAAAACCATTAAAAGCACAACTAGAAGCCACAATCAAGGATTTCCGAAAACTTCAAGAAGAATATAGCAATAAATGTGAAAATTATGACTATATTTGTTGGATTAGTGTCTAAGTCCATAACTATTTTGGTATGTACTTAACCCGATGGTGCATGGTCCTTTTGGGTTGTCTTCACAAAAGCAACTTGATAGGATGAATTATGGAGAGAAAGGATTAAATATGATTTATTAATATATTATGAGAATAATATAATAAAGAGAAATCATATTAGTCAAGAATTAATTGGTAATTAGTTTTGTGACTAAAAGAGACTAGTTAAACTTAAGGGACAGGAATTGTAATTATAGGATAATTGCAATTTGGGCTATGGATTGTCTTATATTAAGGAGTGGACGAATTCTATGGGGAAACCCATGAGAAATCGTCCAAGGCCTTAAGGAAAGGAGTCCATGGGTTGCTTAGGGCTTAAGCATCCAAATTAGGGTTTCCTTGTTAGATAACCCTAATAGCCTCACTATATATAGAACCCTTAAGGCTCAAAAACATGGGGGAACTTCTCTTCTAGGGTTAGTACATGTTTTGGGCAGCCTCCTTCCTCTTTCCTCTTCATCCTCTTGCTCTTGGTGTTTGTGAACTATTAGAGGAGTGACATTTGTGACTCTAAGCTTTCTAAAGTCATTACAAGGAGAATTGTGATTGTTATTGCTATATAACAATGAAGGTAATATCTTAAACCCATTCTTATGTTAATATGATTATTGTATGCTAGAATTAGGGTTTATAGTCTTGGATAACTTGCATGTACAATAGAGAAACCTAGATCCAAGCATTAGGGTTTGTATGAGCACATAGGATGTTCTTATGACCAAAACCCATTAGTGGTATCAGAGCCTTGATTGGTTTCTATTGTATTGATGCCTTGTATGTTGAAAAATTTCGATTTTTGTGGTTCTGCATGATGGACTCAGCGAGTCCTACTGTGGACTGGGCGAGTTGCCCCCTACTCGGCGAGTCCATGGGGGTACTCGGCGAGTTCGAGCGTCAGATGGAGCTATTTTCGGGATTTCTTGTTGTTTATCTTTGAGATACTTGCCTTTATCATATTAGATCAATATAAATCCGATTTTATGATATATATGAGTATATTCTTGATCTAATTGAAGATATTTATCAATTAATAAAATATTTATTTCCTTATGTGATAATTGATTAATTATTTTGATTAAATTGGTAAATTGTTTTGCTAGAAATCATTAAATAAATCAAATATGGATAATTATGTGATTAAATGTTAATTTAAATTATTTGTTGTTAAATAGTTGAAACCCTAATGTTTTGAAAAGGTTTCAAAACTTGCCCTCAAGTTTTGGAATTTAAATTTTGATTAAAAGTTTAATTTTGATGTATATTTAAATTCTAAACCTAAATGTTTTGAAATGTTTCAAAACTTGCCCTTAAGTTTTGGAATTTAAAAGTTGATTAAAAGTTTAATTTAGGAAGGTTAAATTCTAAAACCCTAGTATTGTTTTGAAAAGTTCATATCACACCCTTATGGTTTTATTAATTAATTAAGGTGTATAATTAAAAGAGGTTTAATAAATCCATAAAAGTTTAGGTTTACAATTTAATTGAATTAAAAGTATAATTGTTAAATTTAACCTCCTAGTATTTTAAAAGTGTAAAATACACCCTATACTATATATAACATTAAAAGTCTAACATTATATATATGTATGAGTAAAAGTCAGTCTTACCGTTAGTAGGCCTTATTCATGAAGCTGGTCTATAAGGCGTGTTTAAGGAAATTGTCTATAAAATGGCGATTGAATGGATATCCACTCTTACCCACCGCACTCTTGACTAGTGGAGGGTCGTTAGCCGAACGGGTAGAATAAGACAAAACCTTCCATTATAAGTATAATGAAGTACAAAAGTAACTAAATGTTTTACAAATTCCCAATCTTAGTTACTTAGGCAAAAGTGAATTGATGCAATTCCATGAAATTACACTTTGTGCATTTGCGAAGACATTAGTGGAGCGTGTGTGGTTAACCGGCACACTAAATGGTTCTAAGCAAAGGTAGCAAAGGGTGACTCAATGTTTGTCATAGTTCGGTGCAGCGTGTGTGGTTTACCGGCACATCGAATAGGTGACTATAACATGTGAAGGCACCATGTAAGTTTGCATGGTTATTCACACCCGCTTTGTGATCCTTGGCATCCCAGTCACAAACTAGAGGGGCATATCGAGATTTTAACATGCCATTGAAATGTTCAATGATTCTCAAAGGATCTAGGAGTTTTCATAGATTTAAAACTTAAATTTCTTTTTCGTTTTTCGTGGTGGAAATTAGTGAATCGTCATTCACTTACCTTTAAATATTCTACAACTAGATTACGACATCCCTTTTCTAGGTTGTAGCGTATTGTGTTGGGTCCTAGCCTTAGTATCTCATTTGGGTGATTTACTAAGGACTCAATCAATCAACTAACTTGAATTCGTTTTCTCCCGTTTTGTAGATGTCAAAGTACGACAACTATGGTCTTCCCAAATCCCGTGGAACAAGATTTCCACATGAAGATGATATTCCATGATTCGATTGAGGAACAAGTGATCATGCTTCTCTTCCTCCACCTCCTCCAATTATTCTCCCTAACCCACAAGTTCGAAGGCTTGAGAAGTTCAAGCTCACTCAAGCCCTTTTGGCAAGTAAACATAAAGAAGGAAAGTCGGTGTGTGCACACGTCCTAGGGATGAAGTCACACATTGATAGGTTAAGAATGTTGGGATCCGTTGTCTGTGAGGAGATGGTTGTTGATTTGGTTCTTCACTCACTTCCTAACTCATATAGTAAGTTCGTAAGAGAGTACTATATGATGAACTGCGACGTGACCCTTATAGATCTCACCTATATGCTTATTGCTGCTGAATCAGCAATGGTTTGGCGCAATAGAAAAGAAAAGTTGATTGCTGAATCTTCATTCAAGACCTCTATGGATATAGACAATGGCAACGAAAGACATGCTATGATCGAAAAGTTTGACCATAAGGGAAAGGCAATGTCTGAAGTAGTTCCATGTCCTGTTCCAAAAGAGTCAATTTGCTTTTATTGCCAAGAGAAGGGGAATTGGAGACGAAGCTGCCCTATTTACCTAAGAGATCTAAGAGATGGGAGAGTCAAAACGTATGGCTCTGCTTTAGGTAAAATCCATTGACTAACTCCTTTAATCTCCTATTCTAGATTCTTAATACATAATGTGATAAGATTACCAATGATGTTTTGTAGGATCGAAGAAAAGAAAGGAAGCTTAAGGGAAGAAGTGAGCAGAATCTAACCGTGAAGAAATGGATTTCGATCGCATTACTTGAAGATTAGATTCTCGAGCTGCTACTTAGAGTTAGAATTAGATTGCTAAGAAAGATGTATTAGCATAGTTTTTCAATGAATTGCATTGTAAGGACAAATTTTTCCGCAATAAAATAAATTTTGATATTATATTATTTATTTATCCTTGCAATGGCATATATGAAAAATTGATGTTTGAATGTTTCTATTATTAGCAATAATGGATTTGATTCTTAATTATGTTATTTATGGAAAAGTCGAAAATTTACCAAATAGGGAGAGTTTCTCATCGCCCAAGTTTCAATTGGACAGATACTTGGAATCATGCAACTTGGTTGCACGATGAATGAGAAATTTCATATTTGGAAATTAGACTAATTCATTGACAAGGTGTCAAGTGAAGGACTAGGAGATCGAGTACACAAAGTTGCGTGTTGATTAAGTCCACCATAAGAGTAACAAAGATATTCGTCATGATTTGCTAAAGGTTTAGTAAATATGATTATGCTTATAAGATTATGTGTAATTCTGAATTGATTGAAAAGGTTTAGATCAATAGCAGAACGAATAAGAAGAATCAAGTAGGCAGAAAGATAAAAGTTTCTCTATTCTAAGAAGAAGGGAGAGTACCCTTTATGCTTTATGATATGTCTTAATGATTAAGAACCATATCTCAATGGATCCTCTGAGTGAGTCTTAGTACAATTGTATGTCTAAGAAGAGGAATCAAGAATTGATGAAATGGTTAAATCAAGAAGTCTATCATACTTCGTTCCAAAACAAGTCTTAGAGTTAAGATTGTGACATTGAGTGAAAAGTATTAAGAAGGTTTATAAGATTCATCAAATGAGGAAAGTTGTGATGTCTTGGATAAGACAAAGACCAACTAGAACCTATTTATGAAGTGTTTTGATAAAAACTACACTAACTCTTGAATATTTGTTTGTAAAGAAATGTTTATTGACAAGAGAATCTCATATGTCAAGGAGTCAGTGGTAGTCTTAATGTTTTGAAAGGGTTCAAGAACAAATCAAATAAACCTTATCGATCATCACTAGCACACGAGTTGAGGTTTACAACCTATCATGTTGACATTATTTTGTTTCTATGCTGTTCCAATTGAGTTAATTATGCATGTGAGTCCTATGAGTTCTCATTTGAATGCATAAAAGGCAAGGACCTTGATCAATGAGAAGTACATTGATAGGAAAAAGTGAGCTGGTTAACTACTTGGAAGACATGGTGGGCAGTTGTGCTACCATAAGGCAAGAAATCAAGATTAAGAAAGTTCGGTCCATATGAGTTTGAATTTGTCGTAAACTTTGGTTTTGAAAAATTCACATGAATAGGAACACATACACCATTAAAATCTAAGTGTCATAAGATTTCCTCCTTGATGAAAATGACTGTGAGGAAATGCTTTCACTAAGAAGAGATTTTAAAAGGATAGTGATTGTGAAAATTGTAGAATTCGATTATGGTTACGGTACCCCTTTCCATGATTCGAATTGTGAGACTTGGCGATTAGTCTTAATTGTTTGGACACACATATGAGCTATCTAAGGCAATGGTGTATAAGTTTAAGAAGCCTTGATAAAAGCTTATCAAAGCATTAAGTATTAGAAACATGAACTTAAGGAATTCAATTGGTGTTGTGTTTCTAAAAGTTAAGCTGTTTCTGAATACATGTCAAAGCTAGTGGGAGCATAAGTGTGTGTTTATAATAATCATCATGATAGTGGGAGCATAAATGTTATGATTGCATGATTATTATGGAAAGTGTTGCAAGTTCGCAATATTAATTATAGAAAACAAGAGTCATTCTTTGCAAAGTCGTAAGGATGTAATAGTTGTTTTGCTATAATGAAGGGAGAGAATATTATGCTTCATTTCAAATCTAAAAGCTTAGGTTGTGGAATGTTAATAATTTAGTCAAGGAAACATAGTGTGTTCTCAAATTTTGATTATGATTACGGCATTCCTCTTCATAGTTCGAATTTTGAGAACATTGCACATAAAATATTATGGCAGAAGATTGATAAAGTATCAAATCTTTATGTAAGACATTATGCATCATGTCCCATACGCTTCGGGTATAGGATCGATTGAAAATGCTATAATATTTTACCATTCTAAAATTTTCCAAATGTCTAGCGCATTTAGAGGGAAAAGGGACAAGAATCGGTTTTGACTAAAATAATTAAACAACTATCAAAGGACAATCCAAAGTTCGCTGAGGATTGGTCGCTTGTGTGTAGTTGGAAGTATAGTATTGGATGGACCATATCGACATTATTATGAATAGATAAGATTATATTGAGAATGAGTTGTCATATGGTAAGTATGGAAAGTTTTCCATATTGGGAATTGAATGTTGAAAATCTATGTCTAGATTAGAAACTTTTATGCAAAAGGATGTTCAAAGGAATGTACTTTAAGTGAGAGACATCATATGTAAGGAATTGTCTTGTAACAATCTCCGATAGAGGACTTTGTAATATCATTGGCAATAGTCATTGTGACTTTTGTGCTATGACATTATAAAAGGATCATTGCATAAAATGTTAGAATCTAGCATATTCTATAAGTGGCAAGGATTTGATATTCTTTCACTTATGAAAAAGGATTTGGAGTTGTGAAATGAGTATGATTGGAAATTTGTTCGTTTGATCTATTTCACAAAGTAAGAACCATAGTTAAACATTGTGTGCATGCTAGGAGCATGGGACAAGTGTTGTAATAATTCAAGTAAAAAGTTGATTACCCGAAACAACAAATAATGAGTAATCGATATGGTGATAAATAAAAGGTGTTTTATTTATGCTCAAAGGTTTGAGGGCATATGAGATTAGTATTATTCTTGTGTTTCACTTTGCATGTTTTGACTTCCTGAATAATTTAATTGGTTGAGAACAGTGAAATTATTCGAACGGGCCACAGTCATTCATATGTTGGAAGTAGGTATGAATGAAGACTATCGTGAATTGGTGTGTGGATTGTCTAAAGAGTATTAGACATAAGCAAATGTTTGCTGCAACGTTCATGAGTGCTTATGAATAAGATTTGAGCATTAGATTAAACCCACGCTCACTTGGATCACTCCATGAATTGTATCACGAGTGAGTGGTGAGACGATAACATCTTATATTCTTGAAACCGAGATGTGTGAGTTGTATCTTGCAAATCGGTTGCACATTGATAATATGTAAACGCACCAGTAACTTGGTGTCATAAAACATATTGTTGTGTGTGATTCGGTGAGTGAGTGCAAGCGAGCATTGAATCAAAGTTTATCCGTTCCTTTTATCCAAAGTAGGATAAAAGCGATATCTTTGGGCCCCTCGATGATTTAGTGATGACAAACGTAAATGCTCGGCCGGGCTAGGGCTAATTTGATTTGTTCAATTAGTTAGTCATCATAAATTGGAAATAGAGAAATAGTACAGAGAGAATTATTAGAAATCATGTCTCATACGATATGTAGAATGGAGGAATATATGATCCCTTATCTAAAGGACACGCGCATCCGATAGGATCAGAGTTGACAGCGTCTTTGGAAAGCTACGATTGCAGATCAAGATCTGAAGTCATACGCATAATAGTTATTAGACTTATCCAAGTGGGAGACTGTTGGATTAGTGTCCAAGTCCATAACTATTTTGGTATGTACTTGACCCGATGGTGCATGGTCCTTTTGGGTTGCCTTCAGCAAAGCAACTTGATAGGATGAATTATGGAGAGAAAGGATTAAATATGATTTATTAATATATTATGAGAATAATATAATAAAGAGAAATCATATTAGTTAATATTAGTCAAGAATTAATTGGTAATTAGTTTTGTGACTAAAAGAGATTAGTTAAACTTAAGGGACTAGAATTGTAATTATAGGATAATTGCAATTTGGGCTATGGATTGTCTTATATTAAGGAGTGGACGACTTCTATGGGGAAACCCATGAGAAATCGTCCAAGGCCTTAAGGAAAGGAGTCCATGGGTTGCTTAGGGCTTAAGCATCCAAATTAGGGTTTCCTTGTTAGATAACCCTAATAGCCTCACTATATATAGAACCCTTAAGGCTAAAAAACGTAGGGGAACTTCTCTTCTAGGGTTAGTACACATTTTGGGCAGCCTCCTTCCTCGTTCCTCTTCATCCTCTTGCTCTTGGTGTTTGTGAACCATTAGAGGAATGACATTTGTGACTTTAAGCTTTCTAAAGTCATTACAAGGAGAATTGTGATTGTTATTGCTATATAACAATCAAGGTAATATCTTAAACCCATTCTTATGTTAATATGATTACTTGTATGCTAGAATTAGGGTTTATAGTCTTGGATAACTTGCATGTACAATAGAGAAACCTAGATCCAAGCATTAAAGTTTGTATGAGCTCATAGGATGTTCTTATGACCAAAACCCATCAATATTAAGAGACAACTTGCTTCTGTGATTGCCAAGCTTGACACATTGAAAAAAAAATTTGAAAATGCGGATTTTTACTTCAGAAAATTTGATGTGTCAAGTGAAGTAGTTGCATCAATGATGGAAAACTGCATGAGATTTAAGTATAATCAGTCAAAGGGTTTAGGATATGATAAAGTGCCTCCTCCTTTTAATCATAATTATCAATTTAACCCATTGACTAAAGAGGAAATGGACAGAGAGGAACATCTCAAATATGCAAAACCAGCTGGATTTGTGTCAGGAGGTATTCAGGTTGAAAATACTAATGTTTCTACTTCCCATGTAGATCAATCATTAAGTGAATCAAAGTAAGCAGCTGAAGAGAGTGTTTCTAATAATAAAATTGTGTCAAAGTTTGATGACTTAAAATTTTTCGATAAATTTGATAATATCTTTGATAATTCTACCGTGGTTGTGCCAGAAAGTGTTGAGCTGAACGATTCTAATGCTTCTACTTCTTTTGCAGGTAAAGTAATGGAAGATGAGAACAAGGAGAAAACTATTTAACAAACCAATGTCTCCTTGAACTCTGAAGCTATTGCTTCGAACTCAATTGCTTCTGATCAACCTGCTGTTGAGAAATACAGGTCACCAAAACAAGCGAAACAGAGTGCTTGCTGTAAATGTGCTTATAGGAACAACAAGAGACAATGCATAGATACGCCACCAGGGGAAGGAAGAAACAACTTCCCAGTGAAGAAAAAGACTTGTTTTCACTGTGGAACGCCTTGACACATTTCCAGAAATTGTCCAAATCGTGCATACGTTCCCGACTATGCACAAGGCTGGCAAAATGCGCCAAGAGGGAGATTTTCCAAAAGAAACCCCTCAAGGACATGCTCAAGTAATGGCGACTGGAATGCTATGAAGGGCAAGAATCCAAATCCCAGGGCCAAGAATCCATCTCCCAAGGTCAAGAAGGGAATGCCGGTTACGAAGCAAAAATCATAGTCATCTCAACGATCGGCTTCCAGTTCAAAAGCAAGTACTGAGGCACCCATTCGCTCAAAAAAGAAATGGGTGAAACCCGACTACATATGGGTACCAAAGGCTCAATCTCCCAATGATTCTAACATTTCTACATCTTCTGTTTGTGATAAGCAGGACATGTTGTCGGAGAAAGTTCTTTCAAAGATGAAAATGGTCAACCCAGTTTCAAAATGGATTGGGTTCCAAAGACCAACTGATCCCGCTCTGTGTCGGAGCAGCTATGGAGGCATATCATCAGACTTCGGTTTGTTGGTAGTGGCTGTTCCTGGAACATGATAGGGCGTATCTCTTAATTGTACAACACTCATAACTTTGTTTGAGAGTATGTGTCCTTTGCGGGAAATGAAGAAAGGAGGGGACCACACATTGGGGTTTGTGCTTAACGATGTGGAGAATTTTTGGATCTGTTATGAGATTATGCGTGCTGTTCTTAGACCTTCTGGATGCAAATTCAATTGGTGACTTACGGTTTAAGTTTTCTTCTCTATACTCCCAAGCTTATCTTAAACTGATTCATTTTGAAGACAATTTTTTTGTTTCCTTAGATGTCTTTCTTTAGTAGGTTGTTTTGGGAAGTGATATAAAGAGAAAGTGATAATGGGCAGTCTAAAACATGTGTAAGGGACTGAATCTGAATTGTCTAGACTTTGTGTTCAATGTGCTTGTAGGCACAAAGTATTTGACAGTTTAGATTTAGATAGAATTTTTTGGACTGACCATACGACGCTCGGGTAAATTGACTAGTGAGATAAACACGAGGACCCACGGGATACACTAAATTGATATGCATCTAGAACAGTAGTTCAAATTTTCTTTGATGTACAGACTTATGTACTTAATTTTGGTTCTGATAAGGCGACTGGGGGTTCTAATAAAGTAGGTCTGTAGGAAACTATTTTCCTGTTTCCTATCTATCAGTCATATGTTGCTTCCTCTGCGTGATTGGAAGAGATCCGAGCTGGAATGCAACATATGCAACTCTATTTCTACACACCTCCTTATCTATGAAATTATTTCTATCTGTTAGTCATATGCTATCTCCTCTACGTGATTGAAATGATCTGACTTGGAACACAACATATGCATTATTCTACTGTCAATCCCTTTGTCTTTGTTAGTCATATGTTGTCTCCTCTACGTGATTGAAAGAGATCCGACCTGGGACACAACATATGCACCTATTTCTAAATCTGATTTCCTCCTCAATAATTGTCTATTCACCTAAAGTAAGGAGTTCTTAATAATCAGGGTATATCGGGAAGTAGGGAACACGTTCTAGTGCAACTAAAATTGAACCATTTAGAGGTTGTTTGTAGATCTCGCTGCTTAATTTAAGTGGACGACAATACCCGTGGTCGTTGTCAGCTAAATGGTATATTTGAAAAAGTTATCCAATATCATTCGTGTTTAAGTGGATCACAATACCGGTGATTGACTAGATCTAAACATGCAAGTGTGTGCAGATAAACGATATTGGATTGCCTGACAACTTTGATCCCAAAATAATCTTAAATTTTGCATTTTTTTTTTATTAAATTTATTCGTAGTTTTTCTCTATGCCCAAATTTAGGGGGAGAATTAAAAATCAAAAATCAAACAAAAATAAAAAAAATCAAAAATCCAAAAATAGTGTTATTTATGTTTTATTTATTGTTCAGAAAAATAAAAAATCCAAAAATATTTTTGTTTATGTTTTATTATTTTTAGAAAATATGAAAAATCCAAAAATATTGTGTGCTAACTTTGTTTCTAGTTTTGTTTTTATCTTTTAGTTTGTTTTGTCTTGAAAAGTTGTTTCAGATATAGATGAGACTCATGGAGTCTGTATCAAGAATTTCAGAGCCGAAGCTTCATCCATGATCATCGAAGAATTTTCATTTGAAGGAGCAAGAAATGGAGATTATTCTTCTAAAATTCAATCTTTCAACCCCAAAAGCAAGGTGAAGTTGACTTGAAGATTATGTGACAGATTGCATTGAAGCCTCCTCAATCACTTTGCTGCTATTCATGAACCTGCTGAAGTGATCCAGAAGATTCTTTCTCTCTGATATTCTCTCTGAAGATTCTCAAGCTGAAAGTGCTGTCTTTCAAGAATCTTATCAAGAAGCCTCCTCACCCAATGTGCGGTCAATGTCAAATTTTGCATAAAATCCCAACTGGTCAAGATGGATTCATTTATTGAAGATTCATATGTTCATCTTGATGCTGTGAAGAAATTGAAGATTAATGTTGAAGCCAAGCTCCCAATGAAGATTAACAAGAAAAGCCAGCTACCTTTTTAGGGGGAGTTTGTTGGGTCAGTTAGAAAAGAAAGCTATATACCAAGAAGGAGTTTGTTGGGTCAGTTAGAAAAGAAAGCTATAACCAAGGGGGAGATTGTTGGGTCTAAAATTATGGTTTATACTTTGCATTTCTAGACGACTATATTTTTCTATAGTGTAATAGTGTTTGTAGGTTGTAGTGTGGCTATGTATGGCCGGACACGTGTGTACAACTGTACACCCTGTGTAGGGCCATACACACGCGTGCGGCTGTACACTCGTGTACTGTTGGGAGTGCTATAAATAGAGGAGTGCATGTGAGGAGTATACGGCTAGACTAGTAGAACATATTGTAGAGAAAAAAAGTTAGAGAGAAGAATAGTGTGTGTGAAAGAGAATCTAATGTGTATGGAGCATCACTCATATTGTTGGGTCAAAAATATGGTTTATACTTTACTTTTTTAGAAAAATGTATTTTTGTGTCTTGGACCGTAAACAATTTGGTGTTTACGGCTGTGTTTATGGCCGTAAACCCATTTACGGCCCATGTTATCCGACCCATGTTCCCTTTGTGTATATATAGGCGTTAGGGGTGAGGAGTGGACATTGATGAATAGTAAGGAGTGTACGGCCAAGAGAGAAACTAGAGAGAAGTTTTGTGTGTGTGAATCTTTTGTATTTGGATCTTCATTCTAATCAATTCATACATAGATTCATATTATGCTTCTTCTCCTTCTCTTCTATTTGATCTGACATCATTCGTTTGATTGGGATTCCGCACCATCAAACGGATCTGATTGATGCACAGCCAAATTAGGGACTTACAATTGGTATCAGAGCTTGGTTGTATCAGTCAATTTTGTCAGATTTGGAGCAGAATTTGATCTTATTTTCGAAATATTATTGCATTTTTGTATAGATCTCTAAAAAATAAGGGGGGGTTTGTTCTTCGTGTTTTTCATAAAAAAGGATTTTTGATCGAGTTTTGGAGCTTCAAAGTCGAAAAATCGATGTTTTTGGTCGAAACCTGCGAGGGTGTGGCGGAGTTTGTGGCTGGCGGCTAGGTTTTCGGAGTTCACGGCCTGAAGTTTGCGGCTCGGAGTTTGCGGCCTCGGCCTTGGTGGTTTACGGCCTCGCACCTCGATCCTCGGTTTGCGGCCAGCGTCCTCGCATTAGCTTCCTCGCCTCGCAACTTCAAATAAAAAAGGGGAGCGACTTTGGAGCGGCCAGGAATCGAACCCACGACCTCAAGTTCATAACCTCAACACGCTTAACTAACTCAGCGATCCAACACCTTGTGTCTTACCTTCGAATTTTTAAACTTAACATCTCATTCTCGCATCCAAGTTTCGAAATTTGACAAAAACAACCCAAAAATCAATTTCTTTTTATGTTAAATCTCTCCTTGAGAAAATTGAAACCCTCTGTAGTGAAGTGGAGGACCTTAGCTATGAGGGTTACCGACTTAGAAAAGGACAAAAACCACTTAAGGCCCAGTTAGAATCTAAAATAAAGGACTTTAGAAGACTTCAGGAAGACTATAGTAATAAATGTGAGAATTATGATTATATAAAGAGACAGAATACTGACTTAATTAATGAGCTTGATACATTAAAAAGCAAATTTGAAACTGCAAATTTTGATTTTAAAAAATGTGATGTATCAAGCGAGGTAGTTGCCAATATGATTGACCATTGCCTACAGCTCAAACAAAACCAACAAAAGGGTTTAGGATACGGTAATGTACCTCCTCCTTTTAATCATACATATCAGTATCAACCTTTGTGTAAAGAGGAGATTGCCAGCGAACCATTCATGGTTTATGGCAAGCCATCTGGTTTTGTTTCAGGAGGATTTATTAATGTTGAAAATACTAACGTTTCTACATCCCCTGCAGATCAATCCTTAAATCAATCCAAGCAAGCAGCTGAAGAGAGTGTGTCTGATAGTAAAGTAGTAGAAGATGAGAACAAGGAGAAAACCAATGAACAAACCAACATCTCATTGAGCTCTAAATCTGTTGCTTCGAACTCGGCTGCTTCTAATCAACTTGCCATTGAGAAATATAGGCCTCCAATTCAAGCACAACAGAGTGCTTATTGCAAGTGTGCATGTGGGAACAATAAGAGTCAAGGAAAGGATACGCCACCAGGGGCAGAAAGAAACAACTTCCCAGTGACGAAAAAGACTTGTTTTCACTATGGAACACCTGGACACATTGCCAGAAATTGTCCTAATCGCGCATACGTTCCCTACTATGCACAAGGCTGGCAGGACACGCCGAGAGGGAGATTTTTCAAAAGAAACTCCTCAAGGTCACGTTCAGACAATGTTGATTAGAATGCCATGAAGGCCAAGAATTCAACTCCCAAGGACAAGCATCCAACTCCCAAGGCCAAGCATCCAAATCCCAAGAACAAGAAGGGAATGCTGGCCTAGAAGTCTAGTTCAAGAGATGCTCCTGTGAAGCCAAGACCGGTTAGGTCAAAGTCATCTAGGCATACGGCTTCAAGTTCCAAATCAAGTGCCGAGGCACCCATCGGATCGAACAAGAAATGGGTTAAACCCAACTACAAATGGGTTCCGAAGGCTCAATCTCCCAAATCTTCTAACGATTCTAATATTTCTATATCTTCTGTTTGTGATAAACAGGACATGTCTTGGGAGAAAGTACCTTGCGTTGATGACAAATGTCGACCCAATTTCAAAATGGACTGGGTTCCAAAGACCAACTGATCCCGCTCTGTGCTGGAGTAGCTATGGAGGCATATCATCAGACTTCTGTTTGTTGGTAATGGCTGCTCCTGGCATATGATTGGGGACATCTCTTAATTGTACAACATTCAGACCTTTGTTGACAGTATGTGTCCTTTTGCGGGAAAGGAAGAAAGGAAGAGATCACAAATGGGGTTAGTACTTAATGATATGAAAAATTTTCAGATCTGTTCTGAGATTATGCTTGCTGTTCTCAGACCTTCTGAATGCAGATTCAATCGGTGAATTACGGTTTACGTTTTCTTCTCTATACTATGGAGCTGTTCTTAAGCTGATTCGCTTTAAAGACTAATTTTTGTTTTAGCATAGTTTAAATTTGCGCATTTACTTTCGTTTCTCTCATATGCACAAATTTAGGGGGAGAAATAAAAACAAATCAAAAATTAGAAAATTTTAAAAAATCCAAAAACATTAGAAAATCAGAGAATCAAAATATGATGTTAATGGAATGTGCTTGCAGAAGATGTTTTGGGAAGTGATATAATCGTGTGATAATAGGCAATCTGAATCTGTGTAAGGGACTGAATCTGAATTGTCTAGGCTCTGTGTTCGATGCGCTGGTAGGCACGAAAGATTTAAAATGGACTTGACTAGGCATAGATGAACTTAAGGAATCTAGAGACCTGAAAAATCTTGACCTGGATAGATCCATTTAGCTTGACAATACGACGCTCGGATAGGTTGAGCAGGGAGATATACATGGGAATCTACTGGTTACATTAAATAACTCGTATCTACAACTGTGGATTCACTTTTCCTCGATGTGTGGATTCTGTCCTTAATTCTGGTTGGATGGGGTGACTGGGGAATTCCTATAAACTAGGTCTGTAGAAAGTTATTTTCTTTCTTTCTGTCTGTTTGTCATATGTTGCCTCCTCTACGAGATCGGGAGATTCGACCTGGACTGTAACATATGCAACTCTATTTCTCTGCATCTTCTATCTATGCAATTCTTTGTATTTGTTATCCATATACTCTCTCCTATGCGTGACTCAAAATCCGACCTGGTACACAATATATGCACCATTCTCTTCTCAATCCATTTAAAACTTCATTTAGTCATATGTTTCATCCTTTGTGTGATTGGAAGAGATCCGACCTGGATGTACAACATATGCATTCTAAATTTATCTTCTCTCTTAATAATTGTCTGCTCACCCGGTGTAAGGAGTATTTTGGAAGTCCTTGATGGCTAGGGCATGCCAAGAAGCGGGAAACACGTTCTAGTACAATTAAAATTTAACACATACAGTTTGTCTGTAGATCTCGCTGCTCAATTTAGGTGGAGAACAATATCTTTGGTTGTCGTCAGCTGAATGGTCCTTAAGGAACATTATCTAGGAACTTAGGATCACATTGTCTTGTCACTTATAGTATGTCCTAATTTTGTCACAATCTCTCGTGTTTACGTGGACCACAATAATGACGATTGACCATATCTATTCATGAAGGGAGAGGTACTGATTAACGGATAAAGGTTGTCTAAAAACTTTGATCCCAAATCACACTTAAAGTTAGCTATTATTTTTTTTGTTTGCTCATAGTGTTCTTCTAATTTAAATATTAGGGGAGGATTAAATTATAAAAAATTCAAAAATCAAACAAAAAATTAGAAAATTCAAAATCCAAAAATATTTTTTATTTTTGTTTTATTTCTTGTTCAGAAAAAGCAAAAATCCAAAAATATTTTTGTTTCTGTTTTAATTTGTGTGCTAAGTTTTCTTTTAGTTTTGTTTTGTCTTGAAAAGTGATTTCAGGTATAGATAAGACTCATGGAGTTTGTGTTGAAGATTTCTAAGCCAATGCTTCATCCGTGATCATAGAAGAATTCTCATTCGAAGGAGCAAGAAATGAAGATTATTCTTTCAACATTCAATCCTTCAACCCCAGAAGCAAGGTGAAGCATAAATTGAAGATTATGTGACGGATTGCGTTGAAGCCTCCTCAATCGGTCTGCTGCTATATTGTACCTGCTAAAGTGATCCAGAAGATTTGTTCTCTCTGATGTTCTCTCTTAAGATTCTCAAGCTGAAAGCGCCATCTTTCAAGAATCAGTACAAGAAGCCTCCTCACCCAATGTGCGTTCAGAGTCAAATCTTGAAGAAAAGCTCAAGTGCTCAAGATGAAGTGATTCATTGAAGATTCATCAAGTACATCTTGAAGTTGTGAAGAATTTGAAGATAAATGCTGAAGCCAATCTCCCAATGAAGATTAACAAGAAAGGCAGCTACTTTTTAGGGGGAGCTTGTTTGGTCAATTAAGAAAAGAAAGTTATAAATCAAGGGGGAGATTGTTGGGTCAAAAATATGGTTTATACTTTACTTTTCTTGAAAAATGTATTTTTGTGTCTTGGACCGTACACAATTTGGTGTTTACGGTCATATACGTGTTTACGGCTGTAAACCCATTTAAGGCCCATGTTATCCGGCCCATGTTCCCCTTGTGTATATATAGGTGTTAGGGGTGAGGAGTAGAGAGTGATGAACAGTAAGGAGTGTACGACCAAGAGAGAAACTAGAGAGAAGTTTTGTGTGTGTGAATCTTTTGTATTCGGATCTTCATTATAATCAATTCATACATAGATTCATATTATTCTTCTTCTCCTTCTCTCCTATTTGATCTGACATCATTCGTTTGATTGGGATTCCGCACTATCAAACGGATCTGATTGATACACAGGCAAATTAGGGACTTACACATATATTTGAATACATCGTAGATTCAAGTTATTCTTCTTCTCCTTCTTCTTCATTAGATCTGGCATCATCCGTTTGATTGGGATTCCGGACCATTATACGAATTTGATTGATACACAAGCAAATTGGGGACTTACACACACTCCAGAAATTCTATCAAAATATTTCCCAGAACTTCTCGATACTCATTTCGGAATTTCAAATTTTTGCTCCGGATGTTTTCACAAGTTCACTCCAGAAAATTTTCAAAAGTTCACTCCAGAAGTTTTACAAAATTTCACTTCGGAATTCTCTCAAACTTCACTCTGGATTTTTTTTTTACTTTCATCTCAACAAAATTATTTCACGAATCCTTTTCGAAATCTTATAAATTTTTTTGTTTCGAAACTTCATTAACACTTCTCTCCGGAATCTCATGAATTTCTGTGACATCCCCAAAATCTCGGCCAGAAAAGACCGATTTTCATTTATGCTTTTAAAATAATTTCTGAGTAAATCCTTTTGATTTGAAAGAGTTACAGAATTTGTTCCCAAAAACAAAACGTGATAAAACAATGTTTACCAAAGCATTTCATAAATGAAATGTATTTTCATTAGATAATCAAAACTCGGGATGTCATGTTCCGATACATACCATAAAGCATAAACGATAACATTACAAGCCATGCAACAAATATATACATATACAGACTTGTAAACAAAACAACTTGATGGTTCATCCATCTTATGCCCTTGTGCCACTTCCTGTAATACAAATAAAACTGAGTGGGTCAGGCTTGGGAGCCTGGTGAGCATATAGGGTTTTCAACCCACAATAAATAACTATATTTAATTTCCACCAACCAACAATAACCAATTACCCATTCCCATTATTCTCAATTTACGTCCCTAAGACAACTAACATAAGGGACCTAGTCTAAGAATATTTCATCGGGGCGACAATATAAGTCAAATAAGGCAACCATGAGGGATGGAATACAGCGAATGAACACCCAAGTTCATTAACACCTACAGGTTATGAGCCTGCTAGCATTCCACTGGACTATCTAGAAAAGTCCGTGGTCGTCATCTAAATTCCGCTAGATGACTGGATCAAAACAACATCGAGGCCTCTCATCTGTTTATTACACACCAACTATCTACCCATGTTCTACCCAACATATTAGTAAATAAAATATACATTTTTATACATAGTTTTAAAACATGTATATCATTTTCATTCAATACATATTCCACATAACAGATGAGGCACACCCACATAACACGTATTTCATAGAGAATAAATCAGATCTATGAGATAGAAGAAAGTGAATATACATTCACACATATAACAACAAAGTATACACATAACACGTATTTTAAATATAATACTTCATAATTATGCGTTAGAAGAAAGTGACTACACACTCACACATATAAACAACAATATACTTAATACACTCAGACCATACTTGTATTATTATCGCGTTTATGAAAAGTAGTATACACTCACTTGATCAGAAGATGATCGAGCAGCACTACGACTTGCAGAAGTAGTATTCTCCGTATATTTGGAAGATCTTCACAAAAATCGAAGTTCTCGCGGGCAGAGCTTCCGCTCGGGAATAACGCTCCTCGGGATTCTCGGGGCTTCGGATCTTGCTTTGGGGCTCGGGAATATTACCGGGGCTTCGGGATACTTCTGGCATGCAAAACGATGCAAAACGAGAGAGAGAGAAGAGAAAAATAGCAAAAGAACTCGGCAGCCTCGCATGCTATTTATAGGAGGCTGGAGCTTCGTAGTATGCTGGGCGTACAGGCGTACGCGGGGCGTAGGCGTCCGAAACGTCATGGCATGTGTCATCCGAAGAACTCGAGTGTGAGGGACGTCACGCTTTGCTGTACGCTGGGCGTACTCCGGATGAGTCCGACGACTCCTCTTCGGATAATACCAACATTAGGAATTAAATTTAAATATTAAATATTTAATAAACTTCGGAAACTCATATCTTCTTCATAGGAACTCCGTTTTCGACGTTCTCTATATCCACGCGTAGGTGAGACTATGCTCTACAACTTTCGTTTAGACTCCGTTGGCTAATTTTGAATTTATTTTTATTAGTTATTTTTAGTAGGCTGGGACAGGAAAACTCCGCTCGATCTCAAATCGAGTATTCGGGCTGCATACTGCTAAGTCGAAACTTCGAAAAATCATAACTTCCTCATACGAAGTCAGATTTGGGTGTTCTTTTTATGCACGCTCTCATTTTAACGAACTCTACGACTTTTGTTTAGATCACTAAGGATAAATATTACTCTAACGTAAATTTCACTTTTTACGTCATTCAGCGTTGCCGGTTCTGTCGTGAAACTTCGACAGGTCATGACTTCTTCGTTATAACTCGGATTTCAGCATTCTTTATATCTTCGGAATCCTTGTTTCGACCACTACATCTTTATGCTAAGATATCGGAATTATCTCACACTTCAATTTTGACGCTTATTTTATTCTTAATTCATTAAATTATAATAATTAAGAAAATAAACACATAATTCACTTAATTCACATAATACTCAAATAACACGCTCTTATTATTTCAAAACGGGTTACAAAGGTTAACCTAGACTATTACATCAACGAAAATGCCTAGCCTGGAAACGCGGGCGTTACAATTCTCTCCTCCTTAGGATGATTCCGTCCCTAGAAGCACACATCAACAAACAAATGCGGATAGCGACTCAACATGTCACTCTCCGTTTCCCAAGTGAGATTTGGCCCATTCGAATGTTTCCAACGAACAAGCACTAATTCGACCATCTTGCGTCGTAACTTCTTTGTCTTTCGGTCAACGATTGCCTCTGGTTCTACAATTAACCTCTTGTTTTCATCAATTCTCAATTCAGAAATTGGAATTATATCAGGAACTTCTCCCGTGAACTTCCTCAAATAACACACATGAAAAGTGTTGTGAATTCCATTCAGTTCTTCGGGTAATTCGAGCTTGTAAGCTTGGTTCCCAACCCTCTGAAGAACTTTAAATGGTCCAATAAACCTTGGACTTAACTTTCCCCTTTTACCAAATCTTATAAGTCCCTTCCACGGCGAGACTTTAAGCAAAACCGAATCTCCAACTTCGAAAGTCATCGGTCTTCGCTTGTTGTTAGCATAGCTCTTTTGACGATCCTGAGCTGCTAACATTCTTTCGCTAATTATTTTCAACTTTTCAGCAGTTTGATGAACCATCTCCGGTCCCATAAACTGTTTTCCCCAGCCTCAAGCCAACAAGACATCGTACGACACTTCGACCACTACATCTTTATGCTAAGATATCGGACTTATCTCACATTTCAATTTTGACGCTTATTTTATTCTTAATTCATTAAATTATAATAATTAAGAAAATAAACACATAATTCACTTAATTCACATAATACTCAAATAACACGCTCTTATTATTTCAAAACGGGTTACAAAGGTTAACCTAGACTATTACATCAACGAAAATGCCTAGCCTGGAAACGCGGGCGTTACAATTCTCTCCTCCTTAGGATGATCCCGTCCCCAGAAGCACACATCAACAAACAAATGCGGATAGGGACTCAACATGTCACTCTCCGTTTCCCAAGTGAGATTTGGCCCATTTGAATGTTTCCAACGAACAAGCACTAATTCGACCATCTTGCGTCGTAACTTCTTTGTCTTTCGGTCAACGATTGCCTCTGGTTCTTCAATTAACCTCTTGTTTTCATCAATTCTCAATTCAGAAATTGGAATTATATCAGGAACTTCTCCCGTGAACTTCCTCAAATAACACACATGAAAAGTGTTGTGAATTCCATTCAGTTCATCGGGTAATTCGAGCTTGTAAGCTTGGTTCCCAACCCTCTGAAGAACTTTAAACGGTCCAATAAACCTTGGATTTAACTTTCCCCTTTTACCAAATCTTATAAGTCCCTTCCACGGCGAGACTTTAAGCAAAACCGAATCTCCAACTTCGAAAGTCATCGGTCTTTGCTTGTTGTTAGCATAGCTCTTTTGACGATCCTGAGCTGCTAACATTCTTTCCCTAATTATTTTCAACTTTTCAGCAGTTTGATGAACCATCTCCGGTCCCATAAACTGTTTTTCCCCAGCCTCAAGCCAACAAGACGACGTACGACACTTCTGTCCGTACAAAGCTTAATAAGGTGCCATCTTTATGCTCGAGTGGAAACTATTATTGTAGGAAAATTCTACCAAAGGTAAATGTTCATCCCAATTACCTAGGAATTCCAGAGTACATGCTCTCAGCATATCTTCGAGCGTTGTATCGTCCGTTCTCTCTGACCATCAGTCTGCGGATGGTAAGCTGTACTTAAACACAACTTGGTACCCATTTCCTCTTGTAGACTTTTCTAAAACCTCGAGGTGAAATGGCTATCACGATCCGATACAATCGTTAACGGAACACTGTGAAGCCTCACAATTTCCTTCACGTAAGAATTCGCAAGCTTATCCATAGACCATTTCTCCTTGGCCGCTATGAAATGCGCACTCTTAGTGAATCGATCAACAACCACCCAAATCATGTCGTGACCATTCTTTGTTCGGGGTAGCTTAGTGAAAAAATCCAGAGCAATGTCTTCCCATTTACCCATAGGCACAGGTAAAGGCTCTAAACTCCCATATGGTTTCTGATGTTGTGTCTTGAGTCTCGCACAAGTCACGCACTCGGCCACATACTTTGCAACATCAAGCTTCATTGTCGGCTACCAGTAGTAGGGTTTCAGGTCCCTATACATTTTAGTGCTACCAGGATGAATTGAGTACATGGTCTTGTGAGCTTCTTCCATCAGAAGATCTCTTATCCCTCTGGATTTAGGTACCCAAATCCGACCTTGGAACACCTTCAGTCCATGACCGTTTGTATCAAACACCAACGTTTTTCCCAAACGTTCCTCCCTTCGGTCATTCTTCTTAGAAGCTTCCTCTTGAGCTTTCTTTATACTCTCCACAATTGTTGAGAAAACTTCTATTCTCAACGCTCTTGGCCTCTTCCTTTCAAGATTGACTTTCCGATAGAGAGCATCAGCAACAACATTAGCTTTACCAGGATGGTAAAGTATCTGATAGTCGTAATCCTTGAGTAACTCTAGCCAGTGTCGTTGCCTCATATTTAACTCTTTCTGATTAAAGAGATATTGGAGACTCTAATGATCAGTGAAAATTTTACACTTCGTGCCATAGAGGTAATGCCTCCACATTTTCAGAGCGAAAACTACCGCTGCCAACTCCAAATCATGAGTCGGGTAATTCTTTTCATGCCCCTTCAGCTGTCGAGACGCATACGCTATCACCTTTTCTCTTTGGGTCAAAACACAACCCAATCCAACCCCAGACGCATCGCTATAGACAGTGAAGTCTTCAACTCCATCGGGTAGAGAAAGTATCGGTGCCTCGCATAGCTTCTTCTTTAGCTTCTCGAATGCTTCTTTATGCTTATCACTCCAAGCATAAGTAGCTCCTTTGTGGGTCAAAGCTGTTAATGGAGTAGCAATCAAAGAAAAGCCTTGGATAAACCTTCGGTAATATCCGGCTAATCCTAAAAAGCTTCGGATCTACGTGGGACTTTTCGGTTGTTCCCACTTCATTACAGCTTCAATCTTTGCTGGATCAACCATTATCCCTTCTTGGTTGACCACGTGACCCAAGAATTGGACTTCACGAATCCAAAAATCACTCTTAGAGAACTTTGCATACAGCTTCTCCTTCTTCAAGACTTCTAAAACTTCTCGTAAGTGTCTGCCATGCTCCTCTTGGATTTTTGAGTAAATCAGAATGTCGTCTATGAATACTATCACGAATTTATCAAGGAACGGATTACAAACCCTGTTCATTAAATCCATGAATGCTGCCGGAGCATTGGTTAGTCCAAACGACATAACCAAGAACTCGTAGTGTCCATATCTAGTTCTGAATGCAGTCTTCTCGATATCTTGCTCTCTTACTTTTAGCTGATGATATCCTGACCTTAGATCGATCTTCGAGAAATAGCTCGAACCTTGCATTTAATCAAATAGTTCATCAATCCTCTGCAATGGATATCTATTCTTTATTGTTGCCTTATTCAGCTCTCTGTAATCAATGCACATTCTCATGCTTCCATCTTTCTTCTTCACGAATAAGACCGAAGCTCCCCAGGGCGATGAACTAGGTCTAATGAAACCTTTGTCTAATAACTCCTGAAGTTGCATCATCAACTCCTTCATCTCCGTCATTGCTAATCAATAAGCTGCTTTTGCTATTGGCATGGTTCCTGGTAAAAAGTCAATTCTGAACTCCACTTGTCTATCAGGTGGTAATCCAGGAAGATCTTCGGGAAATACGTCTGGATAATCACACACCACTGGAATACTCTGCATCACCTTCTTTTCCTTCTTAGCATCGATCACCAATGCTAAATATGATGTACACCCCTTGGTCAAACACTTTCTGGCTTTCATTAGGGAAATGATTCCAGAATTTACTCGCCGTTTGTCTCTGTAGACCATAAACGATTCCTTCCCAGGCGGGTTTACTTTTACTATCTTTTTCTTGCATAAAATCTCGGCATCATTGGTGCTAAGCCAATCCATTCCCAGAACGATGTCTAAACCATTTAGTTCGATAGGCAATAATTCCTCGTGAAACTTATTACCATTAAGGTCGATTAAGATATTTTGCATACGATGGCTAACAGGTACAAACTTGCCACTCGCAACTTCGACTAATAAAGCATTATCTAGTCTATCAACAGGCAAAGCTAGTTTTCTACCAAACTCATGCGAAATAAAGGAGTAGTTGGCTCTAGAATCAAACAAAATTTGAGCAGGTAATTCGTTTACGAGAAAGGTACCTGAAGTGACATCAACTTCATCTTTCGTAGCTTCAAGTGTCATCTGGAAGGCTCTCGCCTTCGGCTTTGGTGGAATGTTGGGCTTAGCTGCCTCCTTCTTCTTCAGACAGTCTATCAAAATGTGCCCCTCTTCATTACAACCAAAACACATCCTTTTGTTGTTCGGACACTCATTAGCAAAATGCCCAATTTTTCCGCACTTGTAGCAGGTTACATCCTCACTACATTTCCCAAAGTGCTTTTTCTTACACTTATCACACCACTTTGCTTCACCTCCTTTTCCTCCACCAAACTTTTTCGAACCAAATTTTGAAAATTTGCTTTTCTTACCGGAACCAAATGTTCCCTCAAACTTTTTCTTCTCACCAACCTCAACCTTGTCGGTGGTTCTCCCCTTAATCATGTTCTCAACAGACTTGGCAGCCCAGATAGCTGCCTCTAGAGTATGTGCCTGACGTACTGGCACCTCATACTCCCATGGGAGTCCCTTCGCATACCGGTCCACCTTTGTCAGCTTGTCTGGGATGATATGCAAGGCAAACTCCATCTTATCGGTGAAGTTATTGGTGTATTCATCAACTGACATGCTGCCTTTCGTCAATGCAAAAAACTTGTTCTCTAATTCCAACAGATTTTGGGCCGAGCAGAACTTGCGCTTGAACTGCACCAAGAACTCTGCCCACGTCAGTTGCAGTGGCTCATTAGGGCTTAAAGTCTTCCCTAGAGTGTTCCACCAACGAACGACTCCACCTCGAAACTGACGCAATGCATAGATAATCTGCAACTTGCCTCTGCAGCCACAAGTCATGAAGGCCAACTCTATTTCTGAGATCCAATCCATAACTCCAATCGGGTCCTCCTTTCCATTGAAGGTCGATGGTTTGCAAGTTAGAAATTACTTGTACTTGCATCCCATTCCATCATTCCTTCCGTCATGGTTGTTTTGCCTAACTATCGGTGGGTTGGCTTGACTAATAGACCCACTGAAGTTTCCACCTTCCGAGTGCCCTTCATTTAATTCGGGTTCTTCCACACGAATTGACAGTTCTTCATGATTCTGTTGAAGCAACCGCCTAGTCTCCTCCATTTGACGATCCAACATTGTTTGAATCATCATTTGCACACCAGCCATGGTTATTGGCTCAGGTGCTGCTGCTATGACATGTATTTGTTCAATCACTAGTGGTTGATTCCTGTTTTCATCAGCATTTCCAACTACACTTCTTGTTCTCACCATTTTTGATCTATACACCGAATAAGGCGAAATTAGATCCTCATTCACGATAGATATTCAAATCATCCTTATCACTCCGAAATGTTTACATGCTAGTTCTAAATTTGTAGATGTACGCTTAGAATCCTACACACATAAAGTTTCTAGATCCGGTTGGCAACAGACCATAGATCCGAACAAATAATATCATATATGGCAACATATAACATTTAGCACATAAAAGCATTTTAGGCAACTTTCATAAAATAAACTAGTGCTCATGTCTAAAACATAATAGACACATATCTTAAAATTTCACTTAGCATTCTAAGTTTAAGTCTAGAAATCCTACAAATTCCTAGTTCGCTTAAACTAATGCTCTGGTACCAACTGTGACATTCCCAAAATCTCGGCCAGAAAAGACCGATTTTCATTTATGCTTTTAAAATAATTTCAGAGTAAATCCTTTTGATTCGAAAGAGTTGCGGAATTTGTTCCCAAAAACAAAACGTGATAAAACAATATTTACCAAAGCATTTCATAAAAGAAATGTATTTTCATTATATAATCAAAACTCAGGATGTCATGTTCCGATACATACCATAAAGCATAAACGATAACATTACAAGTCATTCAACAAATATATACATATACAGACTTGTAAACAAAACAACTTGATGGTTCATCCATCTTATGCCCTTGCGCCACTTCCTGTAATACAAATAAAACTGAGTGGGTCAGGCTTGGGAGCCTGGTGAGCATATAGGGTTTTCAACCCACAATAAATAATTATATTTAATTTCCACCAACCAACAATAACCCAATTACCCATTCTCGTTATTCTCACTTTACGTCCCTAAGACAACTAACATAAGGGACCTAGTCTAAGAATATTTCATCGGGGCGACAACACATGCTTCGGGGGTTCCTCAACAATATAAGTCAAATAAGGCAACCATGAGGGGGATGGAATACAGCGAATGAATACCCAAGTTCATTAACACCTACAGGTTATGAGCCAACTAGCGTTCCACTGGACTATCTAGAAAAGTCCGTGGTCGTCATCTAAATTCCTCTAGATGACTGGATCAAAACAACATCGAGGCCTTTCATCTGTTTATTACACACCAACTATCTACCCATGTTCTACCCAACATATTAGTAGATAAAATATACATTTTTATACATAGTTTTAAAACCTGTATAGCATTTTCATTCAATACATATTCCACATAACAGATGAGGCACACCCACATAACACATATTTCATAGAGAATAAATCAGATCTATGAGATAGAAGAAAGTGAATATACATTCACACATATAACAACAAAGTATACACATAACACGTATTTTATATATATATAATACTTCATAACTATGCGTTAGAAGAAAGTAACTACACACTCACACATATAAACAACAATATACTTAATAC
This sequence comes from Lactuca sativa, assembly GCF_002870075.4. NCBI lineage: Eukaryota > Viridiplantae > Streptophyta > Magnoliopsida > Asterales > Asteraceae > Lactuca > Lactuca sativa. The sequence goes on along the minus strand of NC_056627.2, from coordinate 234,086,032 downwards.
ACTCAGACCATACTTGTATTATTATCGCGTTTATGAAAAGTAGTATACACTCACTTGATCAGAAGATGATCGAGCAGCACTACGACTTGCAGAAGTAGTATTCTCCGTAGATCTGGAAGATCTTCACAAAAATCGAACTTTTCGCGGGCAGAGCTTCGGCTCGGTAATAACGCTCGTTGGGATTCTCGGGGCTTCGGATCTTGCTTCGGGGCTTGGGAATATTACCGGGGCTTCGGGATACTTCTGGCCCGCAAAACGATGAAAAATAGGAGAGAGAGCAGAGAAACATAGCAAAAGAACTCGGCAGCCTTGCATCCTATTTATAGGAGGCTGGAGCCTTGTAGTACGCTGGGCGTACAGGCGTATGCGGGGCGTACGCGTCCGAAACGTCATGGCATGCGTCATCCGAAGAACTCGAGTGCGAGGGACGTCACGCTACGCTGTACGCTGGGCGTACAACAGTACGCTTGGCGTACTCCGGATGAGTCCGATGACTCCTCTTCGGATAATACCAACATTAGGAATTAAATTTAAATATTAAATATTTAATAAACTTCGGAAATTCATATCTTCTTCATACGAACTTCGTTTTCGATGTTCTCTATATCCACGCGTAGGTGAGACTACGCTCTACAACTTTCGATTAGACTCCGTCGGCTAATTTTGAATTTATTTTTATTATTTATTTTTAGTACGTCGGGACAGGAAAACTCCGTTATAAAATCATAACTTCTTCATCCGACGTCCATTTTCGCCTATCTTTTTATCGTTTTATTCCTATTAACGAGAACTTTGATTCTCGTTTAGATTGTTTCGGCTAAAAACTGCTCGATCTCAAATCGAGTATTCGGGTTGCATACCGCTAAGTCGAAACTTCGAAAAATCATAACATCCTCATACGAAGTCAGATTTGGGCGTTCTTTTTATGCACGCTCTCATTTTAACGAACTCTACGACTTTTGTTTAGATCACTAAGGATAAATATTGCTCTAACGTAAATTTCACTTTTTACGTCATTCAGCGTTGCCGGTTCTGTCGTAAAACTTGGAGAGGTCATAACATCTTCGTTATAACTCAGATTTCGGCATTCTTTATATCTTCGGAATCCTTGTTTCGACCACTACATCTTTATGCAAAGATATCGGGCTTATCTCACACTTCAATTTTGACGCTTATTTTGTTCTTAATTCATTAAATTATAATAATTAAGAAAATAAACACATAATTCACTTAATTCACATAATACTCAAATAATACGCTCTTATTATTTCAAAACAGGTTCCAAAGGTTAACCTAGACTATTAATTCAATGAAAATGCCTAGCCTGGAAACGCGGGCGTTATAATTTCTGCTCCAGAAATTTTCAAATAAATCCAGATAGTTTTTAAGCTCATATGCTTTATTCCGGAACCAGTCATCAACAACTTTTCATGTTCCGATACAACTAAATTTCATCCCGGATTCGTCATGTTTAGGAATAGTTTTCAAAAACATTATAGAACCAACTTGTTCCGAAATCAAACACATGTTGAAATCCAAAGGTTTTTATGATGAAATGTTTTTTTGTCCCAACGGTTACTTTTGTCAATACTTATCCTTTCACCCTCGAAATCTGGTCCACGTTTGCACGTCTCTATATAGCCACCATCCCATCGCCATATGACGGTTTCTATTCTACACTATATTCCATCAAAAACTTTCATAATCACAAGTCAACTCACCCAGAAAATGACAAAACATTAAATGAAACCCATTTCCTAATCCGGATTTCATCATTACCATTCTTAACCTGACCAGTTTCCATCACCTATATAAACTCGTTTAAAACCTCTTTTTCCTCATTACGTGCACAAACCCCTCAAACTACTCTTATCTTCTTCCGTGTTCTTGTGTTCTTCAAGCTCTCATCCACCTGCAACAATGGGCTCCTCATCACCTTCGAAAACCTCCAAATCTGCCACCAAAATCACGAAAACTATTGGCAAGAAGTCCTCAAAGGGATCATCGTCTTTCTAATCGCTTGAACCATTCCTCAGAGATACTACACAACTATTGTCACTCAATCCCCTACACTTCGATGAACCCATCAGAGTGCTGTTTGAGTTCATTGCTCATCATCCTATATATATCCCCCTCACTAAAATCCTAGAACCACTATTTCCACTCCCTCTCCTTCTCACAACCTTCGAGAGGGATAAAATCCACAATGATGTTCTAGAAACCAAGATTACCGGTGATTGCATCATGCCAATCCATAAATCTACATTTCTTAAGGTAATCGGAGTTAAGGAAAATCCCAATGGATTCAAAGTTCAAGAACCAACTGCCAAGGAATTTCAACAATTCTTGAACCACATCGGTTACGATTAGGAGTACAAAGCGAGAGAGTTCAAGAAATCAGCCATTACTGGTGTTTGGACTTTTCTGATGCACTGTATCATCTGCAGACTGTCTGGAAAGCATGGAGGTACAGACACACTAAGCAAAGATTGGATGTATTTTATCTATAGCATCTTCTTCGACAAGAGCAACGCCGTCGATCTTCCGGAATTCCTATGGCAAGATTTCTGGAACCTTGCCATCAAGTGGAAAGCAAACGAAACTTCGATCCCTAGATTTTGGGCCCTGACAATCCAAAAACTCTACAAACAAAGGTCTAAACCAATTCTGGTGGCTACAATTCCGAAAGAGGTATACGTTTCTTTCAAACTTGTTAAACACTATCGCATTTCAGACTAAAGTTCTTTTGGACCAATTAGGAGATTACTAGAACATATGTTGTCCCTCATTCCTTCCGGATCAAGTCATTTTAAACACCATTTGCAGACTTCGGTTGTGTATAACCCAACACAATCTGCTCCTGTCTCCATCGACTCCATTATGGAAGTGGCCAAACCTACTTCGTCCGGAGGAAAGAAAAAGAAGTTAGCTAAAAGGAAGACTTTTCCTTCAAATCCAAGAGCTAGAAAGAAAACCAAAGTCGATTCCTTCTCTTAAAAGGAATGAGCCCATGACATTCTGGCTAACTTTGGCCATCCTTCTACCCCACCTACCCACTCTTTCAAGGTACCCCTGGAAGTTTCAAAATCACTTGCACACACTCACAGGGAGTCTCCTAATAATGAAGAGTATTCGGACGAAATCATGTTCGTCGATGAAGGTGCTTCGATTGCTGCTCCCCAGTTATTCACATCATTCCCTTTTCCTTCAAAGCCTTCCTCATTATGGCTAGATTTGGATTTAAGACTTTCATCGTCCTCTTTGGAATCAATTCATGAAGATATTAATGTAGAGGATCACATCCAAGCCACCCCTAAAGGTGAAACCGAGTCCAACCCCAAGAACATCAATGCTCTTCCCACTCATCCTGGCTCTCCTAAACATCAATTAAATCAAGAAGCTGACAAAAACAAGACCCGAGATTCCACTTCGAACACCGGATCCTCAGCCGGAAATAATGTTGATCCGTTTTCCATCGTTGAAATCCATGACTCTATTTTAGACACCATGAAGAAATTCAATTCAATAGAATCTTTAGTGGCCGAACTCAACACAAGAATTGATGTTAAGGTTTTCGGAGAAGATTCGAAACTTGATTCCATACATAAATCCTTGTTCGAAACCAACAAGTCCGGACCTGTTACTACAAAACGAGAAGCTCATCTGGATCAACTCATTTCCTTAAGGCTCAAGCACACAATCGAGGAAGTAGAGAAGAAATATGATGAAAGTGTTGATCATTACCGTGACACCATCACCAAGATGTTAAAGGTCCATGACGATATGCTTAATGCTTCCAACGAACTCATTAAGCAAAATCATATTCTTCATTAGAAGCAGATCCAGGGATTAGAGAAGGAGATCTGGAAGAAGGATGAGATGAATCTCATCATGCAACATGTCCTAATCAATCTTCTTAGAGCATGTTGGAACATTGTGGATGTTCCAGACAACAAGTTCGATGTGATGATCTGCATTCTCTCCCAACTGTTTGATCGTCTCAAAGCTCAAGCTCCCACTGCAGAAGCCTATGACGCCCTCACTCTTCAGCTACACGCCAATTTCCAAAAGATGTTTGATAAATTTTCGGACCTGAAGGAGCCGGCTTTGCTTGCATCGGTTGCCGGGCCATCCAATTCAAGAGGGGGAAAAGGACCAAGTTCTCTCAGTGATGATGACAAAAATAATGATGATGATGATGATAGTGAAGATGAGGATGTGTTTGTAAAAAATGGTGTGTTAGCTCTACAATCTCCAAGGAAGTTTCCTGCTAAGGTCCTTACAGAGGAAGAACAAAGAATATGTTTAGTCGTATCATGGCCATCCACTATGGCTAAAGTCCTTCACAAGAGCATAGGAATGGCTATGTTCAAAATAAAACTAACTGATCATGCCTTCTGAGCCACTACTTCGATGCTGCCTCCTATTCTGGCTCCAAAAATTGCCCCCATCAATGAAGGTTCTCCTGTCCAGAAGCTAGATGATATTCTAGAAGAGTCTCTACCAAAATCCCCTATGAAATTTGTCAAGGATGAGAACATGCAACAAGTTCTTTCTGTCCTCAGCAAACAAAAGGACAAGGGCAAGAAGCCTATTTTGGACGTTCCATTCACCGCTCCCCCCTTGACTGAAAGATGTGGCTGGTCCCATGAAGAGATAAACATAGCCCATGAAAATAGCATCTGGATCCAATCCTTCAAGGATGATAATCCTCATCCGATGTTGGGTATCTCTCTGATTTGTAGAGATGGTATCTTGAAGGACATAGACATAGTGCCCTTCATGTACTATGATCTTCCGAATCAAGATTCGGACCAGATCTACTTGCCTATCTCTCCTTTCAGCAAGACCTACACCAAATTTGCTCCTCTTCATCCGGAAGATGATCCTTAAATGATCATCAGGACTGAACATGTAAGACTGAAGACTTTCTATTCCAAGAATGCACTTCCTCTTAAAAAATTCTGGTCTTGGAAAAGGATCACGAAAATTTCCAGTTTTGGAAGAAAGATCCTGACTATGTTTGAACTCCAATGCGTGCTGTTCTAGTATCACTTCTTCCAGAACAAACCAATTCAAAAAAACATTATTGATGTTGACTTCCCTGCCATCAATCCAAATGGCATCTTGACTATTGATGCTAACTTCCGAAGCACTCAGTCTGATGATCTCAGTATGGGAGCTTATCACGCTGCTTTAGGCTTCCTAAAGGACGACGTTGCTGAATTCTACCGATGTGACTATGAACTGGCCCATCTGATCGGAACAGAAAAATATTTGGCAATAATTGACTTTAAGCTGCCGAAAGCTGAACTCTTGGCAGAAGGCCCCATCGATGAGCCAGTGCTTGGTTTTTTATTTCATCAAAGAAAAACAAATCAGGACTTTTTCCAAGTTCAAGACAAACACCTGGTTCCCACCAAGGCACTTCAGAAGTTCGTTAGTCGAGCATCCAAGTCCAAAGCATCGGAGAACGTGAAGTTGAAGTTCGTCAGTCAGCTGTAATGGTACATTGGAGTAAGAGAATGGTTGTACCGGGCGTACGTGTTCATCAAAGAAGATTCAAGGATAATTGACTAGATTGCAATGTTTACTTAGGGGAGGTTGTTGGAACCTGAAAGTGAACCCCTTGCAATCCCTATCCTTTGTATGTTCTGGAGTCAGCCCAGTTCCGAAGTCAGTTCCTTGTTCCGGAGTCAACTTGTAGTCCGGAGTCAATTTGGTGTCCGGAACGAAGATGGTTCATGTTCGAATCTATTTGCCCGTTTCTATTAATTACTTTTTTCATTTTGTTTGATGTAACATATCATAGGACTCAGTCTCTTTTGTCAACATAGATAATCAGAGTGTCAGGAGTAACTCTATTATCCAGTCCGATGTATGTTTATGGTTAGTACGATGTATCTCATTCTCCTATTTAAGGAGAATTCAATGAAAATATCAAATGAAAGATTGCTTCACCAAAGATAGACATTCTTACATTTACTTCACTTGCACCTTTCTCTCATATCTTTCTGTCGAGTATTCCTTGTGTTAATTTATTAACTTTACTTGATCATATTCATTATCTTATATTTAATACATGAAGTACTTTGTTGATTTTCATATTCAGACTCGACTGGTCTTACCAGACTTGTCTGGAACCATTAGATTGGAAGCATACATTGATCTTAAGCGCCAACTTAAGGTTTGAGTTTTTAAGCCTTATCCCTGCGCAATAAAATCTTTGTTCTCACATAAATGGGCCTTTAACTTAGGATTCTTTGACTTAGTGCTTAGGCCCATGATTATGACCTCATAACCTATATCTGATTTGGGTAATTTATGTATGTTCAGTGTGGGATCTTATGGTTCAGTAGCTGAGCAGTTAGTTATTTATCAGCAGACTAAGGTGAGTTTTCTCAATATGTCAATGGGTCGAAGGCACCAAGACCGGACCATTATTTGTGATATAGGATATTAGCTATATCTTAGAAATGAATATGAATGACCATGATTTGGCCCCAGGCAACTGTATGAAAGACTAGGATATGGCCTCTAGCTTTTGTATGGATGACCAGGATCTGGCCCCTGGCAACTGTAAGGAAGACCATTATTTGGCCCTCGGCAGGAAATTGTTTGTATGACTATGTTTTGGGCCATAGAACTATCTTGCTTATATTTGGTATGTGGTACTTTGGGGGAAACTCATTACATGTATGCTTAATGTTTATATTTATGGTTTCAGGTACTTTTGGTATTAAGGGGAAGAGCCTGATGTGATGTCGAAGCGTTCACCACTTACTATTTTCCGTACTTTTGATATTGTAATCTGATTATTTGACATTATTGTTACGTGGTGGTTTTGGAATAATGTGATGGTTGTAACACTTGTTTTTAAAATGAATTTTTTTCCCGGTTTTTGGGTTGTTACATAAAACATCTCTAAATTTCTTTTTATTGATCGTGTCATTTAGCTCAGAGACCCTGTGTTCGTTGTCCACAATATTATTGAACATCTGAATTTTCTTGACTTGATCATTTGTGCTTTCAAAATTAGCAACTTTGTCATCAGAAGTAAGAGTCGGGCAAGTTTAAAAGACATACGTTCTCCTTTTGTAGCTTCTTTCTTTTTTCTCGAATGGAAGCATTTTTCTATATCATGATTTCTCTTACTTATTCAACGATTATATCCCATACTTTAACTAATTCATTTAGAACAATAGTGAGCTTACTCTTCTTAGAATTAAGAGGTGTTGAAGGGTTGTCAGCAGTACATCTTCTAACTTCAACATCAAGGGCTGCCCTGAGAAGGAAGCCTTTCTCTTTCGAGGATTGATCTGATCATCATCAGACTCTATATCTCTTTTAATTCCTTGGGGAATCTCACCCTCAAAATATGAGTCAGGGTAGACAACATTCATAGGAACAACATAAACAATATTGTTTGGCATGAATCCCATATCAACGAATCCGTCATAGTCATCATTTTCAGATTATTCACCAACATTTAAGATTAGATGATCATCTATTGTTGCATCAATGTCTAAATTGTCGCTCTCTTTAGCCATAACAATTTCCTTTTCAAACCATCTAGATACAGACACTTCAGGATGAGATGGAATTGATGCAGGCACAATTATTTTCATTTGCATTTGTTATTTAGGACTCTGTTGACTATTGCCCCCCTTTTTGGCAGCATCAAATTGGGGATGAGAGCCATGAACTGGTGAAGGATTACGAGGAGGGGGATAAGATAGTGGAGGAGGACTATCACGTGGATAGTTTGGTCGGGTGTCATCAATAATCATATCAACATCATCGCCCAATGCCATAAATCGCTTCATATCAGCAACATCATTTTCCATTCTAGTCAGACTTTCTCCCACGGGCTAATTTATTTTCAAAAGCAAAGAAAGTTGAAAAAGCATAGTTGTTTCAAAACTGGAGTTGGATCCACCCTGATAAAAAGTAGAAGTCTGAATAGGCGTTGTCATAGGAGGAACAGTCTCAGCATCTGGAGAAGGAGACGATGATCCTGGAGAAATCACATTTTAGATCAATGACTAAATAGTTTGCACTAGAGGTTTAGTTGATCCACGTTGCACATCATTATCTGTAGAGGGAGTGGATGGAGAAGAATATGAGAAACGAATATGTTTGTTTACTCTTGGATGATAGTTCAATCCCTGAACAAATTCTTATCCCCTATAAGTGGCTAAGTCATGTTCTTCATCAGAAGTGTCTTCTTCTTCATCAGCCCCTTCATTATATTTAGCGTCTTATTTATTAACATTATTATAATCCTCATCATCCTCTTCTTCATCATTATCCTCATCATCATCTTCTTCGTAATCAAAGTATTCAACATAATAGGGGTTTGCAATCTAATTAGCGATTTTGTAAGTGATGTGAAATTCATCTTTAGAAGGAGCAACATTAATGATCTTTTAGGAGAGGGCAGGAATTGGAATGGTGATCCCATGATTTTCAGTATAACCTTCCTCATGGGCCAAAATCAGTCTAAGCCACCGGGGATATGGAATATACAGTGGCTTCATGTTCCTAGTGATACAATCAACAATCTAATACAGAAAGAGTTGAGCAAAATCCAATCTTTTGTTGCACACAATTGAAAATAAAATTATTTTCTCAAATTGATTTAGTTGATCCAAGCTTCATGTCTTGTGTCCAAGGCACTTGCCAATAACCCATGTTACGTACTTCCATCCTACACCAAAACACCGACGAGCAGTGTATTTGTGTGGATCACAAGTGGTGCCATGGAGACACAAGTTATACCCTAATCTTTCACGAACATACTTGCACTTTTCTTTTGAAGGAGGTTCAGAAATTTTTTCTAATCAATGAAGATGAAGAGTAGTTCGAAAAGATTCCACATCAATAGTAACCCTATATTGACAATCTCCAATGGTTCGTATAATAGATTGAGAATCAGAATCAAGAGAGCATGAATAGTGGAACTCACATACTTGCTTAGGGTAAAAGGGATCAACGAAGTCACAGAAAGCATATTGATGATGGAAGCTTTTGACATAGTTGACGAAGTCTTTGATGCTTGTGTGCACAAATTATTTTGGAATGTCGTCAGAAAACGCCACATTGTTTGCTTGAATGATGATGGGAGAATCAGAGGCATGAGGACCTTTATTGGCATTAGCGATAAGGGAAAAATCGTACGGAGACTATGACATTATGAGATCTTAAAGTAAGATAATGTTTGGGAGAGCCTTTTCCTAGAGAGAAAGCCAATCGCTTGAATAGCATGTAAAGGTGACCTAGGACACAGTTTTCCCAATTTATACAAAAAGTTTCTTCCTTTCTACTTAATCATGATTGAAGAGATTGGCAGTGTAAAAATCATGTATCCCAAGATAGTGATGGAACTTTTATTCGTCCTCCAAAAAGTTAATGTTGAGATAAGGAAGTTACATCGATGAGACAAGGCATCAATGGAAATGATCATCAGCGGATGCAATCAGCGTATTAGAATTTCAACTTACAATCTAGTAAGTTTGTGATGTCTCTTGATAGTGTGGGCTTAAACTACCACTCACTGAAATAGTATTGCGAGATTTCATCAGTGTGTCATTTCATATGCTAACTTATTAATCACTTTTATTAGAAGAAAAAGGGTAAGAGTGGTATCATACGTGTGATAAACTAAGGTGATTTAGCATAATCATCGACATAGATTTTTCAAACTCTCATCAGTGTATGGTACATTAAGCTGAATCATAAGGCTTTAAAGAGTAACATAAGGAGATAATGGATTGTTTTTGTCAAGTTGAGGTCAAATCAGCATGAATCATCAACAGTGATAACCCATCAACAACAAATGGTTTAATCCTTGCATCATAGAGTTAATTGTAGTCTAGAATCAAAGATTCGCCATCAATTCATTATGGTCCAATGCCATACCTCAAACTAGGAGGTTAAGGATGGGAATAAACCTTTGTCATTTAAGGACCATACAAGTAACTCTTACACTGATGACTATGCAATCAATGGAGGCCATTGGGTTATGCTCAATGTTTTAGCAGAACAGGAGACTTGATGCCTACAACAAGCGTGCTTCTAGGGACAGAGTCAGGTAAGATAGTCAACTAAAAATAAACACCCAATCCTTTTAATAACTTTTATTATTTGGACAAGGAAATCTCACTTAGAAAGTTTAGACGATGCTAGACAATCAGCATGAGGGGGTGACCCAATGTTATCTAAACAGAGGGTATTGCAGATGAGATACTTAGTGAAATTTAGTCACATACAACAACATTCCTCTATGGGTGATTATTTGTCAATAGTTACGTACTTCGATTATGAAATGCCACTGTCAAATCTTTAAAAAAATGGTACAAAATAATAAATAATATGATAATACAAACAAATGAGTAATCCAAATAAAGAATATATTGTAAAAGCAATATTTTTGCAGCCTTTTCATAAGCATGATAAAGACTCGATCCAACAAATATTTTGAAAAGAATGGCAATAAATGCACTTCCATTACTGAGATATCTCTTCCTCAACAATGTATATAAAAAATAAGTAAACTAGATCAAATATATCAAACACAAACACAATTCATAGAAATCAAAGAGAGAGAACGCCTTTAATCGTTAAGATGTTGCAGATTGATTCCAAGCTTCATGTTCAACAAGAAGAAGAGAAGAAGGTGAACCAGTTTTTATAACCAACGAGTTATGAGGATCCAATATTTGTTACCTTCGATTTCAGAGAGTCAACACGACAAAATTTGAAGGTTCGACTCGTTGTGATCCTTGAAGTAAGATAAGGTGGGACCACTACCTAGTTGAAGACGCCTCTAAATTTATAAGGGAGTTAGTGTTGCAATGAGAGCATCTATGAACATAGATGTGCTATGTTACCTAAATTCACTTCATCCCATTTCAACAGAGATAGGTTGTTCAAGAAGGAAGAGTTATGTGCCTAGAAGAATACATTCTGGCACAGTTCTCTCATATCTGGTCTCATCAATAGGATGCTTCATGTCAATCAGCATGAGCATCAGGGTAAGGGAGAGAGCTGTTGGCACTAAAGAAAAGATGCAGAGCCAATGTCAAGTAGCTCAACTCTGAAGATGATGTACTGAAGGAATGATATGTTGATCCAAATCAGTTAAGATTAATGTTGAGATGAAGAAAGAGGAACCTGAGTTTTAGAAAGTGAAAGAGAAGCATATACATAAGAAATGTTACTAGCAAAATAAACGATGTATACTTCTTTGGTAAAAACAAAATTAAAAGTATATTTTGTAACAAAAAATCAAAATAAACTATAATTGTAGTAGCTTACACTTAGAAGTTTTAAAGCACCAAAGCATAAACAAAACTAAAAACATAATGTGGCATTTGTCTAACATAAGTAAAATCAAAGAAAATAAATATTGTTTTCCCAGAGTGCAGTGAGCAAACTTTTGTTCATAGAGTAAAGAAACTTCTTTCATTGCAATCAAAGAAAACATTGAAACCAGCGGTGCAAAGTTGACTAAAGGAGATAAAAGTTTTCTTTTAGATCCTTGACATTGAACAAATCCTTAGACTTGAGTGCCCTACACTCAAATGCTCCAACACCCATAAGATCTCTTTCATTATTGTCATCAAAAACCACCATTGGACCATCCTTTTCTGCAAAATATGTTAAGAGGGACTTGAAACCAATCATGTGTCTAGAGCACCCACTGTCTAGGAACCAAGTATGTTCCAGATTTTGACTTCATTCTTGGACAACTTGAGAGGTATCAGTGTCACACATGTTGTGATTACCATCAGGGGAATCACTAATAAGAGCCATTAGACCCTTAACGCTCAACCCCTCATCTTCAGATGTATCCTCTTCTTCCACCCATTATTCATGATCCTTTAGTTTTACAATAAAACCTTTGGCAGAGAGATGTTCTCCTTCTTCACGTGAGCTAACATCTTCTTGTACATCACCTCATAATTCTTAGAACTTTGAGCTTCGTTCCCTTTGTATTCCCTGGAAAAATGGTCAGAGCTTCCACAATTAAAACAGTTACCTATGTTTTTCTTTTCTTAAGTGGATCTTCTCGCTGAAATGCCTCCCTTAAGTTGAGCTCTTTGAACCCCATTTTATTTGTTTTCTTTATAACGTTTGACGATAAGTGCAGCCCTGGAAATAGTTCATCAGTGGTATCTTCACCACTATATTCATCCTAATTCAAGTCAGATGAGTCATGAATATACTTCATTGCAACCTTTCAAGAAACCAAGGCTACATACTTTTCCTTTGTTGAATCCTTCAAGATGTCTTTATGAAGAGCTTTGGTCTCTTCATAGTTTCGAAGATTTCCAAACAAGGAGTTTAGATTCATGGAATTGATCTTTTAGCTATCCTTAAAAACATCATCACGATATTCCTAACTTTTCCATATATATTCCCAAATAAGAATGCTTGACGATTCCTGGCATGCGATTATCATTAACCAAATAGTTAAACCTGTCAAATGTTTAGGTAATAGACTCACCTTGTTGAGAAAAGAAATGTTCTTATCATCGATTGAGGTTGTTGATGGTTATGGTCTGAACTTCCATGGTGCCCTCACAATCCACTGTGAGTGTATCCATCATTTCTTGAGCTGATTCAAAATTCGGGACAATATGTTATATGTGATAAGGAAGATAGTTTCCTATCATTGCTCTAGCTTTCACATCAAGACTAACTCATTTCTTTTCATCGTCGCCATAACCAGTGTTTGGTTCTTGCTTCAAAGGACCAACCAGAGTGTTGTTGACTATGATTTAAAGAAAAACCATAGCCATAGTTTTCCACATGGCGATGTTATGCTCATTGAAAGGAGGAATCTTATTGAGACCAAAGGATTTGAATTTACTGGAAATCGACATGGTTATTTGATTATATTATAACTCGATCGGATACCAATTGAAGGTTTATATAGAGAGGATACACTTTAAGTATAATAAACAAGTACAAACTATGCTAAGCAAACAAAGAACATAAATGTAAAGAACACAAAGAATTCTCCAAGAAAGGGGTTGTTTTCACCAAGAAAACGGGTTATCACAAAGACGGTTAGCAAGATGAGTTACATTAGGGTCACACTATAATGTTGATTATATACTAATATATACAAGTATATCCCTTGATTCAAGGCATTATATCTAATCCATACTAAGAACCGATCTTTATCACAAGGTTATCGGATCAACTATCCACTTATATATATATATATATATATATATATATATATATATATATATATATATATAAGTGGATAGTTGAAAATTACCTAATATGCGAAGATTACATTAGAATATATCGCTAAAAGTTGATGCGAATAAGGCTTTTTGGCGCTGGCGTTGATGATGATGTTGATATTGACGTTGACACTGACAGTTAGCGTGTAAAATGTTTAACTCGTCAGATCATAAGGTATGACATTACACCATGCTTGGTTCAAAATAGAAGAAAAGTCAAAACCACAATACACTTTAAGAAATGTCATCAGCTGGACTAACTTTATATATATATATATATATATATATATATATATATATATATATATATATATATATATATATATATATATATATATATATATATATACATATATAAACTCTAGCTAGATATCGAAAAGAGAGAATCGAGACTCCACCCTCTCCACCTAGAGCTCTAATCGATCCGATGGCTAATCACCTCCTCTAGCACCTGATCCTGCACGAGTAAGGTCCTCATCTTCATCATGTATATCTCATCCTCCAAGTGATTCACCCTTTCTGTGAGCTACATCAAAGCCATCCTCAACAAGAAGAGCTTAGTTTCCTTTGCTTGAATACAGTATGAGAGATGGGTTGCTCCATAAGGGTGTCCGGGGCAGGAGGAGGTGTAGTGGATGTGTCCCCCCTCCCCCCCCCCCACCGAACCGTAGGTTGATAGCATTTTACTGTGCCCAGGCTCGTATCTAGGGCATCCACACAACGTCTCTGCTGGATTTCTTTTATGTTGGTGGGGACGCCGCTGTCTTCCGTGAGGATGTATCAACACCCTTCCTCATGGTATTTTTCACCCGAATACGCATGGGTGTCCTGTAAGATCGATGAGAATGAGTGAGGTGAGGTGGTGGGTCTCTGGTTAGGTGACATTGGCCTCATTATCCTTGTCGGGCTTGTACTCAGAACTAAGAAGCTCTAGCCCAGCCAATGTGTAGTCTAGTGAAAAGTTTGGCTCTGACAGGTGCTGAACGGGAGTATAATTGGGCTCTAGGTCATCACCGTCCTCAAGGGTCTCGACTGAGTCATTAAGTACTATACGCTCATCCTCTGATGACGAAGTTTCCCTCCACGATCCATCGCTTGCCATGCTCTTATCAAACATGCATAAGACGTCAAACAGGAATATGTTTATCAGAGATGTGAAGATTAATTAAATAATATATAATATCAAATTATAAGTATGTAAAAGATAGTGCTTGGAACTCCATAGCCCTCCCCCCCACTATGTGGTAAGCTAGAGGTTCCTAGGGCAGAAAGATCCTCGAGTACATAAGTCATTGAGTTAGCTATCCCCAGGCATATAAGTCTCTAAGAGAAGCTTCTGAGTATAGAATTCTTCCTTATGCATCTAATGCAAATGTCCTCAAGCATTTAGATTATGAACCACCGTATCCAAATTTGGGCGTCCATCGGTCGAACCATAATAAAACTTAGTTGTGCATTCTAGGTCTACTCATGGTACGGACGTTGTACTATACCAACTCTAAATATAGTTTTTGACCTAAAATCCTGAGTTGCGACTTCATGGGTTCATATTGTTGGGAAGTAGATATACTTTGTTTTGGTATAAAAGAGACTAAGTAGAATTCAATCAAATCGTATGAGAGGCTATGAGCTTCATGGTAAATCAAAATGATGATTAAAGATACACAAGTAAGTTAAAAGGAAACCCTGGATCCTTGATAGGATCTCCGACATAAAACCTTGGGTGGTGATAATAATCACCTACCTTGACGCTTTTATTACTATAAAATGTCGATTTACAGATATGAATGTGTAAATGTAAGTATAAGTATCGTAGATGAGCTAAACATGTCTATAGTATGCCATTTGCATGTGTTATATATAGTCTAATGCAAATAAGAAGAAGTCTGATCATTTCGGGATCCTCTGGAATCAGCATATGAACGTTATTTGACATGGTATTATAGGTCTTTTGCCTGGTTGAGATGACTCTTCGTTGAGAATGGATCTTGTTGACTCCTTCTGCACATGTGAGAAAAATAAAGAGAATATAATTGTTACAAATGTTAGAAATATTAGTCGTAATAGTCAAGATTCCGAGATATGTTTAAGGATCCTGACGCTTTAGATGTATTTGAGGATCTCGAATATGATTCAAGGATCCTGCCTCTAACAATTACTCCCAAATTATACCTGCAAAATATAATGATTAGTGTTTAAATATTTAGAGGTATAATTTTTAAGTAAAAAATGAAGTAAAAACCTCTAACGGATGGGTAATTTGAATTTCATCGGATAGATTTCTAGCCGTTGGAATGGGTAAAATCAACTTTCTACATTTCAGTGATTCATATGTAAATAGGACATGTACCTTTTCAATTACATCTTACTCTTAGCTTTTCTTGTGACGTTCAACATATATCATCGAAGTTGTTATTTTTGTTCATTTTCTCCTTCCTAGTTTTCTTTTTCTTCTAAAAATAGCCAAAAAAGGAGGTCACTCTCGTGTAAACGTCATAGCTATTCTTGACGATTATTACATCGATCAGAAACTCCTTTCCTATGAGAAAAGTTTTACCTTTGCCGATGATAGTATCGAAGCTTTGAGTTTTATTGAAACCTTTCCCGTTGGTACTATTTTCAAACCTTTCGATGTCAGGATCCAACCTGATTTCATTTCTTGTGTTTGGGGTTTTTTTTTCCCGAGTATCCCTTTACCATAGGCCTTACTTATCCCTTTTCCATAATCATCTTTGAATTGTTTGAAAACACTAAGGTTTTTGTATATCCAAGCCATTCCAGCGGTTTGGAGGATCCTTTATTGGATGGATCATCTGAACTGCTCTATGGGTCTCAACATTGGTCTGAACGAGTTTGCTTATGTTTATGATCCTTCCACTTTGGGAATTACCATTTTCTATGGATAGCTAAAACTAATAGATCATATCTCGTACTAATTCTAAACATAACGATGGTTCTTGGAAAGGAAGACACCTTTTCATAAAATGTGACTCGATTCCCGGAAGAAATCTTCTACCTCAATCATGGGTTAAATAGGGTAGGTCTCCCTATTTTTACATCGAGGATACCAATATTTACACTTCTTATTTTGTTTGATTTTTTGTAGCTTTCAAATTGGAAGAGCTAATTCCTCCTGGTAAATATACTAAAGATAGGATGTAAAACTTCCTTGCTTTTCCAGAGATTGATACGACATTCAAGCTTGATCTTTCTAGCCACCAAGAAAGTTCAAATGCTGTTATCCTTATGGCTATTGGTAAGGATCCTTGTCTTAAGTTCATTCTATAATAGGGATCCTAAATATATACAGGGATTTCCTATTATGCTTTAGGATCTAAATCTAACCATTCCGGCGTACGTTTTACTCTTTCCGACCTTGAGACCGCCATGTCCAATGACTAATTGGTGGTGAAGAAAGAAAAATCCTCTATCCTTTCCAAGAAGACTCCTATAGATTTATCCATCAAGACTCTAGGATCCCGAAAAAGGAAACAAACCAAAGTCTTCAACCTGGAAAACATTGAGGTGGAATAAGTGTTGAAAACATTACTCTCCTTCTCGCAATCTGTAAGTACCCTTGTAGTTTATTCTATTTTTTCATTTTTATACATGTTCTTAGTTTTCTCCAAGTTGTTTGTAGATGTGGATGATCACATCTCTGATTCTTCCAAGGATCTCAAGGCTAAGCTCGACCAAATGGAGCAAACTTTGAGGGAACAAGAAGTGGTCAACAAGGATATTCTCCAGAGGGTGGATGAGTTGGTCAAGTAGAAAACAGTAAGAGAAGAGGAGCATACGACAGAGATCAAGGAGGTGATTGTTGAAGCCAAGAGCAGTGTCGCTGAGGTGGTTTGGGAGGCACAAATCTGGTTGGCAGAGGACATAAAAATATAGGATCCCGGTACATGACTAGGCGTCGTCAGGCTCTAGCCAATATGACCAGTAGGCCTGTTAGTACTCGTCAAGACCCTACAAGAATTGTAGACACCCATTTTTTTAACGAACGGTGAATGCGGAAAAAAGATATCTCAAGATTAATTGTGTTTTTGGAAGTATGAACACGAAGAACATAATATGAGTTCATAAACAATACTAAGAACAAGAGAGATAAAATATATTGCATGAAGCATGAAGAACATGGTGGGAGAGAAACTCTCCCTAAGTGGGGAGAACCCACCACTTTCTCTCTCTAGAATTACGTTTGAGAAGTGTAACTCTTCCAAGAAAAAAGAAATGAGCTAGCTTACTTAAGGAAATAAATGACCAACTCTCCCTTTATATAGAAGGAAGAGTATTTACACCAAAAATACAATAAAGGGAAAATATAACCTAACTATCACTCATTAGTTGTGGAGCATTTACATGTCCCAACATTCTCTCCCTAAATGCTTACAAATGATGAGAGATACAATAAGTGATACAAGGCTATAATATAGTAATCCGACTAGCAAGTGTGGTAATAAAATGAAATCAAGTGCTGAAATATCTTTGAAACTATGAAGTGTCTGTGAAGTCTGAAACTGGCCATGAATCTCTAACAATGAAGGTCTTCAGCTTCAAAGCACAACCAATGAAGCAGAAAAGATAAGATATAAATCTTCAAACCAGTCATAATCACCCGAAGAAGGAGGTCACCATGAGCAAATGGAAGATCCAATAAAAGAAACACTTCGGCTTCAAAAAGTCTAAAAATCATCTCGAATTCTCGAATCATAATACACCGAAATTATTCAAAGAATAACCTGCTAAGAATGTGAAGCATCCATAAAATGTAGTCCGGATAAAAACAATGTGAGTCCAAAAACATGGTCCAACGACGCCAAAAATTTGATCCAAGGATCAAAAACAAGTGCCACATCACATCGCCAAAATAATCTTCGTCTTCAACATATCACAAATCCAAACTCGTGAAACCATAAGATCTGAACCGGATGTGAACACAAAATCATCCTGTGGTAGAGTCAGAATTATCAATAATCTGAATTGGAAAACATCGAGTAATGCCAAAAATTTGATCCGTGAATACCAAAAATAAGTGCCACATCACATCACTAAATAAATAATCGTCTTCAAAGTCTTCAAAATCCAAAATCAAACAATAATAACCAAATCCGGATGATATTCTCTCCCTACTTTTGATAACCAATTACTGTATATCAAAAATCAACAAATCATAAGATAGAGAGTGTCGAATACCAAGAGCTAAGAGAAGCTATCCCTAGATGTATGAAGGGTCTCGATAAGAAACGAGAAAGAGTAAAATAAATACTCTTGCGGTCATGAGAAGGCGGGTGACATAGTTGTTGAAGTTGTGCCAAGAAAATCTGTTGTGCCGACAAATATATCCAAATATCCGAACAGCGGTGACGGAACACTTGAAGTGGTCTTCAATAGAGAATAAAGTCCACATGCTCAAGATACATGATTCGTCAACCAAAAATCAAGAGCGCCAAGTCATAATATCCCACAAAGTGAAGAATGCGAAACAACTTTATTGATCAATCGCCGTTGCGGTGCAAACATCACAAAAAGATAATATGAAGTCCAACTATGGTAGGAATATTCTTCCAATAATAATAACCGACATGAATTGAATAACCAATGTGACAATCCATGGGTAGGTGGTGGCAAAAGTTGGTGTTAAAAAAAATAATTGGTTTTAAAAAAAATTGGTTATAATAAAAAAAATGGCTAAATAAAAAAAATTGGTGTTAAAAAAATAATTGGCTAAATAAAAAAAATTGGCTGAAAAAAAAAATAAATTTAAAACAATAGTGTAGAAAAAATATGAATTAAAAAAATCTAGAAAAAAAAGGTTAAAAAAAAAGGGAGAGGAGGAAAAGGTGGGGGAGGAGGAAGAAGGAAGGAGAAGGAAGGAGGGGGAGGAGGAGGAAAGGCTGAAAGAAAGAGGGAAGAAGGAGAGGGGGCGCTGGAGAGAGGAGGAGAAGGAGGGGATCCGAAGTTAGGAGGGTTTGAACCGGGGTGAGAAGGTTGCGGTGGGATAAGGTTGGCTGCGGGTCAAGGGTGGGTGCGGTGGGGGTCTTGGGTGCGGACGAGGGAGCTGGCTAGGCTGACTGCGGATAGGCGAGCTGATGCAAGGGACTTTGGATGCGAAGGACTGCAGTGCGAGGTAAACAAGCTGCGCATGCCAGCTGCGGAAGGGCGAGGAGGTTGTCCGAAGTGGAGCGTGCGAGTGCCTGCGGACCAAGGCATCGGTCCGAGCAAGAAGAAGATAGCGACTTTGGTCAGCAGGGAAGGCATGAGAAGGCCTGCGGTCTCTTGGCTGCGGACCAAGAGGCTGCGGATGGACTTCGGATCAGGGGCTGAGAAGGGCTCCAGGGAGTCTTCTGTAACATCCGGATTTCCAGGTACATTATTTATATTTTCATTTTTGGAGGTTTTGGGATGGACTCGGCGAGTTGATGCTTAGACTCGCCGAGTAGTGTCGCGATTTTCCATCCGGGTTAATGACCGGACACTGCGAGTCCACGCTGTTTAATGAATACCTAATTCACGGGGTTTGAGACCTATTTAAAGGCCCTTATGGCCTTCATTTGAGGCTTCCAGTTGATAGAGAGAGACCCTAGAGTGTGTGAATGTTTTGAGAGAGAAAGGAAGCCATTTTTGATCCTTGTGTGGGTGATTTTGCAAGAAGAAGGTGACCAAGGCAAGAGGAAACTGAAGGGGGTGCTAATATGTGGATTTCAGAGCTTAGGGACTTCATCTTGAGGTATATATTCGATCCCCTTTCAAATTTGGTGTAAGCTTTGAAAGTTAGGATTTCTAGCCCCTTTTTGAGTATGATTTGTGAAGCAATTGGTCCCATCTTGTGTTGAGGCTTCGAATCTGGATCCAAAGAGGTCCAGAGACCTTAACTTCTTGATCTTTATGGGTGTCATGGTGAGTTATGAGCTTAGGGTTGCATATTGAGGCCGTTTCTTCAAATAGAGCCATTGGGTCTTTGCATGGGCATCAAGATCCAAACTTTACGTATTTATTTTGCTTAAGGAGGCCAGATCTACGAGTTAGAGGAACGGATCTAACCTTAGGAGCTCATTTGAGCTTGAGCATGGCATGAGCTCACCGAGTACCAAGAGCAAAATCAGCGAGTATGGTTAGGGTTTCCCCATAGTTCACTCAGCGAGTTCTTGCCGAGTTGGGGGAATGACTCAACGAGTCCGAAGGAGTTAGAGGAGTGGAGTTCAAGGCGGAACTCGCCGAGTTCATAATGGGACTCGGCGAGTTGAGTTAGGGTGGCCCCGCGATTCATGCCAGGTGTAACCCGTCGAGAAGGGGAAAGACTCGACGTGTCATGCGAGACTAGAGGGATAGTGGACACGCATACACTCGCCGAGTCACCTTAGTGCACTCGGCGAGTCGGTTCTGAGTCTGACCATTGACTTTGTTGACTTTGACGATTGGTCAACAATGGAGTCTTCGTGTCAAGAGAGGGTTGAGTCTAGTCTCTAGAGTTATATTTATGAGAGTATTTTACTTTATGTGATTAGGCGGAGGGTAGACCGTATTGCTACCGAGTCAGAAATTTACCGAGACATCTGACGTGAGTCTTCTCACTATACTTACCTAGAGTGGTAACAGAGTTATGTGCTAGTATACTGCGGAGTTATGTACCAGTGTATTTGTATGCTATTTATGTGTGTTATTGTGATATGTGATATGCATGATCCAGAGTTTCAAGAGATAGGACCAGTGGGTCCATAAAGTTAAGGCTAGAGAGCCCACATAGAGTTGGGACTGGAAGGTCCCACTGAGACACACTAAACAGAGGGTCAGCAGAGCTATAGCCTTGAGTAGCTAATATATGTGTTAGAGTGGTATTTTTGGGAACTCACTAAGCATTATGCTTACAATGTTATGTGTAATGTGTTTCAGGTACCAGTGATGATCGCAGGAAGGCGCCGGCATGACTCGTACATACACATGGGATTTTATGTATTACGACCTTGGGAAATGTTTTTGTGAAACAAAGATATGAGACAATTAGATTTTATTAATAAATGTGTTTGGAAAATGTGTTTTGAAATGTGAAAATTTGTTTTAATTTTTACGGTGTTACAAGTTGGTATCAGAGCTTCAGTTTGAGGGATTCGGATGCATCTTTGGGCGTATCTGAACTCAAATTGACGATTTGAGAAAAGTTTTGTTAATAAAACAATTTTAAAAGAGTAAAAAGAGTTTTGAAACAAACAGAGCGGTGTCGTGTGTACGATCAGCCAGCGCCAGAACGGTAATTTCCCAAAATACCCTTGGAATAAGTATTACAAGATATATTATGTTATGTTATATGATGAGCTATATTATGCATGCTAGAGTAGACTAGATATCCTTATTAGGAGTAGAGTGGCCTGATATATGATGCCTTAGTCTAGGAGTTTCGCTGCTAGGGATGCTTGAGAGTGTTTAGATAGCAGCGAGGAGCTTATGAGAGATCAGCTAGTGAGTAGCATATGATTTAAGAGAGTAGAGTGCTTGGAATTTAGGACACCGGGTCAGTGCGCAGCCCAAGTTTAGGGTACCAGGGATCAAGTAGGATTGGGATATCGAGTGTGTGTACACCCGAGTGAGTCTCTGACATCTTGTGTTGTATTTCAGAGAGGCATCATGGTGGGGACACGCCACATACCAGGGACTAGTGAGGGGGGGGGGTGTGAGTGACTAGGAGCTCCGTCAGATGATTCATGATGAGGTGGTTGCTTCCATCTGCGCTGAGATTCCAGAGATGTTCGGGTCTATCATGACCACCTTGATAGAGACATTTGACGAGAGATACGCTGCTCTTTCTGATGCTGCTGTTGCTGCGGCCACTACAGCTGTAGCTGCGACTAGACCGCAGGGTGGTGATGCGTTGCTGTTCCGGGAGTTCAGCAACATAAAACCACCAGAGTTTGATGGGACCCAGGACCCGATTGCAGCGATGTGGTGGATTTCAGACACCAAGTGGTGTTTCTTCACCTGCTCTTCTCCAGAGCATTTGTGAGTCCGGTACGCGTTGAACCAGCTTCGCTTGGGAGCGAAGGGCTGGTGGAAGTTTGTGATGGCGCATTATTCGCCTGTTGAGCTTGCTGCAGTGACTTGGCAGAGGTTCATTGCTATGTTCCAAGATGAGTACGTTCCCCAGGTGGAGAGGGAGCGTTTGGCCCAGGAGTTTCTGACCCTCAAGCAGGGTACTGAGTCTGCCACAATGATTACGAGGATGTTCCATGAGCAGGTGATGTTCTGCCCAGAGCACGTGTCCTCCGAGCAGGCACGTATGAGCCGATATCTGAGCATTTTGAGGAGGGATATACGGGAGTTCGTGGAGAACTCGACGTACCGGACATTTGCTGAGCTTCAGGAAAATGCCCGGAAGAGGGAGATAGAGCTGGAGACCCAGGCTAGGGAGGAGGCTGAGTCTCAGGGGAGGGATTGGCGACCGACGCAATCTCAGCCGACAGCCATGTGGGCCAAGCCTGCTGATTCGAGATCTAGGAGTCAGAAGGGCTGCACTTGTGGCAAGTGTGGCAAGAGCCACGATGGGGTGTGTAGAGCGCGGTCTTGCTACAAATGTGGCAAGGAGGGGCATATGGCCAAGGATTGCCCTAAGGGGTTTGCAGTATGCTTTCACTGCAACCAGACCAGACACCGGAAGGCAGAGTGTCCACAGTTGCGAGGGACAACCCAGGAAGCATCTCAGGGATTTGCCCCTACTGCTATCAGAGCTACTGAGAGCCGACCAGTGAAGGCCGAGGCACCGAAGGCATGAGGCAGAGCCTTTCAGTTGACTGCAGAGGAGGTCTGCGCAGCGCCCGATGTCGTGACTGGTATGTATCCTTTCTTGTATTTATTTTGATGTTTGGGATATTGTGTTTATTTTATGTTATGCATAGGTACTTTTCTTGTGAGTTCTGTACCTGACTTGGTGTTATTTGACTCGGGTGCGAGTCGGTCTTTTGTATCTTTGGGTTTTAGTCAGCACATTAGTATTAGCCGAGAGGCGTTGAGTCGACCTCTGAGAGTTTCCATAGCTGACGAGAGGGCGGTGTATGCCACCGAGGTGATCCGATGGTGTGTAATCGAGATTTTCAGCATTGAGTTTCCGATCGATTTAGTTCCTATTGCGATGGGAGATGTCTGCGCCATCGTCGGCATGGACTAGTTGAGCAAATTTGGAGCGGTCATCGACTGCGAGAGACAGCTGGTGACTATATGAGACCCCAGTGGGGGAGTTCTTATGGTGTACGGCGAGGGCACACGATTTGGGTCAGGATTTTGTTCGGCCGCTAGAGCGAGACAGATTCTACAGCAGGGCTGTAGTGGGTTTGTGGCATATGTGATGGATACGAGATTTGATTCAAGGAGGCCGAGGATAGTTGATGAGGTTCCGATAGTGTGAGAGTTCCCAGATGTTTTCCCAGAGGATTTGTCGGGCGTTCCTCCTGAGAGGCAGGTAGAGTTTCGTATCGATTTGGTTCCGGGGGCAGCACCTAATGCCATGGCGCCCTATCGCCTTGCACCTCTAGAGATGCATGAGTTATCCTCGCAGCTTCAGGAGCTGCTGGGGAAGGGGTTTATTCGGCCGAGCAGTTCATCGTGGGGAGCGCCTATCCTCTTTGTCAAGAAAAAGGATGGTTCACACCGGATGTGCATTGATTGCCGGGAGTTGAACACGTCGACGGTCAAGAACCGTTACCCGCTGCCGAGGATCGACGATTTGTTCGATCAATTGCAGGGAGCATCTTGGTTCACCAAGATTGACTTGAGGTCTGGATATCATCAGATGAGGGTGCGAGATGAGGATATCCAGAAGACAACATTCAGGACTCGTTACGCGTGTTACGAGTTCGTGGTGATGCCTTTCGGGCGCACCAATGCACCGGCGACATTCATGGATGTCATGAACAGAGTGTGCAAGCTAATGTTGGACCACTTGGTGATCGTGTTCATTGAAGATATATTGGTGTATTCGAAATCCAGAGAGCAGCATGAGGAGCACTTGGGGGAGATCCTTGGAGTTCAGAGATCGGAGAGGCTTTACGCCAAATTCTCCAAGTGTGATTTCTGGTTATGGGAGGTCCAGTTCCTTGGGCACCTCATTAACCAGAATGAGATATTGGTTGATCTGGCCAAGATCGAGGCAGTGATGAGTTAGGAGGTGCCGAGATCCCCTACCGAGATCAGGAGTTTCCTAGGGTTGGCTGGCTATTATAGGAGATTCATCAGGGATTTCTCCAAGATCGCCGTGCCACTCACCAAGTTGACCCGGAAGGGTGTTGCTTTTCCATGGGGCCCAGAGCAGCAGGTCTCCTTCGTGACACTTCGCCAGAGACTATGCGAAGCCCTGGTGTTAGCCCTTTCGGAGGGGATGGAGGACTTCGTAGTGTATTGTGACGCGTCGATATCGAGGTTGGGAGCAGTGCTTGTGCAGAGGGGTCATGTGATAGCATACGCATCGAGGCAGCTGAAGCCTCATGAGATGAGGTATCCCACCCACGATCTGGAGTTGGGGGCAGTGGTATTCGCCCTCAAGATCTGGCGTCACTATCTGTATGGGGTTCGGTGTACCATATACACAGACCACAAGAGCCTGAAGTACTTGATGGATCAGCCCAACCTGAACATGTGACAGAGGAGATGGTTGGATGTGGTGAAGCATTACGATTGTGAGATCCTGTACCACCCGGACAAGGCTAACGTTGTAGCCGATGCCCTGCGTCGTAAGGCGGAGAGGGCCCCGATACAGGATGTTTGTATGAGGCTGACAGTGATGACCCCAGTATTTGACGCCATTCGAGGGGCCTAGGCTGAGGCCATGAGACCAGAGAACCGTAGGAGGGAGCAGGTTATCAGGCAGGTATCAGGCAGGGACGATTTGGGTGTTGTTTGTGGGCGGAACGCATATCATCTTGATGGAGGAGGCGCATAGATCAAAGTTTTCGATCTATTCCGGGGCCACTAAGATGTATTTGGACTTGAAGAAATAGTATTGGTGGCCCTGTATGAAAAGGGATGTTGCGTGGTTCGTTGAGAGGTGTTTGACCATTCGCAGGGTTAAGGCCGAGCACCAGAGACCGCATGGTAAGTTGCACCCGTTGGAGGTTCCTGAGTGGAAGTGGGAACAGATTGCTATGGATTTTATCACCAAATTGCCGAGGACTACTAGGGGTGTCGATGCAATTTGGGTGATTGTGGACAGGTTGACGAAGATCACTCACTTCCTTGCTATCAGTGAGAGCTCTTCCGTTGAGAGGTTAGCAGAGTTGTACGTGAAAGAGATGGTATCATGACATGGGGTTCTGATCTCGACCGTCTTAGATCGAGATGTGCATTTCACTTCTAGATTTTGGAAGAAATTTCATGAGTTGGGCACGAGGTTGCATTTTAGCACCGTAAACCACCCACAGACCGACTGGCAGAGCGAGAGGACGATTCAGACACTCGAGGACATGCTTCGGACGTGTGTACTGGACTTCGGAGGGAGTTGGGACACATTTTTGCCTTTGGATGAGTTTTCCTATAACAATACCCTTTGAGCTATTGTAGGGGAGGAGGTGTCGGACTCCCATTCGTTGGGGTGAGGTCGGTCAGCGTGTGATGGGTAGTACAGAGATAGTACTTCAGACGACTGAGTAGATTCAACAGGTCCGACAGAGGTTACTGATGGCTCAGAGTCGTCAAAAGAGCTACGCAGATAGGTGTCGCTCGGAGCTCGAGTTCCAAGCTGATGACTTCGCACTCCTGAAGGTATCTCCTTCGAAAGGAGTGATCCGATTCAGGAAGAGAGGCAAGTTGGGGCCTCGGTATATTGGTCCTTTAAGGGTGACCGCCAGGGTGGATAGGGTAGCGTACCGTTTGGAGCTACCTGCAAAGTTGAGTTAGATTCACAATACCTTCCACGTGTCTCAGCTGAGAAAGTGCATCGCTAATGAGTTGGTAGTGGTTCCATTAGAGGACATTCAGGTGGATGCAAGCTTGAACTATGTTGAGAGGCCGACTGCGATTCGGGATAGAAGGATCAAGACTTTGAGAAACAAGGAGGTGCCTTTGGTTCAGGTCCAGTGACAACATCAGAAAGGTTCCGAGATGACCTGGGAGCCGGAGTTGGAGATGCGTGGGCAGCATCCAGAGTTATTTGTGGAAAGAGACTTCGAGGGCGAAGTCTGATTCTAGTAGGGGAGAATTGTAACATTCGGATTTACAGGTACATTATTTATTCTTTTATTTTTGGAGATTTTTGGATGGACTCGGCGAGTTGGTGCTTAGACTCGCCGAGTAGTGTCGCGATTTTCCATCCGGGTTAATGACTGGACTCGGCGAGTCGACTAGCTGACTCGACGAGTCCATGCTGTTTAATGAAAACCTAATTACCGGGGTTGGAGACCTATTTAAAGGCCCTTCTGGCCTTCATTTGCAGCTACCAGTTGATAGAAAGAGACGCCAGAATCTGTGAAGGTTTTGAGAGAGAAAGGAAGCCATTTTTGATCCTTGTGTGGGTGATTTTGCAAGAAGAAGGTGACCAAGGTAAGAGGAAACTGAAGGGGGTGCTAATCTGTGGATTTCAGAGCTTAGGGACTTCATCTTGAGGTATATATTCGATCGCTTTTCAGATTTGGTGTAAGCTTTGAAAGTTAGGATTTCTAGCCCCTTTTTGAGTATGATTTGTGAAGTAATTGGTCCCTTCTTGTGTTGAGGCTACGAATCTGGATCCAAAGAGGTCCAGAGACCTTAACTTCTTAATCTTTATGGGTGTCATGGAGAGTTATAAGCTTAGGGTGGCATGTTATGGCTGTTTCTTCAAATAAAGCCATTGGGTCTTTGCATGGGCATCAAGATCCAAACTTTACGTATTTATTTTGCTTAAGAAAGCCAGATCTATGAGTTAGAGGAACAGATCTGACCTCAGGGGCTCATTTGAGCTCGAGCATGGCATGAACTCGCCGAGTACCAAGAGCGAAATCGGAGAGTAGGGTTAGGGTTTCCGCATAGTTCACTCAAGAAGTTCTTGCCGACTTGGGGGAATGACTCAGTGAGTCCGAAGGAATTAGAGGACTGGAGTTCAAGGCGGAACTCGCCGAGTTCATAATGGGACTCGGCGAGTTGATTCGGGGTGGCCCCACAATTCATGCCATGTGTAACCCGTCGAGCAGAGGAAAGACTCGACGTGTCATGCGACACTAGAGGGATAGTGGACACGCGTAGACTCGCCGAGTCACCTAAGTGCACTCGGCGAGTCGGGTTAGAGTCTGACCGTTGACTTTGTTGACTTCGAGGATTGGGCAACAATGGAGTCTTCGTGTCAAGAGAGGGTTGAGTCTAGTCTCTAGAGTTATATTTATGAGAGTATTTTACTTTATGTGATTAGGCGGAGGCTAGACCGTATTGCTACCGAGTCAGAAATTTACCGAGACATCTGAGGTGAGCCTTCTCACTATACTTACCTAGAGTGGTAACAGAGTTATGTGCTAGAATACTGCTGAGTTATGAGCCAGTGTATTTCTATGCTATTTATGTGTGTTATTGTGATATGTGATATGCATGATCCATAGTTTCAAGAGATAGGACCAGTGGGTTCATAGAGTTAGGGCTAGAGAGCCCACAGAGAGTTGGGACTGGAAGGTCCCACTGAAACACACTGACCAGAGGGTCAGCAGAGCTATAGCCTTGAGTGGCTAATATATGTGTTAGAGTGGTATTTTGGGGAACTCACTAAGCTTTATGCTTACAGTGTTATGTGTTATGTGTTTCAGGTACCAGTGATGATCGCGGGAAGGCGCCAACATGACTCGTACACACACATGGGATTTTATGTATTTCGACCTTGGGAAATGTTTTTGTGAAACAAAGATATGATACAATGAGATTTTATTAATAAATGTGTTTGGAAAATGTGTTTTGAAATGTGAAAAATTGTTTTAATTTTTACGGTGTTACAGCTTCTCAGGGGACTCCGGTAGGCAGTTTTTGGTTGCGCTTCGGGGGTCTGGAAGGGGCTGAACAGGCGACGAAATGCTCTTTTTTCATGAAAAATGGTACTGCAAATGCCATTTATTCATATTTTAATAAGGGAATCTTTTTATAAAGCATTTAAGTCAACAAGTGGGTCTTGGCAAGGCAATAAGAAGAGTATACAGGGGGTTTTTAGGGGACAAAAGGTGATAGGATTTGTCATAGGCACATGGTTTTTGCTTGGGAAGGATAATATGAGTGGATTACTGTTTACCCAAAAGAGTACAAAGGACAAAGTGCTTTTCACAAACACAGTTTACGTACAAATTTATTCGCATTAAAGATTCACAGCATGAAAATGAGGAACAAAGAACTTCAGACCTCAAGGAGATATCCATGCTGCTGGGTAAAAAAAAAAGAGCACCACTTCAAAGAAAATAAGCCCATTAATTGTGTCTTCTCATCCAAGAATAATAGAACTCCCTGAACAAATTCTTCAACAATTTGGAGACCACAAAATTAATTTATTTTCCCATTTTCTTCATTTCTTCAACAGAAACAAAATAATAACATTTAAGAACATCTTCTTCCAGTAATAAATATAACGAGGAGTAGCAGGAACAATTTATTTTATTGAGAT
Source organism: Lactuca sativa (assembly GCF_002870075.4). Classification (NCBI taxonomy): domain Eukaryota; kingdom Viridiplantae; phylum Streptophyta; class Magnoliopsida; order Asterales; family Asteraceae; genus Lactuca; species Lactuca sativa. The sequence goes on along the minus strand of NC_056627.2, from coordinate 234,057,187 downwards.
AGAATCACCCATAAGATAGAACTAAGAAAGAGCTTCATAAAAAAAAATTCTGGTTTGCAACCCGAAATTTTTTTTCTTGCAAAAACACGAGAGTCGCTCCCTTGAACTAATCATGAGATCTTCAAGGTACGGCTCTGATACCAATTGTAGAGACCTATTTTTATAACGAACGTTGAATGCGGAAGAAAGATATCTTGAGATTAGTCGTGTTTTTGGAAGTATGAACACGAAGAACATAATATGAGTTCATAAACAATACTAAGAACAAGAGAGATAAAATTTATTGCATGAAACATGAAGAACATGGCGGGAGAGAAACTCTCCCTAGGTGGGGAGAACCCACCACTTTCTCTCTCTAGAATTACATTTGAGAAGTGTAACTCTTCCAAGAAAAAAGAATTGAGCTAGCATACTTAAGGAAATAAATGACCAACTCTCCCGTTATATAGGAGGGAGAGTATTTACACCTTAAATACAATAAAGGGAAAATATAACCTAACTAGCACTCATTATTTGTGGAGCATTTACATGCCCCAACAAGATTAGGGAGCGAAGAAGAAGAAGAAGAAGAGAAGAAGATGGAGGATGAGGAGGAGGAGAAAAGAAAGAACACAGAGAAGGCCCCGGTTAGGGGCGATAAAGCCTAGTGTTACGTTTCATTATTAGAAGAATTTTAACATATTTTTTTGTAAACAATATTTTGTAGAGTAGATAGGAAACTCATTTGTCACACCCCTGAACCGGAACGGCGGAAAAATTTGGGGGCAGAGGACGTCATGTACAATATCATATCAATGCATAATAGTAAACAAGCAACAACATCATCCATTCCATTAATAGTATAATTTAATACAAGTGTGTTTTGTGTAAAATTTGAAAGGCACCAACATATGAATCAAAATAAAATACCAGTCTCGAATGTGCTCCGTCTTCTCAAACCTGGTCATCGGTACCTGTCTACTAGAGACCTGAGAATATGTGTTATTTTGAAAGAGTAGATCAACATTTAAGCAGGTGAGTTCATAAGTATTTTAGTGTCATTGTTTTGTATGAAAGTGTTTGTAAATGCATTTTGTAAATGTTTGATGTAAATGTTTGTATCTCCTAGAAAATCCTATATTTTCTACTTTATTATGAAATGTAGTCTTCTACTAAGACCCGACTCTTCTGAATGTTTGTTCTTTTGTGGAAGTGAGTGTGTTTCCAAATTATAACTATCATTACCAAAATATAGTTTACATTAGCGTTTATGTGATAAGATCACAATGTGAATGCAATGGGAAAATTAAGATGTACTGTGGTATTTTATATAAGTATCTAACAATGTACTAACTACCTTAAACAAGTTTGTTTAATTAAGGTAAAATTTTATATGATTGTACCCATACTTGATTGACTAGTAAAACACGACATTCGAAGACGTCGAAATGGTATGACATTAGTCACTCGTAGACCTGCAGGTCCCCCTGCAACTAGCAGCAAGGTGTAGGATGGTCAATCCCGTATAGATCTATACACCAACTCACTTTCTCCCTCCAGGAGACTTCGGTTACAAAACGTGACACAACAGTATATTGCCATGCCATGAAGTAGTGGATCACATTAATGTTATAGTATTCTTGTACTTGTATAGTATGTTCTCTCTGTTCTAGTATATAGTATGTTCTATCTGTTCTAGTGTATAGTATATTCTCTCTATTCTAGTGTATAATATGATCTCTCTGTTCTAGTGTATAGTATGTTCTCTCTGTTCTTGTGTATACTATATTCCTCCCTGTTTCTCATAATAGTATGTTCTTTCTGTTTCTCGTTATAGTATGATTGAACTGACTCGTGTATGAATTGAGTCTTGTATGTTTTATTGTTCTAGAAGTAGTGAGTAGTAATTCTCTAAACTATACCTATTTTAGTTTACTAGTAATGTTGTTTGAATTTCTGACTATTTGTACTCCTTTGCTACCCAAAGGTGTTGAACTAATGAAATAGATTTTATATCTATACACACATATACTTAATATATAACTAAGATTCAAATGACACTCGGACAAACAACCGTATACCCTAAGTCCACAACCAAACAAGGAACAAGAAATAAGGTGAGTTATCAGTCCTAAGTCCTTTCAACCTTATTTATATTAGTATATATATAGAGACATGATTTTGACAATATATAAGTTTAAAATAGTTTGATAAAGAGTTTAGCATATAAAAGTTTTTTAACATAAAAAAGGAGTTTTAACCATTTGAATGGTTATAGATGACTTGATATCAGTTTATAAAATGTTTTGCAATAGTTTGTTTGATAAAACAGTTTGAAGTATAAGAATTCCATTTGTTTGATAGTTGTTAATCACATGTGATTGATATAATAACTATAATGTTTCAACTTGTATCCCCCCATAAAAGCAATTAAAATCATTTAAAAGATAAGTTAAGGGGTATGAACTCATCTGTAGTGAGTGATTCGAATGTAAGATCGATACAGGATGCTAAGTGTGCCAAGTGAAGTCTCGAGTACAAACGGATGCTATTAAGCATATAATGACACATGTATGTATATAGTTAGTGTATAAAAAACTAATCATGATAGGGAAACAATCTTAGGGACTAGGAAAAACTTGGATTGAAGTGTTGAAATCACAAATGATTGTTCTAAAGGAGTTCATGGCCAAACAAAGGGATGTTCACGGCCTTAGGAGGGTTCACGGTCTATATGATTCTATGAAGGGTTCACGGCCCTTATGAAGGGTTCATGCCCGTGATCCCTTCAAGTTCATGAAGATGATGTTGAAACATAACAACTTAAGGCTAGGATCTAGTAGCCTTTCAAGTATGACAAGATTAAGGATGAAACACTTACGTTGTTGAGGCTTTAGAGTGTTCACTGTTGAAGATTTTTGAGAGAGAATGGATGTGTTCATGTTTGGGAGGAGGAAAAATGAGAAGAAAATGAGGTCACTATAATATATATAGGAGGTGGTTCACGGTCGTGAACCTATTTTTGCGGTCGAGAACACCTTGTGAGTGGTTTTCTGGTTCGATTTAATCCTCCTGATCACAAGCTAACTCATCCTAGCATCCATTATTATATTACACCTTGCTCAGAAACTCTAAAACAGACCCTTAACAGTGCAACAAGTAGCAGAAACTAGTCTGAATTTTGATTGAATTGAATGGCCGTACAAGATAGAAATTTCAGTTTGTCACATCATCCCCCCGTTAGAGAGAATTTCGTCCCGAAATTAGAGTTTTAGCACTTAAGCAATTACAACTAACTAAGTAAAAAGATGAGGATATTTTAGTTTCATTTGTTCCTCGCGCTCCCAAGTGAATTCAGGTCCCCACTTGGCATTCCAGTGAACCTTCAATATCGGGATACGACTTTGCTTGACCTCTCGGTCCATGATCTCTACTGGTTCTTACACGAAGTTGAGGATCTCATCGATCTCGATCTCGTCGATTGGGATTACAAGTGTCTCCTCCGACAGACACTTTTTCAAGTTAGATACGTGGAAAGTAGGGTGTACGTTACTAAGTTTGTAAGGTAGTTTAAGTTTGTAAGCTACATGGCCGATTCTAGCAATAATCTCGAAAGGTCCTACGTATCTTGGATTTAGCTTTCCACGCTTTCCGAAGCGTATCAACCCCTTCCAGGGTGAGACCTTCAGAAGAACATGGTCACCAACCTGGAATTCCAAAAGTTTCGTTCTCTTGTCAGTGTAGCTTTTCTGTCGGTCTCTAGAGGCTTTCAGTCGTTCACGGATCTAAACGATCTTCTCTCTTGTTGGGCTTATAGTGTTGCGTCATGGGCCCGGTCCTTAGCCTAGTTTTGGTATCCGTTTTGGGCCTGTACAACCGTGATTATTTTACTCTAGGGTTTTTATATTTAAGGTGCATGCATGCGTCCTTAGTCAGTAACGCTTTTATTATTTTTCTTATAAGTATTGTAAACCCTAGCTCGCCTCTATAGTGGAAGTTCTTCATCGAGCTCTGTTGAGGCGTGACTATATTTGAATCATAAGCGTTACATTGATTCCATACTGTGTTCATAATCGTACAGTGTTTGAATTGTTTGTTCTTCATCAATATACCTGTGAAAGATCTAAACAATCTGAGATTTATTCTCATCAATTGGTATCAGAGCAGGAGACTATGTAATTCATACACATCTCTTCTGTTGAAGAAGTTATTAGGGTTTTTCCGCATTGATTGATATTAATTGAGCTGCATTCCATATTGGCGTATCTCATTAATTGTCGATCTTACTCTAACGATAAATTACAAGTCTGATCTTAAAAAGGTTATCGATCAAACTTCATCACAATGTCCATGGATGATTTGCGAACCAATCCAATCAATATCTCCAACAGTATTGGATAAACGACAAGGATTCCAATCTTATACACTCAGGATTATGAGGTTTGGACGCACTACTTCGAAGATTATGTGATCGAATCAGAAGATAATGGGTACTTGATCTGGGAAGCAATCACAGTTGGCCCATTTGCTCATTCAAGCACCTCAAAGATTGTCAAAAATCAAAAGGAGTACAATCAGCTTGTGAATGATGTGAAAGACATTCCTCAAGACGAGAAAGAGAAGATTCAATGCAACATCAAGGCCTTAAGAATGATTAGGTTTGCTTGGCAGTCGGATACGTTGTTGGATAAGGTGTCTAAGTCCATAACTATTTCGGGTGTGTACTTGACCCGACCCGGCATGGTCCATTTGGGTTGCATGGCACCATGCAATTGGATAGAATAATTGAGAGCAATAACACTTGGAGATTATTAATATATTATAAGTTCTAATATATTAATAATATTATTTGATTAGTTTGATCAAAGAATTAATTTGGAATTAATTAAGTGATCAAAGGATAACTAATTAAATATATGGGTTGATTATGTAAATCATTCATATCTTGTATAGTGGGCTAAGAGGCTCCATGGGTTAACAAGTTGGGTTCTACCCATAGGATGCTCCATGGATGCTCATGGGAGTTACAAACCCATGGGTCATGGAAATGAAGATTCATGACACATTAGGGTTTACATGGTGTAACCCTAGATGTGTCAACACTATATAAGAGTCCCATTCTCCACCAAAATCGGTTACACATACATACACATAAGAAACTAGAGGGCTTGGGCGATTTGAAGAAGTGTGTATTATCTCAAGAGTCTTTTCAAGAGCATTTGGTGTTGTGTGAAGCATTTGAGGCATCACACTTGGGGTGCTAAGCTCACAAGGTTTCAAGGAACATAAGCAACAACAAGGTAAGTTATTCTATCTTTCATTCAAGTCAAAAATTGTTCCCGATGTATGCTAGATAGGAATATAACCTTGGAAATTCAACTTTGCATGATATTAGACAAACATATATCCAAGGTTATTAGGGTTGCATGTACACTTAGGAAGTGTTAGAATGCTCAAAACCCATCAGTGGTATCAGAGCCTAGGCTTGTTTGTTTGTTATTTGTGCTTAAAGGTTGAAAAAAGTCGAAAAACTTGTTGTCTGCCTGATGAACTCGTCGAGTCCATGGGGAGACTCGCCGAGGTCACTTGTATCTTCAACCTACTCGTCGAGTAGGTTCATGCACTCGGCGAGTAGGAGCCACAGAGTGCAGATTTTCGACTTTAGTTGCTGGAAATGGACTAGAAACATTACCCTAAACTGTTTTGGTACTTGAAAACTTGTTTTAGATGGTGTAATGTCTTTTCTAATCCATTTACAACAACTAGTTATCAAATTACAAAGTTTTAAGTATAGTTTTGATTCATGAAAGTGCTTATGTTCATGTTCTTGATCTTATGATGTTTAGATGATCATAGGAATTATTTGTAACCTATGTGGTAGTTTAATTCTTGATCATAATGTGTTTTAATGGTATCCATAACTTGTCCTCAAGTTATGGAAAACCAAAAGTCACTTGAGTTAAAAACCATTAAAAGAACACAAGAGTTAGAAAAATGAAGAGTCTTCATTTTTATTACTCTAATAGACTCATAAGTTACAAGAAATGAAAAGTTTTGAAAGTTTACAAAACTTGCCCTCAAGTTTTGGAACAAGTAAAGTCAAGTTAAAACTTTAGTTCCAACCCTTAGAATTTTAAAAGTTAAAATTCAACCCTTATACTTATATTATTATGATTTAATAATTATATATATGTGTATAAGAACAAAGTCGTCTTACCGCTAGTACACCTCATTCACGAAACCGGTCTATAAGGTGGGTATAAGGTTGTTGCCTATAAAATGGCAACTTAATGGGTGTCCACTCTCACCCACCGCTTGCTTGATCGGTGGAGGGTCGTTAGCCGAACGGGTAAGACAAGGACTTATAAATTCTCATTAAAAGTATGATGAGTATTATAAAGTAACTAAATGTTTTATTAAATTCCCAATCTTAGTTACTTTAGGAAAAATGTGAATAAGGTGCTAATCCATGAAATTACACTTTACACTTTGTTTAAGTCGTTGGTGGAGCGTGTGTGGTTAACCGGCACACTAACTTGGACTTAAAAAGGTAGGTAAAGGGTGACTTAAGGTTTATTATAGTATCGATGGAGCGTGTGTGGTTTACCGGCACATCGATTGAGTGATAAACTTTAAGGGTACCAAGTGATTTGCATGGTTACTTCACACCTCGTTTTGTGATCCTCGGTATCCCAGTCACAAAACTTGGAGGGCACACTCGAGATTGAAACATGCCTTTGAAAAGTTCATTGAATCTTAAAGAATCTAGGAATTTCTAAAAACCAATCAAAAACCTAATACTTAATATTTCGTTTTTCGTGGTGGAAATTGGTGAATCGTCATTCACCTATATTTCAAATATGTTATAGCTTGGATTACGGCATACCTCTTCCAAGTTATAATATATTGTGATTGGATCCTAGCCTTAATATTACATTTGGGTGTTTTATTAAGGACTCTCTTAATATCTAAACTAATCTTGTCCTCTTCTTTCAGATGTCTTCAAACAATGCTGCTTCTGGCTCTAACCCTAATAGCTCCTTTACCCTTATGAACTTGTGTGGGAAAGTCACTTTTGATGGGTCCAACTTCAATGAGTGGATCAGAAACATCAGGATGATTACCTGCTACGAGGACAAAGAATATGTCCTTGACAAGGAGCTTAAGGAGATTGATGAGACCACTGCAACTCCCCAGGAGATCGCTGACTTTCAGGCACATGAAAGGGATGCTATGAAAGTGGCATGCATCATGATGGCCACGATGACAGCGGAACTCCAAAAGTATTATGAGGATTTCTACCCTTATGAAATGCACCAAGATTTGATGGAAAGATACCATCAAAGTGCACGACAAGAGAGGTATTAAATCATCTGCTCCATGATAACAGCCATGATGAAGGACGGGGAATCCGTCACGAGCCACATGCAGAAAGTGCAAAGGTATGTGGATCATTTGCTGAAGCTTAATGTGAACTTCTCTGAGGAGCTTGCAATAGATATCATTTTGCACTCCTTACCATCGTGCTATGATCAATTCCGCATGACATATCACATGAATAGGGAAAAGGTCACACTCAGCAAACTTCAGGGACTTCTCAAGACCGCAGAAACAAGTCTTAAGGGGAAGTCGGTTGTTAACACTCCTACTCAAAACTCTACTCCGGTTTTGGCAATCGGGAAAAGTCGAGGGAAGAAGAGAAAGAGCTCTTCTAAGGGTACCAAGGCTCGGACCCTTGATGGCTCTTCTTCAAGTGGAACCAAGAAAGGTTTCGTCACTCCTTCTTCTGACCCAAAGGAGGCTGAATGCTTCTATTGCCATGAAAAATCACATTGGAAGCGGAACTGCCCAAAATACCAGCAAGATGTGAAGGATGGGAAACTTAAACCCAACCATGCAGGTATTTACACTATCATTTCTAATAACTCACCCCATTCTAAATCTTGGGTCCTTGATACCGGTTGTGGTATTCATATTTGTTGTGACTTGCAGGGACTAAGAAGAAGTGAGAATGTGGAGCAAGTAAGAATAAACTTAGTCATGGGGAATAGGAAAGCTTTACCTGTTACCAAGATTGGAGTTTATACTTTATCGCTAAGTAGTGGGTTTAATTTAGATTTGAATAAATGTTGTTATTCACCAGGAATGGCAAGAAATATTATTTCCTTTCATGCTTTGTACAAACAAGGGTTTACCTTTTCGTTTAATAATGAAGTTGGTTCGATTGATGCTTTCTTTAATAATGTTCTTTATTTTAAAGTATTACCTTGTGATGGTGTGTATGAAGCTGTATCTATTATAGATAACTTAGGAAATAATGTTTTGTGTATTGATTCTATTAATAATAATAACTTGGATAAAGCATCATTATGGCATTGTCGTCTTGGACATATAAGCAAGAAACGCATAGGCCAACTCCAAAAGGATGGACTATTGGAGTCATTTGACCTAAAGTCAGATGATAGTTGCGAATCATGCTTACTTGGAAAAATGACAAAGTCACCCTTCACAGGTTCGTGTGAGAGGGGTGAAGGTTTGTTGGACCTTGTACACACGGTTGTGTGTGGACCATTCAAACATGCCACAAGGGATGCTAATCGTTATTATTTGACTTTTACCGATGATTATAGTAGATATGGATATGTCTACTTGATCAAACACAAGTCAGAGACATTCGAAAGGTTTAAGGAATTTAAACAGGAAGTCGAGAATCAATTGGGCAGGAACATTAAGATGCTTCGATCCGATCGTGGTGGTGAGTATCTTAGTTCAGAGTTCCTTGACTATCTAAGGGAATGTGGGATAGTCTCACAATTGACACCTCCCAGGACACCACAGTTGAATCGTGTGGCTGAGAGGTGTAATCAAACCTTGTTAGATATGGTTCGTTCCATGATGAGTCGAGTTTCGCTACCAATCTCATTCTGGGGGTATGCCTTAGAGACTGCCGCCCATATCCTTAATCTAGTCCCTACAAAGAAAGTTGCCAAAACTCCTCGCGAGATGTGGACTGGTAAAATACCCAAACTAGACCACATCAAGATGTGGGGTTGTGAGGCTTTTGTGAGACGCGAGACTCATGATAAGCTCGAACCCCGAAGTGAGAGGTGTATTTTCATCGGCTACCCACAACAATCCTTTGGTTACCTCTTCTACAGACCTAGTGAAAATGTGGTCTTTATAGCTAGGAGGGCTTTCTTTAGAGAGAGAGAGAGTTCATAAGCCAAGGAAACAGTGGGAGGCAAGTTGATCTTGAAGAAATTCAAGGGTCAAGCGGTGAAGAAACTTCAAACCCTAGCACTAAACTTGAGGAGGAAACTCCTGTTGAGCCAATTGACAAGTCTGTACCTCTGAGGCATTCCACAAGGGTTAGGAATGCTCCTGAGCATTACTATGGATTCCATATTACTGCAGAAGGAGATACACTTATCAGTGATGAGACACTGATAGGTCTGGATGAACCTAACAGTTACACGGAAGCCATGGCAGGCCCTGAGTCAGCCAAGTGGAAAGAGGCGATGGACAGCGAAATACAGTCCATGTATGACAATCAAGTTTGGAACTTGGTTGAGAATGTACCAGGTCGTAAGACAGTAGGGTGCAAATGGGTCTTCAAGAAGAAGACCGACATGGATGGTAATGTACACACATATAAGGCTAGACTGGTTGCAAAGGGTTTCTCTCAAATTCCTGGAGTGGACTATGATGAGACCTTTTCTCTAGTAGCCAAGATTAAGTCTATTCGGGTTATGTTGGCCATAGCTGCATTTCATGACTATGAAATATGGCAAATGGATGTCAAAACCGCTTTCCTTAATGGAAAGTTGGCTGAAGATGTTTACATGAGTCAGCCAGAGGGTTTTGTCAGCAACGAGTACCCTAATAGAGTGTGTAAGCTTAAGAAATCAATTTATGGATTGAAGCAAGCACCTCGCAGATGGAATCTTTGCTTTGATGAAAAGGTCAAGGAATTTGGCTTTTCTAGGAGTGAAGATGAGTCTTGCGTGTATGTCAAGGCTAGTGGGAGTATAGTTAGCTTTTTGGTGTTGTATGTGGATGACATACTATTCATAGGAAATGACATCCCAACTCTGCAGGAAGTCAAATCCTGGTTTGGGAAGTGTTTCTCTATGAAGGACCTAGGAGAAGCTACCTATATTCTAGGGATAAGGATCTTGAGAGATCGGAGTAAAAGACTAATTGAACTTAGTCAGAGTACCTACTTGGATAAGGTGCTGAAGAGATTCAGCATGCAGGATTCCAAGAAAGGAGAGTTACCCATCCAGAGTAACACCAGATTGAGTAAGACACAAAGCCCTAGCACTGAGGCTGAGATAGCAGAAATGAGTCGAATACCTTATGCTTCGGGTATAGGATCGATCATGTATGCTATGACGTGTACTCGACTTGGTGTAGCCTTTGCCCTGAGCATGGTTAGCAGGTATCAGGCGAACCCTGGGAAGGCACACTGGACTGCGGTAAAGAACATCCTCAAGTACCTACGGAGGACTAAGGATTGGGTCCTTACCCTCGGTGGGAGTGATGACTTGAGAGTTGTAGGGTATAGTGATGCTAGCTTCCAGACTGATAGGGATAATTTCCGCTCTCAGTCGGGCTGGGTCTTTACCCTAAATGGAGGAGCAATTTCTTGGAAGAGTTCCAAGCAAGAGACAGTGGCTGATTCAACTTGTGAATCAGAGTATATTGCAGCTAGCGAGGCGGCAAAGGAGGCGATATGGCTGAAGAACTTCATTGGAGACCTTGGAGTTGTACCAGCTATTAAAGAGCCAATGGAGATTTTCTGTGATAGTGAAAGTGCTGTTGCCTTAGCCAAGGAACCAAGGGATCATGGGAGATCCAGACACATCGACAAAAAATACCATTTTATCAGACATCGAATAGAAGAAGGACTCCTCGTGGCAAAGAGGGTATCATCAGATGAGAATCCAGCAGATCCCCTCACGAAGGGACTGACTCGGGTTAAGCATCTCCAGCATGCTCGGAGCATAGGGCTGAAGGATGATATTAGATTTAGTAGTTAGATAACCCAGAAATTTGTAAAGTGTAATTGACATTAAATGATGAATAAAAGGTGTTTTATTTATGAGTAAAGTGTTGCTATCTCTTGTCGATCGTTTACTATATTTCTTTTCCATGTTTTGACTTCCAGAATAATTTTGTTTGGTATAACATATTATTCAAACCTCCACAGTCGGTCATATGTCGGAAGTAGGTATGAATTAAGACTGTCATGATTGGTTGCAGAAGTCTAAGGTGTTGGACAAGGCTACAACAATCATGAGTGCTCATAAGGTCTGAGCATTGGACTCAACCCACACTCACTGGAATCACTTCATGGATTTCTATCTCGAGTGATCGTGAGACGGTAATATCATATAAGTCTTCAAACCTAGAGATATGATTTGTTACTTACAAGTTGGTTATGCATTGATTGTACGAAAACGCATTGGTAACTCGATGTTATAAAACGTGCTTTTGTGTGTAATTCAATGAGTGGTAGAACAAGCATATGAGTCGAAGTTTATATGTTCCTTCTTGGATTAGAAGCTGATATCTGGGCCCCCCGATGATTTTGTTTTGACCTATGTACCGGGCCCGGTCAGAACTAAGTTGATGTGTTCAATTAAGTTCTTTGTCAAACAAATCGGAAATCGAGAAACAAACTGCTGGACAATAAGTAAGACATTGGTCCATGTATTTGTCCAGCTGATATCTAGAACGGAGGATTATATGATCCATTATCTTAAATGGCATACCATCATCTTCTCAGTTCCGAGAGACCTTGAAAGAGCTACGATTGCCGGTCGGTTCCTGAAGTACTGGAGTTATAGTTAATAGACTTATCCAAGTGGGAGACTGTTGGATAAGGTGTCTAAGTCCATAACTATTTCGGGTGTGTACTTGACCCGACCCGGCATGGTCCATTTGGGTTGCATGGCACCATGCAATTGGATAGACTAATTGAGAGAAATAACACTTGGAGATTATTAATATATTATAAGTTCTAATATATTAATAATATTATTTGATTAGTTTAATCAAAGAATTAATTTGGAATTAATGAAGTGATCAAAGGATAACTAATTAAATATATGGGTTGATTATGTAAATCATTCATATCTTGTATAGTGGGCTAAGAGGCTCCATGGGTTATCAAGTTGGGTTCTACCCATAGGATGCTCCATGGATGCTCCATGGGAGTTACAAACTCATGGGTCATGGAAATGAAGAGTCATGACACATTAGGGTTTACATGGTGTAACCCTAGATGTGTCAGCACTATATAAGAGTCCCATTCTCCACCAAAATCGGTTACACATACATACACATAAGAAACTAGAGGGCTTGGCCGATTTGAAGAAGTGTGTATTATCTCAAGAGTCTTTTCAAGAGCATTTGGTGTTGTGTGAAGCATTTGAGGCATCACACTTGGGGTGGTAAGCTCACAAGGTTTCAAGGAACATAAGCAACAACAAGGTAAGTTATTCTATCTTTCATTCAAGTTAAAATTGTTCCCCATGTATGCTAGATAGGAATATAACCTTGGAAATTCAACTTTGCATGATAATTAGACAAACATAGATCCAAGGTTATTAGGGTTGCATGTACACTTAGGAAGTGTTAGAATGCTCAAAACCCATCATACGTTTCAATTGGTGAGTTCATGCACTACAGCTAAAGAGATATGGGAAAGGGTGAAAGAATTGTATTCCACTGATGAAGATCTAGAACATTCAATTCAGACCTTGCTGCTTTCTTAATTTGGCGATTTCAAACAAAAGCACGAAGAGAAACTCGTTTAGACTTTTGATCGGTTTAATCATCTTCTAACTAAGATGATAAAGCACGAGATCGAAAGGAAGGTTATTGAACATAAAGTTGCCTTCATGAACGGTCTTAGACCCGAATGGATGGAAGTCGTGTCCACAGTAAAGGCACACAAACAATTTAAATCATACTCACTAGCGAAACTGGTGGGAATTCTGAAGTCCCATGAAAGTGCAGTGTCAAAGGAAACGAACGTGGTTTCCAGTTTGGGTTCGTTAGCTCTTGTTTCTAAAGGGAAAAGTGCTGTTGAGGAAGAAGAAGAATTGGACCTTGCTGACTATGATCTACCTGGTGAAGAGTATGCCCTGATGGTTTCCAATCCTAGAAAGTTGATCAAAAGAAAGTTCACAGCCAACAAGAACCGAAACTGGAAGAGAAGTTATAGTTCTGAAAAAGTGAAGGAGGAACCGAAGATAGGTTCGAAGTTAGAAGAATCCAAGAAAGAGGCGAAGGTTGGTGGTGACTCAGGATTTGATGGTCATTATTGTGGAGGCAAGAATCGCTTTGCCAAGGACTGCATGCTGAAGAAAAAGGCAGAAAAGATTGATGAGGATGATAAGGTAGCGAACCTCTTAAGACGATTAGAGGAGATCAAGAAAATAAAATCAACAGATAACAATAAAACCATGAATGCTTTGATTGTACAAGATACAGGTAACAATGATGAATTCGGTGGAGTGGTAGTGTGGTCCACGGATTCAGGGGACGAAGAAGTAAGAAAACCGAATCATGGCAAGGCGATGCTAGTGAAAGAAGAATATGTTGCAGGAAGGTGTTTGATGGAGACAAAAGGAGTATCTCAGATGAGAGGATATACAATATATGGTGGGCTGGAAGATGAGAAGGAGCGAGAGGACATGTGTTTTGCTACGAAACTTGTCAGTGCACAGATCAACGAATGTGATGAGTTGATCAAGAAGGTACAAAATATTCTTTCTTCTATGAAAATACTTGTTACTAACTATGAAAAGGAACTGAATAGCTTAAAATCTAAATTTTCTAGTATAAGTAGTAGTCTTACCCAAACTTGTGTCACAAACTCTAACCTGACTGATCAAATTAGCAGGATATTATCGAAGAGTGAGGAGAGGAGGATGTGGATTGAGCAGAAGGAGAAAGAGTTAATTAGGTCTAAGGATGAGTCAATCTAATTGCTAAAAGACTCTATTTTAATATCACTCAATTGCATCTTGATTGTGAAATAGGAAAGAAGATACATCGCATGATTTTACCCTTCCTTTAGTTAAAGGAGGATGAAGTTGATGTCGAAGCTTACAACTGTGAAAATGCTCTATCTTCTGACGAAGTCTCTCCTGCCTACAAAATTGGTCTTGACAAAATAGAGTCCTACATAAAGTCTAAAGACCATAAGGACATGCTCAAAAATCTATTAGACAAAAATGATAGATTGAAGTTAAAAACCGAAACTGTACAAAAATTTGACTAATTGAATGCCAAACTAAGTTCAGAAAATAAAATTGATGTTGAAAATGCATCTGAACTTAATGAGGATGATGACATGAGTGAAATCTATGTAGAAGATGTGGTGGACTATTCAGAATTTGTCAAAAGCGAACCCGAAACTTACAAAATATGATTTTTGAAAACTCTAATGAGTTCGCTCGCTCGTCGACAGGCAAGACCAAAATTCTCAAGGCAAAAGTTGTTGTGTATCAAAAGGTTCAAACCACTCCAAATCAAGTCTACACAGTTCAGGGAGTCAGTCCTTAACAAACAGCAAAGCTAACAACTATGGTAGAAGAAGATAATGCAGCTGGATGTGCAGAGTTCTTTTGGTTAGCACCAATAGACAACGCTGATGAAACAAAAGGAATATCTCAGAAAACCTCATGGAGAGTGAAGGGTAGGTACGTGCCGGAACCACTTAACGAGCCTGCAAGATACGATGTGCCAAGCACAAGTGGCACCAAAACATCTTTGGGCGAACCAATGATAGCTTCCAGTGAGACATCATCATTAAAGAGCGAAAGCCATGCTCAAGTTCCAAAGAAAAAAGCCAACATTCATAAAAATCCAAAACAGGTGGCAGAATGAAAACACGAACGAAATATGAGATACAAGAAGAATCTCTCAAAAAGAAAACAGTTTTGGAGATCTCAAAATCCTCATTATGTAAGGTATGAAAGGACGCATAAGTCACGAGGAGAATCAAGAAGAAACTGAAAGGAGGATTTTGGTCCTTGGAATGAAAGGAACCCAAAGGAAAGCTTCGGTCCACAGAAAGAAAGCAACTGAAAGAATGGTTTCAGTCCTCAACACAATAGCAACCGAAAGAATGGTTTCGATCTTTAACGTAATAGGAACCGAAAGAATGGGTTCGGTCCCAAGTTCAATCAGACGAACAGAAGGGAAGAGTGTTCCCATTCTCAACCAAGGAAGAGTAATAATCAATGATCTAATGTCGCTTCTAAACCCTATTCTTCTCATTCTCATTCTAATTCTTATCCTTCAAAAGATTTAAAGGGGAAAGGAAAGCTCTTTCCAGAAGACAACAAATGCCCGAAAGAGATCCAAAAGGATGCAAACGTCAAAATCTCAAACCTCACCTCTAATGAATCTAAGCCAAACAAAATTAAAGTTTTCACAATAAAGAGAAAAGATGGAACAACTCTAATTAAAAGAACTTATATGGTTGATGTTTCTCTTACTATTCGTTGTCCTATAAAAGGCTCACAAGGACACAAGAAACTTTGGGTTCCTAAATCTGCTTAATATTTTGAAGGTTATATATGACGAGTAGTTTGACAAAGAATGGTATATTGATAGTGGCTGCTCGCATCACATGACAGGACGAAAGGAAGAATTGAGAGAGTGTCGGTCTCTCAAGGATAGTGGAATTGTGAAGTACGGAAACAATTTGTTTGGACCTATCAAAGGCTATGGAATGATTATGAATGGTGATTTCTCAATAAGAAAGGTCGCATACATTGAAGGATTGCAACACAACCTTATCAATGTATCACAGCTGGTAGTTGGGACTGGATTGAAGGTCTTATTTGATGATGAAGGCTCAGAGATAGTCGAAAAGAAGTCAAATAAAATTCTATTGAAATCAAAGCGAAAAGGGGGAAATGTACCCTTTAAACCACAATCTAATTCGAGGGAAACCAGCAGTCTGCTTGCTAACGAAGGCTCACTCAGACGAAAGCTGGTTATGGCATCGAAGGCTCTCTCATCTTAATTTCAAGGATATAGACAAGCTAGTTTTAGGAGATCATGTTCGAGGTCTTCGAGTTCTCAAATTCGACAAAGAACATCTATGTGCAACTTGTGAAATGGGAAAGCAAAGTAGACAAAGTGATCCTTCTATTATCAACACAAAGGTGATAGAACTATTGGGACTGTTGCATATCGATCTATGTGGTCCCTCCTCTATTGAAAGCATTGGTGGGAAACAGTACATTCTGGTCATCATTGACGACTTTTCTTGTTTCACATGGGTGTTTTTCTTGAAGCAAAAATCATAGGCTACTCCTAAGCTCAAGCTCTTCATAAAGCAAGTAGAGGTTCAACAGAGGAAAGTGGTTCGTAATGTAAGAAGTGACAATGGCTTGGAATTCAAGAACAAGGATTTCGAAGATTTTCTAGCTGAGAAGGGAACGAATGATAATTTCTCGGCTCCATATACTCCACAACAGAAAAAAAATCATCGAAAGGCGAAACCGATCTTTGTGCGAAGCAGCTCGAACTATGCTAAGCTTCAGTTCCTTGCCTCTGGATTTCTGGGCTGATGCTATTGCTGCTGCTTGTTACACTCATAACAGATCATATCTAAACAAGTGATTACCTATTACCCCTTACGAGATCTTGAACAATCGCAAGCTAAATGTGAAATTCTTTCATGTGTTCGGTTCAAGATGCTTCGTCTTCAACTCAAAAGAGAATCGAAACAAGTTTGATGCTCAGGCTGATGAAGGAATATTTTTGGGCTACTCCTTGCACTCGAAGGCATATAGAGTTCTAAACAAACACTCTAAGAAGATTGAAGAGACATACTATGTCACTTTTGATGATAGCTATGTCAAGAAGATGAAGACAACTGAAGGTGTAATGCAGGAAATCTTTCCAAAGACCAGTCAAGTTACAGTTGCTATCTCAAACCTTTTCGAGCAATATATGCTTCTTTTTGATGAACCTGAAAATGCTATCGATTCTGAATCCAAGGAGGAAGATAACAAAGTTGACAGTCTAAAGCAAATCATTGACGATGCTACACATAAGATGGCTGATGATCAACCAAAGGAAACCGAAAGGCCTGACTTAAGCGAACCTTCGGTTGACCGTCCTTCTGTCCAGGGGGAGGGTTCGTCTCTACCAAAGGATCAATGTTCTTCATTCCAGGGGGAGAATTCAACGTCACAATCATCTAGCTCAACCGAAAGTCCAAACGAAGGGGAACATTATGATCCAGATATTGAACTAGTGTCATCCTTCGAGGGGGAGAATACACATGTCAATGATGATGATACACTATTAGACTTGGAAGAAGAAATCAATGCAGATCTGGATCCCTCTTGTGATCCAAATTACCCACCTCTCATTAAATGGACCAAAGATCATCCTCAAAGTCAAATCATAGGGGATTCTTCAGAAAAGGTATTAACTCGATCACAGATCAAAGCGAAACAAGCTGCACTATTCTCTCAAGTAGAATTTTTCAGGGTCAACTCTTTTGTCTCCAAAATTGAACCGAAGACTGTGAATTCGGCTCTTGACCATTCTGATTGGGTTTAAGCCATGCAAGACGAGTTAAACGAGTTTGAAAGAAACAAAGTATGGCATCTAATTCCTACTCCAAAGGATGCTTCGATTGTCAGTCTCAAGTGGGTATTCAGAAATAAGATGGATAAGGAGGGGAGTGGGATTCGTAACAAGGCTCGGTTGGTTGTAAAAGGATATTGCCAAGAGGAAGGTATCGATTATGAAGAGACCTTCGCTTCAGTTGCAAGATTAGAGTCGGTTCAAATCTTTCTTGCTTATGATGCACACAAAAACTATGAAGTCTATCAAATGGACATAAAGTGTGCCTTTCTCAACGGGGAACTTGGTGCGAAGACTAATTCTTCAATCTTCAAGTGATTCTGACTCAGAATGTGCCACCAACTCAACCCACACCTCTTCCAAGTGAATCTGACAACGAAAGCTCAGAGGATGAGGGTTCAGTGAGTGGTCATACACCGTCTCGCTCGCCTACACCAGAGGTACATGTTCGGTCCAAAGCTCCTTCTCCTCCACCTGTTTCTGTTCCTGTTTCTATCCCTCCTATTTTTCCCATCACTACATCTCAACCATCCACTACTATTCCCATTTTTGCTCCAATATTTACTGAAGCCACTACTACTGCCACTATAGGAGTTCGAACCAACGTATCTGATACGGGGGCTCATTCTTCAGCACCCACTCCTCCAGTCACTATCGAACCTCCTATAACTACCAGAACCCTATCTCCCACCCAATCTACCGAAACCAACACTGTTCTTGGAGGTGAGGACTTGGAGTTTGGTTCCACTTACTTCAGTCCCTACCGTGTCCAAAGTGATGACGACGAAGATGCTCCAGTAACCAAGCGCCATCTCAAGGCTGTTACTGAAAAGCTTGATCAGCTGCTTTCCTCCTCCTCCACTAGTGCTTATTCTAAAGCGGCTCTTAAAGCTCTATTCTCTTCGGTTGTTTAAGAGCATGATGCTTCTCTCTCTAGTGTAGCAAAGGCTATCGAAGCGTCTACTTCTCAATGTCAGAAGGCCTCGTCTGCTGTTGAGGCTTTGATGAAGGAATGTAAAGAAGCGACCGCAAAAGTCGATAAACTAATTTCTGAGGCTCAACTATTCCTTGATTATTTGCAAGATGATGCTCAAAAGAACTCTCAGACAATGAATGCTTTGGTTGATATTCTTTAGTGTTCTCTTCAAGTTGAAAGGACTAATCTTGAAGCTGCTCGTAAGGCCATTGAAGCTGCCAATGCCACCCTTCACACTGATGTCAATGATCGTCTGACTCAACTGGAAGCAGAGTTGGCTGTTGAAAATCGAATAATGGATGAGTTAGACAAGCATACATCTCAGCTGAAAATCCAAAACCTCAGGCTTTGTACTGCCACAACCGAACTTGAAGATTTAAAGTCTGAAAGGGAAGTAACTAGAAGCTCTGTGGGTGACGTACATTCCATTTTACTACATCTACTTGACGCCCATGACTTCGTTCTAACTATATCCATCAGACATCATTTGGCCGACAAACTTAGACCTGCATTGGATATCCTTCGTCTGGTTGAGGGTGTTTCGGTGAATTCTGTCAAGCCGAAACAAGGGGGAGAAAAGGAAAAGGTTACAACTCAACCTCCTCCCGAACCCAAATCAACAACTGCATCAATGGATAATGAAGCTTCGGTCAGTAAAAGGGATAAGAAAAAGAAGAAAATTGGTGAAGATGATATAAAGATGATGATTTTGAAGATATTTTGGGTGAAAATCCCTTTAACCCTTTTCAAAAAACAAAACTTTCTGACAAAGAGCTTGCAGAAAAGATCAAGAAGGAAACGGCTGAGCTGGGGAAGAAGCAAAAAGAAAAGGAGCTCTTGGAGAAAAATAAGTCCATTTTTCCAGAGTGGACCATTGATTCGCTCCAAAAAGATGCTATAGATGAACCGAGCACTTATTGGATCAATCCTGTTATGTCGTTCGGCCTAGAGAACTCGAAGGATGCGCAGTTTGATATGCTAATCACTGGAAAGGCATTCATCTTTTATTGCTTCAACTCAACTGCTGTTATTCCCTCTCCGGACCTGAAGGTTGACCGCGATCTGTTAGAGTTTTATCTGGAATTTGCTTAGCCATAGTACTTGACCTGGAGTTCACAGAAGATTACAACTGTCAAGTTACTGAAGCCTTATTTAGCCGGGAAATTTATCAACGTCAAATTTAAAGTGACCTGAGGCTCTGAAGGCTCGGTTCATAATTTTTCCCTGGCTGATCTACCGAACCTCAACCCTCACGACTGGATACTCCTCAACAATATTTTGCTGTCCAATCCTCAAGAGTATCAGCCGATTATTGACCATGTCAAGCGAATGCTTGTTTGCTACATTCATGAAGTAGCAAAGATGGATCAGGAAATCGCCTCTGCTATTCACAAGTGAACCACAATCAAACCAGTGGGAAGAGCTGGTGATGTAAACACAATGATTAAGGTCAAAATTGACATAAAATATCACACTATGATGTTTCTTAGGGGCGAAGGTCAAAAGTTCTTGTTCGCTCTTGTTGACAAGCACTTGTTCTCACCTGCTTGCTTGGAGCATATTTTAGAGATCATTCAGAGGTGTTATCAGAACTCAGCAGCTGACAAGAAGTTGTTTACTGAGATGCTGAGATGGTATATTCAATTTCGGCAGACTCTTCTTGCTATCATTCCTTGGCTGTTCAAAGTTGTGAAGACAGACAAGCCTACTCACCGGAAATAATTTCTCGCTCCATTTGACGCAATGGAGGAGATTGTTGGGCTTATAGTGTTGCGTTATGGGCTCGGTCCTTAGCCTAGTTTTGCTATCTCGTTTAGGCTTGTCTAACCATGATTATTTTACTCTAGGGTTTTTGTATTTAAGGTGCATGCATGCGTCCTTAGTCAGTAACACTATTATTATTTTTCTTATCAGTATTATAAACCATAGCTCGCCTCTATAGTGGAAGTTCTTCATTGAGCTCTGTTGAGGCGTGACTATATTTGAATTATAAGCTTTACATTGATTCCATACTGTGTTCATAATTGTATTGTGTTTGAATTGTTTGTTCTTCATCAATATACTTGAGAAAGATCTAAACGATCTGAGATTCGTTCTCATCATCTGTCATTTCCCAAATGATTTCCGGACCTGTGAGTGTGCTGTCAGGAATTCGTACTATAGCTACTGTGTGTCACCCACCTCAGCCCACCACAGAGGGGATTTGCACTTCTGGCTATAGAGTTCTTCAAATGCAGCAGCCTTTAGCTCATGTGATAACTGTTATTGTAGGAGAACTTGATAAGGGGTAGATGAATATCCCATGCCTTTCCAAAGTCAATCACATGGGCTCGCAACATATCTTCCAAAGTTTTAATAGTCCTCTCACTTTTTCTGTCGGTTTGCTGATGGTAGGTTGTACTCATGTCCAACCTAGTTCCTAGGGAACCTTGTCGCGACTGCCAGAACCTTGAGGTGAATCTACTATCTCTATCAGAGATAATGGATATGGGAACACCATGCAGTCGTACGATCTCCCTAGTGTATGTTCTCGTTAGTTTTTGCATCTTGTCAGTTTCTTTGATAGGAAGGAAGTGTGTGGAATTTGTTAACCTGTCTACGATTACCTAAATGGTTTCGAGACCACCTATTTCCTTGGGCAACTTGGTTATGAAGTCCATTGTGATCCGCTCTAACTTCCATTTTGGTATCTCCAGTTGTTGAAGTAAACCTGATGGTTTTTGGTATTCAACCTTAACCTTGGTGCAAGTAAGGCACTTACTCACGAAGGTAGGAATCTCTGCTTTCATGTTAGGCAACCAGTATAAGTTTTTAAGATTCATATACATCTTATATGAACCTAGGTAGATGGAATATCGAGTGTTGTGCGCTTCGGTCACGATCAAGTCTCTGAAACCACTGTGCCTCGGTGTCAAGATCCGATCCATGAGATATAAGGCTTCGCCACCCTTGAGTTCCAAGCTTTTATCCATCCCTGTCAGGGATTCACCGGCCACATTTTCAGGTATCAAGGCTTGAAGCTGAGCCTCCTTAATTTGTGTGGACAAGTGTGAATGGATAGACATAGTCAATAATTAGAGTTTACGACCAGAGTATTCTTTCTGACTTAGGTCGTCAGCTACTATATTGGCTTTACCAGGATGATAACGAATTTCACATTCCTAGTCATTGAGTAGGTTGACCCACCGTCATTGTCTCATATTGAGCTCCTTCTAGTCGAATATATGTTGAAGGTTCTTGTGGTCTGTAAAGATAGTGCTTTTTGAACCATACAGGAAGTGTCTCCAGATCTTCAGAGCAAATACCACTACTCCAAACTCAAGATCATGTATGGTGTATTTGACTTCATGTGTCTTTAGCTGTCTTGAGGCATAGGCGATGAACTTACCTCGTTGCATAAGAACACAACCGAGCCCTTGGTTGGATGCATCGCAATAAACCACAAAATCTTCTATTCTTTCTAGGAGGGATAGTATCGGTGGGCTGCATAAGGCTCGCTTCAACGTTTGGAACGGCTTCTCTTGTTTCTCTTCCCAGTCAAAGGCCACTCACTTCTGGGTCAATGTTGTAAGAGGTTTCGCGATCCTAGAGAAGTTATGAATGAACTTACGAGAGTAGCCAGCGCAGCCTAGAAATTGATGAATTTTTGTAGGTGTCTTCGATGCTGACCAGTTCTCAATGGCCTTTATTTTGGAAGGGTCCACGTGAATTCCCTCTTCACTAACAACGTGACCCAATAATTTGACTCTTCGAATCCAAAACTCGCATTTAGAGAACTTTGCGTAGAGCTTCTCTGACCGTAGTGTTTCCAAGACTTGACGTAGATGTTGACTATGATCCTCCTTACTTCAAGAGTAGATAAGTATGTCATTGATGAACACAATGACGAACTGATCCAAGTAAGGACAGAACACCCTATTCATTAAGTCCACGAATACTGCAGGTGCATTGGTCAATCCGAATGGCATCACTACAAATTATTGGTGTCCATAACGAGTTCGGAAGGCTGTCTTGGGAACATCCTCCTCTAGCACTCGTAAATGGTGATACCTAGATCTCAGATCAATCTTTGAAAAGTAATTCGCCCCTTTTAGTTGGTCGAACAAGTCGTCTATGCGATGTAGAGGGTAACGATTCTTAACGGTTTGTTTGTTCAGTTCTCTGTAGTCGGTGCACATACGGAACGATCCGTCTTTCTTCTTTACGAACAAGACCAGTGCTCCCTTGGGTGAAAAGCTTGGTCTAATAAAGCCCTTGATAAGCAGTTCATTAAGTTGACCAAATAGCTCCTGCATCTCATCTGGTGCTAGACGATAGGGCAATTTGGCTACTGGGGTAGCCCCTGGAACTAAGTCAATTCTGAACTCGACTTGACGTTGTGGTGGTAATCCTGGTAGTTTTTCTGGAAAGATGTCGGGAAAGTTGCGTACTTCTGGGATGTTCTTCATGTATTTACTCTCTTGGCTCATATCAACCACATGAGCAAGGAATCCATGGCATTCCTTTTGTAAGTACTTCTGGGCTTATATACTCAAAATGATACGAAGGTCCGTGTTTGGTTTGTCGCCATAGATGACTAGAGTTTCATTAGACGGTAGATTAAGGTGAACGACCTTTTCATAACACATGATGTCAACACAATGAAGACAAAACGAATCCATGCTGACAATGATGTCGAAAGTTTTAATTGAGACACACATCAGGTTGATTGCAAATGAATGGCTATCTAGAGTTAGGGTACATCCTATGTATATACTGCTAGTGCTCTCAGTCTTTCTGTTAGCCATTTCTACAGTAAACAGTTCTTTAAGTACGCGTGCTTGTTGTTTAAGTAAGTGAGCAAATTTATGGTTAACGAAACTCCAATCCGCTCCACTATCAAACAATACGCATGCATATGAGTTATCGAGGAGAAATGTACCAGTGACTATTGCAGGTTTGGCTACCGCTTCCTCATGACCTATAACCAAAACTCTTCCCACTCTGCCTGCATTCCATGCCTTCGGGCAGTTCCTTTTGTAGTGGCCCACCTCGCCACATCCGTAGCAAGCTTGGACCATACCAATGCCAGGGACTTGTGTGATTGGCCTAGCCGGAGACTTGCAGAAACAAGCCATGTGCCCCTTCCTTTTGTAGTTAGCGCACTGCATTTCCCGTCAGGGTCCGTTGTGGTTGAAGCTGCACTTGTTGCATTTGGGTAAGCTTCCAGCATACTGCTTCATTGGTGCACTAGCAGTCGGTGCTATCGCAGCATGAAAAGCCACGACCTGCTGCTTTTTGGTAGAGTGCTACACCGTGTTCTTTTCTTGTTATCCCAGAACTTCCTCTTCTTGTTAGAGTCCTTGGAGGGTTCTGGGATGGCCTGGGTTGTTGTCGTTGTCAGCGTGCGGACTCCTTGGTCGATGAGCCGCTGTGCCAATCGCTTGGCACTATAAAAGGTAGTGGGGTTTGAAGCTTAGACATTCTCCTGAAATGGAGGCACCAGCCCCCAACTATACCTATCGACTTTCTTTCCCTCAGTAGGGACCATTCCCGGGCATAGTGCCACCACATCACTAGACCTGGCAATGTAGGCGACTATGCCGGAGCCCTTCATGGTAAGGCTCTAGAGTTCCTATTCAAGTTTCTGAACCTCGCCCCTTGGGAAG
Source organism: Lactuca sativa (assembly GCF_002870075.4). Lineage (NCBI taxonomy): Eukaryota > Viridiplantae > Streptophyta > Magnoliopsida > Asterales > Asteraceae > Lactuca > Lactuca sativa. The sequence goes on along the minus strand of NC_056627.2, from coordinate 234,032,953 downwards.
TACTCCTCAATCATGAGCTCCTTTAGTGCTTCCCAATCTATAACATTAGCCACTATCAGGGTTAGTGAGTTGACATGGCTATTCCACCATGTCAAGGCTCGGTCCACGAAAGTGCAGGCAGAAAATTTAACTTTGCTTCCTTCCAGACATGAACAAATCTCAAAGATCGATTTCATTTTCTCGAACCATTGCGAGAGGGCAATGATTCCGCCAGTCCCGTTGAAGGTCTTGGGCTTGTAGTTAATGAAGTCCTTATATGAGCACTCTCTAGAGCGCACTGGAGGATCACCTTGAGTAGAATAAACTATTGTACCACTAGCACTAAATTGGGCTTAGGCTGTCGAAACAGCTGCAATCACTGCAACTTGGATAACTGTTGGATTATATTATGGATGAGGTGGTTGCGTTGGAGTAATTGGAGGATTATGCCTCATTATTCGGCAGGGAGGCATCTTTCAACTAAAAGTTTACAAAGATGAAGATGATAGTAAGAATCAATTGTGATTACAACGAGAGTTTTCCATGGACTAGATCGCCATAGCCCAACAAAATAGGTGAGAATATCATTGAAATAAAGATCCAACAGTAGGAACATGAAAGTACTTGGATATAGATTTCCTAAAATATTAGATGTCTGTCAATAATATTGGCATTAAAGATGTAACAAATTCGAAAAAATGACCTAGAAGTAGGTCTTACATCAAACCATAAAAAGAAAATTTTGACAGAATAAAGGTCTAACAATAGTACTTGAAAGACAGGAATATTTATAGGGAAAAGTGCTACAATGAGCATAGATAAGAAGGCTATTCCTTAAACCAAAAGAAAGGACGAGTAAAGCATCATATAACGGTGACGGGTGCCCCTCGGGTGAAACCTCAAACCAGCCAGTTGACGCTCCATGTCAAGAAGGTGTCGCTCAAACACTATCTGGCGTGCTCCGAGCTTTATGTCATCAGCTCGGGTCGCAGCTAGCTCTTGCTGCAAAGCTTCATTGTCTCTCACAGCTCTCCCATGTGCAACTTAAAGACGACGAATATGGTCCGCGTTGGTGCTTGAATCTGCTTCAAGTTCCACAGGTCGTTGAATTGCTGCCACAGTTAGCTCAACATTGCGAGCCACTCGGCGAACCAAGATTGGAAGGGCCCTGTCTGCAGGGCCTCCCTCATTGAGATTGTAGAAGTTGCGGTCTCTGTTGTATGGGAGAGGTTGGCTTTGATCATGGATCCACCTATTCAAACTCCTGACCCACAATGGCGTTGGACCTTGGAATTCAATCCGGTGGTTAGGATTTGGCATTGGGGCCACTTGAGGTAGATTCTCGACTTCAGGCTCAGAGTCAGAATCCTCCGGGGAGTTTTCTGCGAAGTCATTGTCTAAAGGAATTTCATGATTTTCTTCTGGCTCTGCATCCAGCCATCCACCATTTACTTGGTTGGGAAAGTACGAGTCGCCAGGGAGATTGAATCCAACCATGTTATCTACGCGAGAATAAGGATAAAAGAGATAGTTAATAGACGTATTACTTCTGATAATTATAGGATCACCCTTACCAGTTACTTCAACACTTGTGTAGTGCATACCAGTCATATGTAATCAAAAAATGATAGACCTTCGAATAAGTGACCCTAATTCCAAGTCCACAACCAAAAAGGAATTCTAGGTCTATGACACCCTAGTCACATATAAGCTTAGCGTATCCACTCAGCAACTATTGACCTACTGATAAAGACCTTTTAGTTCACAAATAAGTAATTATAGTAACACAAAATACACCTATTGTATTTTAAGTTTTACATTCTGTTCTAACGTTTTCATTGTAGTAGTGTTGGTAAGTTTTTTTTTTACTTGCTGCAACACCACAACCATTCCTAGGCACATGCTAGTCACTTCTCGGAAAGATATAGTTGATCAGGCTATATCACTCCCAGATCTAATTATTTGTCCCCAAGCCTACTTGTGCTGTCCAACAACCGCAATACTTTTATTCTGTCCTTGTATGACACTGATTTTAGTATGAATGTAGGTATGTATACTTTGGTTAAATATATTATTATTTAAGAGTATAAACTCTTGGTCAGAGTATTTTAATCCCGATGTGTTTATAGTTGTATATCTTTTATGGGTTGATATACTCAATTCACTATAAACAAAGCTCTGATACCAATCTATCACACCCCAAAACCGAAACGGCATAAACATTCAGGGGCGGAGGACGTCATGTACAGTATCATATCAATCCATAATAGTAAACAAACAACAACATCATCAATTGCATTAATAGTATAATTTAATACAAGTGTGATCTGTGTATAGTTTGAAAGACAACAACATATGAATCAAAATAAAAGATGAGTCTCGAATGTGTTGCGTGTTCTCAAACCTAGTCATTGGTACCTGTCTACTAGTGACCTGAGAATACAAGTTATTTTGAAAGAGTAGATCAGCATTTAAGCTGGTGAGTTCATAAGTATTTTAGTGTCATTGTTTTGTATGAAAGTGTTTGTAAATGATAGTTGTAAATGTTTGATGTAAATGTTTGTATCTCCTAGAAAATCCTATATTTTCTACATTATTATGAAATGTAGTCTTCTACCAAGACCCGACTGTTTTGAATGTTTGTTCTTTTGTGGAAGTGAGTGTGTTTCCCAATTATGAATATCATTAACCAAATATAGTTTACATTACCGTTTATGTGAGAATATCATAATGTGAATGCAATGGGAAAATAAAGATGTACTGTGGTATTGTATATAAGTATCTACTAATGTACTAACTACCTTAAATCAGTTTGTTTAATTAAGATAAAATGTGATATGATTGTACCCATACTTGATTGAATAGTAAAACACGATGTTCGAAGACGTCAAAATGGTACGACATTCGTCACCCGAGACCTGCAGGTTCCACTGCAGCTAGCAGCAAGGTGTAGGATGGTCAATCTCATACAGATCTATACACAAACTCATTCTCTCCCTCCAGGAGACTCTGGTTACAAAACGTGACACAACAGTATATTGACATGCCATGAAGTAGTGGATCACATTCATTTTATATTATTCTTGTACTTGTATAGTATGTTCTCTCTGCTCTAGTGTATAGTATGTTCTATCTGTTCTATTGTATAGTATGTTCTCTCTGTTCTACTGTATAATATGTTCTTTCTGTTCTAGTGTATAGTATGTTCCTCCTTGTTACTCATTATAGTATGTTCTTTCCATTTCACGTTATAGTATGATTGAACTGACTCTTATATGTTTCATTGTTCTTGAAATAGTGAGTAGTAATTATCTAAACTATACCTATTATAGTTTACTAGTAATGTTATTTGAATGTCTGAGTATGTTTGTACACCTCTGCTACCCAAAGGTGTTGCACTGATGAAAGGGCTTTAATATCTATACACATATACATAATATATAACTAAGATTCAAACGACACTTAGACAAACAACTGTATTCCTTAAGTCCACAACCAAACAAGGAACAGGAAATAAAGTGAGTTATCAATCCTAAGTCCTTTCAACCTTATTTATATAACTAAATCTATATAGACATGATTTTGACATCATATAAGTTTAAAAGAGTTTATCATAGAAAATAGTTTTAACATAAAAAGGAGTTTTAACAATTTGAATGGTTACAGATGATTTGATGTCAGTTTATAAAATGTTTTGTAATAGTTTGTTTGATAAAACAGTTTGAAGTATAAGAAATCCACTTGTTCGATAGTTATTCATCCCATGTGATTGATATAATAGCAATAATGTTTCAACTTGTAGTCCCCCCCCATAAAAGCATTTAAAATCATTTAAAAGATAAGTTAAGGGGTATGAACTCACCTGTAGTGAGTGATTCTAATGTAAGATCGATACACGATGCTAAGTGTGCCAAGTGAAGTCTCGAGCGCAAATGGATGCTAATAAGCATATAATGACACATGTATGTATATAATTAGTGTATAAACAACTAATCATGATAGTGAAACAATCTTAAGGACTAGGAAACACTTGGATTGAAGTGTTGAAATCATAATTGATTGTTCTAAAGGAGTTCACGGCCTAACAGAGGGATGTTCACGACCTTAGGAGGGTTCACGGTCCATATGATTCTATGAAGGTTCCACGACCCTTATGATGGGTTCACGGATGTGATCCCTTCAAGTTCATGAAGATGATGATTAAACATGACAACTTAAGGCTAAGATCTAGTAGCCCTTCAAGTATGACAAGATTTAAGATGAAACGCTTATGTTTTTGAGGCTTTAGAGTGTTCACGGTTGAACCTGTTTAAGACAGAATAGATATGTTCAAGGTTGGGAGGAGGAGACATGAAAAGAAAATGATGTCACTCTAATATATATATATATATATATATATATATATATATATATATATATATATATATACGAGGTGGTTCACGGCCGGGAACACCTTGTGAGTGGTTTTCTGATTCGATTTAATCCTCCCGATCACTAGCTAACTCATCCTAGCATCCATTCATACATTACACTAGGATTTGAAACTCTCAAACAAACACTTAACAGTGCTAAAAGATAGTAGAAAGTAGTATGACTTTTGATTCAAATGAATGGTTGTACAAGATAGAAATTTCGGGTTGTCACATCATTTTATGAAAAGTATGTTTCATATTTCTCTACTTTCATGGTTAATTTTCTTAATATGATCATTGGATTTCTGAGGATCCTTACATGGATAGGATCCTGAAAAGTTCAAATCTCACAAGAACCTTTTACGATCTGATTAGCCTGAAACGATTAGTCATCAAGCTGGGATCTTAAAATAATCAAGATCTTTTAGGATAATAAACATTTTTATTTATGAAAATTAACGTTAAAGAATACATAGAACCCAGTTATCCATAGACTTTGGAGAAATTTGAAGTTATGATTCCCTTAATTTCATATGATCCATATGTTCAGAGAAAAACTTACGACACACTTGAACAGACGTTAGAACAAGTATGGTTGTGAAATCAGTTAATCTCAATGGATCTAAAAGCTCAACAATAACAAGTTAAAGAGTTAGATAGTTAGATAGTTAGATAGTTAGTTACGGAAATGTAAGGAAGCATAAATGACAGAAGGTGATATATCAAGTAAACACATAAGTTGATTCATAACATGGAATGCATTCAAGCCAAGTTAGTGAGTGAGATCAAGCTTAGTGATATAGTCATGAATGACTTGCTCCGAAGAGAAGTAATTATTAGTTGGGTTTAAGAGGATTTAGAGAGTAATAAAGATATGAGATGCGTAAGAGAAATGTAATTGATATACTTGAAGATAGTTCAGATTGATAGATGTGAAAGACTGATTATAAACTGTGAAAGAATGAGCTCTATATATAGAGACTCAAGAATTACATTTGATCCACTCTCTAAGAGTAGCCATACAAGGCATACTGGACAATAGAGAGTATTACATAAAAGATAGATAAAATTAAACTAAGTAAAGTAAGTAAGACTACGGTTGGATAGATGACTTTGGATAAGGCTGCTGATGAGAGCTTGACTGCGGATCCTTGTGGGCTGCGGTAGACTAAGTTAAGAGGGTCACTTCATGTTTCAACAATTTCCCCCTAAGTGACCTCTTTAACTTTCTCTTCACCTATCAAGTTTAAGGAACTTTCTCAGAATCCGCCAAAACTTCCTGATATTTTCCAACCAGGTGACCTTTCTTAAAATATCGTACTTGACTTCGGCAGTCGTGTGTTTCGAGTTTTCTACTGCGGTTCGATAGATTTGAAGTTCCTTCTTTGAAATACGATTCATGGAGGTCACGAGAATGAAGTATTTGACCTGATCGATCTTCCTTTTGAAGATGACTCCAAGTTCAGGGAAGTTTGTTGCACCTAGGGAACATTCTTGATAACCTTCGGTAGGCATCGGTGCAGCATCTAGTGGTGGAAGATCGAACTTCTTGGCATGGGTTAGGTGCATGTCCGCATCAATCATTGCGAAGTCGCAGATGGTTTCCTTCAGAAAAATGCTTGACCTTTCAAGTGATATCTTCATTTTAGGATACTTTTCACACTTGTTTTGGAACACCTTTGCTATAATAAAGACTTCTTTTGGGTTCATACAGGGGAAGTCAGCTTGGGTGCAGACATAGTCCTAATTCCTTCTTGTGAGTGTGTGTTGAACAAAGTCATCCTTCATGAATTTCCGGGGCTTGAAGTTCTTGATTACGGATGGTGTATCGTTAGACCAGATTTTCTCTGTGGGAGAGGCTTGTAGGCTACTGTCAAACTGCTCAATTACTGTGAAGTATTTAGCATTTGGGGAGACTGGAACATCCCAGTATCCATCAGAGGGGGTTTCAGCATAGGTGATATATGGTTTGTAGTCATCGTCCAACAGTCTGCGGTGGGGATTGATCCAAGATTTTATCAAGGATTCATCCATAACAGTGTCGAAACCGCATACTCTCCATATGAGTTCAACAATTTTAGCTGCTTTCCAGTCAGCTTTCTTCTGTTTGGTGACGGGAGAATCATTTGAGCTTGCAGATCACATGTATAAAGCTAGATTTTTGAAGTAAGGGGGAGTCTAAGGTCGTTTAGGAGAGGGTATCATTTTTCGTTGCGGTGGACGAGACTGATTGCTTGGACTCTTGTGAGGAGATAGTTATGGTGACGGTTGCGGTGAAGGAGATTTCTGAGAAGCACTGTTGGATTGATGTCCTTCTTCATGAAGTTCTTTTTCTCGATGGTCTTCATCACTTCCCCCTCTTGAGGAGTTCAGACCCGAAGCCTCCTCAAGCCATTGTTTGAGACCATCGACCTTGGCACACAACTCCTGAAAGTGAGCTTTGAGAACATCAGCCAGTTGCTGATTGTGAGGACTCATGGTGTTGAAGAGTAGCCGATGAATCTCCTTTGTCAGTTGGAGAATTTCAGGACCATGGAAATTTGAAGATAGGGATCGTTGGAGTAGGTTGATGGTTTCTTGAAGGACTGAGATAGTGGACTCATAAGCAGTGCGAGTCTCAGCTATTAGTTTCTAGGAAAGAGAGGATTGGTCCGCAATGGTTTTTTGTAGATTGTCTTTGATTGGGGATACCTCAGAGATGAGGCGCTCCACATCAACCATGAATTCTTTGTGATCTGCTTGGCGATTGTTGTCGACGGACCAAATTCCCATTTCTACTTTGAGAGAAATTCTCTCAGCAACTAGACGTTCTCTAGTCTCCAATCTTTCAATCCTTTTGATCAAGGACTGCGATACCGGATGGTCGTCTGATTGCGGTTGAGTTAACTTGACTGCGGCAAGAATTTGATCTACTTTGGATTGTAGACTTAAGAATTCTTTTCTTGAAACGACCATCTTCTTCTTTTTCTTTTTTTCCTTGGGCTTAGAGGTTGAGTGTTGAGAACCACTCGATTCCTCTTCTCCGTTAGACATCATGAGGTCAGCATCTGAAGGATTGGGCTGATTAACCTCATTTAGATCAACATCATCAAAACCGAAGGTGGGAGCAGAGCTGACTTCTATTTTGGTGACTGCATCTTGAGAGTCTTTGGCAGTTGTAGATGGAGGGGGCTTTGATGGAGTTTGATCAACAGTCGCATCTTGAGCTTTGCGGATTGTATTAGCCATGTTGTCCATCAAAGCGTGAACTTTGCAGATAATAGATACGGTATTGGCTTTATTGATTGCGTCTGCGCAATACTTCGTTACGGACTGGATTTGTTGTTGTTTTTGTTGCAGTTGCTTTGTTTGTCGTGCCTTTCTTGCTTGGAATTCCCTACGGAAAGTGGCATATTTCTTAGCTTCGGCTTCATTTGATGGTTGATACTTGCTCCATGAATCATTGAGGTCAACTTTGTCAATTCCTTGGTATCGCACTGAGGTGTCCCTCGGGTTCACCGATCCTTTCACATTGGTGCTCACCATGCCTAAACCACCTGTTACATATGTAAGCAGAGTAGGATTTCCTGAGCTTCTTCGGTCTCCTTGACCAAGGGTCAATTCTGGCCTCGGCTTAGTTCTGGAAAAGGCTGAAGAGTCGCCTTGCGGTTGGGAAGGTGTTTGGGTAACAGAAAACAGTACGGAGTTCAACTCCTGTGGGGAAAAGAAGTGTATGATGGGTTTTAAGCATTCTAACACTTCCTAAGTGTACATGCAACCCTAATAACCTTGGCTCTATGTTTGTCTAATTATCATGCAAAGTTGATTTCAAAGGCTATGATCCTATCTAGCATATATGGGGAACAATTTTAACTTGAATAAAAGATAGAACTACATACCTTGTTGTTGATATTGATCCTTGAAACCCTGTGAGCCTAGCACCCCAAGTGTGATGCCTCAAATGCTTCACACAACACCAAATGCTATGGAGTAAACTTGGAGAGAAAGTATAACACTCTAAAAATCGGCTCTAGCCCTCAAGCATGTATGTGTGTAGCCGATTTTGGGAGCAACATGAGCTTTATATAGTGTTGACACATTTAGAGTTACACCATGTGAACCCTAATGTGTCATGAATCTTCATTTCCATGACCCATGGGTTGGTAACTCCCATGGAGCCTCCATGGAGCATCCAATGGCTTCAACCCAACTTGATTATCCATGGAGCCTCTTAGCCCACTATATAAGTTATGGATGATTTACATAATCAACCCATGTATTTAATTAGTTATCTTTTGATCACTTAATTAATTCTAAAATTAATTCTTGATCAAACTAATTAAATAATATTATTAATATATTAGAACTTAGAATATATTAATAAATCATAAGTGTTATTTCTCTCATTTAGTCTATCCAATTCCATGGTGCCATGCAACCCAAATGGACCATGTCGGGTCGGGTCAAGTACATACCGAAAATAGCTATGATCCTATCTAGCATACATGGGGAACAATTTTAACTTGAATAAAAGATAGAACTACATACCTTGTTGTTGATATTGATCCTTGAAACCTTGTGAGCCTAGCACCCCAAGTGTGATGACTCAAATGCTTCACACAACACCAAATGCTATGGAGTAAACTTGGAGAGAAAGTATAACACTCTAAAAATTGGCTCTAGCCCTCAAGCATGCATGTGTGTAGCCGATTTTGGAGAAACGTGAGCTTTATATAGTGTTGTCACATTTAGGGTTACACCATGTAAACCCTAATGTGTCATGACTCTTCATTTCCATGACCCATGGGTTTGTAACTCCCATGGAGCCTCCATGGAGCATGCAATGGGTTCAACCCAATTTGATTATCCATGGAGCCTCTTAGCCCACTATATAAGTCATGGATGGTTTACATAATCAACCCATATATTTAATTAGTTATCTTTTGATCACTTAATTAATTCTAAAATTAATTCTTGATCAAACTAATTAAATAATATTATTAATATATTAGAACTTAGAATATATTAATAAATCATAAGTGTTATTTCTCTCATTTAGTCTATCCAATTGCATGGTGCCATGCAACCCAAATGGACCATGTGGGGTCGGGTCAAGTACCTACCAGAAATAGTTATGAAGATAGACACCTTATCCAACAGTCTGCCACTTGAATAAGTCTAATAACTATAACTACAAGTATGACTTCAGGAACCGATCGGCAATCATAGCTCTTTTCAAGGTTTCTCGGAACTGAGAAGATGATGGTACGCCATTTCAGATAAGGAATCATATAATCCTCTATTCTAGATACCAGCTGGACAAATACATGGAACAATGTCTTACTTATTGTCCAACAGTTTGTTTCCCGATTTCTGATTTGTTTGACAAAGAAATTAATTGAACACATCAACTTAGTTCTGACCGGGCCCGGTACATAGGTCAAAACAAAATCATCGAGGGGCCCAGATATCAACTTCTAATCCAAGAAGGAACAGATAAACTTCGACTCATATGCTTGTTCTACTATTTGTTAAATTCCACACAAACGCACGTTTTATAAAATCGAGTTACCAATGCGGTTTCACACGTTCAATGCATAACTAACTCATAGTTAACAAGTCATATCTCTAGGTTTGAAGAATTATATGATATTACCGTCTCGCGATCACTCGAGATAAAATTCCATGAAGTGATACCAGCGAGCGTGGGTTGAATCCAATACTCAGAACTTATGAGCACTCATGAGTGTTGAGGCCGTCTCCAACATCTTAGACCTCTACAACCAACTCATGACAGTCTTACTTCATATCTACTTCCAACATATGACTGACTGTGGATAATTTGAATAATATGTAAAACAACATAAATATTCTGGAAGTCAAAACATGAAAAAGAAATAATAGTAAATGATTGACAAGAGATAGCAACACTTTACTCATAAATAAACACAAATTTTATTTATCATCAAATGTCAATTACATTTTACAAATTTCAAAATTATCTAACTGCTAAGACTAATATCATCCTTCAGCCCTATGCTCCTACCATGCTGGAGATGCTTAACCCTACCTAGTCCCTTCGTGAGGGGATCTTCCAGGTTCTCATCCGATGATACCCTCTTTGCCACGAGAAGTCCTTCTTCTATACGATGTCTAATGAAATGATATTTTATGTCAATGTGTCTGGATCTCCCGTGATCCCTTGGTTCCTTGGTTAAGGCAACAACATTTTCACTATCATAGAAAATCTCTATAGGCTTCGATATAGCTGGTACAACTCCAAGGTCTCCGATGAAGTTCTTTAGCCACATAGCCACTTTTGCCGCCTCGCTTGCCGCTATTTACTCTGATTCGCAAGTTGAATCAGCCACTGTCTCCTGCTTGGAACTTTTCCAAGAGATTGCTCCTCCGTTTAAGGTAAAGACCCAGCTCGACTGAGAGAGGAAATTATCCCTATCAGTCTGGAAGCTAGCGTCACTATACCCTACGACTCTCAAGTCATCACTCCCACCGAGGGTAAGGATCCAGTCCTTAGTCCTCTGCAGGTAATTGAGAATGTTGTTTACCGCTGTCCAGTGAACCTTACCAGGATTCCCCTGATACCTGCTAACCATGCTTAAAGCAAAGGCTACATCAGGACGAGTACAGGTCATAGCATACATGATCGAGCCTACTGCCGAAGCATAAGGTACCCGACTCATTTCTGCTATCTCATCCTCAGTACTCGAGCTCTGAGCCTTACTCAGTCTAGTGTTACTCTGGATGGATAACTCTCCTTTCTTGGAGTTTTGCATGCTGAATCTCTTCAATACTTTATCCAAGTATGTACTCTGACTATGTCCAATTAGTCTTTTACTCCGATTTCTCAAAATCGTTATTCCTAAAATATAGGCAGCTTCTCCTAGGTCCTTCATAGCAAAACACTTCCCAAGCCAGGACTTAACTTCTTGTAGAGTTAGGACGTCATTTCCTATGAGTAGTATGTCATCCACATACAGTACCAAAAAGCTAACTATACTCCCACTATCCTTGACATATACACAAGATTCATCTTCACTCCTAGAAAAGCCAAAATCTTTGACTTTCTCATCAAAGCAAAGATTCCATCGGCGAGGTGCTTTCTTTAATCCATAGATGGATTTCTCAAGCTTACACACTCTATTAGGGTACACTTGTTGGATTAGTGTCTAAGTCCATAACTAATTTGGTATGTACTTGACCCGATGGTGCATGGTCCTTTTGGGTTGCCTTCACCAAAGCAACTTGATAGGATGAATTATGGAGAGAAAGGGTTAAATATGATTTATTAATATATTATGGGAATAATATATTAAAGGAGAAATCATATTGTTCAATTAATATTAGTCAATAATTAATTGGTAATTAGTTTTGTGACTAAAAGGGATTAATTAAACTTAAGGGACTGGAATTGTAATTATAAGATAATTGCAATTTGGGCCATGGATTGCCTTGAATCAAGAGGTGGACGAATTCTATGGGGAAACCCATAAGGAAATTGTCCATGGGCTTGATTAAAGGAGTCTATGGGTTGCTTAGGGCTTAAGCATCCAAATTAGGGTTTCCTTGATAGATAACCCTAATAGCCTCACTATATATAGAACCCTTAAGGCTCAAAAACGTGGGAAACTTCTTTTCTAGGGTTAGAACACGTTTTGGGCAGCCTCCATCCTCTCTCCTCTTCATCCTCTTGCTTATGGTGTCTGTGAACCATTAGAGGAGTGACACTTGTGACTCTAAGCCTTCCAAAGTCAATTCAAGGAGGAATTGGGATTGTTATTGCTACATAACAATCAAGGTAAAATTATAAACTTATTCTCATGTTAATATGATTACTTGTATGCTAGAATTAGGGTTTATAGTCTTGGATTCAAAGCATGTACAATAGAGAAACCTAGATCCAAGCATTAGGGTTTGTATGAGCACATAGGATGTCTTATGACCAAAACCCATGAGTGGTATCAGAGCCTAGACTGGTTTCAATTATATTGATGCATTAGATGTTGAAAAAATTCAATTTTTTGGATTCTGGAGGCTGGACTCGCCGAGTCCATGGCTGAACTCGCCGAGTCCATGCAGACTCGACGAGTCCAAGCCTGACTCGACGAGTCAACTCGTCAGATGGGGATATCTTCACGATTTCTTGCTGTTTTTGCTTATGGAAAGTTACCTTGTCATGTTAGATCCATATAAATCTGATTTTATGATATATTTGACTATATTTTTGATCTAATTTAAGATATTTATCAATTAATAAGATAATTGTTTCCTTATGTGATAATTGATTAATTATTTTGAGTAAATTGATAAATTGTTTTGCAAGAAATCATTAAATAAATCAAATATGGATAATTATGTGATTAATTGTTAATTTAGATTATTTGATCCTTGTTGTTATGAAATGTTTCATATTTTTCCCCTCGGGTTTTATAGTTTAAATTTGAACCCAAAGGTTTTGTTGTTTTGAAATTTAAATAGTTGAAACCCTAATGTTTTGAAAAAGGTTTCAAAACTTGCCCTCAAGTTTTGGAATTTAAATTTTGATTAAATGGTTTAATTTTGATGTATATTTAAATTCTAAACCCTAATGTGTTGAAATGTTTCAAAACTTGCCCTCAAGTTTTGGAATTTAAAAGTTGATTAAAAGTTTAATTAGGAATGTTAAATTCTAAAACTCTAGTATAGTTTTGAAAAAGTTCAAATCACACCCTTATGGTTTTATTAATTAATTAAGGTGTATAATTAAAAGAGGTTTAATAAATCCATAAAAGTTTACGTTTACAATTTAATTGAAAGTATAATTGTTAAATTGAACCACCTAATAGTATAAAAGTGTAAAATATACCCTATACTATATATATATATATATATATATATATATATATATATATATATATATATATAAATATACATATAACATTAAAAGTCTAACATTATATATGTATGAGTAAAAGTCAGTCTTACCGTTAGTAGACCTCATTCACGAAGCTGGTCTATAAGGGGTGTTTAAGGAAATTGCCTATAAAATGGCGATTGAATGGGTATCCACTCTTACCCACCGCACTCTTGACTAGTGGAGGGTCATTAGCCGAACGAGTAGGATAGGACGAAACCTTCCATTATAAGTATAATGAATTATTAAAATAACTAAATGTTTTCATAAAATTCCCAATCTTAGTTACTTAGGCAAAAGTGAATTGATGCAATTCCATGAAATTACACTTTGTGCCCTTGCGAAGACGTTAGTGGAGCGTGTGTGGTTTACCGGCACACTAAATGGTTCCAATCAAAGGTAGCAAAGGGTGACTCAATGTTTGTCATAGTTCGGTGGAGCGTGTGTGGTTTACCAGCACATCGAATAGGTGACTGTAACATGTGAGGGCACCATGTAGTTTGCATGGTTATTCACACCCGCTTTGTGATCCTCAGCATCCCAGTCACAAACTAGAGGGGCATATCGAGATTTAAACATGCCATTGAAAGTTCAATGAATCTCAAAGGATCTAGGAGTTTTCATAGATTTAAAACATAAATTTCTTTTTCATTTTTCATGGTGGAAATTAGTGAATCGTCATTCACTTACCTTCAAATATTCTGCAATTAGGGTTACGGCATCCCTCTCCCGAGTTGTAGAATATTGTGTTAGGTCCTAGCCTTAGTATTTCATTTGGGTGATTTACTAAGGACTCAATCTATCAACTAACTTGAATTCGTTTTTCTCCCGTTTTGTAGATGTCAAAGTTTGACAACTATGGTCTTCTCAAATCCCGTGGAACAAACATTCCACATGAAGATGATATTCCACAATTCAATCGAGGAACAAGAAATCATGCTTCACTTCCTCTACCTCCGCCAATTATTCTCCCTAACCCACAAGTTAAAAGGCTTGAAAAGTTCAAGATCACTCAAGCCCTTTTGGCAAGTAAACATAAAGAAGGAAAGTTCGTGTGTGCACATGTCCTAGGGATGAAGTCACACATTGATAGGTTAAGAATGTTGGGATCCGTTGTCTATGAGGAAATGGCTGTTGATTGGGTTCTTCAGTCACTTCCCAACTCATATAGTGAGTTCGTAAGAGAGTACTATATGATGAACTACGACGTAACCCTTATAGATCTCACCTATATGCTTATTGCTGCTGAATCAGCAATGATTTGGCGCAATAGAAAAGCAAAGTTGATTGGTGAATCTGCCTTCAAGACCTCTATGGAAATAGACAATGGCAATGAAAGACGTGCTATGATCGAAAAGTCTGATCATAAGAGAAAGGCAATGTCTGAAGTAGTTCCATGTGTTGTTCCAAAAGAGTCGATTTGTTTTTATTGCCAAGAGAAGGGGCATTGGAGACGAAGCTGTCCTATTTACCTAAGAAATCTAAGAGATGGGAGAGTCGAAACGTATGGCTCTGCTTTAGGTAAAATCCATTGACTAACTCTTTTAAGCTTCTATTCTAGATTCTTAATACAAAATGTGATAAGATTACAATTGATGTTTTGTAGGATTGAAGAAAAGAAAGGAAGCTTAAGGGAAGAAGTGAGCAGAATCTAACCATGAAGGAATGGATTTCGATCGCGTTTCTCGAAGATTAGATTCTTGAGCTACTACTTAGAGTTAGAATTAGATTGCTAAGAAAGATGTATTAGCATAAGTTTTTCAATGAGTTGCATTGTAAGGACAAATTTTTCCGCAATAAAATAAATTTTGATTTTAAATTTTATTTATTTATCCTTACAATGGCGTGTATGAAAAATTGATGTTAAAATGTTTCTATTATTAGCAATAATGGATTTGGTTCATATTATGTTATGGAAAGTCGAGAATTTACCAAATAGGGAGAGTTTCTCATCGCCCAAGTTTCAATTGGACAGAAACTTGGAATCATGCAACATGGATGCACGATGAATGAGAAATTTCGTATTTGGAAATTAGACTAATTCATTGACAAAGTGTCAAGTGAAGGACTAGGAGATCGAGTACACAAAGTTGTGTGTTGATCAAAGTCCACCATAAGAGTAACGAGATATTCGTCATGATTTACTAAAGGTTTAGTAAATATGATTATACTTATAAGATTAAGTGTAATTCTAAATTGATTGAAACAGGTTAAATCAATAGTAGAACGAATAACAAGAATCAAGTAGGCAGAGAGATAAAAGTTTCTCCATTCTAGGAAGAAGGGAGAGTACCTTTTATGCTTTATGATAGGTCTTAATGATTAAGAACCATATCTCAATTGATCCTCTAAGTGAGTCTTGGTACAATTGTATGTCCAAGAAGAGGAATCAAGGATTGAAGAAATGGTTAAATCAAGAAGTCAATCATACTTCGTCCCAATAACAAGTCTTAGAGTTAAGATTGTGACAATGAGTGAAAAGTATTAAGAAGGTTTAAAACACTCATTAAATGTGGTAAGTTGTGATGTCTTAGATAAGACAAAGACCAACTAGGACCAATTTATGAAGAGTTTTGATAAAAGCTACACTAACTCTTGAATATTTGCTTGTCAAGAAATGTTTTGACAAGAGAATCTTATATGTCGAAGAGTCAGTGGGAGTCTTAATGCTCTTGAAAGGTTTCAAGAACAAATCAAATAAACCTTATCAATCATCACTAGCACACGATTTGAGGTTTACAACCTATCGTGTTGACAAGATTTTGATTTTGTGCTATTCCAATTGAGTTAAATATGCATGTGAGTTCTATGTGTTTTCATTTTGAATACATAAAAGGCAAAGCACCTTAATCAATGAAAGGTACATTGATAGGAAAAGTGGAGTTGCTTAACTACTTGGAAGACATGGTGGGCAGCTGTGCTACCATAAGGCAAGATATCAAGATTAAGAAAGTTCGGTCCATATGAGTTTGAATTTGTCAAAAACTTTAGTTTTAACAAATTCACATGGATAGGAACACATACACCGTTTAAATCTAAGTGTCATAAGATTTCCTCCTTCATGAAAATGATTGTGAGGAAATGCTTTCACTAAGAAAGATTTTAAGAAGACAGTGATTGTAAAATTGCATTCTCAAATTCGATTATGGTTACGGCATCCCTTTCCATAATTTGAATTGTGAGGTTTGGCAATTGTTTAAACACACATATGAACTATCGAAGGCAAAGGTGTATAAGTTCAAGAAGCCTTGATAAAAGATTATCAAAGCACTAAGTATTAGAAACATGAACTTAAGAAATTCAATTAGCATTGTCTTTCTGAAAGTTAAGATGTTTATGAATACATGTCGAAGCTAGTGGGAGCATAAGTGTTATGTTTTATAATAATCATCATGATAGTGGGAACATAAATGTTATGATTGTATGATTATTAAGGCACGTATTGCAAGTTGGCAATATTAATTATAGAAAACAAGAGTTATACCTTGCAAAGTCGTCGTGATTGTAAAGATGTTTTGCTATAATTAAGGGAGAGAATATTATGCTTCATTTCAAATCTAAAGGATTAGGTTGAGAAATGTTAATAAATTTAGTCAAAGGTACATAGTGTGTTCTTAAAATTTCGATTATGATTACGGCATTCCTCTTCACAATTCGAATTTTGAGAACATAGCAAATAAAACATTGTGCATCGTGTCCCATACGCTTCGGGTATAGGATCGATTACAAATGCTTTAATGTTTGACCATTCTAAAATTTTCCAAATATCTAGCGCATTTAGAGGGAAAAAGGACAAGAATTGGTTTTGACTAAAACAATTAAACAACTATCAAAGGACAATCCAAAGTTCGACGATGATTGGTCGCTTGTGAGTAGTTGGAAGTATAGTATTGGAAAATATGGAAATGTTTCCATATTGGATGGACCGTATCGACATCATTATGAATAGATAAGATTCTATTAAGAATAAGTTGTCATATGGAACATATGGAAGTGTGTCCATATTGGGAATTGAATATTGAGAAATCTATGACTAGATTAGAAACTTCTATGCAAAAGGATGTTGAAAGAATGTACTTTGAGTGAGAGACATCATGTCTATGGAATTGTCTTGTAACAATCTCCGATAGAGGACTTTGTAATATCATTGGAAATAGTCTTTGTGACTTTGGTGCAGTGACATTACGAAAAGATAATTGCATAAAATGTTAGAATCTAGCGTATTCTATAAGTAGTAAGAATTTGATATTCTTTAACATATGGAAAAAGGATTTGGAGTTGTGAAATGAGAATGGTTGGAAATGTGTTCCATTTGATCTATTTCACAAAAGTAAGAACCATAGGTAAACATTGTGTACATGCTAAGGAGCATAGGACAAGTGTTGTAATTCAAGTAAGAAGTTGATTAACCGAAACGACAAATAATGAGTAATCAATATGGTGATCAATAAAAGGTGTTTTATTTATACTCAAAGGTTTGAGGCCATATGGGATTAGTATTATTCTTGTGTTTCACATTTGCATGTTTTGACTTCCAGAATAATTGAGTTTATTAAGAATAATCGAATTATTCGAACGGGCCACAGTTGTTCATATGTTGGAAGTAGATATGAATGAAGACTGTCGTGAATTGGTGTGTGGAATGTCTAGAAAAGTATTAGACATAAGCAAGTGTTTGCTGCAACGTTCATGAGTGCTTACGAATATGATTTGAGCATTGGATTAAACCCACGCACACTTGGATCACTCCATGAATTGTATCATGAGTGATTGGTGAGACGATAACATCTTACATTCTTGAAACCGAGATATGTGAGTTGTATCTTGCAAATCGGTTGCACATTGATAATATGTAAACGCACTAGTAACTTGGTGTTATAAAACATATTGTTGTGTATGATTCAGTGAGTGAGTGCAAGCAAGCATTGTATCAAAGTTTATCTGTTCCTTTTATCCAAGGTAGGATAAAAGCGATATCTTTGGGCCCCTCGATGGTTTAGTGATGACAAACGTAAATGCTCGGCCGGGCTAGGGCTAATTTGATTTGTTCAATTAGTCAGTCGTCAAAAATCAGAAATCGAGATATAGTACAAAGAGAATGATTTGAAATCATTTCTCATATGATATCTAGAATGGAGGAATATATGATCCCTTATCTAAGGACACGCGTATCTGATAGGATCAGAGTTGACAGCGGCTTTGGAAAGCTACGATTGCAGATCAGGATCTGAAGTCATACGCATAATAGTTGTTAGACTTATCCAAGTGGGAGACTGTTGGATTAGTGTCTAAGTCCATAACTAATTTGGTATGTACTTGACCCGATGGTGCATGGTCCTTTTGGGTTGCCTTCACCAAAGCAACTTGATAGGATGAATTATGGAGAGAAAGGATTAAATATGATTTATTAATATATTATGGGAATAATATATTAAAGGAGAAATCATATTGTTTAATTAATATTAGTCAATAATTAATTGGTAATTAGTTTTGTGACTAAAAGGGATTAATTAAACTTAAGGGACTGGAATTGTAATTATAAGATAATTGCAATTTGGGCCATGGATTGCCTTGAATCAAGAGGTGGACGAATTCTATGGGGAAACCCATAAGGAAATCGTCCATGGGCTTGATTAAAGGAGTCTATGGGTTGCTTAGGGCTTAAGCATCCAAATTAGGGTTTCCTTGTTAGATAACCCTAATAGCCTCACTATATATAGAACCCTTAAGGCTCAAAAACGTGGGAAACTTCTTTTCTAGGGTTAGAACATGTTTTGGGCAGCCTCCAACCTCTCTCCTCTTCATCCTCTTGCTTATGGTGTTTGTGAACCATTAGAGGAGTGACACTTGTGACTCTAAGCCTTCCAAAGTCAATTCAAGGAGGAATTGGGATTGTTATTGCTACATAACAATCAAGGTAACATTATAAACTTATTCTCATGTTAATATGATTACTTGTATGCTAGAATTAGGGTTTATAGTCTTGGATTCAAAGCATTTACAATAGAGAAACCTAGATCCAAGCATTACGGTTTGTATGAGCACATAGGATGTCTTATGACCAAAACCCATAAACACTGTGCTGACAAAACCCTATGGCTGATTCATGTAAACATCCTCAGCCAACTTTCCATCAAGGAAAGCGGTTTTGACATCCATTTGCCATGTTTCATAGTCATGAAATGCAACTATGGCTAACAATACCCTAATAGATTTAATCTTGGCTACTGGTAAAAAGGTCTCATCAACTCCTGGAGTTTGAGAAAAGCCATTTGCAACAAGTCATGCCTTATAAGTGTGTACATTACCATCCATGTCAGTCTTCTTCTTGAAGATCCATTTGCACCCAACTGTCTTACGACCTGGCACATTGTTAACCAAGTCCCAGACCTGATTGTCATACATGGATTGTATCTCGCTATCCATTGCCTCTTTCCATTTAGCAAACTCAGGGCCTGCCATGGCTTCCGCATAGGTGTTAGGTTCATCTAGGCCTACTAGTGTCTCATCACTAATAAGTATCTCACCTTCCGCAGTAATATGGAAACCATAGTAATGCTCAGGTACATTCGTAACCCTTGTGGAACGCCTCAGAGGTACAACTGGAGGTATTATTGGATCAACAGGAGGTTCCTCCTCAGGTTGACTACTAGGGTTTGAGGTTCCTTCACCACTTGACTCTTGAAGTTCTTCAAGGTCAATTAGCCTCCCACTGTCTCCTTGGCTTATGAACTCTCTCTCTCTCTCTCTCTCTCTCTCTCAAGACAGCCCTCCTTGCTACAAAAACCACATTCTCACTAGGTCTGTAGAAGAGGTAACCAAAGGATTTTTGTGGGTAGCCGATGAAAATACACCTCTCGCTTCGAGGTTCGAGCTTGTCATGAGTCTTGCGTGTCACGAAAGCCTCACAACCCCAAACCTTGATGTGGGCTAGACTAGGAACTTTTCCAGTCCACATCTCGTGAGGTGTTTTGGCAAACTTTTTTGTAGGGAGCAGATTAAGGATATGGGTGGCAGTCTCTAAGGCTTACCCCCAAAATGAGATTGGTAGCGTAGCTCGACTCATCATGGAACGACCCATGTCCAACTAGGTTCGATTACGCCTCTCAGCTACACCATTCAATTGTGGTGTCCTGGGAGGTGTCAATTGTGAGACAATCCCACATTCCCATAGATAGTCGAGGAACTCAGTACTAAGATACTCACCACCATGATCGGATTGAAGCATCTTAATGTTCCTGCCCAATTGATTCTCGACTTCCTGTTTAAATTCCTTAAACTTTTCGAAACTCTCTGACTTATGCTTGATTAAGTTGACATATCCATATCTACTGTAATCATCAGTAAAAGTCAAATAATAACAATTAGCATCCCTTATGGCATGTTTGAAGTGCCCACACACATCCGTGTGTACAAGATCCAACAAACCTTCACCCCTCTCACACGAACCTATGAAGGGTGACTTTGTCATTTTTCCAAGTAAGCATGATTCAAAACTATCATCTGACCTTAGGTCAAATGAGTCCAAGACTCCATCCTTTTGGAGTTGGCCTACGCGTTTCTTGCTTATACGTCCAAGACGACAATGCCATAATGATGCTTTATCCAAGTTATTACCCTTAGTAGAATCAATCCACATTACATTATTTCCTAAGTTATCTACAACAGACACAGCTTCATACAAACCATCACAAGGTAATGCTTTAAAATAAAACACATTATTAAAGAAAGCATTTATTCCACCAATTTCATTATCAAAAGAAAAGGTAAAACCTTGTTTATACAAAGAATGAAAGGAAATAACATTTCTTTCCATTTCTGGCGAATAACTACATTTATTCAAATCTAAAGTAAATCCACTACTAAGCAACAAAGTATAAACTCCAATCTTGGTGACAGGTGAAACTTTCCTATTCCCCATGATCAAGTTTATCTTTCCATGCTCCACATTCTCACTTCTTCTTAGTCCCTGCAATTCAGAACAAATATGAATACCGCAACCGGTATCAAGGACCCAAGAGTTAGAATAGAGTGAATTATTAGATGAGATAGTGGAAATACCTACATGGTTGGGTTTAACTTTCCCATCCTTCAGATCTTGCTGGTATTTTGAAAAATTATGCTTCCAGTGCGCCTTTTCGTGGCAGTAGAAGCATTTAGCCTCTTTGGGATCAGAAGAACGTGTAACAAAACCTTTCTTGGTTCCGATACAAGAGGAGCCATCAAGAGTTTTACCCTTGGTACCCTTCGAAAGGTTCTTTCTCTTCTTCCCTTTACCTTTCCCGATTGACAGGACAGGTGCTGAGTTTGGAGTAGTAGCAGGAGTGGTCACAACCGACTTACCTTTAAGACCTAATTCTGCGGTCTTTAATTAGGAGTCCCTGAAGTTTGCTAAGTGTAACTTCCTCCTTATTCATGTGATATGTCATGCGGAATTGATCATAAAATGAAAGTAAGGAGTGAAAAATAATATCTATTTCTAACTCCCCAGGGAAGTTCACATTCAACTTCATCAATCGATCCACATACCTTTGCATTTTCTGCATGTGGCTTGTGATGGGTTCACCATCTTTCATTCGGGTTCTGATCATATAGGAGATGATTTCATATCGCTCTTGATGAGCACTCTGATGGTAGCGGTCCTTTAAATCCTGGTGCATCTCAAAAGGATAGTAGTCCTCATAGGACTTTTGGAGCTCGGCTATCATGGTGGCCATCATGATGCATGCCACTTTGGTAGCATCTCTTTCATGAACCTCATATTCAGCAAACTCCTCGGGAGTAGCAGTTGGCTCAGGCACCTTATGCTCCTTGTCAAGAACATATTCCTTGTTCTCGTAACGAGTGACCATCCTGATGTTTCTAATCCAGTTAGTAAAGTCGGATCCATAAAAGATGACTCTCCTACAAAGGTTCATGAGAGAGAAGGAGCCAGTAGGGTTTGAGCCAGGAGTAGAATTATTGGAAGACATCTGAAGAGAAGAAAGGTAAGTTTAGTTTCGATATAGGGATAGTCCTTAATAAAACTCCCAAATGTAATATTAAGGCTAGGATCCAATCACATTATATTATAACCTAGTAGAGGGATGTCGTAATCCAAGTTATAACATATTTGAAAACTAGGTGAATGACGATTCACCAATTTCCACCATGAAAACAAAATATTAAATTATTCGGTTTTATTTGGTTTTTAGAAATTCCTAGATTCTTTGAGATTCATTGAACTTTTCAATGGCATGTTTCAATCTCGAGTGTGCCCTTCATGTTTTGTGACTGGGATACCGAGGATCACAAAACAAGGTGTGAAGTAACCATGCAAATTACTTGGTACCCTTAATGTTTTTACTTAATCGTCGTGCCGGTAAACCACACGCGCTCCTTCCGACCTCATGAAAAACCTTAAGTAACCCTTTGGCTTCCTTGTTAAGTCCAATTTAGTGTGCCGGTAAGCCACACACGCTCCACCAACGACTTAAACAAGGTGCAAAGTGTAATTTCATGGATTAGCACCTTATTCACATTTTTCCTAAAGTAACTAAGATTGGGAATTTATAAAACATTTAGTTACTTTATAATAATCATTATACTTTTAATGAGAATCTTTAAGTCATTGTCCTACCCATTCGGCTAACGACCCTCCACCAGTCAAGCAAGCGGTGGGTGAGAGTGGACACCCATTAAGTTGCCATTTTATAGGCAACAACCTTATACCCACCTTATAGACTATCTTCGTGAATGAGGCATACTAGCGGTAAGACGACTTTAATCTTATACATACATATATATATATATATATATATATATATATATATATATATATATATATATATATATTATTCTTAACTTATAATATTATAAGTATAAGGGTTGAATTTTAACTTTTAAAATTCTAGGGGTTGGAACTAAAGTTTTTAATACGACTTTACTTGTTCCAAAACTTGATGGCAAGTTTTGTAAACTTTCAAGACTTTTCATTTCTTGTAACTTATGAGTTAATTAGAGTATTAAAAATGAAGACTCTTCATTTTTCTAAATCTTGTGTTCTTTTAATGGTTTTAATTCAAGTGTGACTCTTGGTTTTCCATAACTTGAGGACAAGTTATGGACTCGATTAAAACACATTATGATCAAGAATTAAACTACCACGTAGGTTACAAGTAATTCCTATGATCATCTAAATTCATAAGATCAAGAACATGAATATCCATATCAAAGTTTCAAGACCATATGAACACATATAATCATGAAAAATTGATATTTGCCATTATAAATGGATTATAAGAAACATTACACCATCTAAAACAAGTTTTATAACACCAAAACAGTTTAGGGTAATGTTTCTAGTCCATTTCTAGCAGCAAAAGTCAAAAATCTGCATTTTGTGGGTCCTACTCGCCGAGTGCATGAACCTACTCGGCGAGTAGGTTGAAGGTTCACACTCGGCGAGCCCCCCATGGACTCGGCGAGTTCATCAGGTACATTGCACAAAATCGACTTTTTTCAACTATTTAGCACAAATAACAAACAAACAAGCCTAGGCTCTGATACTACTGATGGGTTTTGAGCATTCTAACACTTCCTATGTGTACATGCAACCCTAATAACCTTGGATCTATGTTTGTCTAATTATCATGCAAAGTTGATTTCAAAGGCTATGATCCTATCTAGCATAAATGGGGAACAATTTTAACTTGAATAAAAGATAGAACTACATACCTTGTTGTTGATATTGATCCTTGAAACCCTGTGAGCCTAGCACCCCAAGTGTGATGCCTCAAATGCTTCACACAACACCAAATGCTATGGAGTAAACTTGGAGAGAAAGTATAACACTCTAAAAATCGGCTCTAGCCCTCAAGCATGTATGTGTGTAGCCGATTTTGGGAGCAACATGAGCTTTATATAGTGTTGACACATTTAGAGTTACACCATGTGAACCCTAATGTGTCATGACTCTTCATTTCCATGACCCATGGGTTGGTAACTCCCATGGAGCCTCCATGGAGCATCCAATGGGGTCAACCCAGCTTGATTATCCATGGAGCCTCTTAGCCCACTATATAAGTTATGGATGATTTACATAATCAACCTATGTATTTAATTAGTTATCTTTTGATCACTTAATTAATTCTAAAATTAATTCTTGATCAAACTAATTAAATAATATTATTAATATATTAGAACTTAGAATATATTAATAAATCATAAGTGTTATTTCTCTCATTTAGTCTATCCAATTCCATGGTGCCATGCAACCCAAATGGACCATGTCGGGTCGGGTCAAGTACATACTGGAAATAGTTATGGACTTAGACACCTTATCCAACAGTGTGGACGGGAAGTCCTGGAGATCTTAGGGCAGGAGTCAGTTCCATCCCCTTGGGAATGACCTGGGGGTGAATCTCCAGGTTGCGGTGAAGTAGACGCACCATCTACGTCTGAGTGGTATTGGATGGTTAATTCGAATGGGTGTGTGGCCACCCCAAGGACTACTATAGCCTTTTGAGAGGCTGCAGTATCAGTACGGTCACGCATTTGGCCTGTGGGATTGGTTTTTCTTTTCTTGAGGATTGATATCGATTGATCGTCCGCATCAAAATCACTACTAGAGGGAGATTGATGTTTGCTTCGTTCGTCATTTGTTGGCAGATTTAGGATGATCTTTGTTTTCTTTTAAGGATTAGCTACTTTGGGAGCATCCTTTTTCTTAGGAGCGCCTTGTTTCTTGGTGTGGCGAGGACCTTGATGACCAGAGGCTAACTGTTTACGTCTTTGTGATAAAGACAGGTTGGAAAGAGTGGTGGAAGATGGGACTGCGGTACTGCCAGGGGCAGTAATTGCGGTTGGGGTTTGCAGAGGCGGGGTAGGAAGGTATGGGCAAATACCTTCGGTAGCCTCAATATGGTCTGAGACATCAGCAGTTTCAAGACCGAGAGTAGAGAGAATGTGGGTTGGTAGTCTTCTAATGGGTACAAAAATAGATTGATCAGATGAGGGATTGTACCTTTTGAGATCTTTGGTGAGAAAGAGATTGATGTCGTTGCCCATGGTATGTCTTGTATCCACATGGAGATTTGAGATGCATAGAGACCACAACCTTGCAAACATGAGTTTGGTAGGGTTGTCTCTTGGGCTTTCCTTTGGAATATATTCTAAGAAGCCGTCCCATAGTATCTGACCGTAGTTAAAGTCATGGCCAGTGAAGATACTCCACACCATCTCTAGGAGCTTGAGTCCCATATTATCCGTGCCTCCGGTTCTGCCAGACAGACTGCGGATCACAAAGTGGCCAACAAATTGCCAAACCATAGGCTGTTGATTTTTCTTGAATTCTCCAATTCCTTTGATCTTCTTTTGATAATCCATCTGGTAAAGTTCAGAAAGGATGTCCGCCATGCTTGGAGTGAAAAACATGATTGAAGGATGAACAAGGAGGTTGATGGCAGTGAAAAACTTTTCTTTAGTCAGAATGACCAAAGAATCATTAACAATGTTCAGATGCACTTCTTGAGGATTCTTGAGTGGTCGATATGCTGGGAAGGCAAATTTGAATAGGGTTGAAAGAGGAACCATATCTGTGAAAGAATCGACGGGTCCAAACAGTGGGTGCTTGGACAAAAACTTGATCAACAACTTTGTTGGAGCATTGTAGAAGGAATGCTCTTCGAACACAGCCCTGAAATTGCTTGAGGAAATCGTATGCATTGGATGTCTTGAAGCAGAGTCTGAACCAGTAGGGTTTGTTGATCCAGATGCCTTGGAGTGTTTCTTGGAGATGTTGGATTTCACCATTGTAGGAGGTTGAAGAAGATTTGCAAGAGAAAAACAGAGTGCAAGAAAAAGGTTTGAAGTTCAGAAAGCGTAAACTTTTCCTGGGGAAGAAGAAGGGGTTTTATAGTGGCTTATTGGAGTGGGAAAAGATTTTACCCTAAGTGAATTTAGGTAAAACGTTTGGGTGTTTTTCTTGGATTAAGAGAGATAATCTCAGCCACAGATTAAGAAAAAGTATTAAATCTATATTTTTGAGATTTACCAAAAAGGGTTTGCATTTAATGAAGTGTCAGGATCAAAACCGACGTCTAGAGAACGTGTGGTGAGGGAGAGATTAATCCGTTGGGTAAAGGGAAGTTGTAAAGGATTAGACGATTTAGGGTAATAGGAAGAGACAGATTAAAAAGGATTTGATTTTGGGAAATCTCTCTCTTTGTCATCATACCTAAAATAGGTCTAACACGAGGTTTATTCAAAAAGAATGAGATAGTTACACAAAGAATGTTTTTTTCAATGTTTTCTCTATTTAATGAAGGATCATTAAATAACACACCATGATTTTTTTTTAAATAAATGTAACAAATTGAAAATTAATTAAGGCGACTGCAGATTGAGAAAATGATTGCGGATTGAAAACTTCATTGCAGATGGATCATTCGCCATCGGATGGATGATTGCGGTAGAAGAACGTAGAGGATGTAACACTCGTGTTTCTAGCCTAGGCATTTATATTGAGTTGATAGTCTAGGTTAACCTTTGTAACTCATTTTGAAGAAATGAAAAGGAATTATGTGAATATTATGTGAATTATGTGTTTTCTGCTTAATTATTACGGTTTAATTAATTAAGAATAAAAATAAGCGTCAAAATTAAAGTGTGAGATAAGCGCGATATCTTTACATAAATTTGTAAAAACAAGTATTTCGGGGATATAAAGAATACCAAAATCCGAGTTATAACGAAGAAGTTATGACCTGTCGAAGTTTCGCGACAAAACCGACACGGTGCTGAATGTCGTAAAAAGTGAGTTTTTGATAAACTACTTTTTAGCCTTAGTAATCTAAACGAAAGTCGTAGTATTCGTCAAACCGAGAAGTTTAATAAAAAGAACGCCCAAATCTGACTTCCTAAGAGGAAGTTATGATTTTTCGAAGTTTCAACTTAGCAGTAGACAGCTAAAAACTCGAATTTTAGATCGAGCGATTTTTAGCCGACACAACCTAAACCAGAATTGGAGTTCTCGTCATTAGCAGCACAACGCTAAAAAGTCTGACGAAAACGGACGTCGGATTAAGAAGTTATGAATTTTTAACGGATTTCCTGTCCCGGTCTGTTAAAAATAATAATTAAAAAATTAATTCAAAATTAGCCGATGATGTCTAAACAGAAGTTGTAGAGCCTAATTTTAGCTACGAGTGCATATGAAGAACGTCAAAAACGGAGCTCGTATGCGAAAGTTATGTATTTTAGAAGTTTTGGTGCGAAAATCGAGAAAATTCGCATAGTAACACTTTGTCACGTCACCCTCGCTGAAAGAGTGCCACGTGTCCTTCTGAGTCACCGAGCTGCTGAGTCATGCGAAGCCACGCGTCGGATCCTGATTCGACCGAGGAGGAGGCCCAATCCGAAGCAGCAAGCTCTTCCAGCCGAAGCTTCGCCCTGCTGCCGTGTGTGGTTGGGAGGAATAACCACGAGGGTAGAGTGGAGAGAAATGGGTGCAAGTATAAGGACTTTATGACTTGCAAGCCATCGAGCTTCACTGGAAAGGAAGATCCCGTTGGAGTAATGGACTGGATCTCATAAATGTAGTTGGCTTTCATGACTTGTGATTGCCAAGGCAAGTTACAAACTACCTTTGCAGTACCTCAGTTCAGGGGTAGTGTTGCTCGTTGGTGGAGCAATTTGGGGAAAACCCTAAGCCCTAATAAGCCACTGCAATTAACTTGGGCAGAGTTCTTAGTGCACTTCAAGCGCAAGTACTGCTCGGCCCAAAATGTACTTGAGTTAGAAAACTAATTTCTAATGTTGCAGAAGGGGAGTATGACCGTTGACGAATATACGAATAACCTCACAGACAAAATGGAGTTTGCTTTGCGTATTGTCCCAGATGAGTTGGCAAAAATAGACAGGTATGCAAAGGGACTTCCATGGAAGTACGCGGTGCCAGTACGTCAGACACTTACTTTGGAGGCAGCTATCTGGGTTGCCAAGTCTGTTGAAGATATGATAAAAGGGAGAGGCGCCAGCAAGGTTGAATTTGGCGAAAAGAGAAAGTTTGAAGGAACTTCAGGTTCCAATTAAAGAACAAATTCTCGAAGACTGGTTCGAGAAAGTTTGGAGGAGGAGCCGAAGCCAAGTGGTGTGACAAGTGTAAGACGAAACATGCTGGGAAGTGAAGCGTGGAAGTCACTTGTGACAAATGTGGAAAGCCTGGGCATTATGCCAATGAATGCACCTTCAATAAGAACATATGTTTTGGGGTGTAATGAAGAAGGGCATATTTTGAGGGATTGCCCGAAGAAGAAGGACGCAGCAAAACCCAATCTACCACCAAAGCCGAAGACGAGAGCCTTTCAGATGACACTCGAAGCTGCGAAAGAAGAAGCCGATGTCGCTTCAGGTACCTTTCTAGTAAACAAACTGCCTACCCAAATTTTGTTTGATTCTAGAGCCAATTACTCCTTTATATCACATGAATTTGGTAGAAAGCTAGCTTTGCCTGTAGATATGCTAGTAATGCTATAATAGTCGAGATTGCTAGTGGCAAGTTTGTATCTGTTAGCCATCGTATGAAAAACATCCTCATTGACTTGGATTGGAATAAGTTCCAAGAGGAATTATTGCCTATCGAGTTAAATGGATTTGACATAGTTTTAGGAATGGATTGGCTTAGCGCCAACGATGCAGAAAAATTATGTAGAAACAAGATAGTAAAAGTAAACCCGCCAGGGAAAGAGTCGTTTATGGTGTATGGAGACAAACGCAGAGTAAATTCTGGAATCATTTCCCTAATGAAAGCCAGAAAGTGTTTGGCCAAGGGATGTACATCATATATAGCGTTCGTGATAGATGCTAAGAAGGAGAAGAAGGAGGTGCAGGATATTCCGGTGGTGTGTGATTATCCAGAAGTCTTTCCCGAAGATCTTCCTGAATTGCCCCCTGATAGAGAAGTAGAATTTCGTGTCGACTTGTTACCAGGAACGATGCCGATAGCAAAAGCACCATATCGATTAGCACCAACGGAAATGAAAGAACTTATGACACAACTCCAGGAGTTAATCGACAAAGGTTTCATTCGACCTAGTTCATCGCCCTGGGGAGCCCCTGTGTTATTTGTAAAGAAGAAAGACGGGAGCATGAGAATGTGCATCGATTACAGAGAGTTGAACAAAGTGACGATAAAGAACAAGTACCCGTTGCCATGGATCGACGACCTATTCGACAAGTTACAGGGTTCGAGCTATTTCTCGAAGATCGATCTTTGTTCGGGATACCATCAACTAAAGGTGAGAGAGCAGGATATCGAAAAGAGTGCGTTTAGAACGAGATATGGACGCTATGAATTTTTGGTTATGTCGTTCGGAATAACCAATGCCGCAGCAGTTTTAATGGATTTGATGAATAGGGTTTGTAAACCATTCTTAGATAAATCTTTGATAGTATTCATAGACGATATCTTGATTTATACGAAAAGCAAGCAGGAGCATGAAAAGCATCTGCGTGAAGTGCTAGAAGTCTTGAAAAAGGAGAAGTTGTATGCAAAGTTCTCCAAATGTGAATTTTGGATTCAAGAAGTCCAATTTTTAGGTCATGTGGTTAACCAAGAAGGAATAATGGTTGACCCATCAAAGATTGAAGCTGTAATGAAGTGGGAACAACCAAAAAGCCCTACGGAGATTCGAAGCTTTTTAGGATTAGCTGGATATTACCGAAGGTTTATCCAAGGCTTTTCTTCGATTGCTACTCCATTAACAGCTTTGACCCACAAAGGAGCTACTTATGCTTGGAATGAGAAGCATAAGGAAGCCTTTGAGAAGTTGAAGAAGAGATTGTGTGAAGGACCGATTCTTTCGTTGCCTGAAGGAGTTTTTTGACTTCGCAGTTTATAGCGATGCGTTTGGAGTTGGGTTAGGTTGTGTTCTGACCCAAACAGATAAAGTGATAGCGTATGCATTGAGGCAGTTGAAGGAACATGAAAAGAACTACCCCACTCATGATCTGGAGTTGGCAGAGGTAGTATTTGCCTTAAAGATATGGAGGCATTATCTTTATAGCACAAAGTGAAAACTTTTCACTGATCATAAGAGTCTCCAATATCTCTTTAATCAGAAAGAGTTGAACATGAGGCAACGACGCTGGCTAGTGTTACTCTAGGACTACGACTGTGAGATACTTTACCACCCTGGTAAAGAAAATGTTGTTGCGGATGCTCTCAGTCGGAAGGTAAACCTTGAAAAGAAAAGTCCAAGAGCGTTGATAATTGAAGTTGTCTCAAAAATTGTCGAAAGTATAAAGAAAGCTCAAGAGGAAGCTTTAGAGAAAAGTGACCGAAAGGAAGAACGTTTGGGCAAAACGTTAGTGTTCGGTACAAACAACCAAGGGTTGAAGGTATTCCAAGATAGGATTTGGGTACCTTGGACCGGCAGTACAAAAATGTATAGGGATCTAAAACCCTATTATTGGTGGCCGACGATGAAGCTCGATGTTGCTAAGTATTTGGCCGAGTGTGTAACTTGTGATAGGGTTAAGGCACAACATCAGAAACCGTATGGGAGTTTAGAACCTTTACCCGTACCCATGGGTAAATGGGAAGACACCACCATGGATTTTGTGACTAAACTGCCCAAAACAAGGAATGGTCACAACATGATTTGGGTGGTCGTTGATCGTTTCACTAAGAGTGCGCATTTCATAGTAGCCAAAGAGAAATGGTCTATGGATAAACTTGCGAATTCTTACGTGAAGGAAATTGTGAGGCTTCACGGTGTTCCGCTAACGATTGTATCCAATCGTGACAGCCGTTTTACCTCGAGATTTTGGAGGAGTCTACAAGAGGAATTAGGTACCAAGTTGTGTTTGAGTACAGCTTACCATCCGCAAACCGATGGTCAGAGCGAACGAACGATTCAAACATTGGAGGATATCCTGAGAGCATGTACCCTAGAATTCCAAGGTAACTGGGATGAACACTCACCTCTAGTAGAATTCTCCTATAATAATAGTTTCCACTCAAGCATCAAGATGGCACCTTATCACTCTTTGTATGGGGAGAAGTTGTGAACAACATCATGTTGGCTGGAAGCTTGGGAATGCAGTTTATGGGACCTGAAATAGTCCATCAGACTGCTGAAAAGTTGAAAGTGATAAGGGAAAGGATGTTAGCTGCTCAAGATCAACAAAAGAGTTATGCTGACAAGAAAAGACAACCGATATCCTTTGATGTTGGAGATTCGGTTTTACTTAAAGTCTCGCCGTGGAAGGGACTTATAAGATTTGGTAAGAGAGGGAAGTTGAGTCCAAGATTTATTGGACCATTTAAAGTTCTTTAGAGGATCGGGAATCAAGCTTAGAAGCTAGAGTTACCGGAAGAACTGGAAGATATTCATAACACCTTTCATGTGTGTTATTTGAGAAAGTTCACATGAGATGTGCCCGACATAATTCTGATTTTTGAGTTAAGGTTGGATGAAAACAAGTGGTTGATCGAAGAACCTGAGGCAATCGTTGACCGTAAGACTATGAAGTTGCGACGCAAGATGGCCGATTTAGTGCTTGTGCATTGGAAATAGAAGGGGACCTGCAAGCCTTCTCGGGCAGAAATGAATAATTGCCATTTTCACCCCTTTCTTCATCCTTTCTTCATGTTAACCTTCCCCAAAGCCCCGGTATCGATTTTAAACCCCGGAATACTCCACGAAGTGCCCGTGAAGCCCGGAAAATTTATCTTTTCGGTTTCGAAGCCCGACTTTTGTAGAGCCCGGTTTCTCAATAAAACTCCCGGTTTTATTTGAAACTATCGTTTTAGGAAACGAATTGTTGGCCGATTTTCATCAAAACATGTGAGTGTGTAGTTACTTTCAATTTACACATAGATATGAATTATTTACCTTGAAATACGTGTTATGTGTAAATATGTTAATTGTTTATTTAAGGTGACTGTTGAATTGATGTTTTATAAAAGTTTTAAACTGTATATGTTTTTTATCTACAAAATATGTTGGGTAGAACATGGGTAGATGAAATAGTTGATGTGTGTTAAAAAGGTGAGAGGCCTCGATGTTGTTGTTGTTGTTGTTGTTGTCATCTAGCGGAGTATAGATGACGACCGTGGACATTTCTAGACAGTTCAGTGGAACACTAGCAGGTTCGCAACTTGTAGGTGTTGATGAATTAAATGTTCATTGGTGTACTTCATCCCCCTCATGGTTGCCTTTAGGACATGTATGGCTGAGGAAACCTCTTAGCAGTAGTGTCCATCCCGATGATATTCCTTAGACTAGGTCCCTTGTGACAGGTGTTTAGGGACGTAAAGTGACGACAATGGGAATTGGTAATCAGGGTTATTGTTGATTGGTGAACTTAATAAGTATATTAATGTGGGATGAAAACCCTATATGCTCACCAGGCTCCCAAGCTTCACCCACTCAGTTTTATGATTACATGTAGTGGACCCCGAGCATAGTTGGAGGACGATGAGAGATTTTTGGATTATAGGCCAGTAGTTGTAAATAACTGTTGAAAGGCTTATAATCTCTTGTTTATGCTTTTGATCTGTATCGGAACATGACATCCCGAGGTTTTGATATGAAATTAAAGAAGGTTTTGATAAACTTTTATCATGTTTTGTTTTGGGAACAAATTCCGCAACATCTTTTAAAAAGATTTCTCTGATTTTATTTTAAAAAGCATAAATTAAATTGGTCTTTTCTGGCCGAGAAATTAGGGGATGTCACAGAGGAGCACTTGAACAAAGATTAGAATTAACAAAAATAAGGACCATTGAAATATAAGTATGATATATGGTTGCGGTACATAGGATATAGCAAAACCATCTACGATAGATAACTTCACCTAGGACCACAACAGAGACCAAGGATGGTCTCCTGTACCTATTAATCCAAAAATAATTGTGGGTCCGGATTCATCATTCCTAAGATTTGTAAGAAACTATTGATTTTGGAAGAGTCAAGTGCCTTTGTGAATACATCAACAATCTCTTCACGAGTATGGACAAAAATTAGTTCAATGTTACCTTTCAGGATGTGGTCTTTGATGAGTGATACCATAGTTCAATGTGCTTGGTCTTGGAGTGTTGAATAGGATTGTGAGAAATCGCTATTGCACTTTCAGAGTCACAATAGATTGGTATCCAAAGCGTTCTGTATACGTAGTCCGATAGTTGTGTTTTCATCCATAAGACTTGAGATCAACAACTGGTTGCGGCCACATATTCAGCTTCTGCGGTAGACAATGATACACAATTTTGTTTCCTTGATGACCAGCAGATGAGTCTTCCACCCAGAAATTGACATCCACCTAAGGTGCTTTTACGATCAAGTTTACATCCGACATGATCCGCATCTTTGAATGCTTGAAGGCTGAAGTCGTTTCCTGCGGGGTACCATAATCCAAGAGTTTTGCTACCCTTCAAGTACCGTAGGATTTGCTTGCTTGCGGTCATGTGTGACATTTTTGGGTCAGCCTGGTACCTTGTGCATACACCCGTTGCAAGGACTATATCTGGTCAGCTTGCGGTGAGGTACATCAAAGAGCCAACAATACCTCTATAAGTCTTGTGATCAACAGATTCGGCTAAGGGATCAGCAAATATCATATATTCGAAGGTTGTCGGCACTTTAGCCGAAGAACAGTTGTCCATTAAATATTTCTTTGAGGGACTTGTTTCACTTGAAGTCCCAGAAAGAAGTTAATCTCTCTATTCATGCTCATTTGGAACTTCGTGGTCATGAGCTTAGCATATTCATTCACCGTATTTTGATCAGTTGAGCCGAAAATGATATCATCCACATATATTTGTACAAGCATTAGATGATCATCATTTGATTTTCTAAATAAGGTGGGATCAGTCACTCCTCCTTTGTATCCGGACGAGACAAGAAATTCAAAGATAGTCTCGTACCATGCTCTTGGGCTTGTTTTAGACCGTAGACTGCTTTTTCAAGCTTGTAGCAGTGGTTTGAGAATTCAAGACTTTTGAAGCCCGAAGGTTGGTGAAGATAAACCTCCTCTTTTAATTTGTTGTTGGGAAAAACACTTTTCACATCCATTTGATGAACTTTGATATTTTGTGCACTGTATATGCTAAGAAGATCTGTATGGCTTCCATTCGTGCTACCGGAGCATACATTTCATCATAGTCAATGCCTTAAGTTGGCTATATCCATTGGCAACAAGTCTTTCCTTATTTCTAACGACCGCATCAAATTCATCCAACTTATTTTTGTACACCCATCTAGTGCCAACAATGGTGTGGCCTTGCGGTTTTGGAACAAGCTGCCATACGTTGTTACTTTTGAATTCTTATAGCTCTTCTTGCATTGTGAATATCCAATCTGGTTCAAGTAATGCTTTTATGATCGTCCGGGGTTCGACCAAGGACAGAAACGTTGCATAGTGACAGTGATCGGATAAGTCCTTGGAAGATCGAGTCTGGATTCTTATGGATGGGTTGCCGATGATTTTACCTGGTGGGTGGTCTCTCGTCTATACATGTAAACGGGGTTGCAAATGATCAATAGTTGTGGTGGAGGGGATGTCTTCAATATTAGAAGACTCTGCGGTTAGAGACGACAGCTCCTCCTGGACTTGAGAACATCCTGCTGAATTGTCTTGAACTGGGAAGGAGGGATCAAAGTTTTCTTGGGCAGATGGTGAGGGTTCCTCCTAGAGTGTAGAAGGTAGTTCGCCTTGAACCTGCGAAGGTTCCCCCTGGATTGCAGATAGGAGTGATATAATCCTTGAATCGGTTCTTGTGTAAATGTTTTCTATGTTTTCATCATCCAAATCTGAAGAAACGTTTGATGGTTGAAACTCTCTGCGGATTGGAGCTACATCTTCTAGTACTGGAACCTCGATGGTTGTTGTATGGTCCGGAGTTGAGTTTTCCCCCTCAACCGGCGAGATGGAAGTATTTAGTGATACTTCTTCGGACAATGTTGGACTAGATACATCATCATGCTGCTGGTGAGCTTCTAGAGACACAAGAACTTCGGATAACTTGGTTGTATCAAACAGATCGAAGAGATTGTCATAGTTTACTTCAACTAGGTTTAATGGACCCGAAGAGGCAGGAATATCACTTTCTAGAATTGTTGTGGTTTCGGTTGATAGAGTTGTTTTGTGGATGTGATAGTCATCAAGTTTGACATCGAAGCTTTCAATTATCAACCTTGTGCGTCCAATAAGAACTCGATAAGCAACATTATTAGTGGAGTAGCCATGGAAGATGCCTTCATCAGACTTTGGTGCAAATTTGTAGAGGTGGTCTCTGTTGTTCATTACGAAGCATCTACATCCAAATATATGAAAGAATCATACATTTGGCTTGCTGTTGAGGTGGTCTCTGTTGTTCGATTTTCTACACAACATGTTGTGGCCAGTGCTTCGGCCCAGAAGTAGATAGGAAGGTGTGCAAAGTTGGGAATAGATCTGGCAGCTTCTACTGGAGTGCGGTTCCTTTGTTCTACTACCCTATTTTGTTGTGGTGTGTAAGGAGCTGAGAAGTTGTGAGTAATCCCTTTTGAAACCAAGAAACTATTCAGAAGATTGTTAGTAAACTCGATTCCATTATTACTTTGGATACGTCTAACTGGTAACTTGATATGACGTTCAATTTCCTTGATGTAGTTGATCAACACCTGCGGTGTTTCTGACTTGACTCGAAGAAAGAAGACCCATGTGAAACGCGTAAAGTCATCCGCTATAACCAGTATGTATTTTTTGTGATGAAGACAGGCTACGGTAGATGGACCGCAAAGATCAATGTGTAAGAGTTCCAGTGGTTCAGAAAGTGAGGAGTCAATCACCGTGGAGTGACTTGCCTTGAATTGTTTTCCACACTCTCATGCAGTACAGAGAGTATCATTGATGAACTTGAGGATTGGAAGACTTGTGACAAGTTCTCCGGGTACCAAATTGTTTATGTATCTGAAGTTGAGATGAGCGAGCTTGCGATGATATAGCTAGCTGACTTTGGATATTGCTTGGGATAGGAAGCATAACTGTGTTTTGCCTATGATCAGAGATACATCCAGAGGATAGATAGAACCTTCGGATCTGGACTTGATCAGACAAGTGCTCCTATCGCTTGTCATTACATAACAAAATTGGTAATCAAATTCAACACGATTGCCTACTTTACATTGTTGACCAACACTGATGAGATTGTGTTTAAGGCCTTCTACATAAGCAATCTTTTGAATAGAGAAGTTTCCCGTAGTGAGAACACCATAACCTCAGATTATCCCACTCGCATTGTTCCTGAATGTGACATCTCCACTGTTGCAAATTGGCCTGAAATCTCGAAGGTATTCTAACCTTCCCGTCATGTGCAAGGAGCAGGTACTGTCGATTAACCATTCTTCTTCTTGTTCCTGTTTGCACAAGGCCTGAAAATTACACGGTTAGTTTAGGCATCCAAACTAATTTGGATCCTGGGACAACAAATGAGTTTTTTGATTGATGCATGAAACGAGGTAGCAAGGACTGGTTTCATGTCAACTTTTAATCCTAGTCCTAGGTGTTTTTGAGTTTTTGGAGTGTTGTGCCATTTTGAAAAGTTACGAGGTTTCTGAAAATGATCAGTTTTGACATGAGATAACCATTTTTGAAAACTACATTGACATTGACAAGCTGAAATTTTGTCTTTGGTTTTGGCACTTTGTTTGGTCAGCGGTCGGAAGGATGTAGTAGATTTGTGAGTAGTCTGAGGTTTGTAGGATCTGACATGTGTGCTGTTGGAATTTGAAAAAGTTTATTTTGAAGAAGATTTAGCATGTGAAGATACCTTGGACCTTTTTCTAGGATTTGGTAAAACGCCCTTCCACTTGTTGAAATTTTGATGTGATTTTAAAAGTGTTGGAGTGGGTAAGATACCCTTCCATTTTGGATCATCTAAGGAATAGATTTGAAAAGCATTGCTTCGAAAAGACCTTTGTTTCTTTTGGGTTTTGTCAGATGAGTTAGGAATGGATGTTGAAACTGCACATTCCTTTTTGCATGCTTTCTTGATGGGAGAGTTTTTCGAAAAATAGTGAGCTAAAATAAACTTTTCTGGACTCTTAGATTTTGGAAATCTGATATGTCTTTTATTTTTAGAAAAGGTTTGTCTATTTGTGCCTCAAGATCGAATATCTGAAAGCCTTTTTTGCGAAAGTTTTTGGAGAACCACAATCATTAGTGTTCAATTGTGGTTTCTTGGAAACCTTTGAAAAATTTTGAAAACGAGGGCTTGACTCATCAGAACTTGAAGATTCAGGGTTTTGAGAGTATTGACCTACTTCAAAGTTTTCTATGGGTAGTTCATGATGAATTGGCTGAAGAGTCACGGAGCTTCTTATTGTGGACTTTGGTAAGGAAGACATAGCTACCGTAGCGTAAGTCTGAGTTGTGACTGGAGTGGGATTTTTCTAAGGATCATGACTGTAGTGACGGGCACTTCGGTCTAAGGAGAAAGGTGGAAAGTCATGTAAGACTTCCGGACTTTCTATGACAATTTCTTCATCAAAAACAGATGAGGTCTGAGAATTTGAGTTGATTGTGCCACAAATAGGAGTTTGATCACCTGAGTGATCCAAAACCTTAGGCACAATTTCCTCAATGACAAAATTATTACTTAGATTATGAAGTCTACTGTAGTGGGTTCTGATATCTTCGGGAAAAGTCTTGTCATTGACAGGAAAATGAAATTCTCGATCCGGAGGGACATAAAGTTGATCTTTGTTAAACTGGGGTGATGAATCCTCTGCGGTAGGATATCCATTGGACCAACCCCAATTGTATGTATTGTCCATAGTTCCATTATTAACCAAATTTTCAATAGCTTGACTTTCATTGAACAATTTTTCTATTAATAAATTTAAGCGTACCATCTCACTTTGAGCTAAATCTCTTTGGATCAAAGCTATCTTTAGTTATGTTTCACTCAACATTGTTGCATCTTTTTCTAACTCTAAATCTCTTTCTAACATGGCCATTTTGAGTCTTTTGTTGTCCAATCGTCCTCTCACATGAAACATCTCTTTGGATGCTATGTTCTTCTCATCTAAGGCTTTGTTGTAGTCTGTAAGGACGACATCACATGTGTTATTAGGATTGTCTATGAAAGGTTGACAGTCATGCATGTTATAGTTTAGAGTTTGGATCATAAGTTTTACCTGTTCGATGATGCTTAGAGTTCCATCATTTGCCATGTGGCAGTAATTCCTTTCCAATTTTGTAGACCCATCATCATCAATAGTTGCTAGCATGCAGATCTTGCCTTTTCCTTTGATATTGCTGATGGTTTCATCTTCATCTTCGGATGACCAAACTTGATGGTCTCTTTTGACATGGGCCACATATGCCCTAGCCTTTTCCTTTTCCTCCAATTGTTGACCCATTATAAGGTAGAATGCTCTATCTTTCACAAAATTATCTTTGCAATCCTTTGCAAAATGATTCTCTTTGTTGTACTTGTGACATATTACAACATCACTTTTGTCTTATGAAGGAGTACCAGAGTCAGAGGTTTCAATGGAATGCGGTGCCTCCTTTGGGTGAGTGTTTTGAGATTGTGGTGGCGGGTGAGAACTTTTAGGATAATGAGAGTGATTGTTTTGTGGGTTGAAGTTACGATTGAAAGGAGGTTTGCTCAATTGTTGATTCTTGCGAAAAGAGGGAGGTGGTAGCCAGTTGAACTGTTTACTAACAAGAGCAATATCCTTCTGAAATTCCTCTTCATCATCATACGCTTAGTCAGCTTCGTACGTCTGCGGTGTAGTGTCATACGAGGCAAAGTAAGATTGATTATGAGGAGCTGGTGCTACAAGAGCAAGTGGTCCTCCGAAGTCAGCACAATCTTTGAGTACAGTGGATTCTTGTGCTTGTAATTCCCCATAGAGCTTGTAGAGAGACAGGGAATGAATCTTTCTATCTCCTTGAACTATCATCTTAGTAGTAGTCCAATGTCTTCCCAAACCATTGAGAAATTTAAGGTTTGTTTCATGGTTACTGCGGATGGTGCCAACATTTGATAACTTAGTGACTATTAGATTGACCCTTTTGATAGAGTCTTCTAAACTTTTTCCAGTATGAGCTTTGAAGTTGTTGAATTCATTGAGTGCAGTTGTAAGCTTCTTATCTTGAGCTTGTTCTTAGCCTTCATACAAGTTCTTGAGAGCATCCCATATCTCTTTTGCTGATTTACAATTTATTATAATGTCGAAGTTGTCAGGAGCAACTCCATAAGAGATTTCATAAAAAGCAATATCATCATTTTCCATTTTATCAAGATAATCTTTGGTGGGACGGTTCATGACTGGTTGTCCTCCTCCTAGTCTGGTTGTGGCGCTATAAGTTTGTACAGGTGTAAGAACAGGGACAGATGGTCCTTCTTCAACAGATAGCCATACATCTCCACCAAGTCTCCTTAAGTATCTTTCCATTCTTTAAGACTAGTGATGGTACTCATCTGCCACCAATATTGGAGCTCGATTTGAACCACCAACACCGTTGGAAATATTCAGAGAAAGTGGTTGTTCCATTCTTCCTTTTTTTGTGTGTTTTTTTTTTGTTTTAAGAAATGAGCTTTAGTGGTATATAAGGCCCTTTGAAAATCAGAGTTTTGTTTTTCAAAAAGCAACCACTACTGCTCTGATACCAATTGTTGAGAGGAAAACCTGAGACACACTTGAACAAACATTACAACAAGTATAGTTGTGGAATTAATTAATCTCAAAGGATCTAAACGCTCAACAATAATAAGTAAAGGAGTTAGATAGTTAGATAGTTAGTTGCGGAAATGTAAGGAAGCGTAAATGACAGCAGGTGATATATCAAGTAAACACATAAGTTGATTCATAACATGGAATGCATTCAATTAAACCAAGTTAGTGAGTGAGATCAATCCTAGTGATAAAGTCACGAATGACTTGCTCCAAAGAGAAGTAATTTTCAGTTGGGTTCGAGAGGATTTAGAGAGTAAGAAAGATATGAGATGCGTAAGAGAAATCTAATTGATATACTTGAAGATAATTCAGATTGATAGATGTGAATGACTGATTATAAACTGTGAAAGAATGAGCTTCATATATAGAGACTCAAGAGTTACATTTGATCCACTCTCTAAGAGTATTCATGCAAGGCATACTGGACAATAGAGAGTATTACTGAAAAGATAGATAAAATTAAACTAACTAAAGTAAGTAAGACTGTGGTTGGATAGATGACTTCGGATGAGGCTGTTGATGAGAGCTTGACTACGGATCCTTGTGGGCTGCGGTAGACTAAGTTAAGAGGTTCACTTCATGTTTCAACACCATATGCTTTCGTATGGAAGGATCTTCACTTTAGAAGATCATCATGAAGGATCCATGATTGGGTTAACTTAGTAAGCTTTGGGGGTGATTACATCTTAGGAATCATATGTACATCACTCCATCATGGTAAATAACTGAGGAAACTTTTGTTCGTAATATGGTAATGTTACTAGTCTTGCATATTTTTGGGGGACTGTCCCAATATATTAATTTTGTACTTCTTAGTAACTTACTAGGGAAAATCCCAATTTAAGGTAATATGTTAGTGTAAATTTCTAGGGAAAATCCTAAACGGTATGACAACATGAAAAATATTATAAACCTTAGGTATTTTCTGGGGAAGTTGTTGAGAGACAAAATTTGAACAAAAGTTGATCAAAATATTAGTACAAGATAATAAGTGACAGCAAGTTATATCAAGCATACACCAAGTTAATTCATAACAGTCATTGCATGCATACACAATTTAATAAATGTGATCAACTTAAGGTGCGGAGGAACTTCGGGAAATCAGTTAAGATAGAATAGAGATGAATGGTCTTTATATTTCGATAATAGTTCTGGAAGTTGGTAATGTTACATGAAGAGCGAAAATTTATTTATAGTGTCCCTAAAAGGTACATTGGAAATAATCAAATACTATTCTACTAAATTTAGTGACCACGCAAGGTTTATTGACAAAACAAAGTAAACACGCTAAGTCAATACAATAACTTGAATGTCTTCATTCATCATTCATCTCTATGGTAGACGTTGCAGTTGCGGTTCACGAAAAGATCTTCTCCAACTTCGGCTGTTAACTACTTCTTCGGTAGCAACACCAATCCAGACTACGTTTCCTTAGCTAAAGAGGGTCACTTTTTGTATCAACAGAAGATCCCAAATTGTATAATAATATGAACATGTTATAAACCTTAAGTATTTTATTGGAAAGATCTCAACTTGAGATAACATGTCAGTGTTATTAAAGTTTTATTAAACTTTAGGATCTTAACTTGTGTTCCAAAATAATAGGGTTTTCAAGTCACTACAACATGAAATGATCCCCTTAGTCACATCCCACAATAAGTTTATGTGTGTCCAAGCATGGTTTAGAAACCTTAACTCATATAAAAGAGATACTTAACTCGTTAAACCTCAATAGGGATTAAGTACCCTTAGTCTCAGGAGAGACGATTAGTCTCTTTTCGTACTTATCTAGATAAGTACCTATTGCAATCATCAAGACTATGTATCTATTAGGATCCTTGAATGCTAGGATTCTCGAATGTCAGGATCATCAAAATATCAGGATCCCTACCTGTTAGGATCCTTGAATGTATTATTCTTTTCATAAGAATCGCAATGAAGGAAGTTCTTCAAGTGCTTTATTTTTGAAACGAAAAGAATCAGTTCATTCACCCTGGAGACCTGAAGTGGTTTGCGGTACTTATCATTTTAAAAAGTATGGCGGGTTTGGGTTCATCATTCCTTGCATTTCCAAAAGTACATTTAACTTTGTATCATCTAGTGCCTTAGTAAAACGTTAGCTATTTATTTGTGTGTGGGCCTAAAAATGAGTTCAATGTTACCTTTGGGGATATGCTCTTTAATGAAGTCATACCGTAGTTCAATGTGCTTCATCTTCGAGTGATGAATAGGATTATGAGAAATCTCTATTGCACTCTCTGAATCACAGTAGATGAGCACCCGCAACATCATGTAACCATATTCCATAAGTTGAGTCTTCATCCAAAGGACTTGGGAACAACAATTGGTTGCGGCGTCATTTTCCGCCTCTGTGGTAGACAAAGAAACACAATTTCGTTTCCTTGAAGACCATCTAACTAATCTTCCTCTTAATAACTGGCATCCACCAGAAGTGCTTTTATGATCTAATCTACACCCAACATGATCTGCATCTATGAATGCTTGAAGACTAAAGTCATTTCCCGCAGCATACCAAATACCCATGGCTTTGCTCCCTTTTAGATATCCGAATATTTGCTTGACTGTGGTCAAGTGTGACATTTTGGGATCAGCCTGGCACCGAGCACATAAACCCGTTGCAAATACAATATCTGGTCTGCTGGGAGTGAGGTACATCAACGATCTAATTGTTCCTCGGTATGTTTTTTAATCAAATGACTCACCGGTAGGGTTAGCTCAGATTTTATATCCAAAGGCCATCAGGATCATGGCTGAGGAGCAAT
This sequence comes from Lactuca sativa, assembly GCF_002870075.4. NCBI lineage: Eukaryota > Viridiplantae > Streptophyta > Magnoliopsida > Asterales > Asteraceae > Lactuca > Lactuca sativa. The sequence continues at coordinate 233,990,172 of NC_056627.2, read as the reverse complement.
TGTCCATCGAAAATTTCTTCAACAACTCAATGGCATATTTTTCTTGATGAATGAATATCGCGTTAGGGACCTGTTTAACTTGAAGTCCTAGAAAGAAGTTGATCTCTCTATTCATGCTTATTTGGAACTTGCTTGTCATGAGCCTTGCAAAATCATCCACCATACCCTGATTTGTTGATCCGAAAATGAAATAATCTACATATATTTGAACAAGCATCACGTGATTATCATTTTCTCGTCTAAATAACATGGGATCAATCACACCTCTTTTGTATCCTAAGGTGACAAGAAACTAAGAGAGAGTCTCATACCACACTCTGGGTGCCTGTTTAAGACCGTGTACTATTTTCTCCAGTTTGTAGCAGTGATTTGACAATTCTAGGCTTTCAAAGCCTGGAGGCTGTTGCAAGTATACTTCTTCCTTCATTTCTCCATTCAGAAAAGTACTTTTTACATCCATTTGTTTCACCTTGATGTTCTTGTGATCAACATACGCTAGGAAGATATGTATGGCTTCATTCTTGCTACGGGGGCATATGTTTCATCGTAGCCAACATTCTCAAGTTGACTATAACCCATAGTGACTAATTCAACTTTGTTTCTTACCACCGCACCAGATTCATCTAGCATGTTCTTATACACAATCTTGTACCAACGATTGTGTGACCTTTTAGTTTCGTTACTAATTTTCGTACTTCATTTAAACTCAACCAGCTCTTGAATTGAAATGATCCAGTCGAGTTCCAAAAGCGCTTCTTCTGTAGTTCTAGGCTCGACTGAAGACATGAATGCCACATAATGACAATGGTTATTTAAATCTGAAGAGGATCAAGTTTGAATACCTAAGGATAGGTTATTGATGATTTGACCTGGTGGGTGATATCTTATCCAAACATGTAGTAGGGATTGGTAATGGTCTATGGCTACGGTTAAAGGAATGTCCTCTAAGTCTGAGCACTCTACGGTAGAAGAAGGTAGTTCCCCTTCGCTTTGGAACAACTAGTTGATGAGTATTTGATTGTAGAAATGGGGCCTACAGTAGGTAAAGGAAGTTCCCCCTAGATTGATGAAAGAATTTCCCTCTGAATCATGGATGGTTCCCCCTGAATTGATGAGTGATGGACAATCCTTGGGTGCTATCTTGTGTCAATGTTTTTAGCGGCTTCATCATCATAGTCTTCAGATACGTTTGAGTGGATGGTTACTCTGCGGGTAGATTCTGCAGCAGTTTCTTCAATTACTAGAACCTCTGTGGTTGTCGCTTCCAAACAAACTGGTCTTTCCCCTCAACCAAAGAGGTGGAAGAATTGGGTGATGTTTATGCATATATGATTGGTCCATATACTTTTGCTTGTTGCTGTTGAGCTACCGGAGATACAAAAATATCTCAAAGATGAGATGTTTCTTTAAGATCGAAGAGGGTTTCATAGTTAATTTCTACTATGTTCAAAGGACCCGAACAAATGTGGATATCACTTTTCATGATGTACTTGGTTTCAATCAAAGGAGGAGTGTTGCGAGCGTAATACTCATGAAACTTAACATCAAAGGTTTTGACTATCAGTCTAGTACACCGTAAGAGAACCATGTATGCAACCTTATTGGTGGAGTAACTCAAGAATACGCCTTCATTAGACTTCGATGAAAATTTGTTAAGGTGATCCTTGTTGTTGATCACAAAACAACTGTAGACAAAAAATGCGAAAGTAGCGGATGTTGGGTTTGCGGTTGTTTAGACCTTCATAGGGATTCTTGTTGAGGCATTTGCAAATGGCGCTTCTATTTTGAAAAAAGCATGCAATTTGCACTACGTCCGCCCAGAACTATAGAGGAGGGATGGCAAAGTTTCACATCGATCTAGCGGTGTCGACCAATGTTCGATTTTTTTCGCTCTACTACTCCATTTTGTTAGGTGTGTAGGGTGCCGAGAAATTATGACTGATCCCCTTGGAAACTAAGAAGTTATTTAAGAGCTGGTTTGTAAATTCAGTTCCATTTTCACTTCTTATCCGTCTGACAGGTAGTTTGATCTAGAGCTCTATTTCTTTTATGAAGTTGATCATGAGCTACGGTGTATCTGATTTGAGTATCAAGAAGAAGACCCAAGTGAATCGAGTAAAGTCATCAACTATAACTATAATATATTTCTTGTGATGAAGACTAGCTATGGTAGATGAACCGTAGAGATCAATGTGAACTTGCTTTAAGGGTTCAAAAATCAAAGAATCTACTATCTGAGAATGGCTACCCTTTGTTTGTTTTCGAGAATCACAAGCTAAAAATAATGTATCATTGTTGTACTTCAGGATCGGTAAACCACGAACTAACTCTTCAGCTACCAGGTTGTCAATGTTTCTAAAGTTGAGGTGAGCTAGTTTGCAATGCCATAAGCAACTTACTTCGGATACTGCTTTGAACAGAAAACACAACTGTCTTTTGCCAATGATGAAAGAGACGTCCAGTGGGTACATTGTTCCTTCAGCTTGGGACTTGATCAAGCATGTGCTCCTATAACTCTTCACGATGTAGCTGTATTCATTGTCGAACTCAATTCAATGACCAACATTGCATAACTAACCCACACAGATCATATTATGCTTTAGACCCTCTACATAAGCAACTTTTTGAATAGTGATGGTCCGTGTAGTTAATATTCCAGGACCCCTGATTATTCCATTTGCATTGTTACCAAAAGTGACGTGTCCACTACTACTGATTGGCTTGAAATCTCAATTGTATTCCATCCTTCCAGTCATGTACAAGGAGCAGTCCCTATCGGTTAACCATTCCTCCTCTTGTTCCTCCTTGCACATTGCCTACAAAATCAGAGGGTTAGTTTGGGGGCCCAAACAAGTTTCAATCCACAAGTAACGTATGTCACTTTCCTACCAAATGCATGCACATGAGACTTATGAAAATGTTTATTTTCTTGCTTCAGTCCAAGTCCAGGAAGTTTTACTCCTTAGGAAAGTCACGAGTTGGGACATGACGTAAATCTTGAAGTGCATAAAAGCCAAATGTAAGTATCTTCTCGTTTAACCAAAAACCATATTTTGTCAAAGGTTCGGAAGGTGAAGTTTCTTTCTTGTGTCCGGTTCTTGAATGGTGTTGTGCTAGAGTATTCTTGGGATTTGAAAAAGATTTGTCACATAGCCTAAACTTTGACTTTGACTTGGTAACTGATTGAAGTGGTTTTGAAAGATTTGGAGTTGGCAAAATATCCTTAAAATTTACATCTGTTAAGGTATTTTGTAAAAATGACTTGACCTTATTTTTATGTTTTATATAAATGTTTTGAAAAGGTTTTGTTACTGATTGATCCTTTTTGCATGCTCCATCAACTACAATAGTTTTTGAAAGATTTTCTGTAGTGACGGGTTTTTCGGAGTTCCTTTTGTTTGAAGCTTTGACTGTATTTTTGAAAAATTTGTTCTTGCAATCAACTTCCCGCTTTTCACGTCGGGATCTGATTTGCTTTTGTAAAGCCAATTTTTCTTGAACTTTTCGTGAGACCACATCATTGACATTCAACTGAGGTTTTTTGGATTTTTGAGGTAAAATTTGAGGAGTTGACTAATCTGAACTGCACATTTAATGACTTTGAGAACATTGGCGATATTCAAAATTATTGATTGGTATTTCATGCAAGATAGGCTGAAGAGTGGTTGCGCAATGGACTAGGGTATGCGGTAGGGAAGATTGAACTGCCGAAAAATAAGTCAAGGGTAGCTTCTCATCGGGAGCCTCAGAATGCAGATTTTCGACTTTAGTTGCTGGAAATGGACTAGAAACATTACCCTAAACTGTTTTGGTACTTCAAAACTTGTTTAGATGGTGTAATGTCTTTGCTAATCCATTTACAACAACACGTTATCAAAATTACAAAGTTTTAAGTGTAATTTTGATTCATGCAAGTGTTCATGTTCATGTTCTTGATCTTATGATGTTTAGATGATCATAGGAATTGTTTGTAACCTATGTGGTAGATTAATTCTTGATCATTATGTGTTTTAATGGAGTCCATAACTTGTCCTCAAGTTATGGAAAACCAAAAGTCACTTTGCTTTAAAACCATTAAAAGAACACATGGGTTATAAAAATGAAGAGTCTTCATTTTTAATACCCGAATAAACTCATAAGTTACAAGAAATGAAAAGTTTTGAAAGTTTACAAAACTTGCCCTCAAGTTTTGGAACAAGTAAAGTCATGTTAAAACATTAGTTCCAACCCTTAGAATTTTAAAAGTTAAAATTCTTCTACCCTTATACTTATAATATTATAAGTTAATATATATATATATATATATATATATATATATATATATGTATGTATAAGATCAAAGTCGTCTTACCGTTAGTACGCCTCATTCACAAAGCCGGTGTATAAGGTGGGTATAAGATTGTTGCCTATAAAATGACAACTTAATGGGTGTCCACTCTCACCCACCGCTTGCTTGACTGGTGGAGGGTCGTTAGCCGAACGGGTAGGACAAGGACTTATAAATTCTCATTAAAAGTATGATTAATATTATAAATTAACTAAATGTTTTTATTAAATTCCCAATCTTAGTTACTTTAGGAAAAATGTGAATAAGTTTCTAATAAATGAAATTACACTTTACACTTTATTTAAGTCATTGGTGGAGCGTGTGTGGTTAACCAGCACACTAACTTGGACTTAACAAGGTAGGTAAAGGGTAACTTAAGGTTTATCATAGTATCGGTGAAGCGTGTATGGTTTACCGGCACATCCATTGAGTGATAAACTTTAAAGGTACCAAGTGATTTGCATGGTTACTTCACACCTCATTTTGTGATCCTCGGTATCCCAGTCACAAAACTTGGAGGGCACACTCGAGATTGAAACATGCCATTGAAAAGTTCATTGAATCTCAAAAGAATCTAGGAATTTCTAAGAACCAATCAAAAACCTAATATTTAATATTTCGGTTTTCGTGGTGGAAATAGGTGAATCGTCATTAACCTACCTTTCAAATATGTTATAGCTTGGATTATGTCACACCCCAAAACCAAGAACGGCGGAAATGTTCTGGGGCGGAGGACGTCATGTATAATATCAACAACAATGTAAAGTAGTAAACAAGCAACAACATCATCCATTGTATTAATAAAATAATTATTATACAATTGTATTCTGTCAAATTTTGATAAACACTAAAGCATAAATCAAAATGAAAGATAAGTCTTGAATAAGCTCCATCTTCCTTTCTCCTTGCATCGGTACCTGTCTATGATGACCTGAGGATACAAGTAATTTTGAAAGTGAGTATCAGCTTTGAAGCTAGTGAGATCATAAGTATTTAGTGTCTTAATTTGTATGTAAGAATTTGTAAGTGTAAGTATTGTAAGAATTTGTAAGTGTATATGAATTGTAAGCGTTTGAAAAACCCTAGAATCCCTATGATTCCTTCTAGTACGTGAAGGTGTCTTCTACCAAGACCTAACTGTTTTGTGTGTGTGTCTCTTGTAAGAGTATGTATTTTCCAAAGTATAACTATCATTATCCAAAAATATAGTTTGTACATTTATGTTTAAGTGAGGTTATCACTAAAAATATGTACTGGAAAAATTAACGTAGTACTAAATCGTAGCTCTAAAAGGACTACTACCGTACTAACTACCTCAAGCCGGATTTTAGGCAAAGGCACTATGTGATAAATTGCGCCATACTATCGACTGTAACAACGACATACGAATGGTCGTAATAACGGAATGACGTTTGGCACCCGTAGATCTGCAGATCCCACTGTAGCTGGCAGTAAGGTGTAGGATAGTCAATCCAGTATAGATCTATACACAAACTGATACTATGGACTGGTTACATCGACATAAGAATGGTCGAAATTAATGTATGACGTTTGGCACCCACAGACCTGCAGGTCCCGCTGTAGCTAGCAGCAAGGCGTAGGATAGTCAATCCATTATAGAATCTATACACAAACTCAACGCTCCCCCTTCAAGAGACTCTGGCCGCAACTCAAGTCATGAGGCTTTAAGTCATGCTCCGATTTAAATCACAGTAATTAACGCATTCTCGTATATGTAATGTAATGTGCTGTTCTAGATGTAGCGTAATGGACTGTTCTAGCAAGTATAGTACTGTAAGCGTTCTAGCAAGTATAGTAATGTAAGCGTTCTAGTATAAATGTATATGTTCTCGTCCTAGTATAGATGTATATGTAATGTACAGTAATGTTCTAGAAAGTATTGACTCATAAATGAACTGACTCATTGTATGATATCGCGTTCTAGTAATGGTTCTAGTATCTTCCTGAACTACCCATATGGTAGCTTACTAGTAATCTAAGTGGTACGTATGGACATGGATGTATACCCTTGCTACCCAAGGGCATAGGATGAAACTGGAAGGACCTTTTATGACTATATATGTACACATGATATATAACTAATCTTTAAACGACTTTCGGACGAATACCCAATATCCCACCAGACCACATCTCAAGGCGCGAAAAGGAAATAGGGTGGATAGTCTTCCTAAGTCTTTTAAACATTTCTTATATAACTATACATATAGAGGCATGCAATTTATAATATAAAAGCATAAATAAGTTTGGTAAAACATTTGAAACATAAATATTAGTTTAAGGAAAGATCGACTTGATGTCAATCTATAAAACAATTTGAAGGCATAAGTATGATAAAACAGTTTTGAGTAAGGAAACATTTGTTTGAAACACAGTTGTAAATAAGTTTGAAAGGTAATATACAGAGTAAGAAGTACAGTGTAATAAGTAGTTTGAAAACATATAAAATGTTTATAAAAATCATTTGAAGGAAAACTGTTTGGTAAAACGGCTAATGAGTAGCTAAATCTTTTGAATGCTGTATATTAATCACATGTGATTGATGTAATAAGTAATATAATCCTACTTACTAATCATATATAATTGACATAATAAGTAGCATGATTCTACTTGTATCCCCCCCCCATAAAACATTTAAAATAGTTTAAAACATTAGTTAAGGGGTATGAACTCACCTGCAGTAAGTGACTGGAATTGAACGGGCTGTTATCGTACGGAAGGATCAGACAAGTGCTTGGTGTCAAGTGAAGACTTAGACACACACAATGATCCTAATTACATATGAAGACATATGTATATAAATAATTAGAGATTTAATCACTAACTATACAAGTATAAACATTTAAGCGCGAGGACAACACTTTTGGTCAAGTGTTAGGAGGCTAATGGGTTGCAACAAAGGAGTGCAATGCCCCTAATGGAAGTATAAGGTCAAAAGACCATAATCATCGAGTTTACGGCCCAGGGAAGTAAGCTCCTGGCCGTAAACTCTCAACCAAGTCATGAAATGGAGTTTAGAAGTACTACAACCTTAGAGGGGAATTGTTTCTAGGCTTAACAAGAGTTTAAGGTACCATATTGACTCCTAAGGGGAGTTTACGGCCCAAAGACCCTTTTCCCTTGGAGTTTACGGCCGTAAACTCCCTTGGGAGGGTTCTTATTGTTCTTTCAAGTCTCCAACAATTCTAGGAACAAGTCTAGGCTTCAACACATGGCTTAAGGAAGGTTTAAGGCACTAAATGGAACCATTTGATGGAGTTTACGGCCATAGAACTCATTGGGCCGTAAACTCCCTCACACATGAGGTTCTAAGAATTTTAACTAGTCCAAAACTCATCTAGGTACTTGCCCTAAAATTCTCTTGGCCTAAGGAAGTGTCTAGGGTGTCCTTTGACCCCTTAATAGGAGTTTACGGCCCAAGAAATACTCTTGGCCGTAAACTCTTCAACACTTGAGCTTTTCATGAGTTTTCTAGGTCCTAAACACTTTAAGGTATTTGCCTAATAATGAAGACTAAGCCTTAGGAAGAGTTTGAAGGGATTTTGGCACTAAATCTTGGAGTTTACGGCCTAAGGAGCATCTTGGCCGTAAACTCCCTTCCAAAGTTGGTTTCTAATTGTTTTGTGGGTCTAAATCATGAGTTTAAGGCTTCTAGGTTCTTGTTCTAAGGCTAAAGGAACATTAGGCACTCATTTGTGCCCTTTACTTGAAGTTTACGGCCCAAGTGGTGGTTCCTTGGCCGTAAACTCCTCAAACTATGTGGTCTTGATTTGTTTCTAGCCTCTAATGTTCATACTTAAGGTCCTTAGCTAGATGCCTAACACGGAAATGGGACTAGGTGGCCTTTAGGCTTGATTTTGGAGTTTACTCCCCAAGAACGTTCTTGGGCGGTAAACTCCCGGATCTTGTACTTTGGACATGTAAATAATGTTATTAAGCATATAACAAGTATTAAAACACATCTATGAAAGTAGACTCACAATCTGGGATGAAAACCCGAAGATCTGTGAGAGAGAAATTGACTTTTCTCTATTTTGAATTTAACTAATGAACCAATTTGGTTAAGAATTCTATTTATAGTCCTGATTTTTTTGGCAGAGAATATTTTTATTCTCAGAATGGATTCTAATGACCTAGAGAAATGGAATTACAGTGTTGCATAAAATCCTAGTGCATCCACTCTCCTAATAACTCCTTAGGCGTAAAACCCTGAAAACTGCCAACTTATTCCATAAGTCTGAATTTTCACTGTAACTGCTCTACCTCTATTGGTTTGAAATGGTTTGATTTAGAATGGAAATTTCGGGTTGTCACATCATCCCCCTGTTAAAGGGAATTTCGTCCCGAAATTATAATTTAGGCAGGGAAGTATGCACGAATGATCGAGACGTGAGGAGGAAACTTCCTAATTGATTGGTTCTAGCGCACTTAAGTGAAATCGGGCTCTCGGTTGGTATCCCAACGAACCTTCACTAACTGGCGACGGCGTTTCTTCGTCCGCTTGACCTCTCGGTCGAGGGTCACTACGGTTCTGATATGAAGGCAAGGATCTCGACGAGTGGACTTGTAAGAGTCCAAAAGGAAATGTATGGTTTCACGATCGAGATGCGAAGAGTAGAATGTACGTTACTGAGTTCGCGGAGTAGGTCTAGTTTGTGCGAGGCACAAGACAGATTCTGATAAGAATCTCGGAGGTCCTGTCAAATTTGGATTTTGCTTTCCACGCTTTACGAAGCGTATTAAGCCATTCTCAGAGTGAGTTATCCTAAAGAACTTGGTCACTCACTCGGAATCTCCAAGGTTCCTTTTCTTGCGTAATCCAAGGCCACCCCTTGCTGGGTCAAAGTCGTACGAGTTTCCGTAGCTTGCAAGGAGTTCTGAATGAACTAAGGCGGTAGGTCGGTAAGACCTAGAATTTGGCGAAAGCTGTCGGCTTCTCCGGTGTCGATGAATGTTCAATTGTTTTGGCAAATTGAAAGAGTACTCAAAATTTCCCACATTACTAACAGTGTGTCCTAGAAATTTGACTCGTCAATTTCCAAATCTCGTGCCTAGAGAACTTTGCTAAAAGTTCCTCTGTAGGAATTGTTTCCATGGGTTTTCTTCTTACTATGAGGGTACATAAGTAAGTTATTTCATGGAGAAATGACGAATCGATCCAAGTAAGAAAGACGTAACCCTAATCATTTATCTCATGAAAACCATGGGCGTATTGGTCCTATCCGAAAGGTATCACTACGAACTCGAAGTGTCCGTATCGAGTTCAGGAGATAGTCTTTCGAACATCCTTCCCTAACACTCGAACTGGTGATATTTGGATTTCAGATCCATTCCTGGAAGTAGTTTCTTTCCTTACGTTTGCTCAACCATTTTGTCTATGCGAGGCAGAGATAACAATTTCTATGAAAATCTTGACGGAGTCCTCGATATCCGAGGCACATACGATGCGATCGATCTCTGGAAGAATCTGACCGGGGTTCTCTAGGGTGAGAAGCCTAGTCTTCTAATTCTATTTCTGTGTAGATCGTTAAGTTGTTCGTACTGTTCTTGTATCTCCTTGGGTGTTTAAACTATAGGGTGATCTGTTTTCGGGAGTCGTACTGGGTTCTAAGTTTGTTCACATGACGATGTGATTACTCATATACTTAGGCGGTTTCTCCGTCCTGAAGTCCATTTTAGAATTCATACAGGGCTTCACGATCACAATTTCGTGTATACGAGTCGTATATAATTAAGATTGAAAAGGTAGTCGAATAACTGATTCTTCCTTACCCTCACATCCCAAGGAGGAAAAGAGTTAAGGTGGAATCATTAATTCTAAACCTGTAGAACCTTGATTATATAACACTCTTATGTATACCTTCCTCAGTGATAGATCATCCGCATGAATTCCTGGATGGAACTTGACGTACTGCACGAGTGGTACTTCGGGGATTTCTTCGGAAAGAAAAAAAATAACTAAGAGGTACTCCTGGAATGAGCACTTCGGGGATTTCTTCAGAAAGAAAATATCTAAGAGGTACTTCTGGAATGAGTACTTCGGGGATTTCTTCGGAAAGAAATTAACTAGGAGGTACTCCTGGAATGAGTACTTCGGGGATTTCTTCGGAAAGAAATTATCTAAGAGGTACTCCTGGAATGAGTACTTCGGCGTTCTGATATGACGGCTTCGCTGGAAAAGTGATCTAGAAGATAGGGATGTACGTATGAAGCTGTTTTCGTGAGGATCAAATTTAATCGAGTCGTATGATAATGTCGGGATCATACTGAAATTTAAAGACATTAGGTTTGAACATAAGAAGTTTACAGACAAGAGACAACCGTGCAACTATGAACAGAGTTACAGTACTTTAGATTTACCACAAGACTATTGCTGCGAATAAGATATACTACAAAAAGGCAAGTATACGCAGCACGAGACTCCTTATACAGACAGGATCTCGCAAAAGGTAAGACTCTAGTTGCGCTAGTTCTAGATAGTTTATAAGTCTGTTACAACGAAACGCCTTAAATACATTAACGTGGTTCCTGAGCAGGCTCTCCTACAGCTGTGATCCTGAGAATCCTCCCATCTATGCCAGAGTTCTTTGTTATCGGGCAATCTTTCTTGAAGTGCCCCGTCTCACCACATTGGTCGCATGACTGGCTAGTACTAGCTTTGGTGACGGGATTACGGTGCTTAGCTAGTGTTATGTGCACACGAGTGCCTTCCTCGTTACTCCACCTTGAAAATTGCTTCTTAAATCGTTCTGCGTTATAACTCATCTTGTATGCAGGGTTAGTCTCGATGAAAGGGACTTGAGTGACGGGTCGTTTCGGTGCTCCACAGTCACGAGCATGATGCCCTATGTTTAGGCAATTGCAACATCGCATCTCATGGCAAGCCCCATGATGATGGAAACTACACTTATCACACTTCGGGAGTTTTCCCTCATATGACCTGTGCGGTATGGGAAAGGCAGGGATTTCCACTTGCTGCTGTTGTATAGCCAACTTTTGAGCTCTCTTGCGTTCTTTCCGGGCTTGGCGCTTTCGTTTCTTGTTCTCTGTTTTCTGGCTTTGCGAGCCTGTGACTGTTACTGTTTGGTGACTCCCTAGATGGATATCACGATTAGGAACTTCATTCCCATCAACAGTATCGACCGTGTTGATAGTGCTACGGTGCGCAATGACCGCAGTTACGGCAGCCACTACGGCAGCTGTAAACGCCGTTTGAAAGGTAGCGGCGTCCATGGGAAAAGTAGAGGTCTCGTTGCTTGGCTGGTTGATTTCCGGATGACGACATGATTCTGTAACATGTAAGATAAGGATTTTGTGAGCGATTCTGGTTGACCCTGATGTACTTAGATTGTTCATGCAAAAGTAAGAGTATGATCTCGAAAGTTTGACCTACATCCCTATGATGCAGTCCTGGTTAAAGAATGAAAGTATGTTCGCGAAGGTTTGACCTACATCTCCATGATGCAGTCCTACCACGGAACGGGAGTATGTTCGTAGAATGGTCTCCAGACGTTTGTCGTTCGAGCTGAGGTATCGTGGGTTGGTGAATAACAAGATCCAACCACTGAAAGAGACTTGGAAATGCCTCTGGAGATAAATCACCATAATCCAATGACTTGACTAAAGTATGATTCAGATAGACTCCAATGAAAGTAAGGTAAAAGTACTTGGATGAAGAGTGACACAGAAGTTAGCCGGCTGTCAACATCTTTGATATTCACGATGTAACAATTCTGGAAAATGACCTTTTAAAGGTCTCACATCATATCCACAGAAGATAGTTCCTGACAGCATAAAGACCTAACTAAAGTACTTACGGTACAAGATAATTTCATAGAAAATACCACATCGGGCATAGACAGAAAACGATTCCTTTTTATAAGGGAAATAAAGTAACGCGTCTACTACTGGCGACGGTCATCCCTCTGGTGAACTCTTAGTTCAGCCAATTAACGTTCCATGTCAAACGGGTGTCTTTCAAACGCCATCTGGCGTACTCGGAGTTCTAAGACTTCGGCTCGTGATTCAGCCAGTGCTTGCAGCAGGGTTTCGTGGTTTCTCTCTGATCTCTTGTGAGCATCCTCTAGATGAATGGTGTGGAGGGTATGCATTCTAGCATAGGCGACTATTTCTGAAATCTGACGTAGGGCTGTCCTGTCTTGAATCTCAATTCAGGCCACTCTGCGGACCAAGATCGGCAAGACTATATCTGCTGAGCCCCCATTGCTCAAGTCGTAAAAGCTTCGGTCGCCATCAAATAGCATAAGCTGATCTTGTCCTTGGCTCCCTGTTTCCAAGCATTCTACTCACTCAGGGTCGGGCCATGAAAAGCCGAAAGAGGGTTAGGAATTGAAACGGGAGCTGCTCGGGGTAGGTTCTCAACCTCTGGTTCGGAGTTAGCATCATACGAAAGGTCTTCGTCATGGTGATCATTCAAGGGGATAGAATGACCATTCTCTGGTTCTTCTCCAAACCAACCAGCTATGACTTCATTCGGAAGATACTGGTTGTCAAGTGGATGGAGTCCAACTATGATTTCTATGCGAGAATTTAGGATAAGAAGATAATTATTAGACGAACTATCTAGATAATTATTTAGAAAACCTTCATTAGTTACATCGCTATTTGTGAAGGGCATACCAGCTATGCGTAATCTAAACAGGATAGACCTTCGAATAAGTGACCTTAACTCCTTATTCACACAGAATAGGGGTAAGGCAAAATTATCACAGATTCTGAGTCTATAACATCCTAATTACATGTAGCCTCAGTGTATCCACTTAGCAACTATTCAACTTAATAATGAAGATCCCGTTTTAATTCTCAAGTATAAAGTACTTATAGTAACACCAAAATACACCTATAGTATTTTAAATTTATTGTTATGTTCTATTGTTCTCATTGTGGTAGGGTTGGTAAGATTTTAGCATTGTTGCAACCACACACTTAAACTTAGGCACATGTTAGTCAACCCTCGGATAATATAGGTGATCAGGCTATATCTTCCCAGTTTTGACCATATGTCTCTAAGCCCACTTGTGTTGCCCAACAATCGTAATTCTTTTGTACTGTCCTAATGACATTGATTTTAGTATGAATGCAGCACGTATACTTTATTAAATATTTTATTATTTAAAGTATAAACTCTTGGTCAGAGTATTTTAAATCCCTTATTTATTTATAGTTAGTATATCTTTTATGGGTTGATATACCAATCTGTCACACCCCAAAACCAAGAACGGCGGAAACGTTCTGGGGCGGAGGACGTCATGTATAATATCAACAACAATGTAAAGTACTAAACAAGCAACAACATCATCCATTGCATTAATAAAATAATTATTATACAATTGTATTCTGTCAAATTTTGATAAACACTGAAGCATAAATCAAAATGAAAGATAAGTCTTGAATAAGCTCCATCTTCCTTTCTCCTTGCATTGGTACCTGTCTATGATGACCTGAGGATACAAGTAATTTTGAAAGCGAGTATCAGCTTTGAAGCTGGTGAGACCATAAGTATTTAGTGTCTTCATTTGTATGTAAGAATTTGTAAGTGTAAGTATTGTAAGAATTTGTAAGTGTCTATGAATTGTAAGCGTTTGAAAAACCCTAGAATCCCTATGATTCCTTCTAGTACGTGAAGGTGTCTTCTACCAAGACCTAACTGTTTTGTGTGTATGTCTCTTGTAAGAGTATGTATTTTCCAAAGTATAACTATCATTATCCAAAAATATAGTTTGTACATTTATGTTTAAGTGAGGTTATCACTGAAAATATGTACTGGAAAAATTAACGTAGTACTAAATCGTAGCTCTAAAAGGACTACTACCGTACTAACTACCTCAAGCCGGATTTTAGGCAAAGGCACTATGTGATAAATTGTGCCATACTATCGACTGTAACAACGACATACGAATGGTCGTAATAACGGAATGACGTTTGGCACCCATAGATCTGCAGATCTCACTGTAGCTGGCAGTAAGGTGTAGGATAGTCAATCCAGTATAGATCTATACACAAACTCATACTATGGACTGGTTACATCGACATAAGAATGGTCGAAATTAATGTATGACGTTTGGCACCCGCAGACCTGTAGGTCCCGCTGTAGCTAGCAGCAAGGCGTAGGATAGTCAATCCATTATAAAATCTATACGCAAACTCAACGCTCCCCCTTCAAGAGACTCTGGCCGCAACTCAAGTCATGAGGCTTTAAGTCATGCTTCGATTTAAATCACAGTAATTAACGTATTCTCGTATATGTAATGTAATGTGTTGTTCTAGCTGTAATGTAATGGACTGTTCTAGCAAGTATAGTAATGTAAGCATTCTAGCAAGTATAGTAATGTAAGCGTTCTAGCAAGTATAGTACTGTAAGCGTTCTAGTATAAATGTATATGTTCTCGTCCTAGTATAGATGTATATGTAATGTATAGTAATGTTCTAGAAAGTATTGACTCATAAATGAACTGACTCATTGTATGATATCGCGTTCTAGTAATGGTTCTAGTATCTTCCTAAACTACCCATATGGTAGCTTACTAGTAATCTAAGTGGTACGTATGGACATGGATGTATACCCTTGCTACCCAAGGGCATAGGATGAAACTGGAAGGACCTTTTATGACTATATATGTACACATGATATATAACTAATCTTTAAACGACTTTCGGACGAATACCCAATATCCCACCAGACCACATCTCAAGGCGCGAAAAGGAAATAGGGTGGATAGTCTTCCTAAGTCTTTTAAACATTTCTTATATAACTATACATATAGAGGCATGCAATTTATAATATAAAAGCATAAATAAGTTTGGTAAAACATTTGAAACATAAATATTAGTTTAAGGAAAGATCGACTTGATGTCAATCTATAAAACAATTTGAAGGCATAAGTATGATAAAACAGTTTTGAGTAAGGTAACATTTGTTTGAAACACAGTTGTAAATAAGTTTGAAAGGTAATATACAGAGTAAGAAGTATAGTGTAATAAGTAGTTTGAAAACATATAAAATGTTTATAAAAATCATTTGAAGGAAAATTGTTAGGTAAAACGGCTAATGAGTAGCCAAATCTTTTGAATGCTGTATATTAATCACATGTGATTGATGTAATAAGTAATATAATCCTACTTACTAATCACATGTGATTGACATAATAAGTAGCATGATTCTACTTGTATCCCCCCCCCATAAAACATTTAAAATAGTTTAAAACATTAGTTAAGGGGTATGAACTCACCTGCAGTAAGTGACTGGAATTGAACGGGCTGTTATCGTACGGAAGGATCGGACAAGTGCTTGGTGTCAAGTGAAGACTTAGACACACACAATGATCCTAATTACATATGAAGACATATGTATATAAATAATTAGAGATTTAATCACTAACTATACAAGTATAAACATTTAAGCGCGAGAACAACACTTTTGGTCAAATGCTAGGAGGCTAATGGGTTGCAACAAAGGAGTGCAATGCCCCTAATGGAAGTTTAAGGTCAAAAGACCATAATCATTGGAGTTTACGGCCCAGGGAAGTAAGCTCCTGGCCGTAAACTCTCAACCAAGTCATGAAATGGAGTTTAGAAGTACTACAACCTTAGAGGGGAATTATTTCTAGGCTTAACAAGAGTTTAAGGTACCATATTAACTCCTAAGAGGAGTTTACCGCCCAAAGACCCTTTTCCCTTGGAGTTTACGGCCGTAAACTCCCTTGGGAGGGTTCTTATTGTTCTTTCAAGTCTCCAACAACTCTAGGAACAAGTCTAGGCTTCAACACTTGGCTTAAGGAAGGTTTAAGGCACTAAATGGAACCATTTGATGGAGTTTACGGCCATAGAACTCTTTGGGCCGTAAACTCCCTCACACATGAGGATCTAAGAATTTTAACTAGTCCAAAACTCATCTAGGTACTTGCCCTAAAAGTCTCTTGGCCTAAGGAAGTGTCTAGGGTGTCCTTTGAACCCTTAATAGGAGTTTACGGCCCAAGAAATACTCTTGGCCGTAAACTCTTCAACACTTGAGCTTTTCATGAGTTTTCTAGGTCCTAAACACTTTAAGGTATTTGCCTAATAATGAAGACTAAGCCTTAGGAAGAGTTTGAAGGGATTTTGGCACTAAATCTTGGAGTTTACGGCCTAAGGAGCATCTTGGCCGTAAACTCCCTTCCAAAGTTGGTTTCTAATTGTTTTGTGGGTCTAAATCATGATTTTAAGGCTTCTAGGTTCTTGTTCTAAGGCTAAAGGAACATTAGGCACTCATTTGTGCCCTTTACTTGGAGTTTACGGCCCAAGTGGTGGTTCCTTGGTCGTAAACTCCTCAAACTATGTGGTCTTGATTTGTTTCTAGCCTCTAATGTTCATACTTAAGGTCCTTAGCTAGATGCCTAACACGGAAATGGGACTAGGTGGCCTTTAGGCTTGATTTTGGAGTTTACTCCCCAAGAACGTTCTTGGGCGGTAAACTCCCGGATCTTGTACTTTGGACATGTAACTAATGTTATTAACCATATAACAAGTATTAAAACACATCTATGAAAGTAGACTCACAATCTGGGATGAGAGAGAAATTGACTTTTCTCTATTTGGAATTTAACTAATGAACCAATTTGGTTCAGAATTCTATTTATAGTCCTGATTTTTTTGGCAGAAAATATTTCTATTCTCGGAATGGATTCTAATGACCTAGAGAAATGGAATTACAGTGTTGCACAAAATCCTAGTGCATCCACTCTCCTAATAACTCCTTAGGCGTAAAACCCTGAAAACTGCCAACTTATTCCATAAGTCTGAATTTTCACTGTAACTGTTCTACTTCTATTGGATTGAAATGGTTTGATTTAGAATGGAAATTTCGGGTTGTCACAGATTACGGCATACCTCTTCTAAGTTTTAATATATTGTGATTGGATCCTAGCCTTAATATTACATTTATGTGTTTTATTAAGGACTTTCTTAATATCTAAACTAATCTTGTCCTCTTCCTTCAGATGTCTTCAAACAATGCTGCTTCTGGATCTAATCCTCATGGCTCCTTTACCCTTATGAACTTGTGTGGGAAAGTCACTTTTGATGGATCCAACTTCAATGAGTGGATCAGAAACATCAGGATGATTACCCGCTACGAGGACAAAGAATACGTCCTCGACAAGGAGCTTAAGGAGATTGATGAGACCACTACAACTCTCCAGGAGATCGCTGAATTTCAGGCACATGAAAGGGATGCTACCAAAGTTGCATGCATCATGATGGCCACAATGACAGCGGAACTCCAAAAGTCCTATGAGGGCTTCTACCCTTTTGAAATGCACCAACATCTGATGGAAAGATACCATCAAAGGGCACGACAAGAGAGGTGTGAAATAATCTGCTCCATGATAACAACCATGATGAAGGACGGGGAATCCGTCACAAGCCACATGCAGAAAATGCAAAGGTATGTGGATCGGTTGCTGAAGCTTAATGTGAACTTCCCTGAGGAGCTTGCAATAGATACCATTTTGCACTCCTTACCATCGTGCTATGATCAATTCCGCATGACATATCACATGAATAAGGAAGAGGTCACACTCAGCAAACTTCAAGGTCTTCTCAAGATCGCATAAACAGGTCTTAGGGGGAAGTCAGTTGTTAACACTCCTACTCCAAACTCCGCTCCGGTTTTGGCAATCGGGAAAAGTCGAGGGAAGAAGAGAAAGAGCTCTTCGAAGGGTACCAAGGCTAGGACCCTTGATGGCTCTTCTTCAAGTGGAACCAAGAAAGGTTTCGTCACTCCTTCTTCTTACCTAAAAGAGGTTGAATGCTTCTATTGCCATGAAAAATCACATTGGAAGCGAAACTGCCCAAAATACCAGCAAGATGTGAAGGATGGGAAATTTAAACCCAACCATGTAGGTATTTACACTACCTTATCTAATAACTCACCCCATTCTAACTCTTGGGTCCTTGATACCGGTTGAGGTATTCATATCCGTTCTGATTTGCAGGGACTAAGAAGAAGTGAGAATGTGGAGGAAGGAAGAATAAACTTAATCATGGGGAATAGGAAAGTTTTACCTGTCACCAAGATTGGAGTTTATACTTTATCGCAAAGTAGTGGGTTTAGTTTAGATTTGAATAAGTGTTGTTATTCACCAGAAATGGCAAGAAATATTATTTCCTTTCATGCATTGTATAAACAAGGTTTCACCTTTTCATTTGATTATGAAGTTGGTTCAATTAATGCTTTCTTTAATAATGTTCTTTATTTTAAAGCATTACCTTGTGATGGCGTGTATGAAAAAGTATATGTGGTTGATAACCTAGGAAATAAAGTATTGTGTAATTATTCTGTTAATAATAACTTGGATAAAGCATCATTATGGCATTGTCGTCTTGGATGTATAAGCAAGAAATGCATAGGCCAACTCCAAAAGGATGGAGTCTTGGATGCATTTGACCTAAAGTCAGATGATAGTTGCGAATCATTCTTACTTGGAAAAATCAGAAAGTCACCCTTCACAAGGTCTTGTGAGAGGGGTAACGGTTTGTTGGATCTTGTACACACGGATGTGTGTGGGCCCTTCAAACATGCCACAAGGGATGCTAATCATTATTATTTGACTTTTACTGATGATTACAGTAGATATGGATATGTCTACTTAATCAAGCATAAGTTAGAGACTTTCGAGAAGTTTAAGGAATTTAAACAGGATGTCGAGAATTAATTGGGCAGGAACATTAAGATGCTTCAATCTGATCGAGGTGGTGAGTATCTTAGTTCAGAGTTCCTTGACTATCTTAGGGAATGTGGGATTGTCTCACAATTGACACCTCCCAGGACACCACAATTGAATGGTGTGGCTGAGAGGCGCAATCGAACCTTGTTGGATATGGTTCGTTCCATGATGAGTCGAGCTTCGCTACCAATCTCATTTTGGGGGTATCCTTAGAGACTGCCGCCCATATCCTTAATCTAGTCCCTACAAAGAAAGTTGCCAAAACTCCTCAAGAGATGTGGACTGGTAAAGTACCCAATCTCATTTTCAGTTGCGAGGCTTTCGTGAGACGCAAGACTCATGATAAGCTCAAACCTCAAAGCGAGAGGTGTATTTTCATCGGCTACCCACAACAATCCTTCGGTTACCTCTTCTACAGACTTAGTGAAAATGTGGTCTTTGTAGCTAGGAGGGCTTTTGTTAGAGAGAGAGAGTTCATAAGCCAAGGAAATAGTGAGAGGCAAGGTGATCTTGAAGAAATTCAAGAGTCAAGCGGTGAAGGAACTTCAAACCCTAGCACTCAACTTGAGGAGGGAACTCCAGTTGAGCCAATTGACAAGTCTGTACCTTTGAGGCGTTCCACAAGGGTTTGGAATGCACCTGAGCATTACTATCGATTCCATATTACTGCAGAAGGTGATACACTTATCAGTGATGAGACACTGATAGGTATGGATGAATCTAACAGTTATGCAGAAGCCATGGCAGGCCCTGAGTCAGCCAAGTGGAAAGAGGCAATGGACAACAAGATACAGTCCATGTATGACAATCAAGTTTGGAACTTGGTTGAGAATGTACTAGGTCGTAAGACAGTAGGGTGTAAATGGATCTTCAAGAAGAAGACTGACATGGATGGTAAAGTACACACTTATAAGGCTAGACTGGTTGCAAAGGGTTTCTCACAAACATCGGGAGTTGATTATGATGAGACCTTTTCTCCAGTCGCTAAGATTAAGTCTATTAGGGTTCTGTTAGCCATAGCCGCATTTCATGACTATGAAATATGGCAAATGGATGTCAAAACTTCTTTCCTTATTGGAAAGTTGGCTGAGGATGTCTACATGAGTCAGCCAGAAGGTTTTGTAAGTACGGAGTACCCTAATAAAGTGTGTAAGCTTGAAAAATCCATTTAAGGGTTAAAGCAACCACCTCGCAGATGGAATCTTTGCTTTGATGAGAAAGTCAAGGAATTTGGCTTTTCTAGGAGTGAAGATGAATCTTGTGTATTTGTCAAGGCTAGTGGGAGTACAGTTAGCTTTTTGGTATTGTATGTGGATGACATACTACTCATAGGAAATGGCATCCCAACTCTGCATGAAGTTAAGTCCTGGCTTGGGAAGTGTTTCTCTATGAAGGACCTAGGAGAAGCTACCTATATTCTAGGGATAAGGATCTTGAGAGACCGGAGTAAAAGACTAATTGGACTTAGTCAGAGTACCTACATGGATAAGGTGCTGAAGAGATTCAACATGCAGGACTCCAAGAAAGGAGAATTACCCATCCAGAGTAATGCCGGATTGAGTAAGACACAAGGCCCTAGTACTGAGGTTGAGATAGCAGAAATGAGTCGAATACCTTATGCTTCGGCTGTGGGATCGATCATGTATGCTATGAGGTGTACTCGACTTGATGTATCCTTTGCCTTGTGATATGAGTCTTCAAATGCTTCGGCTGTGGACTCAACCCACGCTCACTGGAATCACTTCATGGAAATTATCTCGAGTGATCGTGAGACAGTAATATCATATAAGTCTTCAAACCTAGAGATATGACTTGTTACTTACGAGTTGGTTATGCATTGATTATACGAAAACGCATTGGTAACTCGATGTTATAAAACGTGCTTTTGTGTATAATTTTGTCACACCCCAAAACCAAGAAAGGCGGAAACCTTCTGGGGCGGAGGACGTCATGTAAAGTATCACAACACAATAAATGTAAATAAGCAAACAACATCATCTATTGAATTAAATATATAACTTTAATACAAGCGTGTTCTGTACAATTATAGACACCAAAATAATGTAAATCAAAATAATAAGATGAGTCTTGGATGTGCTCCATCTTCTGAAAAGCTGGCCTCGATACCTGTCTACTGATGACCTGAGAATACAAGTTATTTTGAAAGAGTTTATCAGCATTAAGCTGGTGAGTTCATAAGTATTTTAGTGTCAGTGTTTGTTATGAAAAACGTTTGAACCTGTATCAAGTATAAGTTTGTAAAATGTAAGCAATTGTTTGTAAGTGTTTGTAAAAGTTTGAATTCCTCAGAAAAACCTATATTTTCTATTAAAGTAGCCTTCTACCAAGGCTTAACTGTTTTGTATGCTCGTTTGTTGTAAAAGTGTGTAATTTCCCAAATGTAACTACCATTTAACAAAATATAGTTTGTACATTAATGTTTAAGTGAAATAATCACTAAGTATATGTAATCGGTAAATCATTGTAGCACTATAGTTTTGTATTATAGGAACCACTACTATACTAACTACCTTAAACCAGATTTATATTAAGGTATAATGTGATAAATCGCACCATACTATCGACTGGTAACCACGACATACGAATGGTCGTAATAACGGAATGACGTTTGGCACCCGCAGACCTGCAGGTCCGGCTGTAGCTAGCAGCAAGGTGTAGGATAGTCAATCCAGTACATATCTATACGCAAACTCACGCTCTCCCTCCAAGAGAATTCTGGCTACAACTCAGGAAATGACATTTAAGGCATGCTCCGATACAGTGGATCACAATTGTTAACGTACTCGTGTATATGTAATATAATGTTTCTCGTTCTAGTATAGTTGTATATGTTCTCCTCCTAGTATAGTCGTATATGTTCTCTTTCTAGTATATTTGTATATGTTCTCTTTCTAGTATAGTTGTATATGTTCTCCTCCTAGTATAGCTGTATATGTTCTCATCGTAATGTAATGTATAGACTCATGAATGAACTGACTCATTGATCTAGAAGTGGTAGTAGTATGATCCTGTGTTACCCCGATGGTAACTTACTAATGATGTGTCTAGTACGCATGAATATGGAAGTACCTTTATGTCTATATATGTATATTTGATATATAATTAATATTGAAACGTCCTTCGGATGGTTACCCGAAATCCCACCAGACCACATCAAAATCGAGAAAAAGGAAATAGGGCGGATAGCCTTCCTAAGCCTTTTAAACATTACTTATATATCTATACATATATGGGCATGCAATTTATAAGAAGTAAAAAAAAGTTTAAATAAGAGCATTTGATAAGTAAAAGAGTTTGTAAAACAGTTTGATAAACAGTTTGAACAGTGATAAAAATCATTGGTTTCCTAGTTATTAATCACATGTGATTGATGTAATCACATGTGATTGATGCAATAACTATAATTATTTAACTTGTATTCCCCCCATAAATTATTTAAAACATTTAAAAGTATTTCAAAGGTTAATTAAAGGGGTATGAACTCACTTGTGGTGACCGGTTTGGATTGTAGTGTCGGATACCGTGCTAGGTGGCAAACGGAGACTTGTTCACACGCACGAGCCTAGTTATCATATAATAAACATATATATAACTAATTAGCCAAATAATAACTTAATGAAATAAGTTGGGACACTCAGGAACATGTAAACACTTGGTATAAGTGTTATAGGTCCTAATGGTTGCATCTAAGTTGCCATGGGACAAGGCTAAAGGGGTTTAATGTACCAAATGACCTTGAATAAGAGTTTACTACCCAATAAACCCCACACAAGGAGTTTACGGTCATAAACACTTGATTTTACGGCTGTGAACTCTAATCTTGGTGGTTTTGGGTGTTTTAAGGTGCTAAATGATTTCTAGAATAAGCCTAGCTTGGTGGTTTCATCCATTGGGTAGTTTAGGGCGTAGATAATACTCCTTTGAGGAGTTTACGGCCAAAACACCATATCCCTTAGAGTTTACGGCCGTAAACTCTCATGGGATGGTTGTTTTAATTCTTTTAATTCTCTTGCACAAGTAGGATAATTTCTAGGCTTTTGTTTAAGGCTAAGGGGGACTCTAGGCACACTTTGGTGCCCTTACTTTGTGTTTGAGGCCCAGGAGCACATCCTTGGCCATAAACTCTCTTTCAGGGGTGTTCTTGATGTTTAAAAGTCCATAAATTAGCTAGGAATAAATGGGGTTTAATGTCTAAATTCTTAGGAGTAATTAGGACACATTTTTGGCCCTTGAAATTGGTGTTCACGGTCCAATAAGTTCTTGGTCCATAAACACCTATACCTTGGTGTTTTTGGTTGCTTTCTAGTCTCAAATGTACCTAAATATTATCCTAAACTAGTTTCCTAACAAGGAAATGGGACTAGATGGCCTTTAGGCTTCATTTTGGAGTTTAGTCCCCAAGAACGTTCTTGGGCGGTAAACTCCCGGATCTCACATATTTGACATGTAATCTATGTTATGAAGCATAAAATAAGTATTATAACACAACTAGGGAAGTGTACTCACGATTTGGGATGAAAACCCGAAGATCCGTGAGAGAGAAAATGGTTTTTCTCTAGTTGGAAATGTGAATAATGAATAATTTAGTTCAGAATTCTATTTATAGTCCTGAAATATTTTTGGCAAAAATATTTTTATTCCGGAATTGGACTATAACGTTATGAAGTTTTGAAATGCTCAAGTTTCACAAACCCAGGAGTATCCACTCTCCTGATATCTCCTTAAACGTAAGCCCTAATGTACACAAACTTATTCGGAAAAGTCTGAAAATCACTGAAACTGGACTAGCTTCTATTGAATAGATATTGTTCGTACAAAATAGAAATCTCGGGTTGTCACATCATCCCCCCGTTAGAAGGAATTTCGTCCCGAAATTAGAATTTAAGCAAATAAGAAGTTACAAACAATTAAGCGAAAAGATGAGGGTATTTCCGTTTCATCTGATCCTCGCGTTCCCAAGTGAATTCCGGTCCTCGCTTGGCGTTCTAGCGAACCTTCACGATAGGGATACGGATTTGCTTCGTCTGCTTGACCTCCCGGTCCATGATCTCTACCGGTTCTTCCACGAAGTTGAGGCTCTCGTTGATCTCGATCTCGTCGAGTGGGATTACAAGAGTCTCGTCGGACAGACACTTTTTCAAGTTAGATACGTGGAATGTAGAATGTACGTTACGAAGTGCGTCAGGTAGGTCGACTTTGTAAGCTACGGGGCCGATTCTTGCAAGAATCTCGAAAGGCCCTATGTACCTCGGATTAAGCTTCCCACACTTGCCGAAGCGTATCAAGCCCTTCCATGGTGAGACTTTGAAAAGGACTCGGTCTCCCACCTGAAATTCCAAAGGTTTTCTTCGTTTATTAGCGTAGCTCTTCTATCGGTCTCTAGAGGCTTTCAATCGTTCACGAATCTGAACGATTTTCTCTGTCGTTTATCGAATGATCCCCGGACCGGTGAGAGTACTGTCGGAAGCTTTCCCCCTAGCTAATTGGGTATCACCCACCTCAGCCCAGCACAAAGGGGATCTGCACTTTCGGCCGTAGAGGGCTTCAAATGGAGCAGCCTTGACGCTCGTGTGATAACTGTTATTATAGGAAACCTCGACAAGGGGTAAATGAGTATCCCATGTCTTCCCAAAGTCAATCACACAGGCTCGCAACATATCTTCTAGTGTTTGGATGGTCCTCTCACTCTGTCTGTCGGTCTGTGGATGGTAGGCTGTGCTCATGTCTAGCCTTATTCCTAAGGAATGTTGTAGTAATTGCCAGAATCTTGAGGTGAACCTACTATCTCTATCGGAGATAATGGACATAGGTACACCATGTAGCCGTACGATTTCCCTAATGTATGTTCTCGTAAGTTTCTCCATCTTGTCAGTTTCTTTGATAGGCAGGAAGTGTGCAGACTTGGTCAATCTATCGACGATGACCCATATGGTATCAAGTCCACCCGTTGTCTTGGGCAACTTGGTTATGAAATACATAGTGATCCGCTCCCACTTCCATTCTGGAATCTCTGGTTGTTGCAGTAAACCAGAGGGCTTCTGGTACTCGACCTTAACCTTTGCGCAAGTAAGGCATTTACTTACGAAGGTAGCAATCTCTGCTTTCATATTAGGCCACCAGTATAGCTTTTTAAGATCCAGATACATCTTATCTGAACCTGGGTGGACGGAATATCGAGTCTTGTGCGCCTCGGTCATGAGCAAGACTCGGAAACCACCGTGTTTCGGTGTCCAGATCCGATTCATAAAATATAAGGCTCCGTCACCCTTGGCTTTTAAATTCTTGTCCATTCCTCTTAGGGATTCACTCGTCACATTTTCAGGTTTCATGGCTTCAAGTTGAGCTGCCTGAATTTGATTAGACAAGTGTGAATGGATGGTTATTGACAATGACTTGACTTTGCGACCAGAATATTCCTTCTGAATTAGGGCGTCTGCTACTACGTTGGCTTTACCCGGATGATAACGAATATCGCATTTGTATTCACTGAGTAGCTCAACCCACCGTCGTTGTCTCATGTTGAGCTCCTTCTGATCGAAAATGTGTTGTAAAATCTTGTGGTCGGTAAAGATAGTGCTTTTCGTTCCGTACAAGTAATGTCTCCAGACCTTCAGAGCAAACACCACTGCTCCTAGTTCAAGATCATGGGTCGTGTAGTTAACCTCGTGTGTCTTCAACTGTCTCGAGGCGTAGGCGATGACCTTACCTCGCTGCATTAGAACACACCCGAGCCCTTGATTTGATGCATCGCAATAGACTACGATGTCTTCTATCCCTTCGGGGAGGGATAGTATTGGCGCGGTGCACAAGGCTCGTTTGAGCGTTTGGAACGCTCTCTCTTGTTTCTCTTCCTAGTCAAAGGCCACGCCTTTCTGGGTCAGGGTTGTAAGAGGTTTTGCTATTCGGGAGAAGTTCTGTATGAATCTGCGGTAGTAGCCAGCGAGAACTAGAAATTGACGAATTTATGTAGGCGTCTTCGGTGCTGACCAGTTCTCAATGGCTTTAATTTTGGATGGGTCCACGTGGATTCCCTCTTCGCTTACCACGTGTCCTAAGAATTCGACTCTTCGGATCCAAAATTCACATTTTGAGAACTTCGCATAAATTTTCTCCTTTCGTAATGTCCCTAGAACATGTCGCAGGTGATCACCATGCTCTTCCTTACTTCGGGAATAGATCAGGATGTCGTCAATGAAAACGATGACGAACTGATCCAAGTAAGGTTGGCATACTCTATTCATCAGATCCATGAAAACTGCGGGCGCATTGGTCAAACCGAATGGCATCACCACGAACTCGTAGTGTCCGTAACGAGTTCGGAAGGCTGTCTTCGGCACATTCTCCTCTAGTACTCGTAATTGGTGATATCCGGATCTCAGATCAATTTTGGAAAAATAGTTCGCCCCTTGCAGTTGGTCAAATAGATCGTCTATGCGAGGCAGAGGGTAATGATTCTTGACCGTCAGTTTGTTGAGTTCTCTGTAGTCGATACACATACGGAATGATCCGTCTTTCTAATTAACAAACAAGACCGGTGCTCCCCAAGGTGAGAAACTTGGTCTTATAAAGCCCTTGCTGAGTAGTTCGTTAAGTTGACCAGAGAGTTCCTGCATCTCCACTGGTGCTAAACGGTAGGGCAACTTGGCTACTGGGGTAGCTCCTGGGACTAAGTCGATTCTGAACTCGACCTGTCATTGCGGATGTAATCCAGGTAGTTCTTCTGGGAAAATGTCGGGGAAGTCGCTCACTACTGGAATGTTCTTTAGTTCTTTCGGTTCGAGGCTCGTATCGACGACGTGAGCAAGGAATGCTTGGTATTCCTTACGCATATACTTCTGTGCTTGAATACTGGATATTATACGAAGATTCGTATCGGGTTTGTCGTCGTAGGCTATAAGAGTTTCGTTGGACGAAAGGTTTAGACGGACTGCTTTCTCGTAGCACATGATGTCGGCGCGATGAAGGCTTAACCAATCCATGCCGATGATAACGTCGAAGCTTTTTATTGAGACCGGCATGAGGTCGATTGGGATTGAATGGTTATTTAGAGTTAGGGTACAACCTAAGTATATGCTATTCGTACTTTCAGTTTTCCCATTAGCCATTTCTACTGTGAATTGTTCCTTAATTGTGTGTGGTTGTTGTTTAAGCATGCGAGCAAATTTATGGTTTACGAAGCTTCGCTCCTCTCCACTATCGAACAGAATGCATGCATAGGAGTTATCGAGGAGGAACGTACCAGTCACCACTGTCGAGTCAGCAACTGCTTCCCCGTGGCCTATAGCTAGTATCCTCCCCGCTCCTCCAACATTCTTCGCTTTGGGGCAGTCCCTTTTAAAGTGGCCTGTTTCGCCACATCCATAGCAGGTCGGGCTCGTGCCAGAGCCAGGGACTTGGGTGATCGGTTATGCCGGGAACTTACAGAAACGGACGGTGTGTCCTTTCCTGTTGCAGTTAGAGCACTGCATATCACGGCAGGGGCCGTGGTGGTGGAAGTTGCATTTGTTGCACTTAGGCAAACTTCCAGCATACTGCTTCCCCGGAGCAGTAGCAGCAGTAGGGGTTACCGCGGCATGCACTGCGACAATTTGCTGCTTTTTGGCAGCTTGTTGCTTCTTTTTTTCGTCCCAAAACTTCCGCTTGGTGTCAGCGGGTTTGGAGGGTTCCGGGATGGATAGGGTTGTTGTGGTTACAAGGGTTTTGACTCCATGGTCAATGAGTCGTTGTGCCAACCGCTTGCCACTGTCGAAGGTAGCGAGGTTTGATGCTAGGACATTCCCCTGATACGGAGGCACTAGCCCCCATATGTACTTCTCAATCTTTTTCCCCTCAGTGGGAACCATATTGGGGAAGAGGGCCACCAGTTCGCTGAATCGGGCAGTATAAGCGACCACATTGGTGCCCTTCATAGTCAGGTTCCAAAGTTCCTGTTCCAATTTTTGGACTTCGCCCCTCGGGCAGTATTCCTCCATCATGAGGTCTTTCATCGTTTCCCAGCCCATGTCGTTGGCTATGACGAGGGTTAGAGCTTTAACGTGGTTGTTCCACCACGTCAGGGCCTTTCCCTCAAAGGTGCATGCGGCATATTTGACTTTGCTCGCAGTAGGGCATGAACAGATTTCGAAGACTGATTCAGTCTTCTCGAACCATTGCGAGAGAGCAATAACTCCGCCGGTGCCATAGAAAGGCTTCGACTTGCAATTGGTGAAATCCTTGTAGGAGCACTCTCTCGAGCACACAGGGGTTTCAACCGGGGTTGATTCAACAGGGATTCCACCTCTGCTGGCATCAGACGAGTGATACAGAGCCATGGCAGTTACCACTGCTGTAGCTACGGCAGCATTCAGGGCTACATTATCGATGACCGGAGGCGGAGGAGGCAGTGGAGGTGTAGGCTTATTCCTGGGAGATTTGCGAGGAGGCATCTTTCAGCTATAACTTTATTAAGATAAGAAAAATGGTAAGAATCAATTCGTAAGCAACGCGAGAGTGACACATGGACTAACCATAGCCCAACAGTTGAATGAGTGTTTGAAATCACAATAAGGAATATTAGTAGGAAAACACAAGTGTACAGATTTTTCCCACAGATTAGATAGATTTCAATAATACTGGTATTACTGATGTAATAAGTTCAGGGAAATCGACCTAACAGTAGGTCTTACATCATACCATACAGAAAAGTTTGATTGTTCTTAGATTCCTAATTAGAGCACTGAAAGTTAGGAATATTTTATAGACAAGTGCTACTTACAGCACGGATGTTAAAGGCTATTCGTTAACCAAAAGACAGAGATGTACTCGACATCATCTAACGGCGATGGGAATTCCTCGGGCGAGCCCTGATGTCTGACACTTGACAAAACACCTCTTGAAGGTGTCGCTCCTGAGCCCCTGGCGGGCTCGACGTTCCAAGACTTCAGCTCGGGAGGCAGCCAGTTGTTGCTGCAGGGTTTCATTGGTTCTCCGGGTCCGTTCCATGTCTTCTTCAGGACAGCGGATGCGGACTGTGTTGACACCTGAGTTGGCATCAATCTCCATGACCTGGTCGATGGCTGCTCGACCTTGCTCAACATTACGAGCTATTCTGCGGATAATGACAGGCAGAGCTCGGTCAGCAGAACCACCTTCACTAACATTGTAAAATTTTCGGTCCCCAAAGTATGGTAAGGGTTGATCCTGTTTGTCACTCTAGCGATTCAACTTGGATGCCCACAAGGGTGTAGGACCTGGAAAAGCTGGTCGGGGGTTGTTGTTCGGGGCTTGACCTACTAGTGGTAGGTTGTTGACTTCAGGCTCAGAGTCGGATCCATCAGAAAAGCCTTCTGCGAGGTGATCATCCAAAGGGATTGGATGCTCATCTTCGGGCTCTTCTTCGATCCACCCCGCATTGCCTGCATTTGGAAAGTACGGGTCGCCGTGATGGAATCCATCCATTTAAATCTACGCGAGAAAAGAGGTATAAGAATATAGTATACATGTAACTAGTAGTTGACCCGACCCGGCATGGTCCATTTGGGTTGCATGGCACCATGCAATTGGATAGACTAAATGAGAGAAATAACACTTGGAGATTATTAATATATTATAAGTTCTAATATATTAATAATATTATTTAATTAGTTGATCAAAGAATTAATTTGGAATTAATTAAGTGATCAAAGGATAACTAACTAAATATATGGGTTGGTTATCATCCATATCTTGTATAGTGGGCTAAGAGGCTCCATGGATTATCAAGTTGGGTTCTACCCATAGGATGCTCCATGGATGCTCCATGGGAGTTACAAACCCATGGGTCATGGAAATGAAGAGTCATGACACATTAGGGTTTACATGGTGTAACCCTAGGTGTGCCAACACTATATAAGAGTCCCATTCTCCACAAAATTGGCTACACAAGTTGAACACTAAGAAACTAGAGGGCTTGGCTGATTTTGAGAAGTGTGTGTTATCTCAAGAGTCTTTCCAAGAGCATTTGGTGTTGTGTGAAGCATTTGAGGCATCACACTTGGGGTGCTAGGCTCACAAGGCTTCAAGGAACACAAGCAACAACAAGGTAAGTTATTCTATCTATGATTCAAGTTAAAATTGTTCCCCATGTATGCTAGATAGGAATATAACCTTGGAATTCAACTTTGCATGATAATTAGACAAACATAGATCCAAGGTTATTAGGGTTGCATGTACACTTAGGAAGTGTTAGAATGCTCAAAACCCATCAGTGGTATCAGAGCCTAGGCTTGTTTGTTTGTTATTTGTGCTTAAAAGTTGAAGAAAGTCGAAAATCCTGCTGTCTGACTGATGTTCTCGGCGAGTCCATGGGGAGGACTCGTCGAGTTCATGTGTATCTTCAACCTACTCGGCGAGTAGGTTTATGCACTCGGCGAGTAGGGTCGACAGAGTGCAGAATTTCGACTTGAGTTGCTGGAAATGAATTAGAATCATTACCCTAAAATGTTTTGGTACTTGAAAACTTGTTTTAGAAGGTGTAATGTCTTTTCTAACTCATTTACAACAACTAGTTATCAAAATTACAAAGATTAAATGTGATTTTGATTCTTGAAAATGTTCATATTCATATTCTTGTTCTTATGATGTTTAGATGATCATAGGAATTATTTGTATCCTATGTGGTAGATTAATTCATGATCATAATGTGTTTTAATGGAGTCCATAACTTGTCCTCAAGTTATGGAAAACCAAAAGTCTCTTGGATTAAAAACCATTAAAAGAACACAAGAGTTAGGAAAAATGAAAAGTCCTCATTTTATTACTCTATTAAACTCATAAGTTACAAGAAATGAAAAGTTTTGAAAGTTTACAAAACTTGCCCTCAAGTTTTGGAACAAGTAAAGTTAAGTTAAAACTTTAGTTCCAACCCCTAGAATATTAAAAGTTAAAATTCAACCCTTATACTTATATTATTATGATTTAATAATTATATATATATATATATATATATATATATATATATATATGTATAAGAACAAAGTCGTCTTACCGCTAGTACGCCTCATTCACGAAGCCGGTCTATAAGGTGGGTATAAGGTTGTTGCCTATAAAATGGTGACTTAATGGGTGTCCACTCTCACCCACCGCTTGCTTGATCGGTGGAGGGTCGTTAGCCGAACGGGTAAGACAAGGACTTATTAATTCTCATTCAAAGTATGATGAATATCATAAAGTAACTAAATGTTTTATTAAATTCCCAATCTTAGTTACTTTAGGAAAAATGTGAATAAGGTGCTATTCCATGAAATTACACTTTACACTTTGATTAAGTCGTTGGTGGAGCGTGTGTGGTTAACCGGCACACTAACTTGGACTTAACAAGGTAGGTAAAGGGTGACTTAGGGTTTATTATAGTATCGATGGAGCGTGTGTGGTTAACCGACACATCGATTGAGTGATAAACTTTAAGGGTACCAAGTGATTTGTATGGTTACTTCACACCTCGTTTTGTGATCCTCGGTATCCCAGTCACAAAACTTGGAGGGCACACTCGAGATTGAAACATGCCTTTGAAAAGTTCATTGAATCTCAAAGAATCTAGGAATTTCTAAGAACCATTCAAAAACCTAATACTAAAATATTGCGGTTTTCGTGGTGGAAATTGGTGAATCGTCATTCACCTACCTTTCAAATATGATATAGCTTAGATTACGGCATACCTCTTCTAAGTTATATTATATTGTGATTGGATCCTAGCCTTAATATTACATTTGGGTGTTTTATTAAGGACTCTCTTATATCTAAACTAATCTTGTCCTCTTTTCTTTAGATGTCTTTCAACAATGCTTCTGGCTCTAATCCTAATGGCTCCTTTACCCTTATGAACTTTTGTGGGAAAGTCACCTTTGATGGATCCAACTTCAATAAGTGGATCAGAAACATCAGGATGATTACCCGCTACGAGGACAAAGAATATGTCCTTGACAAGGAGCTTAAGGAGATTGATGAGTTCACTGCAACTCCTCAGGAGATCGCTGAGTTTCGGGCACATGAAAGGGATGCTACGAAAGTGGCTTGCATCATGATGGCCACGATGACAGCGGAACTCCAAAAGTCTTATTAGGATTTCTACCCTTATGACATGCACCAAGATTTGATGGAAAGATACCATCAAAGTGCAAGACAAGAGAGGTATGAAATCATCTGCTCCATGATAACAACCATGATGAAGGACGGGGAATCCGTCACGAGCCATATGCAGAAAATGCAAAGGTATGTGGATCGTTTGCTGAAGCTTAATGTGAACTTCCCGGAGGATCTTGCAATAGATATTATTTTGCATTCCTTACCATCGTGCTATGATCAATTCCGCATGACATATCACATGAACAAGGAAGAAGTCACCCTCAGCAAACTCAAGGGACTTCTCAAGACCGCAGAATCAGGTCTTAAGGGGAAGTCGGTTGCTATCACTCCTACTCAAAACTCTACTCCGGTTTTGGCAATCGGGAAAAGTCGAGGGAGGAAGAGAAAGAGCTCTTCGAAGGGTACCAAGGCTCGGACCCTTGATGGCTCTTCTTCAAGTGGAACCAAGAAAGGTTTCATTACTCCCTCTTCTGACCCAAAAGAGGCTGAATGCTTCTATTGCCATGAAAAATCTCATTGGAAGCGGAACTGCCCAAAATACCAGCAAGATGTGAAGGATGGGAAAGTTAAACCCAACCATGCAGGTATTTACACTATCATTTCTAATAACTCACCCCATTCTAATTCTTGGGTCCTTGATACCGGTTGTGGTATTCATATTTGTTGTGACCTGCAGGGACTAAGAAGAAGTGAGAATGTGGAGCAAGGAAGAATAAACTTGATCATGGGGAATAGGAAAGCTTTACCTGTTACCAAGATTGGAGTTTATACTTTATCGCTAAGTAGTGGGTTTAGTTTAGATTTGAATAAGTGTTGTTATTCGCCAGGAATGGCAAGAAATATTATTTCCTTTCATGCTTTGTACAAACAAGGGTTTACCTTTTCATTTAATAATGAAGTTGGTTCTATTGATGCTTTCTTTAATAATGTTCTTTATTTTAAAGCATTACCTTGTGATGGTGTGTATGAAGCTGTATCTGTTGTAGATAACTTAGGAAATAATGTTTTGTGTATTGATTCTACTAATAATAACTTGGATAAAGCATCTTTATGGCATTGTCGTCTTGGACATATAAGCAAGAAACGCATAGGCCAACTCCAAAAGGATGGAGTCTTGGAGTCGTTTGACCTAAAGTCAGATGATAGTTGCGAATCATGCTTACTTGGAAAAATGACAAAGTTACCCTTCACAAGTTTGTGTGAGAGGGGTGAAGGTTTGTTGGACCTTATACACACGGATGTGTGTGGACCATTCAAACATGCCACGAGGGATGCTAATCGTTATTATTTGACTTTTACTGATGATTATAGTAGATATGGATATGTCTACTTGATCAAGCATAAGTCAGAGACTTTCGAGAGGTTTAAGGAATTTAAACAGGAAGTCGAGAATCAATTGGGCAGGAACATTAAGATGCTTCGATCCGATCGTGGTGGTGAGTATCTTAGTTCTGAGTTCCTCGACTATCTAAGGGAATGTGGGATAGTCTCACAATTGACACCTCCCAGGACACCACAGTTAAATGGTGTGGCTGAGAGGCGCAATCGAACCTTGTTATATATGGTTCGTTCCATGATGAGTCAAGCTACGCTACCAATCTCATTCTGGGGGTATGCCTTAGAGACTGCCGCCCATATTCTTAATCTAGTCCCTACAAAGAAAGTTGCCAAAACTCCTCACGAGATGTGGACTGGTAAAGTACCTAAACTAGACCACATCAAGATTTGGGGTTGCGAGGCTTTCGTGAGATGCGAGACTCATGATAAGCTCGAACCTCGAAGCGAGAGGTGTATTTTCATCGGTTGACCACAGAAATCCTTTGGTTATCTCTTCTACAGACCTAGTGACAATGTGGTCTTTGTAGCAAGAAGAGGAGTCTTTTGAGAAAGAGAGTTTATAAGCCAAGGAGACAGTGGGAGGCAAATTGATCTTGAAGAAATTCATACAATCAAGCAGTGAAGGAACTTCAAACTCTAGCCCTCAACTTGAGGAGGAAACTCCTATTGAGTCAATTGACAAATCTGTACCTCTGAGACGTTCCACGAGAGTTAGGAGTGCACCTGAGCATTACTATGGTTTTCATATTACTGCAGAAGGTGAGACACTTATTAGTGATGGGACACTAGTAAGTCAAGATGACCCTAACAGCTACGAGGAAGCCATGGCAGGCCCCGAGTCTGCTAAATGGAAAGAGGCTATGGATAGCGAGATACAATCCATGTATGACAATCAAGTTTGGAACTTGGTTGAAAATGTACCAGGTCGTAAGACAGTAGGGTGCAAATGGGTCTTCAAGAAGAAGACCGACATGGATGGTAAAGTACACACTTATAAGGCTAGACTGGTTGCAAAGGGCTTCTCTCAAATTCCTGGAGTGGATTATGATGAGACCTTTTCTCCGGTAGCCAAGATTAAGTCTATTCGGGTTCTGTTAGCCATAGTTGCATTTCATGATTATGAAATATGGCAGATGGATGTCAAAACCGCTTTCCTTAATGGAAAGTTGGCTGAAGATGTTTACATGAGTCAGCCAGAGGGTTTTGTCAGCAACGAGTACCCTAATAGAGTGTGTAAGCTTGAGAAATCCATTTATGGATTGAAGCAAGCACCTCGCAGATGGAATCTTTTCTTCGATGAAAAGGTCAAGGAATTTGGCTTTTCTAGGAGTGAAGATGAATCTTGTGTGTATGTCAAGGCTAGTGGGAGTATAGTTAGCTTTTTGGTATTGTATGTGGATGACATACTACTCATAGGAAACGACATTCCAACCCTGCAGGAAGTAAAGTCCTGGCTTGGGAAGTGTTTCGCAATGAAGGACCTTGGTGAAGCTGCCTATATTTTAGGGATAAGGATCTTGAGAGAACGGAGTAAAAGACTAATTGGACTTAGTCAGAGTACCTACTTGGATAAGGTGCTGAAGAGATTCAGTATGCAGGATTCCAAGAAAGTAGAGTTACCCATCCAGAGTAACACCAGATTGAGTAAGACACAAAGCCCTAGCACTGAGGCTGAGATAGCAGAAATGAGTCGAACACCTTATGCTTCGGCCGTAGGATCGATCATGTATGCTATGACGTGTACTCGACCCGATGTAGCATTTGCCTTGAGCATGGTTAGCAGGTATCAGGCGAACCCTGGCAAGGCACACTGGACTGCGGTAAAGAATATCCTCAAGTACCTACGGAGGACTAAGGACTGGGTTCTTACCCTCGGTGGGAGTGATGACTTGAGAGTTGTAGGGTATAGTGATGCTAGCTTCCAGACTGATAGGGATAATTTCAGCTCTCAGTCGGGCTGGGTCTTTACCCTAAACGGAGGAGCAATTTCTTGGAAGAGTTCCAAGCAAGAGACAGTGGCAGATTCTACTTGTGAATCAGAGTATATTGCAGCTAGCGAGGCAGCAAAGGAGGCGATATGGCTGAAGAACTTCATTGGAGACCTTGGAGTTGTACCAGCTATTAAAGAGCCAATGGAAATTTTCTGTGATAGTGAAAGTGCTGTTGCCTTAGCCAAGAAACCAAGGGATCATGGGAGATCCAGACACATCGACAGAAAATACCATTTCATTAGACATCGGATCGAAGAAGGACACCTCGTGGCAAAGAGGGTATCATCAGATGAGAATCCGGCAGATCCCCTCACAAAGGGATTGACTCGGGTTAAGCATCTTCAGCATGCTCGAAGCATAGGGCTGAAGGATGATATTAGATTTAGTAGTTAGATAACCCAGAAATTTGTAAAGTGTAATTGACATTAGATGATGAATAAAAGATGTTTTATGTATGAGTAAAGTGTTGCTATCTCTTGTCGATCGTTTACTATATTTCTTTTGCATGTTTTGACTTCCAGAATAATTTTGTTTGGTATAACATATTATTCAAACCTCCACAGTCGGTCATATGTTGGAAGTAGATATGAATCAAGATTGTCATGTTTGGTTGTAGAGGTCTTGGACAAGGCTACAACAATCATGAGTGCTCATAAGTTCTGAGCATTGGACTCAACCCACGCTCACTGGAATCACTTCATGGAATTCTATCTCGAGTGATCGTGAGACGGTAATATCATATAAGTCTTCAAACCTAGAGATATGATTTGTTACTTACAAGTTGGTTATGCATTGACTGTACGAAACCGCATTGGTAACTCGATGTTATAAAACGTACTTTTGTGTGTAATTCAATGAGTGGTAGAACAAACATATGAGTTGAAGTTTATCTGTTCCTTCTTGGATTAGAAGCTGATATCTGGGCCCCTCGATGATTTTGTTTTGACCCATGTACCGGGCCCGGTCAGAACTAAGTTGATGTGTTCAATTAAGTTCTATGTCAAACAAATCGGAAATCGGGAAACAAATGCTGGACAATAAGCAAGACAATGTTCCATGTATTTGTCCGGCTGATATCTAGAACAGAGGATTATATGATCACTTATCTTAAATGGCGTATCATCATCTTCTCAGTTCCGAGAGACCTTGAAAGAGCTACGATTGCCGGTCGGTTCCTGAAGTACTAGAGATATAGTTATTAGACTTATCCAAGTGGGAGACTGTTGGATAAGGTGTCTAAGTCCATAACTATTTCGGGCTTGTACTTGACCCGACCCGGCATGGTCCATTTGGGTTGCATGGCACCATGCAATTGGATAGACTAAATGAGAGAAATAACACTTGGAGATTATTAATATATTATAAGTTCTAATATATTAATAATATTATTTAATTAGTTGATCAAAGAATTAATTTGGAATTAATTAAGTGATCAAAGGATAACTAATTAAATATATGGGTTGGTTATCATCCATATCTTGTATAGTGGGCTAAGAGGCTCCATGGATTATCAAGTTGGGTTCTACCCATAGGATGCTCCATGGATGCTCCATGGGAGTTACAAACCCATGGGTCATGGAAATGAAGAGTCATGACACATTAGGGTTTACATGGTGTAACCCTAGATGTGCCAACACTATATAAGAGTCCCATTCTCCACAAAATTGGCTACACAAGTTGAACACTAAGAAACTAGAGGGCTTGGCTGATTTTGAGAAGTGTGTGTTATCTCAAGAGTCTTTCCAAGAGCATTTGGTGTTGTGTGAAGCATTTGAGGCATCACACTTGGGGTGCTAGGCTCACAACGTTTCAAGGAACACAAGCAACAACAAGGTAAGTTATTCTATCTATGATTCAAGTTAAAATTGTTCCCCATGTATGTTAGATAGGAATATAACCTTGGAATTCAACTTTGCATGATAATTAGACAAACATAGATCCAAGGTTATTAGGGTTGCATGTACACTTAGGAAGTGTTAGAATGCTCAAAACCCATCAATGCTAATCACTCCTCGGACCAGCATAGTTGATTAGGCTATGCCATTCCCAATACTGACCATACATCCACGAGCTCACCTGTGATATTTAACAATCGTAATACTTTTGTTCTTGTCATTGTGACACTGATTTTAGTATGAATGCAGACTAATATACTTAATTAAATATTTTAATTTTTAAAGTATAGACTCTTGGTCAGAGTGCTTTAATCCCTAATGGGTTTATAGTTTAGTATATCTTTTATTAGCATTAAGCTGGTGAGTTCATAAGTATTTTAGTGTCGGTGTTTGTTATCAAAAACATTTGAACCTGTCTCAAGTATAAGTTTGTAAAATGTAAGCAATTGTTTGTAAGTGTTTGTAAAAAGATTGAATTCCTCATAAAAACCTATATTTTCTATTAAAGTAGCCTTCTACCAAGGCTTAACTATTTTGTATGCTCGTTTGTTGTAAAAGTGTGTAATTTCCCAAATGTAACTATCATTTAACAAAATATAGTTTGTACACTAATGTTTAAGTGAAATAATCACTAAGTATATGTAATTGGTAAATCATTGTAGTACTGTAGTTTTGTATTATAGGAACTACTGTTGTACTAACTACCTTAAACCGGATTTATATTAAGGTATAATGTGATAAATTGAACCATACTATCGACTGGTAACAACGACATACAAATGGTCGTAATAACGGAATGACGTTTGGCACCCGCAGACCTACAGGTCCGGCTGTAGCTAGCAGCAAGGTGTAGGATAGTCAATCCAGTATAGATCTATACGCAAACTCACGCTCTCCTTCCAGGAGAATTCTGGCTACAACTCGGGCCATGACATTTAAGGCATGCTCCGATACAGTGGATCACAATTGTTAACGTATTCGTGTATATGTAATATAATGTTTCTCGTTCTAGTATAGTTGTATATGTTCTCCTCCTAGTATAGTTGTATATGTTCTCTTTCTAGTATATTTGTATATGTTCTCTTTCTAGTATAGTTTTATATGTTCTCCTCCTAGTATAGTTGTATATGTTCTCATAGTAATGTAATGTATAGACTCATGAATGAACTGACTCATTGATCTAGAAGTTGTAGTAGTATGATCCTGTGTTACCCCGATGGTAACTTACTAATGATGTCTCTAGTACGCATGAATATGGAAGTACCTTTATGTCTATATATGTATATTTGATATATAATTAATATTGAAACGACCTTCGGATGGTTACCCAAAATCCCACCAGACCACATCCAAATCGAGAAAAAGGAAATACGGCGGATGGCCTTCCTAAGCCTTTTAAACATTACTTATATATCTATACATATATGGGCATGCAATTTATAAGAAGTAAAACAAAGTTTAAATAAGAGCATTTGATAAGTAAAAGAGTTTGTAAAACATTTTGAAGTAAAACAGTTTGATAAACAGTTTGAACAGTGATAAAAATCATTGGTTTCCTAGTTATTAATCACATGTGATTGATGTAATCACAGGTGATTGATGCAATAACTATAAGTATTTAACTTTTATTCCCCCCCGTAAGTTATTTAAAACATTTAAAAGTATTTCATAGGTTAATTAAAGGGGTATGAACTCACTTGTGGTGAGCAGTTTGGATTGTAGTGTCGGATACCGTGCTAGGTGGCAAACGGAGACTTGTTCACACGCACGAGCCTAGTTATCATATAATAAGCATATATATAACTAATTAGCCAAATAATAACTTAATGAAATAATTTGGGACACTCAGGAACATGTAAACACTTGGTATAAGTGTTGTAGGTCCTAATGGTTGCATCTAAGTTGCTACGGGACAAGGCTAAAGGGGTTTAATGTACCAAATGACCTTGAATAAAAGTTTACTACCTAATAAACCCTACACACGGAGTTTACGGTCGTAAACCCTTGATTTTACGGCCGTGAACTCTAATCTTGGTGGTTTTGGGTGTTTTAAGGTGCTAAATGATTTCTAGAATAAGCCTAGCTTGGTGGTTTCATCCTTTGGGTAGTTTAGGGCATAGATAATACTCCTTTGAGGAGTTTATGGCCAAAAGACCATATCCCTTAGAGTTTACGGCTGTAAACTCTCATGGGATGGTTGTTTTAATTCTTTTAAGTCTCTTGCACAAGTAGAATAATTTCTAGGCTTTTGTTTAAGGCTTAGGGGGACTCTAGGCACACTTTGGTGCCCTTACTTTGTGTTTACGGCCCAAGAGCATACCCTTGGCCGTAAACTCCCTTTAAGGGGTGTTCTTGATGTTTAAAAGTCCATAATTTAGCTAGGATTAAATGGGGTTTAATGTCTAAAGCCTTAGGAGTAATTAGGACACATTTTTGGCCCTTGAAATTGGTGTTCACGGTCCAAGAAGTTCTTGGGCCGTAAACACCTATAACTTGGTGTTTTTGGTTGCTTTCTAGTCTCAAATGTACCTACATGTTATCCTAAACTAGTTGCCTAACAAGGAAATGGGACTAGATGGCCTTTAGGCTTCATTTTGGAGTTTACTCCCCAAGAACGTTCTTGGGCGGTAAACTCCCGGATCTCACATATTTGACATGTAATCTATGTTATGAAGCATAAAATAAGTATTATAACACAAGTAGGGAAGTGTACTCACGATTTGGGATGAAAACCTGAAGATCCGTGAGAGAGAAAATGGCTTTTCTCTAGTTGGAAATGTGAATAATGAATAATTTAGTTCATAATTCTATTTATAGTCCTGAAATATTTTTGTCAAAAATATTTTTATTCCGGAATTGGACTATAACATTATGAAGTTTTGAAATGCTCAAGTTTCACAAACCCAGGAGTATCCACTCTCCTGATATCTCCTTAAACGTAAGCCCTAATGTACACAAACTTATTCGGAAAAGTCTGAAAATCACTGAAACTGGACTAGCTTCTATTGAATAGATATTGTTCGTACAAAATGGAAATCTCGGGTTGTCACAAATTCAATGAGTGGTAGAACAAACATATGAGTCGAAGTTTATCTGTTCCTTCTTGGATTAGAAGCTGATATCTGGGCCCGTCGATGATTTTGTTTTGGCCTATGTACCGGGCCCGGTCAGAACTAAGTTGATGTGTTCAATTAAGTTCTTTTTCAAACAAATCGGAAATCGGGAAACAAACTGCTGGACAATAAGTAAGACATTGTTCCATGTATTTTTCTAGCTGATATCTAGAACAGAGGATTATATGATCACCAAAATCGGCTCCACATATGAAACAAGAGGGCTAGGCCGATTTTAAGAAGTGTGTATTCTCTCAAAAGTCTTTCGAAGAGCATTTGGTGTTGTGTGAAGCATTTGAGGCATCACACTTGGGGTGCTAGGCTCAGAAAGGTTACAAGGAGCATAAGCAACAACAAGGTAAGTTATTCTATCTTTCATTCAAGTTAAAAATTGTTCCCCATGTATGCTAGATAGGAATATAACCTTGGAATTGAACTTTGCATGATAATTAGACAAACATAGATCCAAGGTTATTAGGGTTGCATGTACACTTAGGAAGTGTTAGAATGCTCAAAACCCATCAGTCTCATTGGTTGAGTATCCATTGGACCATCCCCAATTATAAGTGTTGTCTACAGTTCTATTGTTCACAAGATTCTCAATAGCTTCCCTTTCATTAAAGAGTTTTTAAATTAAAAGATTCAAACATACAATCTATTTTTGGGCTAGATCCTGTTGATTTAAAGCGATATCGAACTGAGTCTTACTTAACATCCTAGCATCCTTTTCTAATAATAAGTCCTTTTATAGAATGGCAACCTTAAGCCTTTTTTCTTCTATTCTTCCTCTCACATGGTACATCTTTTGGGAAGCTATGTTCTTTTCATCTAAGACTTTGTTGTACTGTGAAAGGACGGCAACACAAGTTTCATTAAGTCTGCCCAAGTACAATTCACAAACATGCATGTTGTAATTATTAGACTGAATCATCATTTTCACATATTCAATGATGCTGCAAATTCCATCTTTTGCCATGTAGCAGTAGTACTTTTGAAGGTTTGATGATCCATTTTCTTCAGTAGTTGCCACCATACAAATTTTCCCTTTCTTTTTGTAGTTATCCATTTCTGTATCTTCATCACCCGAAGAGTGAACTTGATGATCAATTCTGACTTGAGAAACATAAGCTCTTCATTTTTCTCTTTCCTCCACTTCTTGAGCCGTCCTAAGATAGAATGCTTTGTCTTTAACAACGTTTTCTTTTCACTCTTAGGAAAAGTGGTTCTCTTTGTGACATTTATAGAAAATAACAATTCCATCTTTGTAATCAGTAGTGGTACCGGAGTCTGTAGGTTTGTTGTTCTACGGTATCTCTTTGGATGATGTGTTCTATGGTTGTGAAGAATAATGAGGGTTTTTGGGATATCTTGGATGCTTATTATATGGGTTGAAGTTGCGGTTGAAAGGTGGTTTGGTGAACTATTGGTGTTTATGAAAGGATGGTGGTAGGAATCTATTAAACTATTTGCTGACCATGGAAATGGCATTTTGAGACTCTTCTTCGTCATCAAGTTCTACATCAGCTTCATACGACTATGATGGGTTGCCATATGAGTGATAATTTAATGACCTTATGGTCTCTGGGTACTGAGGAGCTTTGAACTACGGGGTTTGATCCATCGAAGCAAGTGTTCTTCCTAGATTTACACAATCTGCTAACACGGTTGATTCTTGTGCTTAGGGTTCACAATAAAGTTGAATAATGAAAGAGTGTGGATATTTCTGTCTCCTTGGACTATCATTTTTATTGTGTTCCAATGTCAACCCAAATCATTTAGAAATTGTAGATTTGTCTCGTGATTGCTTCGAACTGTATTAGCATTTGATTGTTTTGTGATTACGAGGTTGAACCCTTTAAACGAATCTTCAAGACTTTCACCGGGAAAAGCTTTAAAGTTGTTGAACTCATTGAGTGTAGTGGTGAGTTTCTTGTCTTGAGCTTGTTCGGACACATGATAAAGATTTTTGAGTACATCCCAAATCTCCTTGGTAGATTTGTAGTTGATAATGATGTTGAAGTATTCTGGAGCAACACCACACGAGATTTCAAAGAAAGCTATGGCATCTTTCTCCATTGTGACATCCCCATTTTTCACGGCCAAAAAGACCGAGTTTTTTTATGCTTTGTAAAAATGAGAGTACTTCTTTCAAAAAAATGTTGCGGAATTTGTTCCCAGAAAAACATGATAAATACGTTATAAAAAACATTTTGGGAAAAACGTATTTTATTCATTTTAAAACGTTCGCAATGTCATCGGTAATATAGAAACATAAGCATAAATGGAACATACATTTATTTACACTAGTGATCTACATCTCTTTAATCTCTCAGTGTAATGTGACTTTATATCAACACCTGTGATATAAATAAACTGAGTGGGTCGGGTTGGGAAACCTGGTGAGTACATGGGGTTTTCAACCGACAATAATATAATTATTATGTTTAAACAATCAAACAATCAACCCAGTTACCCATCCCCATTATCTTCTTTACTCTTAAGGAACTATCCTAAAATTCATCTATCCTGCATTCGTTTATTCCGATGTCCCTTTCTTCCAGGGTTATAGGACTGGCACTAAATCCATAACTGCCAATGCTCGTTCGTAAAGCACTAATTCCATAGCTGCAATAGTTTATTCATCAGGTACTAAATCTATAGCTACAAGTGTTTATCTAATAGGTACCAAGTCCATAGCAACCAATTCCTATCAGGTACTAAGTCCATAGCTACCAGTGTTTGTCTAATAGGCACTAAGTCCATAGTTGTCGATGATTATTAGGCACTCAGTCTATAGTTGCCAATGTTTACTCACATCATCTTTTATCCCTCATCATTCATCTACCCATGTCATACCCAACATATTCGTATATATAAAATACGTATACAGTTTAAATCATTTAAAACATGTATAAAATATTCATCAAACATAGATAACAAGTATTCAGATATTATGCACACATAACATGTAGTTTATATAAAATACTTCATATCTATGTGTAAGATGAAGGTAACTATGCACTCACTTGAAAGGTGGTGACTCAGCACTCGGACAGTACTTCGTTACTCTTAACACAATTTTCCTCGGACAAAACCTAGTATCATTACCACTAGAGTTTAGTCTAATATTCACTGACACTAATTAATAGTCTAGCTATTATTACTATTATATAAGCATGAAACGATACTTATATAACCCAAAATAATAGCCCAAGTACTTATCATATGGTCCTAATAACGTTACTGTATCGAAACATAAGCTATACTAAAGATAGGGTAGGCGTAGCTCACTTACAGCGGGTTTTCTCGAAAACCGGGCTTCGCTGGAGGAGCGTTTCCGAGCCGAAAGAAGAGGGTTGAGGGGTGAGGAAATGAGGGAGCCCGAAACCTTTATTTATAGGGTGAAATTCTGACGGACTCACCGATTCGGTTCATAGACTCACCGAGTCGGTTCACGAACTCGCCGAGTCGGTGCCACGTGTCATCACCTGATGGCTTTTCTTAGGGAGAAAGCCT
Organism: Lactuca sativa; assembly: GCF_002870075.4. Classification (NCBI taxonomy): domain Eukaryota; kingdom Viridiplantae; phylum Streptophyta; class Magnoliopsida; order Asterales; family Asteraceae; genus Lactuca; species Lactuca sativa. Next base: position 233,946,129 of record NC_056627.2, on the reverse strand, counting down.
TGGCCTATATTCAGCCACGTCACCCCTTTTACAACAGCACCCTGCCGACTTCTAAACCCCTTAACTTTCGCATACGATCTCCGTTTTTGACGTTCTTTTTTTCCACATGTAGGTAAAAAGAATATCTACAACTTTCATTTAGAATCCGTCGGCTAGTTCTCGAAGGATCTAAAATTTAACAGTACGAGGAGATTAGACTGTTAAATAACTGTGAAGAATTCATAACTCCTTCATACGGACTCCTTTTTCGTATGTATTTTTACTGCTGAGTTCCTATTAATGAGATCATCAACTCTCATTTAGGTCGCATAAGCCAAAAACCGCTCAAACTAAAATTCGAGTTTCGGGTTGTACACTGCTAAGCCGAAACTTTGAGAAATCATAACTTCCTCATACAAACTCAGATTTAGGCATTCTTTTATGGATTTTCTCGTTTTAACATACTCTATGACTTTGGTTTAGAATACTAAGGGTAAAAAGTCTTCTATCATAAATTCACTTTTTACGCTTCTTGGTGTCGTGCTAGTTTTGCTGTAAAACTTCGACGGGCCATAACTTCTTCGTTATAACTCAGATTTCGGCGTTCTATATATGTACGGAACCCTTGAGACATATTTTGTCGAAAATTCATTTCCGACTACTATTATATTTAGTTTGACTAGCCCAGATCTACGGGCATTACAATTATCTCCCCCTTAGGATGATTACGTCCCAGAATCATCAACGAAACTGGGCAGTATAATGACTCCATACATTATCTCTTCATCCTAGGTAATAATAGTAACTTTTTTGTTCCTTTGAATTAGTATCTAACTCATGGACTCCTTGACTGTAGGCGGCGCTTGATCTCGCTCCCGCTCTCTGTCTCGTGTTAGACCTTTAATCATGACCTTTGATTCACACTCCCAATCCTTATTGGAGACTTCTTCTTCCTCTTAACAAACTTAAGATAAGTTCTTTTATTACTACAATGGAACGATGTGTCAAATTCTAATGACCTATCATCTTATGTTGCAATGCTTAGACTCAGTTCTCTTAGAGTATTCCAGAACAAACTATACTTTCCTTCATGTTCTAATCTCATCTTAAAAGGTAGCATTTCTAGCTACAAGAAAACGTCGCGATACCTCTACTGATCGCTTTGATTAATTCTTCAGGCTTAAGTCAGGTGCTACATCGAACTTGATTCTCTAAACTACATAACATACTCATCGTAGTCGGACTCAATTCGATCTAACCACTTGGGTCGAAATAACAATCATCTTCTTAGTCATTACTGAAATGATAGTAATGACATATTTAAATAAAACGATATCAATTACTAGCTTCTTGGTAACCTTGTGACTTTCCCTGATCCAAGTGTGAGTCTTGTGCTTCCGGTAGTATATACATCTACAACCTTTCACACCTACTCATACTCGTCCCAAGTATTGTCTCACAGTTTTCCAACTCACCATACAAGAAAATCACATAACAGTTTAGCACATCATATAGCAAAACGAAGGCTTCATTATTTCTTGAAACTATTACGTAGGTGTTCAAGTTCACCCTAGCCTATGCCTCTAATAGGCTAAATCATATTGTTCCATCTGTTAGGCTACCCTATAACTCGATCTTCGGGTATGGATTCCTCATCATTGGTTCCTTGCGTTTTTTTCCACTTCATCGAGGATCATATGGAAGGCCCTTGGCCTTGGTGGTGTGTTTGGCTTTGCTGCTTCGTTTTTCTTTGGGCAATTTCTAGACAGGTGCCCCTTGCCTCCACATCCGTATCATACCTTATCATTATGTGTACAATCCTTGGAATAGTGACCGGTCCTTCCATACTTGTAACAAGTCACTTCTTCGTTGCACTTCCCACAATGATTCTTCTTGCATTTATCACACCATCTCGCTTCACCTCCTTCTCCTCCTCCAAGCTTTGAGAATTTGTTCTCCTTGTTAGACCTTGAAGATCCTTCAAACATCCGCTTTTCTCCTGCCTTATCTTTTTCCAAACCTTTTTCTCTTATCTGGGTCTCTACGTGCTTAGCTGCTCTAACGGCTGTTTTCAAATAAATTGTCATTTTGACCATTGGGCCAAAGTCTATGGCCAGTCCGTTAGCAAACCTATCAATCTTGGAGAGTTCAAAAGGAACCAAGTAGGGAAATAGCTTCATCCTCTCGGTGAATGCGGTGGCATACTCATCAACACTCATCTTCCCTTTCTTCAGGTTATGAAACTCATTGTTTAGGTCTAAGATCTATCTCTGAGCAGTACTGCATTTTCAACTTTTCCAAGAACTATTCCCATGACATCCTTAAGGCTTCTCCTCATGGCATCGTATCTGCCAATAGCTTCCACTAGCTCAAGACTCCAGTTTTCAGTTGTCTTACAGTGAAGACGGTCTTCTATTTCTCGCTGCAGTCACAACTCTCAAACACCATCTCCATCTTGGAGATCCAATCCATAATCTCAACAGGCTTTGGGCTTCCTGAGAGACTTGGTGGTCTCGCACCCAAGAAATTCTTGTACAATCGCCCATCCTTGTCGTTTCTCCTTTCTGGGCCATCCCTTCGTTCACCTTGAGTGTCCACTTGACTCACTTGGCTACTCTAGTTCCCTTCCTCCGATTGCTTGGGAATCAGCTCGGGTTGCTTGATGGGCATAGTAGGTTCGTCCATATTCGAAATCTTCCTCATTTCTTCCCTTTGTTCAGCTAACATAGTCCGAATCATGGCTAGTACTCCAGCCATGGTGATTGGCTCGGGTACATCTTCCACTACGACAGGTATTTGCTGAATCACCAGGGGTTGATTCCTATTCTCATTTGCATTCCCAGGTCCACTACGGGTTCTTTCCATTTTGATCTATACACCGAATAAGATGAATCTAGATCTTAATTTAGGATTGACATTTTAAATCATCCTTATCATTCCGAAACGTTTATATGCTAGTTCTAATATCGTAGTTAAATGGTTCGAATCCTAAACAGATAAGGTTTCCAGATCCGGTCGGCAATAGACCATAGATCCGAACAAATAACAACATATCATGCACAAGCATTTAGCACGTAAAAGCATTTTAGGCACAATTCCTAAAATAAGCTAGTGCTCACACCTCACAATCATCTCTTAGCATTCTAATTTTATGTCTAGAAATAAATCCATATTCCTAGTTCGCTGAAACTAATGCTCTGATACCAACTGTGACATCCCCATTTTTCACGGCCAGAAAAACACGATAAATACGTTATCAAAACATTTTCGAAGAACAGTATTTTATTCATTTTAAAATGTTTGGGATGTAATCATCAATACATAAACATAAGCATAAACGGAAGTTATATTCATTTACACTAGTGATCTACATCTCTTTAATCTCTCAGTGTAATGTGACTTCATATCAACACCTGTTATATAAATAAACTTAGTGGGTCAGGTTGGGAAACCTGGTGAGTACATAGGGTTTTCAACCCACAATAATATAACTATTATGTTTAAACAATCAAACAATCAAACATATTACCCATCCCCATTATCTTCTTTACACTTAAGGATCTATCCTAAGAGTCATTTATCCTGCATTCGTTTATTCCGAAGTCTCTTGCTTCCAGGGTTATACGACTGGCACTAAATCCATAGCTGCCAATGCTCGTTCGTAAAGCACTAATTCCATAGTTGCTATAGTTTATTCATCGGGTACTAAATCCATAGCTACCATTGTTTATCTAATAGATACCAAGTCCATAACTACCAATTCCTATCAGGTACTAAGTCCACAACTACCAGTGTGTGTCCAATATGCAATAAGTCCATAGTTGTCGATGTTTAGTAGGCACTAAGTCTATAGCTGCCAATGTTTACTCACATCATCTTTTATCCCTCATCATTCATCTACCCATGCCATACCCAACATATTCGTATATTTAAAATACGTATACAGTTTAAATCATTTAAAACATGTATAAAATGTGCATCAAACATAGATAGCAAGCATTCAGATATTATGCACACATAACATGTAGTTTATATAAAATGCTTCATATCTATATGTAAGATGAAGGTAGCTATGCACTCACTTGAAAGGTGGTGACTCAGCACTCGGACAGCACTTCGTTACTCTTAACACAATTTTCCTCGGACAAAACCTAGTATCATTACCACTAGAGTTTAGTATAATATTCACTGAGACTAATTAATAGTCTAGCTATTATTACTATTATATAAGTGTTAAACGATACTTGTATAACCCATAATAATAGTCCAAGTACTTATCATAAGGTCCTAATAACATTACTATATCGAAACATAAGCTATAATAAAGATAGGGTAGGCGTAGCTCACTTAGAGCGGGTTTTGTCGAAAACCGGGCTTCCCTGGAGCTGCGTTTTCGAACTGAAAGGCTCTTTTATCAGGGCTTCAGGAGCCTCAGGGCTTCCTTCGGGTGCTAGGGGGTTTACCTAGGCTTTTAGGGGGTTAGGGAGCTTAGAGAGAGAGTATAGAGAGAGAAAGAAGAGGGATGATGGGTGAGGAAATGAGTGAAACCGGCACCTCTATTTATAGGTTGAAATTCTGACGGACTCGGCGATTCGGTGTGACGTGTCTTCACTTGATGGCTTTTCTTGGGGAGAAAGCCTTGGCCCATATTCGGCCATGTCACCCCTTTTACAGTAGCACCCTGCCAACTTCTAAACCCCGTAACTTTCGTATATGAGCTCCGTTTTCGACGGTATTTTTTTCCACACGTAGGTAAAAACAAGATCTACAACTTTCGTTTAGACTTCGTCAGCTAGTTCTCGACCGATCTTAAATTTAACAGTACGAGGAGATTAGACTGCTAAATGACTGCGAAGAATTCATAACTCCTTCATACGCACTCTGTTTTCGTATGTATTTTTACCTTTGAGTTCCTATCAATGAGATCTTCAACTCTCATTTAGGTCGCGTAAGCCAAAAACTACTCGAACAAAAATTCGTGTTTCGGGTTGTAAAGTGCTAAGCCGAAACTTTGAAAAATCATAAATTGCTCATACGAAGTCAGATTTGGGCGTTCTTTTTATGGATTTTCTTGTTTTAACATACTCTACGACTTTGGTTTAGACTACTAAGGCTAAAAACTCTTCTATCGTAAATTCACTTTTTATGCTTCCCGGTGTCGTGCGGTTTTGCTGTAAAACTTCGACGGGCCATAACTTCTTCATTATAACTCGGATTTCGGCGTTCTTTATATGTACGGAACCCTTGAGACATATTATACAACTTAGTTAAGATTATTTATTCTAAATAATATTTTGTCGAAAAGTCGTTTTCGACTACTATTATCTCCAATTTGACTAGCCCGGATCTACGGGCGTTACATCCATTTTCTCAAGATCACCATTTGTTGGTCAATTTATGGATCCCTGACCTCCACCAAGTCGTGCCTGAGCACCATCTTCTTGAATGGGAGCGAGAACAGGAACATGGGGCCCTTCTTCCATCATCTCTTCCGAGCCTTTTAAGTTACCTTTCCATTCTTTGTGACCAATGGTGGTTTTCACTTCCAATAAGTATCGGAGCTCTGTTAGAGCCTCCAACACTATTGGAAACATTCAATGATAAAACTTGCTATTTCCTTGCTTTGTTATTTTTAAGAATGAGCTTCAGTCGTATACAAGGATTTCTAAAATTAGAGTTTTGTTTAGAAAGCAACCACTGTGGCTCTGATACCAATTGTTGAGAGAAAAACTTTGAAGAACACTTGAACAAACGTTAGTACAAGATAATAAGTAATGGAAAAATTTAATCTGAAGGATCTTGTTAGCTCAACAATAATAAGTTAGAAATTTTAGATTGCGGAAAGATAAAGGAAATGTAAATGACAACGAGTTATATCAAGTATACACCAAGTTGATTCATAACAAGGATTACATGCAAACACAATTTAATAAATGTTATCAACTTAAGGTGAAGTGGAACTTTGGGAAATTAGTTAACCTAGAATAGAGATGAGTGATCTTTGTATTTCGATAATAGTTCTAGAAGTGCGTAATATTACATGAAGAGGGAAACTCTATTTATAGAGTCTTGAAAAGTTACATTGAAAATAAACAAATATTATTCTACTGACTTTAGTGACCATGCAAGGTTCACTTGACAAAACAATGTAAACACGCTAAGTAAGTAAACTAACTTGAAAGTATTCATTAATCATTCATCTATGCGGTAGACATTGCAGTTGCGGTTCACAAAACATCTTCTCCAACTTCAGTAGTCAACTTCTTCTTCGGTAGCAGCAGCAATCCAGACTGCGATTCCTTAGCTAAAGATGGTCACAACTTGATATAACATGTCAATGTTATTAACCTTAGATTCAAACTTTATGATCTTAACTTGTTTTCAAAAATAATAGGGGTGCCAAGTCACTACAACGTGAAATGATCCCTTTATTCACATGACACATTAAGATTCCGTGCGTCCAAGCGAGGTGTAGAAACCTTAACTCATATGAAAGAGGTAATTAACTCTTTAAACTTCAAAGGGGAGTAACTACCCTTATTTGTAGGAGAGACGATCAATTTCTATTCGTAGTTTGATTTCCTATGCGAAGCAAATGTTAGCTTGGGGTCGGTGTTAGCCTGGTTAATGCTCCTTCGATGATTAAGTCAGTTTTGGCTTTCAATAATAATAAAAAGAGTCATATAAGAATAGAAGATAGAGAGTGTACCTCGAGTTTGTTTGAAAATGAACATCATAACTTACATAATGTATCTTTTTAGGTGGATGCAATTCCAGGATCTTGGCAAGACATTCCCTTCAATCGTGGCTAGCCAATATACCCCATTTCCAACTCCTAAATCAATTAGATAAGGTCATTCCCATTTAGGTGCCAATTTACATGCAATAGGATCTTTGGTATTTTAGAACATTTTCCTAAGTACCAATTCACCTACCTGGAATCCTCTGACTTTGATGTTCTTGTTATATGCTGTAGTGATCCTGTGTTGATGAGCAACAATTGGAGTATTGGAAAGATCTCTGATTTTATCAATAGTGTCAAGATCTTGGGCTAGTATCCTAGTATCCTATTTTCTCTTGATGTTATAGTTCATATCTTCCATCCCAAACGACAAGGAGTATGGAGTTTGGCCAATGGCTACCTTTGGTGTGGTTCTATCTTCCCATAGGACGAGAGGAAGGTCATTTACCCATCTTCCTTTCTTCTTATCTAACCTTTTCTTTATATTGTTGATTATGATCTTTTTTTGGATTCGGCTTGGCCATTAGCTTGAGGGTGAACATGAGTGTAAATTATAATTTTAATCCCCCAACTAGTGAAAAAGTCTCTAGTCCTTTTGCTTATGAATTGGGATCCATTATCACATATGATCTCTACAGGGATCCTGAACCTAGTCAGGATATTACGTTTGATAAATGAGACGAATTCCTTGTCTCGTACGTGAACAAAGGCTTCAGCATCTATCCATTTTGAGAACTAGTTCTTCGTCACTAGCATGAACAACTTTCCACCATGAGCTTTTGGTATCTTTCCAACTATATACAATCCCCATTTCAAGAATGGCCAAGGGGAAATGATAGGATGCAACGGTTCTGCAGGTTGATGTAGGATGTTGCTATATCTTGGCATGCATTAAATTTTTGGGCATGTAAGAGAGAATCCTAATTCATTGTTGGCCAATAGTAACCTGTCCTTAAGGCTTTAGAGCATAAGGATCTGCCCCGAGTGTGGTTGCCACAGTCTCCTGTGTGTATATCTTTTAGGACTTCTATAGCTTCATGATCTTCTAAGCATCTAAGGTATAGACTTTCCACATATTTGCATTACAGTCTTCCTTGGATCATGACAAATCGTGAGACTCTCATCTTAAATGTTTTCTCGTCTTTTTCCTCTTTGGCGATTGTGATATTTTGAGATATTCCACTATGGGATGGATCCAAGATTTGGAGTGTTGTGTGGGATCCTTAATGTTGAGACTATAAAGAACATGATTCTGGAAAAATAGTTGAGGGTCAGGATCCTCGTTGATTTTTTGACCATCTGGATTATTGGAGGGATCTTTTATTGTTAGGATTAATATACAGGTTATAGGGATCCTAACTTCTGGTGGGATTTTATGGCAACATCCTAGGTTGGCTAATGCATTTGGCTCATAATTTTTTTCTCTCAGAACTTTGTTCAGGCTAAAAGTTTTGAATTCGGAGGCCAACATTTTAGGATTTGTAGGTGTAGTTCTAGTCTATCCCCTTTCACTGCATATGATTCATTAAAAAGACTAGTTAATAATAAAGAATCAACATATACCTGAAAATCCCTTATTTAAATATCCCTAGCCATCTGTAATCCCAAGATTAATACTTCGTATTAAGCCTCTTTATTAGCTGCATTGAATTCACAGATAACTGACTATGGCACCATGTCCCCGTGTAGCACTTTTAGTATGATCCCTAGGCCTGTTCCTCTAAAGTTTGAGAATTTGTCAATGAACAGTGTCCATGTTCTGATGCTTTCTTCTTTTTGGGGTTATTTGGTCTCCGACACTGCTTCAGGTTGTATATCATCACTGAAATCTGCCACAAATTTTGCTAGTGCTTGAGACTTTATAGGGTATCTTGGGTTGTACTTTATGTCATATGTGCTTTGTTTTACAGACCATTTTTCCATCCTACCTGACATTTTTGCTCTTTGCAAAACATTCTTGATACGTTAGTTAGTTCTCACATGTATCGTATGTGTTTCAAAATATTGTCTTAATTTTTTGGAAGCAATTACTAATACAAGTATTAGCTTTTCAAGATGGGAATACCTGCTCTCAAGATCAAGGAGATGATTACTTACGTAGTATATGGGATGTTGTCCATCATTAAGATCCATGGCTAAAACGAAATTTACATCGTTAGAGGATACGAAAAGGTAGAGTAGGAGTGGTTTCCCATCTAAGGGTTTTACCAGTAGGGCTACTAAACTTAAACAAACTTTAAGTTATTGCAAAGCATCTTCATGCTCTTTATTCCACTCAAAAACTTTTATTCTTTTTTAGGATATAATAGAAAGGCTTGCATCTTTCTGAGGATACTGAGATGAACCTGTTAAGTGTTGCTACTCTTTCTATCACTCTCTAGATATCTTTTGTCAAGGACGAGGATCTCAACTCGATGATTGCTTTTATTTTCATTGAACTTTCTTCTATTCCACTTTTAGTCACCATGTATTCAAGGAACTTGCCTGACCTCAAACCAAAGTGGCACTCGTAAGGGTTCTGCTTCATGTTATATCCATCAAGTATGTTGAAGGCATCTTCAAGATCTTTGAGGTTATCCTCAACTTTCTTTGATTTCACCACCATGTCAACAATGTAGACTTCCTGGGGTCCCTTAGTTTATCTTTAAACATCATTTTGACAAACCTTTGGTATGTTGCACCTTCATTTTTAATAACAAAGGGCATACTAGTATAGCAGTATATACCTGTCGGGGTAATGAATGCGGTATCCTCCGGATTAGATGGTCCCATTTGGATTTGTTGGAATCATGTTGATGCATCCATAAATGTTAGTATTTCATGGCCAGTAGTAGCATCTATCATGGAGTCTATTTGTGGTAGAGGGAAAGGATCCTTGGGATAAGCCTTATTGAGATTCGTATAATCCACACATACCCTCCATTTACCATTCTTCTTCTGTACTATGACCATGCTGACTAGCAATTTTACGAACTTGACTTTCTTGGTCATCCCTGTCTTGAGGAGCTTTTCTACTTCTTCTTGGATCATCTGGTTTCTTTCGGGTGTAAAATTTCCTTTCTTTTGGTGTATTGATCTGAAAGAAGGATCAATGTTAAGCTTATGAGTTATAATATTCTTTTCTATACACGTCATATCCTCATGCTTCCAAGCGGATGTTTTGCTTGTATATATCAAAAACTTTGTTAATTCATGTTCGATTTGTTCTGGTAGTGAGGATCCTATTAGGATTTTGGCTTCAGGATCCTCGATGCTCAAGAGAACTTTTTGGACACCCTTCTCTCTTGTCTCCAACACACTTCGTGCCCCCTTTATATTTGGTGTGGTTTTGTTGAAGATTTCATCAAAGTCTTGTAGCATTTCTTGGATTCTTGTTGATCACCTGTGTCTTTAATATCCCCAATGGATTGCACATTTTGACACATTGATGGTATGTCCATGGGATAACCTTCATATCGTGGATCCATGGTGTACCTACTATAACATTATAGGAGGATAATGTATCGATTATACAAAAGATTGCATAGAGTTTACCCCCTCTATGTAAATAGGACAATGTATCCTACCAACATATGTTTCCCTGAATACCCCTTCTCTTTGAGTTTGAAATAATCTTTTCCTGGATTCATCTCTGAGTTCTTTAAGGTGACTAAGATCTCATACATTATGGTCATGCCTATCCTTTAGAGGATAATATATTGGAACAACCAAGTGAATTAGACAAAAGACCTTGATATAGGTCTCTCTAAACTGGCCTTTATGTATAATCTTACGACATTCGAGAATTCTTGCTTTATTCTCAAAGTTAAAGCGCAAAAATATTTTTTTGACCTGAAAATAGAACACAATGATGGAGCTTTGAAAGTAAAATACCTATTTATAAGACGTGACTATGTTCTTGGTGGGTGTGACAGCCATTACTTTCTGTTTAAGTCAAAGTCAAAGAAAGTCAGCAAGTCAACTGGTCACCTCAACTAGTGCTAATATGTTAGGGATAACAACTCTATAAAACACTATTGCGTGCCCTTCGGGGGTATATAACACTCAAAATAGGATGTAACTAAGCCTACGGTCTTTGATCTACGAAGAAAAACATTAATAAAGGCCCCCAACAAAGTCTTTCTCAATGTTTCCCAATATATCTAAATCTCTCCCAAATCTCTCCAAGTATGTGAAATCTCTCCCAAATCTCTCTAAGCATGTGAAATCTCTCTCAATCTCTCCCATTGTATCTAAATATCTCCCAAATCTCTCCAAGTATGCCAAATATCTCCTAAATCTCTCTAAGCATGTGAAATCTCTCCCAAATCTCTCTAAGTATGTGAAATCTCTCCTATTGTATCTAAATCTCTCCAAGTATGTGAAATCTCTCCTAAATATCTCTAAGCATATGAAATCTCTCCAAGTATGTGATATCTCTCCCATTGTATCTAAATCTCTCCAAGTATGTGAAATCTCTCCCAAATCTCTCTAAGCATGTGAAATCTCCCCCAAATCTCTCTAAGCATGTGAAATCTCTCACAGTATGTAAAATATCTCCCAAATCTCTCCAAGTATGTTAAATCTCTCCCAAAACTCTCTATGTACCTTCCTCAGTCAAGAATAGCCCAAAACCGAAGGAGAAAACCCAAAAGGACCCTCTTGGTCCGGACTCCTCTTGGTCTGGAACCCTCTTTGTCCGGACTCCTCTTGGTCTGGAAGCCTCTTCGTCCGGATACCTTCTAAGAAACCAAGAAGCTTCTCGCTTCGGATCTTCCTTAGTCCGGACTATCCTCTTGCTTCGGAACCTTCTTCTGGCTCCGGAACATGTGGGGCGGATCGGACCTCCAAGTTGAACCGGACAACTTCGCTCCTGACCTCGGATCCGAGAAGAATGCTTCGGACCTCTCCGAATGCCTCCGGAACTCCTTGCCTACCCATTTCGGACCCTCGCAACCCTAATCCTCCCCTCTAGAATTGGGGATATAACTCCGGAATGGTAAGAGGAGCTTCAGAATTTATGTTGTGGCTCCGGATGTCACCCCTTCACTCCGGATTTTCAACAATTTCGGAATTTTTAGTGCTTTTTACTCTGAAATTTTCCTCAGACTTTTATTTTTCATACTTTAAGCACTCCAAACTCATATTTTGATATATAGGACCCTATATTATCATATTCTAAACCACATTTTGGGAGAGGAACGTAAACCAAGGACAATATCTATTGGGTGAGATTTTGTGTTAGAGTGTTGACTTCCCATAGAGTGTTACACAAGCTATCCCCCATACCCACATAGGATAACCCGCAGTCACTATTCACACCTACCTAGTCAACTATTTGTCCTCTCACACCTCTCCTCCAGCTGGTAACGAGATCAAAAGTTGGAAACCCCCATCTCCCCTTCCACTTTACTGACACTCTCACCAAGAAACAAACACTTCTCTCTCAATTCCCTTTCTAAGAAATTGAGACTCCAAGGCTGTCTTTGAAGTTTTCACCCTCGATGAGTAAGTATTCTCATCCTACATTGAACATTTTTCACTCCTTCACTGAGATTATGAATATCTAATAACAAAGGTCACCATAATTATTCGTAGATCTTCAGCTCTGCAAGCTTCTACCAAGTGATCTTGCTTAGGAACCCTTTCTCTTCATCATTCATCTAAGGAAATCACTCAAGGTGGGTTCATACCCCTATATTTTCATGTTTTCTTCATGTTTTACGGGGGGGGGGGGAATACAAGCTAACACACCTTAATATAACTCAAACCCATACGTCACCTTTTCATTGAAAAGTTGAGTCATATTCACGGACTGTTTTGAGCATTTTAAACTTAATATTTTTCATAACTGTTTCATATGCAAGTAGTTTACGTTTATAAATTTAAAATGTCTACTTGCACACCTACATACGAATTTTCCACAATTTATGGTGATTTTTACAAAATGGCATATCATTTCAGAAATGAATCCGGACCAGTCTGTGAATATGAACATTTTCACACAAGTTAGAGACTTCTAAAAATGATAATAAAATTTGTGAACAAACTAGACACATTTTCTAAACTCTAAGAGTTTACGGATTTGGTTTTTGACTTCGTATGATTTTTTCTAAAACCGTGCAGAAAGGTTAAAAACTACTTCACAGCTTACAACTTTCATAACACTTTGTAACATGTTCAGCAAAGTGTGTGTCTTTGATGACTTCATATTTTACATATGTTTTCTGTTAAGTTACAATTAAATAACAGAAGGTACTCTCTATATGGTAAGAGTCCTTTAGCATTACAAACATACAAGATGGAACATAAGAAGCATAGTTATGCATTACTAAACATATTACACGTAAAGTCTTTATCATAAATTGTGAGACACATCTTCATTGTACTTTTAGAGTACGGGTTAAAATTTCATTAAGTTATAACCAGAGTCTCTTGTAGGGAGAGAGTAATAATTGTGTATAGATCTATATTGGGATTGACACCCCACACCTTGCTACTAGCTATAGCGGGACCTGCAGGTCTAGGGGTGACAAATGTCATAACAAATTCTAAACGTCTGAAAAACATTGTAGTAGGTCATCTAGTTGCAGTATGGTTATAGCGACTCACATAGGGAGTTAACAACACTTCAAGTTAACCGGAAATTCTATTATAAAATGGGTTTTTATCTATTTAAAAATGCTTGCTTTGTTAAAATTTCGAAACACACATACTCGGTCTTGAGATATAAGACTACATAACATTTATTAAGGAAAATAAGGGATTTTTCTTTGGTATACAGTTCATTTACAAACAAAGGATTTCAAACTCTTCGTCTAAAAGCTTATGAACTCACCAACTTAATTGTTGACACTTTTTCGAAATTACTTGTATTCTCAGGAAATCAATGAAACAGGAAATCTAAAGCTTTTGACGATGGGACATTAAATCGTCAAACATTTTGTTTTTGGTCATCATTGTGTAATTGAATTTGAAACATGTAAACTCATACTATGATGTAACTTGTTCAATTATATTTATGATGGTTGTGTTTACTTTGAGCACTATTATACTCTTGTTGTGATACTATACATGAAGTCCTCCACCCCCAGATGTTTCTGCCATCCTTGGGCCGGTGGTGTGACAGGTTGGTATCAGAGTCAGGTTTATAGTGAACATAGTATATCAAACCACATAAGATATACAAACTATAAACACAAAGTGACTAAGATGCTCTGATTAACTATTTTTCCCTACAATTGTAATCTTAAAAAAAACATTATTCTTATGGAAAGGTATAAGTACGTACATGCATACCGGTATAGTGTCACGTCTAAGGAAAACGCGACAGTCAAAAATAGAGGAGTTGCGCACTGTGATTCTGCCTTGGGATATGCAATCAAGTCTGGGAGGAATATAGCCTGATAAATAATATTTGTCCCAAAAGTGACTAGTATATGCCGGGGGATAGTCATAATGGACAACAAGTCTATCAACCTACCAACTCCCATACAAGTATAGCCCTAAGAATCAAACAAAACATTTAACATACTATAGGAGTATTTTTGCACTAAAAAACAATACATCTAGATTCATTATGTGCCTCTTACACCCATATTTTCATATAGCTAGCATGGTAGGATTTCATCTATCAGGGGATCCCGACTTTCCGAACCAAGGAAACTGTGGGTGGATAGAAGCAGAACCAGAAGAGGATCTCGAGGAATTATTTGAAGAGGAAGGCCCCAAAGAGGCCAAAGAAGAATTTGAGGACAAGGAAGAAGAGGAGGAACCTGAGGAGGAAGTATTTAACCCTCATTACATCGCCAGGGTGTCTTCGAACCGTTTAGGCTACAACGGGCATGAGCATCGTTGGGCAACAGTGATCGAGAGGTGGAGTCGTCCACAACGATAACGATCACCATATGGCGATCAATGGGGTTACTACGACCTCAACTACGGGGAACCGGCTGACAGAGCCCTCCTCGTCATGGTCCAGCAAATCACAAACCTGGGGTACCAGAATAGGGAAATGGTAGATCAAGTTCGGGATCACAACGTTGTTGCAAAGGCTACCAATGCATGCACTAGGGATTTGGAAAAAGACTTCTATCCCATGGACCAACTCATCGAGGACCTTACCACCGCTCGGGCGAAGGTAAGGGAGTACCAGGTGTGGCACACAGCTCTCGAGGAGAGAGTTATCATGGCCGAACGCCATATTGCGGAGCTTCAAGGAACCTCAACCTCGTCCCAAGGCCACAATGGGCCAACTGATACCACCCGCCTCGAGTAGTGTTTTCACGACTCACATTTTGTTATAAACTTGGTTTATTGGTATGCGTTGGGGCTACTATTTCTTGCAAGTAGTTTTGACCCTGCGTCTAAGTGATTACACTAGTCAAAGGGTCCGTGTGCTGTCAATATTTTTTTTTGTGTTGACATAATGTAGACCTTCTTTATGGTCAAATTTTCCTAAAGACATGTATTATATTATATCAATGAAAATTTTCACGCATTTTATTTTATTGGGAGTTCCCCTCAGATTGCATAACATAGCATTACAAACGATTTACTTATGGTAACTCTGAGATTATTTAATATAACCTCGAGGTTATATTTAATTAAGGGGCGATCGACTAAGAAATGGAGAGTCCGCCTTAGATCCTATTCCTTGTTTGGTTGTGGAGTCAGAACAGACTCATTAAGTTCAACGGTCTATCCGACCTTAGTTGCACACAACTAGTATACATTGAGTGGTCTTACGAGTGGATCGGGCATGGATCAAAGACTTCAAGATTTCAATTGAAGTCATTACTACTAAATTCATGAGTTTTTTATATAGACTTCTACTATGAATCATTTACAAAAATTTGAAAGTCGGAACATACTATACTTGAAAAATAATAACCAAGTTCTACGACACCCGAGTTATAACCATTACTAAAAGACTTATACTCGTTTCGTCTTTAAAATTCTATGACAGAAAGATGCCACCTCGTAGATCTGCTAGACGCACTGGCAGAGCAAAAACAAATCCACCGCCACCGCCTCCCCAGCATGACCCTGTTATGTTCCAAGTTGTGGTTACGGCCGCAATGGCAGCTGCTATGTCCCAAATCAACACTGACGGTGCCAGTAGCAAAGGAAGCAGTACCAATAACTCTACTCAAGGAGATAGCCAAGGGCGTTTGAGAGAATGTTCCTATAAAGACTTAACGAATGGAAAACCTGATTCTTTAAATGGAAGTGGGGGCGTCATCACTTTGACGTTGTGGTTCAAGATGACCGAATCCGTCATCGAGATCTGTGCATGCCCCGAAGCCAACAAAGTTAACTTTGCAGCTTGCACTTTCACCGGCAGTGCCCGTACTTGGTGGAACGGCCACGTAAAATCACTGACACTCATCGTGGCTAATTAGATAAGTTGGGAAGACTTGAAAACTATGATGCTGAAGGAGTATTGTCCAAGGGGTGAAGTGCAGAAATTAGAGCAATAACTGTGGGGTCTCAAGTTGACCGGCTCTGACCTCGCAGCTTACACTGCCCGATTCAATGATCTAGCACTCCTCTGCCCGACGATGGTCACTCCGGAAAGCAAGAAGGTGGAACGATACCTATGAGGACTATCTTCCCAGATTCAAAATTGCGTGTTGGCCTCAAGGCCAACCACCTTTAACAGTGTCAAAGAGTTGGCACAATAACTCATCGATTATCCGGCCAGCCATGTCAATGTGACAACCACCTCCGATCAAGCCAAAGGAGGAAGCAACAAGAGGAAATTCTAAAACAATAAAAAGAAGCAACCAGCACAGGACCCCACCAAGAAGCAACAAACTGTTACCATCCATGCTGCCACTACTCCTTCCACTCCAGCACCACTTAGACAAGATGCTGGAACCCTTCCCAAGTGCAAGAAGTGCAACTTTCACCACAACGGTCCTTGTCAGGAAATGCACTACAACTGCTGTAACAAAAAGGGGTATACCGCCCGTTTTTGTAGCGCGTCTGCCCAACAAGACAACCCGGCCGCGAATGTTGGAGCAAGCCGAGCCTGTTACGGATGCGGGGAAACTGGGCACTACAAGAGGGTCTGCCCAAAAGCTAAAAATGCAAGCACCGGTGGTGTTGGAAGGATTTTGGACTTAGGACAGGGGAAGAAATAGAAGTTTCCACGGTGGTTACATGTACGTTTCTCCTCAATAACTCATATTCATGCATATTATTCGATAGTGGTGCGGAGAGGAGTTTCGTTAGCCACAAATTCAAATAATTGCTAAACAAAATCCCCAATCACTAAAAGATACATACTTCATAGAAATGGCAAATGGAAAAACAGAAAGCACTAACGACATATACTCAGGGTGTACCCTCATTCTAGACAACTACTCGTTCAATATCGATCTATTGTCGGTTTCGATAAAAATATTTGACATCATCATCGGCATGTATTGGTTTAGCTCAAATCATGCTGACATTCTGTGTTACGAAAGTGCCCTTCTCCTTAATCTTCCGAGTGGCGAAACTCTCGTCACCTTCGGCGACAAGTCTAGTGCAAACCTTCAAATCATCTCTTGCGCCAAAGCCTAAAAGTACCTCCGAAAGGAATACCACGCCTTCTTAGCCCACGTATTGGATAAGAAAAAAGAGTTTAGGAACATCAAGGACATTCTGGAGGTCTTTATTTTCTTGGACGTATTCCCAGAAGACCTTCCCGGAGTTCCACCCGCACGACAAGTCGAATTCCAAATTGACCTAATTCCCGGAGCTATCCCTGTAGCCTAAGCGCCTTACCGCCTAGCACTAGCCGAGATGCAAGAACTCTCCAGCCAACTAAATGAACTGCTGAGCAAAGGGTTCATTAGACCCAGCTTCTCACCTTGGAGAGCACCAATTCTGTTTGTGAAAAAGACAGATGGATCGTTTCGCATGTGCATCGACTATCACGAGCTAAATAATCTTACCATCAAATACTGAAACCCTTTACCCCGAATCGATGACCTATTTGACCAACTTCAAGGAGCATCTTACTTCTCAAAGATCGATCTAAGATCGGGATACCATCAACAATGGGTCTAGGAGGAGGATGTTCCTAAAATGGCATTCAGAACTTGGTACGGTCACTACGAGTTTGTAGTAATGCCTTTTGGGTTAACAAACGCACCCGCAGTATTCATGGATCTAATGAACCGGGTGTGCCGGCCTTACCTAGACAAGTTCGTGATTGTCTTCATAGACGACATCCTGGTCTATTCAAGGAGTGAGGAAGAGCATAGCCAACATCTACGACAGGTATTGGAGACACTAAGGGTGAAGAAATTATATGCAAAATTTTTAAAGTGAGAATTTTCAATCCAAGAAGTGGACTTCCTCTGTCATCTGGTTAGCGAGGAAGAGATACACATGGATCCCTCCAAAATCAAGGTGATTGAGGAACTGTTCGACACCAATGACGCCTACATATGTTCGTCAATTCTTAGGCCTCGTTGGCTACTACCGGAGGTTCATTCAAAACATCTCCAAGATTGCAAAAACACTTACCACCCTGATCCAAAAACGTGTGATTTTATCTGGGGAAAGAAGAAAGAAACCGCTTTCCAAACACTAAAGCAAGCCCTGTGCAGCGCCCCGATTTTATCTTTACTAGAAAGGACCGAAGACTTTGTGGTCTACTGTGACGCATCAAACCAGGGCCTTGGATGTGTGTTATTGCAACGAGGAAAGGTCAATGCATACGCATTGAGGCCATTAAAAACACACGAGGTAAATTACGCCACACATGACCTCAAACTGGGAGCAGTAGTATTCGCCCTAAATATCTAAAGACAATACCTTTACGGAACAAAGTGTACTATCTTTACCGACCACAAAAGCCTTCAGCACATCCTCAATCAAAAAGAGCTCAACATGAGGCAGAGACAATGGTTAGAATTACTGAATGATTGTGATTGTGAGATTCGTTATCACCTAGGTAAAGCCAACGTTGGTAGCTGACGCCTTAAGTCAAAAAGAATACAAGGGTCGCCGAGTAAAGTCATTAATCATGACAATCCATTCGCACCTGTCCATGCAAATCAAAGAGGCCCAACTGGAGGCTTTGAAGCCTGAGAATGTGACAAGTGAGGCATTAAGAGGAATGGATAAGAATCAAGAAGTCAAGGACGACGGAGCTCGTTATCTCATGAACCGAATTTGGACACCAAAATTTGGCGGGTTCAAAGACGTCGTCCTGGACGACGCACACAAAACCTGATACTCTTTACATCCTAGTTTGGACCATATGTACCTGGACCTGAAGAAACTCTACTGGTGGCCGAACATGAAAGCCAAAATCGCTACCTATGTGTGCAAGTGTCTAACTTGCGCCAAAGTTAAGGTAGAATAGCAAAATCCTTCGGGTCTACTACAACAATCTGAGATACCCAAATGGAAGTGGGAACAAATAACCATTGACTTCATAACCAAACTAACTAAGACTACGGGTGGTCTTGATACCATTTCGGTAATCGTCGATAGATTGATCAAATCCGCACACTTCCTGCCCATAAAGGAGACCGACAAGATGGAAAAAATTGACGAGGACGTACATCAAAGAGATTGTATGACTACATGGTGTGCCGATATCCATTATCTATGACAGAGATAGTATATTCACTTCACGGTTATGGCAGTCCTTACAGAAATCTCTACGGACCAGGCTAAACATGAGTACTGCCTACCACCCACAAAGCGACGGGCAGAGCGAAAGATCAATTCAAACATTGGAAGATATTTTAAGAGCTTGTGTTATTCACTTCGGTAAAGCGTGGGATACCCACTTACCACTTATTGAATTCTCATACAACAATAGCTATCACACTAGCATCAAAGTCGCGTTATTCGAAGCTCTCGATGGCCGCAAGTGCAGATCACCAATGTGCTGGGTTAAAGTGGGAGGTACACAGTTAGCAAAGGGGCAAGTCCTTAATAGCACCCTCACTGCCCCTGAAATAAAAAGGGAGACTACAAAAAAGATCATGTAAATCCTAGAGAGACTGAAAGCATCTCGAGATCGACAAAAGAGCTACGCCGATAAGCGACACAAAACCCTTGGAATTCCAGGTTGCGGACCGGCTACTAATGAAGGTCTCACCATGGAAAGGAACGATACGTTTTGGTAAACATGGTAAACTAACTCCAAGGTACATCGCGCCATTCGAAATCCTTGCCAATATTGGCCCACTGGCATACAAACTTCGACTACCCCAAGAACTTAACAACGTACACCCGACCTTCCATGTGTCAAACATAAATAAGTGTATTTCTGACGAGACTCTTGTGATCCCACTCGAGGATATTTGAGGTCAATGAGAGTCTCCACTTCGTAGAAGAACTAGTAGAAATCATGGATCGAGAGATCAAGAGAACAAAACAGAGTCGCATCCCGATAGTGAAGGTCCGTTGGAACGCTAAACGAGGACCCAAGTTCACCTGGGAACGCAAGGATTAGATGAACAAAAAATACCCGCATCTCTTCCCAAACGCCTGAAGTCCCAGTCAAAAATGCTAATTTCGGGAGGAAATTTCTTCTAACGGGGGGGTGATGTGTCAACCGTCACTTTCTGGTCAAGGCAAAGTCAAAGTAAGTCAGCAAGTCAAACTGGTCAACATAACTAGTGCTAATATGTTAGGGATTACCTTATATCTACTAATGTATGACTCTAAATCTTAATGCAAAGTAACACTTGAAAGTTTCAAATGTTCAAAATTCTAAACCCTAATTAGTTAGAGGGAAGTAACAACTCTATAAAGACTATTGCGTGCCCTTTGGGGGTATATAACACTCAAAATGGGATGTAACTAAGCCTACGTTCTTTGATCTACGAAGAAAAACATTAATAAAGGCCCTCGAAAATTCTCTCTCAATCTCTCCCATTATATATCAATCTCTCCCAAATCTCTCTAAGTATGTGAAATCTCTCCCAAATCTCTCTAAGCATGTGAAATGTCTCTCAATCTCTCCCATTGTAACTAAATCTCTTTCAAATCTCTCCAAGTATGTAAAATCTCTCCTAAATCTCTCTAATCATGTCAAATCTCTCCAAGTATGTGAAATCTCTCCCATTGTATCTAAATTTCTCCCAAATCTCTCGAAGTATGTGAAATCTCTCTAAGCATGTGAAATCTCTGCCAAATCTCTCCAAGTATGTGAATTCTCTCCCATTGTATCTAAATCTCTCATAGTACGTGAAATGTCTCCCAAATCTCTCTAAGCGTGTGAAATCTCTCCCAAATCTCTCTAAGCGTGTGAAATCTCTCCCAAATCTCTATAAGCATGTGAACTCTCTCCCAAATTTCTCCAAGTATGTGAAATCTCTCCAATTATGTGAAATCTCTCCCAAATCTCTCTATGTACCTTCCTCAGTCGAAAACAGCCCAAAACCGAAGGAGAAAACCCAAAAGGACCCTCTTGGTCCGGACTCCTCTTGGTCCGGAACCCTCTTGGTTCGGACTCCACTTGGTCCGGAACCCTCTTCGTCCGGATACCTTCTAACAAAACAAGAAGCTTCTCACTTCGGATCTTCCTTAGTCCGGGCTATCCTCTTGCTTCGGAACCTTCTTCTGACTCCGGAACATTTGGGGCAGATCGGACCTCCAATCTGAACCGGAAAGCATCGCTCCTGACCTCGGATCCGGGAAGAATGCTTCTGACCTCGCCCAACGCCTCCGGAACTCCTTGGCTACCCACTTCGGAATCCCCTCCGGAATTTGGGATATAGCTTCGGAATGCTAAGAGGAGCTTCGAAATTTATGTTGTGGCTCCGGATTTCACCCCTTCACTTCGGATTTTCATCAATTTCGGACTTTTTAGTGATTTTAAGTGAGTTTTACTCCGAAAATTTCCTCAAACTTATATTTTCGATACTTTAGGCACTCCAAACTCATATTTTGATATATAAGACCATATATTATCATATTCTAAAGCACCTTTTGGGAGAGGAACGTAAACCAAGGATAATATCTATTGGGTAAGATTTTGTGTTAGATTGTTGAATTCCCATAGAGTGTGACACAAGCTATCCCCCATACCCTCTTAGGACAACCCCCAGTCACTATTCACCCCTACCTAGTCAACTATTAGTCCTCTCACACCTCTCCTCCGGTTGGTAACTTGATCAAAAGTTGGAAACCCCTATCTCTCCTTCCACATTACTCACACTCTCACCACGAAACGAACACTTCTCTCTCAATTCCCTTTCTAAGAACTCGAGACTCCAAGGCTGCCTTTGAACTTTTCACCCTCAATCAGTAAGTATTCTCATACTAGTGTAACGTTTTGGTCATCATTGTGTGATTGAATTTGAAACATGTAAACTCATACTAGTGTAACTTTTTTAATTATATTTATGATGGTTGTGTTTAATTTGAGCACTATTATACTCTTGCTGTGCTACTATACATGAAGTCCTCGACCCACGGATGTTTCCGCCATCCTTGGACTGGGGGTGTGACTGTGGGGATCTCCTGTCGGATGCTTGGGTTAAGAAGGCTAGGATTCTTTTATATACTAATATAAGGATCCTAGAATTCACTTCTTCTTATTTTTTTTAATCTTTTGCATCTTTCAAGTTTAAAGAGCTCATCCCTGTTGTTGAGGATTCTGAAGAAAAGATTGAGAAGTTCTGAGCCCTGCCTGAAGCCAGTAGATCCTTTTGATTCGAAGAAGTCACTTTCCTGTAAATCTCTTCTGCTACTGACGCCATATCGACAGATAAGGGTCCCTGATTGTTTTTTATTATGATGAAGGATTTAGCATTCATCTGTTATATGCAGGATCAAAGATCACCCACTCCAGTTCTGATTTCACACTTACTAATCTTGACACAACCATGTCTAAGGATCAGAGGACGGTGATAAAGGAGAAGATCTCGTTTTCTCTTCCTCCCAGAGGATTGACTATTGAATTAAGAGTGAAGTCTCTAGGATCCCAGAAAAGGAAAACTATTGAGTCTACAGGTCTATCGTTGGAGAACCTCGGAGTTGAGGATGCGCTCCAAAAGTTGGTCTCTTTCTCCTGAGCTGTAAGTGTTAGTTTTATTCTTATTTTTACTTTACTTTTTACTAACCCACTATTTCTTTGTTCCGTGTCTCTGATCATGTTTCTGTTGATCTAAGGATCCGATCAGAGAGGGTCGAATAAGCCCTTCAGGGACAGGAAATGATGCGGAAAGCGACCAATGAGGATCTATTAAGGAGGGTAGAGCTGCTCTGCAAGGAGAATGTTGAAAAGGAGGAGGAACACTTGCTCGTGATGTAGGAGGTGATTGTTGATGCGAAAGCCAGTGCAACGGTGGCTATTTGGGAGGCCAAGATTCGTCTTTGAATGATCTGGAGAATGCAGGTTCCTTGGACGTGGACGGTTGATGTAAGGCAGTGGCCGAGTTGACTAGCAAGCTTGCTACCACCAATCAAGATCTTGAATTGTAGCTGACTGAAGGAGGGGCGAAGAAGGATGCAGTCGATGATGACAAAGGTTAAGGTCTAGGCCTGCAAACATTAGTTTAAATAATTTTTTGTTTATTTGCGATGTAAAACAGTTAATTTTATTTTGGATGGTTTGGTATGCAACCCCTTTTTTTTAATACAATTGTTGTAGTTTTCCTTTCATCTTCATTCATTTTTCCCATTTAACATATGCAATAGATATAGTACTTAGATCTTTCAATAGTTAGGATCCTGAAAATCTTGGTAAAATTCCTTTAATAAGTTGTAAACAATAGAAATCATTTAAATAATCAACTCTAACAAATAACCCTTTAAAGTGATTATAGAAAATTCATTGATAGCATCAACTCAAAGACTAATAACCGGAATAATATGTATATGTGATCTTGAAAAGTTTGGGATCCTCTGACATTTCATAGAAAGTTTTTCAAGGATAAGGATAGAAAAAACCTGGTGATCATAGGAAAAATTTAAAGTCATGAATTCCCTATCTTCGTATGAACTTTATGTCATCATGTGAAAGAATATTTTTGCTTTAGAAGCTTGTTGGTATGCATCTTGTGAAATTTAAGGAAGGATCCTTAATTTTAGCTTGAGGGAAGTCCTTGTATGATAACGCTTTCAATTCTTGTTTATTTTCTAGGGAATATCCCTTCCTTAGCTAACGTCATGGAAAGTTTTTAGGAGGGATCCCAAATGAAGGTAACATGTTAATGTTAAAATTCATGGTGAATTGCGGGGGAAAATCCCAAACCGTATGACAAAAATGTAATAAGCTTCATGCATTTTTCCAATGAGGATCCCAACTTAAGATAACATGAAAATATTAAAAATCTTAGGAACTTTCTGGGGAAGATCCCAACTTAAGATAACATGTAAATGTTATGAACCTTAGGAATTTTCAGGGGAAGATCCCAACTTAAAATAACATGTAAATGTTATAAGCCTTAGGAATTTTCTGGGGAAGATCCCAACTTAAGCATCAGGATCCCTGGGGGTTAGGATCCTTAAGCGTCTGGATCCTTAAATGTCAGGATCCTAAAATCTCTGGATCTTAGTGGGTAGGATCATGGAGCGTCAGGAGCCTTTAATCTCTGCCTGAAGCAAATGTTATCTAGGGGTGGGCGTTAGCCTAGCTAACGCTCCTCCGATTCTTAAGTTAGTACTAATGTTTGAAGAAAATGAATAATGAAAAACGAAGGATAGCATGCGTACCTTGAGTGTATCTGCAGATGAAGAATTTTACTTACAAGAAATAGGCTTTGGGATGTATAGCATTTCAGGATCTTGGTAGAATATTTCCATCTAGGGTGGCCAACCAATATGCCCCCTTTCCTACTTCGGCATCTATGAGATATGGCCTTTCTCATTTAGGTGCCAGTTTACCTGCATTAGGACCCTTTCTATTTTGGAATGTTTTCCTTAGCACCAAGTCTCCTATTTTGACTCTTCTGACTTTTATAGTTTTATTGTACACCTTGGTGATCCTTTTTTGATAAGCAGCAATACAGATCTTCGCAAGATCCCTTAGTTCATCTATAGTCTAGAGATCCTTTGATGTTGTCCTCTTGGTTTTGGAGTAGATATCTTGTTGTGGGGATCACCACTTTAGTGGGGATCATTGCTTCCGTCCGAAACACTAATGAGTATGGGGTTTGGCTTGTAGCTACCTAAAAGTGGTTCTACCTTCCCATAATACGAAAGGAAGTTTTTGTGCCCATCTAACACAACTAGAAAATTTTGGAACCAACAAGGTCTAAATTTTAGCCAAGGATAAGTAAATTCACAACAAAACTTGATGCAATGGAAGTTTGAAAACCAAGAGAGCATACTTATATAAGTTCATAAGTATATACACTTGTGATAGCCAAGTTGTAATGAACTTTTGAAAGGAAAATGAAGTCAACAAGCCATAAAGGACTCAAAGGAGTCAAGACAAGTCTAAGTAATAAGTCTATATGCATGTTATTATATATTCCATAAGGATTTCGAGTTAGAGAATGTTGGAACACTATTGAACCAAAAACTACTTCATGGGCTTGCATAGGACCAAAAACACAATGCCTAAAGACCATCATGGCCGAAAACCCAAGCTTCTGAGACTGAATTCCTATTCTAAAAGGTCCATTATGACCGAAATCACTATTTTGTGAGTGATTTTAGTTGATTTCGGTCATGTGGACGGTAAACTCACTCATTTGGCCGCAAACACTTACAATTTGACAATAAACTCCTTAAAATATCTATATATCTTATCTGAATTCAGTTCCTAACGTGATAGGTTGAGCATTTCAAAGCAAACTTCCGATCATCTTATCCTTTCTTCATACTTAAGTTATGAAATGGGATCACAATTCCAAATTCATTCACAGTGAAACAAAATACTCACAAACTCTCTCAAAAACCATTTCTTGCTTTCTCTTTGAAGTTCAAGTCCTTCACAAACATCTTAACAGGAAGATTATTGATCCGTATTAATCCTAAGTATTTTGGTGTGTCTCTTATAGAATCCTAGTGTATTCACAACAATCTTATGATTATTGTCGTCTTAATCACACATTATTATGTATTTTAATACCATTACGATTACGATATCATTCCCGTATACTAACTCGAAGTCACCGTTTTAGCTCGTTATCTAAACCGCGACCACACCTAAGGTGAGTTCATACCCCCACATTTCTCCAAGATTTTTCAATGTTTTTAGGGGGGGGGGGGGATACACGTAAAACTCAAGAAATCTTGTGTTTAAAAATATAATATACTTATTATGTTTTCTTACCGTTAATATGTATTTAAACATGAAATTTATTAAATTTATAAACTTATAAACTATAATAGGTTTTGTTTATAGAACAAAGGAACTATTTTACAAAGCTCATATTTTAACACAGAAATAAACTTATAAACTATAATAGGTATATTTTATGGAATAAAAGGACTACTTTACACACTTTAACTTATAACACGTAAATAAACTTATAAACTATAATAGGGTTAGTTTATGGAACAAAAGGACTATTGTACAAAGTTACATGTTATTTACAGAAAGGTTTTTCTAATTTATTACTAGGAAATTCATTGAAGCAATTTGTGAGACGCCTTCATGTACTTATCTAAGTACCCATTAAAGTCCTGACTTATAACAAGAGTCTCCTGAGGTGAAAAATGTCATATCTTTCCGATGCCTAAAGAAGGTCGTGTGTGCCATTAGTCATATCAGTATGGCTATAAGAACTTACATGGAGAAAACAATGACATATTTACGTAGTAATATACTTTTTAAACAGTCTTAAGGGGTATTAACTCTATGATTACTTCGCATATACATCAGGGTTATATAAAATTAATTTCCGGTAGATAGTGGAATCTGTGATTTCCGCCTTACTTCTTGTTCCTTTTTTGGTTGTGGGCTTAGGAAAGATTCACCCATTCGACTATCTGTTTCGATCTCGATTATATACAACTCGTATGTGCTAAGTGTTTATAGGAGGGTATTAACATCGTATATAGAATATAGGGAGAACGCACCTTCTGCAAGTTTTTCTTATAAATAAAACTTGGTATCATCAAACTAAGTATTGTAATTATACTTGTACTTTTCAGTCTTGGAATGTTAATGACTACAATTCGGTTTTATGGAAAATATAGGATTTTCTAGGATAAAAATCATTGTTTTAAAAGTAAACATATTACAATTCAACTTTCTAAAAACAAATAAGATTGTTTACTGAAAAGAATGCTTTACAATAGAGCAAGTGGAACTTGGAATATATTTATAAAAGGTTCAACACTTATATAGAAACTAGTATAACATAAAGGAACCTTAATTATTAATTCTATAGTTCCTTGGTTTGTACATCAGAGATATACATAAATAATATCCGATAGGCAGTGGAATGTGTGACTTTTGCCTTAGTTCATGCTCCTGGTTTGGTTGTGGGCTTAGGGCAGGTCCACACATTCAACTGTCCATTCCATATTAATTAGTTTATATATAACTAGAATAAACTAAGTAATCATAGAAGTAACTAGTATGGACATATTTCTTATTAAGAAAATATAGGATTTTCTTGAGGAACACACAAACATTTACAAAGAACAAAGAATATACTTTATATAACAAAAATGCTTATGAACTCAACAACTTTAATCTTGACACTTTTTCAAACCACTTGTATTCTCAGGAAAGTTAGTAGACAGGTACCCTCATATGCATTGGGAAGACGGAGCTTAGTCGTATTACGTCTTATCTTTTGATATAGTTTTAATGTAAATCGGGCAATGTTTTGAACACAATGTAAATTATAATTCAATGGTTGTTATTGCTTTGATTACTATTATACAATTGTTGTGATACTGTACATGACGTCCTCTGCCCTTGAACTTTTCCTCCGTTTTGGTTTGGGGGTGCAACAGATTGGTTTCATAACGTTGTTTATAATGAACTAAGTATATCAATGCATAAAAGATATGCAACTATAAATACAATGGGACTAAAACACTATAACAAAGAATTATATTTTGAAAATATAATAATTTTTTTGTAAAAGTTACGTACGTGCATATATATATATATATATATATATATATATATATATATATATATATATATATATATATATATATATATATATATATATATATATATGTGTATATATATACACTAGAACAAGTATCACAAGAAGAATAAAAAAAAGTGTTT
The DNA here is from genome assembly GCF_002870075.4 of Lactuca sativa. Lineage (NCBI taxonomy): Eukaryota > Viridiplantae > Streptophyta > Magnoliopsida > Asterales > Asteraceae > Lactuca > Lactuca sativa. The sequence continues at coordinate 233,918,257 of NC_056627.2, read as the reverse complement.
ACATTTTGGACTCTACAGTCAAACCTAGAAAATTATGTAATCATATCTAGGATAAGTATAGCCTGATCAACTATATTTATTTGAGATACGACCAACATGTGTTTGGGAGTCTTAGTGGTGTTGCAACAAGTTTAAAACTTACCAAATCTATATACAAATGAATACTAGAACCAAACATAAAGTTTAAAATACTATAGGACTGTTTTATGATTATATACAATAACAAGTCTAAAAAGTTATCAATGTCGTATACCAAGAAGTTCTAAAATCAAACATGAAATTAAAATACTATAAGAGTATTTTAGGTGCTATAAATAACCTATGTGAAAACTAAAAGACCCTTATTGTTAGGTCTATAATTGCGGATTGTATACTCCCAAGGTTATATATAATTTAGATTTTATAGACTTAGAATTTGTGATCTTTGCTCTACTTCTTGTTCCTTGTTTGGTTGTGGACTTAGAGTATGATCAATTATTCGAAGGTCTATTTGATCTTGGTTAAATATAATCTGTACACACTACTTGATTATAGAAGGACCCGGTAAGGATCACCTCCATAAAAATTTTTTTTTTAATACGAAATGTTTTATTAATCTTATAGATTCTTTAGACACTCCCATTCCCGTACAACTGACACACCTACACATTGCAAACAGCCAACACAGGTGTCGAGGCAGAACAAAAAGAGGGTTCACGAGGAGGATTCCGAGAAAGGATCGGACGAAGAGAAAGGCACCAGAGAGATCATTAACAAACCTTAACCCATCACGAGCAAACTAGAGAAAACCTTATGTGTCACGCTAATAATTTATAAACTAATATAGCTTATTGAGTTAGTGACTACACTGCTCCCACTATGTGTTAAGTTTACTATACCTTTCGTCACAACTAGTAACAAGAAAATCAAGAGAGGTACTCCCATCCAAAACCCATGAAACCCGATCATGTTAAAATTTCAATATCTATATTCTATTTTGTTAAACTTAACTTTGAAAGAATACTTATTTCTACTCTCTACCAGAAATACATCATACGGATGTAGGTCGAAACATTGAGAATTGTACAAAAAAACGAGAAATTTCTATGCATATATAAATAGATAGAGTACAACTAGCAACGACCATAGTTATTTAACCAACTTGTTTCACATCATGTAACATAATCATGTCTTCACATGGAAATAACCGACGAACAGATGAAACACCATTTCTCCAGATAGACTATGCTATTTTTCAAGCTGCGGTCACAGTCTCCGTGACAACCGTCATGGAAAATCTTAATGCAAATAACGCTACTGAAAATGGAAATGGTGTCGACAATTCAAACCTTAGTAACAATAAGGGAAACCAACAACTGTCTACCTACAAGGATACCCCAACCCATAAACCTAAAATCATGAAACGAAAGTTCTGGAACGAGAAAGGGGGCAATTTAACTACAGGGCCTACCAAAAGACAACAAGTTGTAGCAGTCCCTACCCCCACTGACCCTACTATGTCAACACCGACAACACCATACTATAGAAATCTCCCATACTACAGCAAGTGCAACTATCATCATCATGGAGTCTATTAGGAGTTGTATTGTGTTAGGTGAAACACATCGCCCACTTTTGTAGGACTTCGACCCAACACATCACGCCAACCCCTAATGCTAGAGTAAGTCCGGTATGTTATTTATGAGGTGAGACGGGGCACTTTAAGAGAGATTTCCCAACAAAGAGGAATGATGGAGGTGCAGGAGGAGTTTAACAACATGATATGAAGAAGCAAGGAGGAACCCTTTTTGGATTTTTGGTACGTCTGCAAACAACAATATTTAACCATTCAATTCACTCAAATCTTTGTAAAATAAATTATGAATCATAAATTGTTTCCTTAACCGAATAAAAACACATCATTCATATAAAAACTAATGATCCTTACAGGTGAGCTATGATGGCTTAGTGTATACATTAGGGTTATACATTGTTAAGATTTTGCAGGCTTAGAGTGAGTGATTCCGCCTTATTTCCTGTTTCTTGTTTGATTGTGGATTTATGGCAGAGTTACTTAGACGATGGTCTTCTCAATCTTAATTGTACATGACCTGTATACACCAAGCGATTATAGAGAGACCTTGTAGGGATTGTATTACGAAATGCTCGCAGTAGTAATAACAAGGATAAAACCGGAGGCATCAAAGATATATACGTAGAATACGCTGTCGCTCTAAACAACCACTCCTTCCAAATCAACTTAACACCCGTTACGATAACAAGTTCCAACGTTGTCATTAGGAATGGATTGGTTTGGTCCTCACCAAACCAATTTCTTGTGCTACGAAAAGACCCTTCGCCTTAACCGAATGTCTAATGAAATCCTTTCAACCTATAATGAAAAAGCCAACACAACCTCTGTATCGTCTCCCACTCCAAAACTCAGAACTACCCATGCGTAAGGTACCACTCCTTCCTAACTCTCTCTGTAGACAAGAAACTTGAAGCGAAAAACACCGAGGATGTTCCGGAAGTCCATAACCTTCCCGAGTTTTTGCAGTAGATCTCCTGAGAATACCACTCGTACAACAAGTCAAGTTAAAATGATATAGACTAAGGACCCATGTTGCTAACCTATCACTGCTAAGTGTATACGCGTGGGTGGTATATACTTAAGATTCTACAAATTTAGGATGTATGATTCTTCCCTATCTCATGTTCCTTTCCTGGTTGTGGAAATGGGGCAGAGCCATCCATCCAATCATTATTTTTTACGACTTGTATAATCAGAGTGATGATATATTAACCAGGCATGAGTCCTACCATGAGCTTTAGGACAAAGCCACCCAAGACTATGAGTGATCATGATACCATTCGAATGAGTGAAGACAAGTAAACCAAACCGACACTTTTCCCAAACAATTGAAGACCCACTTAGAGATTCTAACTTCGGGACGAAATTCCCTCTAACGGGGGATAATGTCACAAGTGGAAAATTTTGGAACCAACAAGGTCTAAATTTTAGCCAACCATAAGTAAATTCACAACAAAATGTGATGTAATGGAACTTTGAAAAACCAAGAGAGCATGCTTATATAAGTTCATAAGTATATACACTTGTGATAGCCAGGTTGTAATGAACTTTTGAAAGGAAAATGAAGTCAACAAGCCACCAAGGACTTAAAGGAGTCAATACAAGTCCAAGTAATAAAGTCTATATGCATGTTATTGTATATTACATAAGGATTTCGAGTTAGAGAATGTTGGAACACTATTGAAGAGAAAACTACTTCATGGGATTGCATAGGACCAAAAACACAATGCCTAAAGCCCATCATGGCTGAAATCCCAAGCTTATGAGACCAAAATCCTATTCTCTAAGGTCCATTATAAACGAAATCACCCTTTCGTGGGTGATTTGAGTTGATTTCGGTCATGTGGACAGTAAACTCATTCCTTTGGCCGCAAACACATACAATTTGATAGTGAACTCCTTAAAATATCTAGATATCTTATCCAAATTCAGTTCCAATGTGATAGGTTGAGAATTTCAAAGCAAACTTCCCATCATCTTATCCTTTATTCATACTTAAGATACCAAATGGGATCACAATTCCAAATTCATTCACAGGGAAACAAAATACTCACAAACTCTCTCAAAAACCATTTCTTGCTTTCTCTATGATGTTCAAGTCCTTCACAAACATCTTTACAGGAATATTATTGATCCATATTATTCCAATGTATTTTGGTAAGTCTCTTATAGAATCCTAGTGTATTCATAACCATCTTATGATTATTGTCATCTTAATTACACATTATTATGTTTTTTAATACCATTAGCATTACGACATCCTTCCCGTATACTAGCTCGAAGTCACCGTTTTAGCTCGTTATCTAAACCGCGACCACACCTAAGGTGAGTTCATAACCCCATATTTTTCCAAGCTTTTTCAATGTTTTTATGGGGGGGGGGAGAGGGGAGGGAATACAAGTAAAACACAAGATATCTTGTGTTTCAAAATATAATTTACTTATTATGTTTTCTTACCGTTAATATGTATTTAAACGTGAAATTTATTAGCTTCACAAACTTATAAACTATAATAGGTATAGTTTGTGGAACAAAGGAACTATTTTAAAAAGCTCAGATTTTAACACGGAAATAAAATTATAAACTATAATTGGTATAGTTTATGGAACAAATGTACTATTTTACAAAGTTCAAGTTATAACACGGAAATAAACTTATTGACTATAATAAGTATAGTTTATGGAACAAAGGGACTATTTTACAAAGTTACATGTTATTTACAAAAGGGTTTTTCCGCTTTATTACTAGTAAATTCATTGACGCAATTTGTGAGATGCCTTCACGTACTTATCTAAGTACCTATTAAAGTCCTGACTTATAACCAGAGTCTCTTGGAGGGAGATCGTGAGTTTGTGTATAGATCTATACAGGACTGACAATCTCGCACCTGAGCTGCTTGCAACAGCTAGGGGTATTAATTATTCCATTGCATAGCATATACATTAGGGTTATATAAAATTCATGTCCGGTAGAGAGTGGAATGTGTTATTTCTGCCTTACTTCCAGTTCCTTGTTTGGTTGTGGGCTTAGGGCAGATTCACCCATTCGACTGTGTGTTCGATCTCGATTATATACAACTCGTATGAGCTAAGTGACTATAGGAGCGTATTAACATTGCATCTAGTATATAGGGAAAACACATCTTCAAATAGTTTTACTTATAAATAAAACAAGGTATCATCAAACTAAGTATAGTAATTATACTTGTACTTTTCGGTATGGGAATGTTTAAGACTACAATTCGGTTTTATGGAAAATAGAGGATTTTCTAAGATAAACATCATTATTTTACAAAAGTAAATACTTTACAATTCAAATTTCAGAAAACAAATACGATTATTTACTGAAAACAATGCTTTACAATAGAGCAAGTGGAACTAGGAATATATTTACAAAAGGTTCAACACTTATTTACAAACTAGTATAACATAAACGACCCTTAATTATTAATTCTATAGTTCCTTAGGTTATACATCAGAGATATATAAATAATATTCTATAGGCAGTGGAATGTGTGATTTCTGCCTTACTTCATGTTACTTGTTTGGTTTTGGGCTTAGGGCAGATCCACACATTCAACTGTCCGTTCGATATTAGTTTATATATAACTACTATAAACTAAGTAATCATAGAAGAAACTAGTATGGTCACATTTCTTAATAAGAAAATATAGGATTTTCTGCAGGAACACACAAAGTTTTCCAAAGAACAAAGAAAATACTTTCTATAAAAAAAAATTCTTTTGAACTCACCAAGTTTAATGTTGACACCTTTTCAAACAACTTGTATTCTAAGGAATGTTAGTAGAAAGGTACCCTCCCAAACATTGCGAAGACGGAGCATAGTAGTATTACGTCTTAAATTTTGCTATAGTTTTAATGTAAATTAGGCAATGTTTTGAACACAATGTAAATTATATATCATCAAGTTAATGTAAATCAAGCAATGTTTTGAAAATCATTGCTAAGGATTGATTGAATGGTTTATAAACTCCAGCTACCACCTGAACTCACAAATGTACACCCTATCATTTATGCACCCAACTTAAAGAAATGCTTATCTAACGAAACTCTCATTCTCCAGCTTGATGTAATTGAAGGGAATGAACTCATAGAGGTATTGGACCGGGAAACCAAAGGAGCAAGGTCAAATGCCTGTGGGAAAGAACCCAATCAAGGACCTAAAATCTCCTAGAACGGAGGGACAATACAAAACCGAGATACCTACATCTTTTCCCTAGTACTTGAGAGCTGCTTTAGAATGAATCTCGGGACGAAATTCCCTCTAACGGGGGGATAATGTCACAAATAGCAAATTAGGGTTAAGATTTTGATCCTGGTACGAGACAATTTCCACCATGAAAACTTGCAACACCCCATTTACTGAAATTTGAATTACGATGTCATTTAAGTTCATACGTTTACACAATGTCATTCAAGTCGAAACAACCACGTATAAGCCCAAAACTCTTATTGGACTAAGACTTCTTTATTTGGCCCTATTGGGCCAATAACCTCTCAAATTGGTCCTTTTGGGCCAAAAACTCTCTATTGGGCTCTAATGGGCCTAAAACCTTAATTTGACTTTATTACGGGCCGAAAGTCATCCTTTGGGCCCTATTGAGCCTAAAACCTTATTTTTAACATCGATGGGCCGCAAGTCAGTATTGGATTTCCTATTGGGCTGAAAACCCATATATGGGCTCTAATGGGTCTTGTGAAACCGAAAACTGTAATTGGGCCTTATTGGGCCAAAAGTTCTTATTTAAATTCCATAAACTCACACTTGGGTCCTATTTTTGGATTGAAAAACCCTTAATTGGGCCAACCTTTGGGCCGAATACCTGTCCAAACTCAGTTAGCCCAACTAAACAAAATAAAAAGAAATAAGGGATAATACATGTGCCACCTCACAATTACACCACATGTAACAATGATATTATTTTGCATGCATCTAGGAAGTGAGGTTAATGTCCAACATGTTTCTAAGCATCTGTCTCCCCCCTCTCTCTCTTTAATTGGACGAAAGGCATCCTCCCTCCCCACAAACCATTTCAAACTTGACTTTCACTCCTCATTTCCTCTTAAACCTTCAACTATTCTCTCATTTCCTTCTCTAAAAAAAATTCGTGAGTGTGTAGTGTGGTTCAAGAGTTTTTCTTCAAGATTCATAACTTGGTAAGTCCATGTTTGATTCAAGTGTTTTGCTTCATATATGCTTAGAACTTTTAATTTACACATTTTTTGTGTGTAAAACTTATAGAACAACATCATTTCGAAAATATCATTAGAACTCAAGCTACATTCAAAGATTCTTCTTCTTCTTCATATACATCTCGAAAAACTCAAGGTGAGCTTCATATACCACTAGTTTCATGTTTTCATACTCCTTATTTGGGGGGGGGGGGGGGGGGGAATACAAGTCAAAGATTCGGTTAACCATTAGATAATTGCATGCACCAAGGTGTTATGTGTTTAACTTTTGGGTATTTGCTTGAACAAGAAGTTTATCTCATACATCTTCATAAAATCCATGAGAAAAGTGTTGTAACATATATATATATATATATATATATATATATATATATTGCCTGGAAATTGTAAATATGGGGATATACACTAAAAAAATTGCAAAAATGAGTGTCGGATTCAAATATGTATAACTTAAACTTAATTCCCAACTTTCCACATATAAGGTATAGTCCATTTACAGACCATTTTGACCACCATAAATGTAATATTTTTTGAAACTTTTATACATGCAAATATTTCAGGTTTTTACCTTTCTAATGACTACTTTCATGCGTTCATACAATTTTTCTACAATTTTTGCCGATTTTTACAAAACTTGCTATCATTTCAGTAATAATTTCAGACCAACCTATGAACATGAACATTTTCACAATGGTTTGAGGCCATTAAAAATTATGAGAAAAATTCTACACAAAGTAGACTCAATTTCGAAACTCCCAGAGTTTAAAGATACAAATTTTTGCTTATGATGATTTTTCTATAATTTTTCTAAATACAGGGACACAAAAGTCAAAAACTAAAAAATTGTTTTAACATACTAAAAGTACTTATACTTGTGTTTAGATGCAAGTTTAAAGGTTATAATCTTTTGAAAACACCGAGAAATGATAACTTGCATGTGCTTATATATTTGATTATAAAAATAGTTTCAATTACGCTAGATACACTCAAGTCATTTTACAAGAAAGAGAAGTCATAGTTCACGTAAATCTGTTAATGCTCTAGTGAGACACTCCTTCACTCGTACCTACCTAGCATACGTCGTAAGTCCTGTAATTATAACCAAAGTCTCCTGGAGGGAGAGCAGGATATTGTGTATAGATCTACACGGGGTTGACACCCACACCTATGTTGTTCGCTACAGCTGGATATGCTAGTCTAGGGTGACAATTATCTTTAGAAACCAACGCTTGAAGAACGTCAAGACAGGCGCTCTCATCACATTAGTATGGTTGTAACGACTCACATAGGGATTAACAACACTATTTTGGTTTACAGGAAGCTTTACTTCGTTAGTTTTATTAAAAGAAATGAAACTATATACTAATGTATGTAGACTATTCATTTTCATCATGGTCTTAGGGTTTAAGACTACATTTCTCTATTAAGAAAATATTGGATTTTCTAGATATATTCATTATTACTCTACAAGGAAAAGACACAAAGGGATTAATTATGATTTTATTCCACTAATTTAAAAGAAAATATAGGGTTTTCTTGAAACGTACGCTTTATACTCGCAAATATAGGAAAACAAAGAACATGTACACAATTATACATGGTTTTGGAACGAGACTCACAAACAATTTTTTAGAAAGTATTGGATTTTCTGGAGTTTTACAACTTATTATAAGAAAATATATTACAAAGTTTTTCCTACAAACATGCATATTAACTCACCAGCATTCTATGTTAACGCTTTTCAAAACGAATTGTATTCTCAGGGACTCAGTGAACACGTACTCGAGCCTTGGACATGGATTATTTTACTACCTCTTGAGCAACCATACTTTATATTATTTTTGTGTAATTGATAAAAAAGTAAAATTTGTAAAACAATGGATGTTGGTATATTGTAATGTATGACGTTTACTTGCTTTGCTTCATTCATATTCAATTGTTATGATACTAAAAAACGATGTCAACCGCCCCCTAACGTTTCCACCGACCTGGTTTAGGGGTGAGATAGTTATTTGGTTCTGTTATGGCTTCCATAATTAGTATATGACTTTCAATTCTCTAAGAATAAGTAATCGTAAATATATCGCATTCTGTCGGAATCAAAACATACATATTTTTGTATGTGGTTGAATTATGGATCATTATATTGGAAAATATTACTAACTAACTGTACTTATTCGATCATCAATTGTTGCCCATGCTGAGCAGGAGCCTATTAATGTTGTTACTACAAGTGAAAAAAAAAGGTCAAAAGGAAATATTCTACAAGATCAACACCTGTAAAAGACAAGATCATTTCTCCACCTATAAGTAGTTATTTGTATTTGGTTTATGATTTATAATACAAATTATTTTAGAATATGTTATAACGTAAATATATGGTATTCTTTAAGAATTAATGTACATTTTATCATTCTATCAGAATGAGTTATATTAATTGTATATTTCATTTACTTATAGTTTAATGTTGAAAAAAAATGTATATTCTATTAGAATATTATGAAAATAACTATTTGTTTTTATTTGATGAAGCATTTGATGAACAAGGTGAACGGATTCTGATTAATATTGTTGGAACAAGTGAAACAAAGGTAAACAGGAAAATTCTTCAAGATCAGAACCTAGAAAGGATAATATAGCTTCTGGACATTCAGGTAATTTCTTAATTTGGTTTATTTTCTTATTTGGTTTTGTAATGTTATAGTTAAAATATGTTCTAGTAAAACTTGTAATTGTATAATACATAATTTTGTTAGAATTAGTATACAATTAAATGTTCTAACATACTAATCTATAAAACTTCTATTGTATATTTAAATAAGTGTTAATGGGTTATTAAGTACATATTGTTTAATAATGAGTGGAGCATAAGTAAGTATGTTTATGTGGTTTAGCAGTTGCTACCAAAGGTGCACAAGAGATGATTAATATTGATAGTACACGTGTAAAAAGGGTAAGAAGGAAGTATTGTGCAAGAATAACACCTGAAAATGATAAGAAGAATTTTGTAGAAGCAAGGCCAGAAAAGAAAAAACCAAGAAGTTTGAATGACTTACTTGCGGAGAGTTTGAGTGGATCAAAGAGAAAAAAATGAAAAGGTAGAAATTGGTAACAATGTGGAAGTTAAGGAAGTTGTTGGTAAAGGTAAAAAGGTAGTGAATGATCCACAGTCAAAGCAATCTCCAAAGAGAAAAAATGGGAAAAAAGAATATGAGAATGTGAATGTGAACAAGATGGAGGGCAAGGATAGAAAACTGAGTAAGAAGCATCCAAAAGGTTTAAGAAGAACTGCAACTAGAATGAATCCTGGAAGGATTAGTATAGCTGTGAAAGTGATGTCTCCTACACAAAAAAATAGGATTGTTTTTATCGGTTTTAGATCACTTCTGAATATTGACATGGATAGTACTCTGGGGTTATTTAACTACTATCTCTTAGATCACTATGATCCATAAAGTAGTTGTCTAGTTCTAGAAAATTTTGTGATTACAATTACCAAATAGACGGTGCATGATATGTTAGGGTTACCAAAATATGGGGAAGACTTCATGAACATGCCTAGTTGTGAAAAAAACAATAAAATTCTGCAAGAATGGAAAAATCAGAATGAGAAAGGGCTTCATGGTGAAGAATACCTGAAGAGGATAAAACACACAAAGCATGACAATCTGATGTTTAGGCTTAATTTTCTTACCCTTTTCATTAACACATTTGTGAAATAAACATTGACTGGTACAAATCTGTGACAACCCAAAAGTTTATTCCGTTACATCACCCCGTTACCGTTAACGGAATATTCCATTTTATAAAAGTTCCGTCAATTAGAGGTCGCAAAATAAATAAACGTTTTATTTATTTATATTTTTGTGTCGTTATAGTCGTAATAAAGTAAATACAAACACTTAAGTTGCATTTCCGTTTAATTGGAAAAAGTTAGTTTTTTTTATTATTACGACCACTAAATCGGGTGCGACCAAAAGCCCCGTATAACGGCAGTATCGGGTAGAATCCCACTGAGCCCCAACTCCAACCCATATATAAGGGTGAGTGGAGTCCATTGGAGACTTTTTACACTCTCCCCACTCTCTCTCTCTCTCTCTCTACAACTTAAATTCGAGCCAAAAATCGTCCGTTTCGAGCTCCAAACGAGTAGGTAAACTATCCTAACTCGTTGTATAACTTATCTAGCCTGCAATTTCGAGTTTAAAACATAAAATAGGGACATAATCATGTGTTTACGGCCCAAGAACACTCTTGTGCCGTGAACACCATTTAATGGGGTTTTTAAGCCCCAAAACCCCTCCAAATTGCCCTTAAGGCTTAGATATGACTTTTAGGCTTACATATTCGGACTTAGAACACCTTGAAACGAGTTTTTGAAGAGTAAACATGAGTTTACTGCCCAAGAACATGCTTGGGCCGTAAACTCCTCTTCATGGGGAGTAAACTCAAGATTTTGTGCTAGAAATGCCCCAAAACACCCCCTATGGCCTTGGAAAAATACCTTGAAGCAATACCAAAATTGTAGAAGCCTTAAACTTCAATAAAACTAGGGGAGTAGGAGTTCACGGCCGGGAACTCCCATAGGGGTGGTTCATGGGCCGTAAACTCCCAATTTATGCCCAAATGGTAGCCCAAACTCCCCATTTGACTTGGAAAAATGCTTAGGAATTTACCCTCCACCATTTCAGACTTGAAAACACCAAAAGAATGAGTGTATAGGAGCTTACGGCCGTAAGCTCCCTTGCTTAGGGCCGTAAACTCCTAAATGGTCCATGTGAAGCCTTAAATCCATTCATACAAGTTAGATTTGGACCTAGCAAAATTCCACGATCGATATTAAGCCTTTACACTTCCTAGAACACTCTCACCATGAGTTTATGGCCGTAAACTCATGGGAGTTGTCCCAGGGCCGTAAACACCCTATGGTAAGTTTACTCTTGGAGAGTAAACTCCATTCCTAAGTCATTCAAGCCCTTAAATGTTACCCGGGACCCCAAACAGTTAACTAAAGTGTTTTCCGCTCCTTAGAGTGTGTATACTTGTTTGATTAGTATTAAATGTACTAATTATATGTGAACATATGTTATCATATGTTAAATAGGTCAATAAGTGTGTCCAAGTCTTTACTTGACACCGAGCACCCAACCGGCACCTTCGTCGGATCCACTTACACCAGGTGAGTTCATACCCCTGAATGAACCTTTTTAAATGTTTTTACATGTTTTATAGGGGGGGGGAATATAAGTTAAACATGCCAGTTATCATATCAATCAGATGTGATTGATAACCCGCATGCACAAAGATTTACCACACTGTAAACTGTTTAACCATGTAGGATACTAGAAATGGCTTTCTAAAAGGTTTTCACTTGTTCAAACTCTTACTTATACTGTTTTATCAAAAGACAATTTAAACTGGTTGATGAAAAGTTTCCAAAGAATTTATAAAGGTTTTCAAACTCATTTTACCAAAGGCCACCAAGTTGGGATTTTCTCAAGAATAAAGGTTTTCTTCCATGTTTTGATACTCATTCTTAGTTAAACTCCTACTTGATAACGCTTTCACTTGGTGATGCGTTTACACTTATTATTGCCTCTATTTTCTTATACATGTAGTCGCTTATACCCGTTAGACACTCTTATTCCACACTGTATGTTTATACATCAGTATTCAGTTATTCCACACTGTACGTTTATACATCACGATTCAGTATTCCACACTGTATGGTTTTACATCACGATTCGGTTATTCCACACTGTACGTTTACACACCACGATTCGGTTATACATCCCGATACGTTTCCACATAATACGCACTTGGTCGTAGTTAGATGTATGTCTGTACTTTTATAGGTGTATATAAATAATGATTGAAGGACTTAGGAAAGCTTGTCCGCCCTATTTCCTTTTCTTCGTTGAGATGTGGTCTGGTGGGATTGGATGGCTGTCCGAAGGTCGTTTGATTCATTAGTTATATATTATGTATATGAGCATAGACATATAGGTTTACTCTAGTCAGTCCAGTTGTGAGTCTCTACCTCTAGTTCCGCACTTACATATGAAACCCACTACCTACTAATGGGATGCATCTTCTGGACACAGCCTTCTCCGTCGTCTAGTTGGTAACCAGAGTCTCCTGTAGGAAGAGTGAACATTGTGTGTATAGATCTATACGGGATTGACACCCCCGCACCCTTAATGGTAGCTACAGTCAACGGCCTACCAAGCCAAGGGGTGACAAATGTCACAATTTATAGACGCTTGTAGGGCGTCAGATACTCTAGTGTCGGTTAGTATGGTTACGAGTATCCCAAGTTACCTTATAATTCATGGCCTTATGGTAATGGTATTTCACCAGCAATTTACACTATATGCTGGAAACCCACTCTCAGAGTCACACTGTTTTTAGACCTTGCTAGCTGTATCCTTCATTTGATACTGTCTACGGTCAGTCTTCTCTATTTTAGACCTTACTAGCTGTATCTTTCATTTGATATTGTCTGGGGTCTGTATCCTCTGTTTTTAGACCTTGCTAGCTGTATCCTTCATTTGATACTGTCTGTGGTCTGTATTCTCTGTTTTAGACCTTACTAGCTGTATCTTTCATTTGATACTGTCTGGGGTCTCTATCCTCTGTTTTTAGACCTTGCTAGCTGTATCCTTCATTTGATACTGTATGCGGTCTGTATTCTCTGTTTTAGACCTTACTAGCTGTATCTTTCATTTGATACTGTATGAGGTCTGTATCCTCTGTTTTTAGACCTTTCTAGCCGTACCTTTTATTTGGTACCGTCTGGGTCTGTGTCTCTCTTTGTTAGACTGAGCCAGGTGTGTCGTTTGTTCGATACTCTCCTGGAGTCTGTGATTCCTTTCGCCTTAGTCAGCAGTCCTCACTACTGAGGCATATGTTATTTTCCCTGATTCCTCTTGCCTTCTTTAATAATCAATTTCCGTATTTTGATAATGATAGCGATTAAGGGAAAACTACTTTTTACCACATTACTCCGTCCAGTCTTGGTAGAAGACTACTTTTATTAAAGAAAATATAGGATTTTCTGGAAAAGACACTAATTAATGAATACTCTGAAATTACCACTTTTATTAAGTTATTTGGATAAAATGCCACTAAATACTTATGAACTGACCAGCATTTGTAAAAATGATGATACTCGCTTTTCAAATCACTTGTATTCTCAGGTCAGCATTAGACAGGTACATCCCCGGAGCTGTTGATGAAGATAGCTTCGTACCATGTTGTACTTATTATATTTACTTGTATTACTTTGATGTATGGTAATGTAAACCATGTAAAACTATTACTATTAATACAATGTTTTGTTGTACTTTGATTTCTACAATGCATGTGTTGTGATACTTGACATGACGTCATCAAACCCAGAACGTTTCCGTCGTTCCGGTTTTGGGGTGTGATAGATTGGTATCAGAGCATTGTTTATAGTGAGCTAAGTATATCAATTCATAAAAGATATACATCCTATAAATACAAAAGGGATAAAACACTCTGACTAAGAATTATACTTTAAAATATAACCATATTTTACCAAAGTATAATAACATTCAGAACCTAAACACTTGAACAAAAGTATCACAAGAAGAACAATAATAAAAGCCTTCAGATGTTGAGCATTGCCGTCAAACCTAGGCAGTTATGTAATCGTAAGCTGGAATAAATGTAACCTGATCAACTACATTTATTCGAGATGTGATGAACATGTGCTTGGGAGTGATAGTGGTGTGCAACAGGTCTGAAACTTACCAACTAGGAATGCTAGAGCCAAACATAAATTTAACATACTATAAGAGTATTTTGGAACACTACAAGATTCACACTAATCCCAGAACTACATTTAGAAGATAAGAAAACCAATAAGAAATTAAAATACCATAGGGGTATTTTAGGATACATAGATAACCTTATGTGAAGAACTCAAAAGATCCTTATTGATATACCTACAGTTACAAAGAGTACACTCCCAAGGTTATATATAATAAGGATCCCATAGGCTAAGAATGTGTGGTTTCGCTCTATTTCCTTTTCCTTGTTTGGATGTGGATACCGAGTAGTATCACATATTCGAAGGCCTATCGGATCTAAGTTATATATGATTTGTATACCCTATGTAATTGTAGCTGGACTCGATACGGATCACTCACTGAAATGTTAATAATCTCTTAGTATTCTTTAGACATTTCCATTCTCGCACGAACCCTGTAGAGAACCGTATCCACTTCAGTGCTTGACAAAAGAGTTGATGCAGGCCCAGAAGAGGTTCATTGAGAAGATTTCATGTTCGGAAATAAATGAGCAGGGTTGAGACTATTGGATTCACCAAGTGCCTATATCTTTTCGGGACATTAATGAGAAACTTGCCTAAACATCCGAGATTTCCAGTCATCCATCATGAAGTGATGACACCCAGAGTCGGAATTCGGAAGTAAGGTGGAGTAGAGATTCAATATGTCCATACGAGGAGAGAACCCTAGGTAACTACCTGAAGGAAACCAACGCCGATTCCAATCAAAGATACGAGGCAGACAGAGGGAGCCAGTACATGGAACCCAAGAAGTGTCTTACCCTCGTGTTCGTCACGCTAATACACCCTTAAAATAATACAATTTAGTGAGTTAGTGGTTACACTACTCACGCTATGTGTTAGGTAAATCGTCGTTTCCCGTTGCCAGTTACACGATTAAAGCGAATCCCCGCACCTCAATTGAGAGTATCTAGCCATAAGCCTTCATGAGCCTCTCTTTCCGTGGTTTCGTTCCGAACCATTCTCAAATCTCTCCAGGCCGGAGAGTGAAACCTTCCCAATATAAAGGTAACATAGTAGGAATGACTCGCATCTTATGGCCTTCTCTGATATTCATACTCCTACCTTGCATACCAGGACTACATCATAGGGATGTAGGTCAACACTTAGACAGCCAATACCAGAGGCACGGGAAAAATCTATGCCTAATGCAGTCAGGACAGATATGTCCAGGGTTAGCCATCTTCTCTCATTATCTTGTATTCCTTTCCGTGTAGGAAAAACGATGCCACCGAATAAGCATAACCAGTCCACAAGCAAGAAACCTACTCTCTTATTCGATGAAGTTACGTTCCAAGCTACAGCTTCAGCAGCCACATCAACTGTCATGGCTCAACTGAATGCTAACAACACCAATGTTGGTAAGAGTCCTATCAGAAATTCTGATCCTAGTAGGGGACAACAATAATCAACCTTTGCATACCCAGCCGCCTAAGAACCTCACTCAAATCCACTGAAAAGAAAGATCAAGATCGAAGAGGGAAGTACCTTGGTTCAAGGACCTTCCGAAGGCCGACGAGCTGAGATGGTCAAATTCCCTGCCAACCCTTCCATCCCTACACCTAGGAGACCATACATAGGAAACCTTCCCCATTGCAGTAAGTGCAGCTACCATCATCATGGTGTCTGCCGGGAGCTGTATTGTGCTAGAAGCCACATGTTGGGGTATACTGCTCACGTCTGTAGAACCCCGGTTGAGTTTATTACATCAACCACCAATGTGGCGACCCGTATAGTTTGCCACATATGTGGTGAAGTGGGACACTTCAAGAAGGACTGCCCAACTGAAGGGAAAGAAAAAGACACAGGAGGAGTCTAACACTAATGCTTACGGAGAAGCATCAAGGAACCTGGTAGATTTTTGGTACGTCTTACGATCTTAGATAACTAAACTGAAAACATTAAAAGAGTAATTCAAAATGTAAATACTTCCCCATTAAGGCAAAAGCCGCAGCACTATTATAAAATTTAAAATTCATCAGGTAAAACTATAATGGCTAAACATATACGTTACGACCATGTATAGTTAAGATGGATAGACCTAGAGTGAGTGAATGTCGCCTCATTTCCTGTTCCTCGTTTGGTTGTGGATTTAGGGCGGAGTCACTCAGTCAACAGTCCTCCCCACCTTAACTATACATGACTTGTATATGTTAGGCGATTATAGAAATGCCTCGTGAGAATCCATTCATGAGAAAGGTACTTTACTCAGAAACACTTAGAACACTTTATAGTTCCGCGTCGACTCTATCGGTCCAAGTATCCGCGGCAGTGGTACATAGGACGAAACCCGAGATGCCTAGAACTTATGTGCCTGTTCGGCGCATGACTCTATCGATCCTCATTCTATATTATGTCGAGGTATGCCAACTTCGACGACTCTATCGATCATGGTTTGACGTAGTGCAACCATGTGTACATCCTAAGTGCTGTGTAAAAAGAACTTTCTCCGTAGCCATGTCGGCAAATAAAGGTTTTTCTGAACCTAAACATAATACAAATAATGAAACCTAATACGATCTATTAGTCGTCCCTCTTATCTCAAACCTTCCGAAGTACCCAAGATAAGGGTACCGCGCGCTGTTGACCGACCTCTCTTAGTCATATAGAAACTGAAGCGAAAGACACTGCAAGATACTCCAGAAGACAATGACCATCCGAAGTATACTTTGTAGATTCCCCAGAAAGACCCTTCGCACCTCGCACATCAGGTTCATGAACCCAGAGGATAGTACTCATGGTACTAACCACTATAAACAGGTATATGCATAAAGGTGGTATATAGTTGAGATCAAAAAGATTTAAGATGTGTGCTTCCTCCCTACTCCCTGTTCCTCGTTGGGTTGTGGGTCTGGGGTGGAGCCAAGTATATACGGTCTGCATAACTGAACATCCTGCCGACCGCAATTATATACGGTCTGCATACACCAAGTATTAGTGGTTAAGCCAAGTATGAGCTCTACCACGAAACTCATAGTAAAGCCCTTCATCCTATTCCATAAAATAGGAGCTGGAGTCAAGAGAACCACTGCGGGTTGAGCTACTATAATGACCACAAATCAGAAATTTGTGGTCATACCAGTTAAGCCCACATAGTAGCAAACACCCTCAGTTAGTAAAGGGATTGAAGTTCCAAGTAATGGAACCTATACTCACTAGATTTGACCTAGACCGAGAACACTCAGAACCTTCGGAAGAGTAGTTGCTGAAGATGTTCACACTACTCAGGCACTACGTCCACCCCGTTACAGACAAATAGTTCCTAGAATCCTCCGCCCCCTCGCATGGAGGAAATCGTCGTCGCCCTGTAAACGATAGACTTCATTCTCCGAAGTGAACACTAGAATACCGAGAACCACAGGATAACCTCCGCAGCCAAGAATACTTGATCAAAGTGCGGAAGTAGTTGCGTTAAGCCTCATGACCCAGATCCTGAAGAGATTATAGACTTGACATCAGCCTTGGTGTTAGTCGAGGGGTTATGCAAGAGCATCCGCTTTCCGCACTAGAATAAACCAACGCCTTGGAAATTAGGGCACGTTTCACAAGATTCATCGGACTATCAGGTGTTCCATGAATACTATCTCATGCAGAAATAGTAGAACCACCTCCCGAGATAGTCCAACACTCGTCTGGTGAAACCCTATCTCCCCGACCCTGAGGGTTTCCGTATCTCAAGAATCATTAGTGCAGGTTCATTTTGCACGAGCTTGAGATAGACACTCTGCAGCAGACAGATAACCGTAGACACGCAACCCATTCGAGGATCTAGAAAGCCTCTAAAATCCAATTAACAGGAAAACGCAAACCCAAGGACAACCCGAGCTTCCTAAGAACCAACCTGAAGGACTACACTACCAGTATGAGAGAGAACGTTAGGAACTTTGGAATGGCGATCACGCCAGTGATGATCTTGCCATAGGAGTATACTATGTTCTAAGTACTGAAAAGCTCTACCCTTTCGAGAGCTTAGGACCATCTGAGAATCCTCGCAGAGATTTGGTTCAACCCTCGTCAGACCACTACTACTTTTGGATATTCCACAAGTTTCACACCCGAACGATCCACTTCTTAGACTTGATCAGTGTTTACCTGACGTCACTCTTCGTATCCCACTCATCTTGATAGAGACCATTGAGAACCATAACCTTGTAGATACACCAGTCGGAACCCACTAACTACACGAGACGGAATCCGCATCCCGTAGGTGAAGGTTTGTTGGAATGACAAACACAGACCAAATATTCACAGGGGAATGCGAGGACAAACAGAATCAGAAGTACCCTCCTTCCTTGCCTAGACCTGAATTTCGGGACGAATTTCCCTCTAACGGGGGGATGATGTGACAACCCAAAAGTTTATTCCGTTACATCACCCCGTTACCGTTAACGGAATATTCCATTTTATAAAAGTTCCGCTAATTAGAGGTCGCAAAATAAATAAACGTTTTATTTATTTATATTTTTGTGTCGTTATAGTCGTAATAAAGTAAATAAAAACACTTAAGTTGCCTTTCCGTTTAATTGGAAAAAAGTTAGTTTTTATTATTACAACCACTAAATCGGGTGCGACCAAAAGCCCCGTATAACGGCAGTATCGGGTAGAATCCCACTGAGCCCCAACTCCAACCCCTATATAAGGGTGAGTGGAGTCCGTTGGAGACTTTTTTCACTTTCCCCACTCACTCGCTCTACAACTTAAATTCGAGCCAAAAATCGTCCGTTTTGAGCCCCAAACGAGTTGGTAAACTATCCTAACTCGTTGTATAACTTATCTAGCCTGCAATTTCGAGTTTAAAACATAAAATAGGGACATAATCATGTATTTACGGCCCAAGAACACTCTTGGGCCGTGAACACCATTTAATGGGGTTTTTAAGCCCCAAAACCCCTCCAAATTGCCCTAAGGCTTACATATGACTTTTAGGCTTACATATTCGGACTTAGAACACCATGAAACGAGTTTTTGAAGAGTAAACATGAGTTTACTGCCCAAGAACATGCTTGGGCCGTAAACTCCTCTTCATGGGGAGTAAACTCAAGATTTTGTGCTAGAAATGCCCCAAAACACCCCCTATGGCCTTGGAAAAATACCTTGAAGCAATACCAACATTGTAGAAGCCTTAAACTTCAATAAAACTAGGGGAGTAGGAGTTCACGGCAGTGAACTCCCATAGGGGTGGTTAATGGGCCGTAAACTCCCAATTTATGCCCAAATGGTACCCCAAACTCCCCATTTGACTTGGAAAAATGCTTAGGAATTTACCCTCCACCATTTAAGACTTGAAAACACAAAAAGAATAAGTGTATAGGAGCTTACGGCCATAAGCTCCCTTGCTTAGGGCCGTAAACTCCTCAATGGTCCATGTGAAGCCTTAAATCCATTCATACAAGTTAGATTTGGACCTAGCAAAATTCCACGATCGATATTAAGCCTTTACACATCCTAGAACACTCTCACCAAGTTTGATTAATGATCCATGTGAAGCCTTAAATCCATTCACACAAGTTTGATTAGTATTAAATGTACTAATTATATGTGAACATATGTTATCATATGTAAAATAGGTCAATAAGTGTGTCCAAGTCTTTACTTGACACCGAGCACCCAACCAGCACCTTCGTCGGATCCACTTACACCAGGTGAGTTCATACCCATGAATGAACCTTTTTAAATGTTTTTACATGTTTTATAGGGAGGGAATACAAGTTAAACATGCCAGTTATCATATCAATCACATGTGATTGATAACCCGCATGCACAAAGATTTACCACACTGTAAACTGTTTTACCAAGTAGGATACTATAAATGGCTTTCTAAAAGGTTTTCACTTATTCAAACTCTTACTTATACTGTTTTATCAAAAGACAATTTAAACTGGTTTATGAAAAGTTTCCAGAGAATTTATAAAGGTTTTCAAACTTATTTTACCAAAGGACACCAAGTTGGGATTTTCTCAAGAATAAAGGTTTTCTTCCATGTTTTGATACACTTTCTTAGTTAAACTCCTACTTGATAACGCTTTCACTTCGTGATGAGTTTATACTTATTATTGCCTCTATTCGCTTATACTTGTAGTCACTTATACCCGTTAGACGCTCTTATTCTACACTGTACGTTTATACATCATGATTCAGTTATTCCACACTGTACATTTATACATCACGATTCAGTATTCCACACTGTACGTTTATACATCACGATTCGGTTATTCCACACTGTACGTTTACACACCACGATTCGGTTATACATCACGATACGTTTCCACTTAATACGCACTCGGTCGTAGTTAGATGTATGTCTGTAATTGTATAGGTGTATATAAATAATGATTGAAGGACTAAGGAAAGCTTGTCCGCCCAATTTCCTTTTCTTCGTTGAGATGTGGTCTAGTGGGATCGGATGGCTGTCCGAAGGTCGTTTGATTCATTAGTTATATATTATGTATACGAGCATAGACATATAGGTTTACTCTAGTCAGTCCAGTTGTGAGTCTCTACCTCTAGTTCAGCACTTACATATGAAACCCACTACCCACTAATGGGATGCATCTTCGGGACACGACCTTCTTCTTCGTCTAGTTGGTAACCAGAGTCTCCTATAAGGAGAGCGGACATTGTGTGTATAGATCTATACGGGATTGACACCCCCGCACCCTGACTGCTAGCTACAGTCTACGGCCTACCAAGCCAAAGGGTGACAAATTTCACAATTTATAGACGCTTGTAGGGCGTCAGATACTCTAGTGTCGGTTAGTATGTTTACGAGTATCCCAGGTTACCTTATAATTCATGGCCTTAAGGTAAAGGTATTTCACCAGCAATTTACACTATATGCTGGAAACCCACTCTCATAGTCACACTGTTTTTAGACCTTGCTAGTTGTATCCTTCATTTGATACTGTCTGCGGTCTGTATTCTCTGTTTTAGACCTTACTAACTGTATCTTTCATTTGATACTGTCTGGGGTCTGTATCCTCTGTTTTTAGACCTTGCTAGCTGTATCGTTCATTTGATACAGTCTGCGGTCTGTATTCTCTGTTTTAGACCTTACTAGCTGTATCTTTCATTTGATACTGTCTGGGGTCTGTATCCTCTATTTTTTGAACTTGCTAGACGTACTTTTCATTTGGTACCGTCTGGGTCTGTGTCTCTCTTTGTTAGACTGTACCAGGCGTGTCGTTTGTTCGATACTCTCCTAGAGTCTATGATTCCTTTCGCCTTAGTCAATAGTCCTCACTGTTGAGGCATATATTATTTTCCCTGATTCCTCTTGCCTTCTTTAATAATCAATTTCCGTATTTTGAAAATGATAGCGATTAAGGGAAAACTACTTTTTACCACATTACTCCATCCAGTCTTGGTAGAAGACTTCTTTTATTAAAGAAAATATAGGATTTTCTGGAAAAGACACTAATGAGATGAATACTCTGAAATTACCACTTTTATTAAGTTGTTTGGATAAAATGCCACTAAATACTTATGAACTCACCAACATTTGTAAAAATGCTGATACTCGCTTTTCAAATAACTTGTATTCTCAGGTCAGCATTAGACAGGTACATCCCCGGAGCTGTTGATGAAGATAGCTTAGTACCATGTTGTAGTTATTATATTTACTTGTATTACTTTGATGTATGGTAATGTAAAGCATGTAAAAGTATTACTATTAGTGCAATGTTTTTGTTGTACTTTGATTTCTATAATGCATGTGTTGTGATACTTGACATGACGTCATCCACCCCAGAACGTTTCCGCCGTTCCGGTTTTAGGGTGTGACAAAATCAAATAAATGTTGTTAATAAGTTGGTGTCGTTGAATGACTTCTCGAAGATTAATTGGTGTAATTATATTCTAGATTGTTTTGTTAGCAGAAAACAATTATGAAGAAGGGATGAAAATACATGCTATTACAATGGACCTATACTCGTTTTCATGGTAATCTTATTGTCTTAAGTAGATTTATACTTTATTGTATATTGAATTAAAAATTCTGCATTGTTTTTCTATGTAGTTGGTGTATGTGTATACCATGAAGTTCTCAAACGTGAAGTTAATGAAAACGATACCATTTGTCCGGCATGTTACAGGTGATGTTCTTGAAAAATAGAGAAGCTATAGATTAATATGGGAGGAGGACTTTGAAGATGTTTATGTTCATGATGAAATGATTAATAAAGATGAAATGTTGGATGGTCTTAAGCGAGATTATGGGGATGAGGAGGTAAGATAAACTTATAATAAAAAAATATGTTATATTCATAAACATTGAAGTAGAAGTGTATCTTTGAAGTAAAAGTTAAAAGTAATAGGTAAAATTATTCTATTGACAGCTAATTCTATTAGAATTTTGGTACTAATAATTTGATCTACCATTTTCTGGCTCACGCAGTTGCTTTCTTGAATAGCTATGGAATAATTTCGACCGAAAGAAGACTATACAAATTACTTTGAGAGCTGGGATGGAAAATTTTCTAGATACTATGTTTTTGAAGGAGTGGTACGAAAACAACAATGAATTAATAACTGAAGTCAAGAATGAAGGAAGTGGATGAATGAAAGATAAAGAACATGGTTTTGATGATGATGCTAACAAAGGAGCAGACAATGGTGGTAATGAAGGAGGAATTTCTTCGGTTAGAGTTTTGGTAGTTTATGGGGATAAAAAGGATGATGATGGAAGTTTTAATACTCCTATTGTAGAAAAATTTGATTGTACAGACCATCTACCTTGTTCATAGTTTTTGGAGCATCCTGACGTGTTTGCGAAAGCCATATAAATAACAGATGAGACTGTGTTGAACAGTTATAGAAGAGAAAAGAAAAAAAGGAAAAGAAATCTTAGAAATAGTGGCAGTAGATATAGAATATAAAACCATAAATGTAGGTAAGGAGATTGCAAAAGGTGTGGAGGATGATTACAATGCAAAAAAGGGGAAAAGAGGACAAAAGTTAGCTATATATGGAAGTTCACCCTATGTTGAAAGAATTGTTCGAATAGGTGACAAAGTGAAGAAGGATGAGATGGCATGATACAATTTAATTTTTGCATCAGAAAGAGAATATGGGTAATTGAGAAAATATATTATATTTATTTGCTTATAAACATAAATGTATAATAAATTTGATTAAAACTGTTGAGCAGGAACGAGATTGGGAACATTGGGATGTAGGATCGATTGCTAGAGTATTCTTTGATACAAAATTTGTGGTACGTTCGGTTGACATGATCTATCATTGACTGTTGGACAACATTACTCAAAAAAATAAAGGAACTAAGGGATTTAGGATCGGTTGCTAGAGTAATCTTTGATACAAACTTTTTGTACGTAGTATACTTAAGTTTATTATCAAATAATAATTTGGGTTTTATGATGAATAATTTCTTATTTTATCTATGTATACAGTGTCGGATTAGTGTCTAAGTCCATAACTATTTTCGTATGTACTTGATCCGATGGTGCATGGTCCTTTTGGGTTGCCTTCTCCCAAGGAACTTGATAGGATGAATTATGGAGAGAAAGGATTAAATATGATTTATTAATATATTATGAGAATAATATATATTAAAGGAGAAATCATATTGTATAATTATTATTAGTCAAGAATTAATAAGAATTAAGTTTGTGGCTAAAAGAGATTAATTAAACTTAAGGGACTGGAATTGTAATTATAAGATAATTGCAATTGGGCTATGGATTACCTTATAATATAAGGTTGGACGAATTCTATGGGGAAACCCATTAGAAATCGTCCAAAGGCCTTTAAGAAAGGGATTCGTGGGTTGCTTAGGGCCTAAGCATCCAAATTAGGGTTTCCTTGTTTGATAACCCTAATAGCCTCACTATTTAAGGTACCCTTAAGCCCCAAAAACGTGGTGAACTAATTGGTTAGGGTTTCCACACGTTTTGGGCAGCCTCCTTCTCTTCTCCTCTTCATCCTCTTGCTCTTGGTGTTTGTGAACCATTAGAGGAGTGACATTTGTGACTCTAAGCTTTCTAAAGTCAATACAAGAAGGAATTGAGATTGTTATTGCTACATAACAATCAAGGTATGATCTAAACCCTAATTCATATGTTATATTGATTATCATATACTAGATCTAGGGTTTATAGTCTTGGATGAATTGCATGTACAATAGAGAAACCTATATCCAAGCATTAGGGTTTGTATGAGCACATAGGATGTTCATATGGCTAAAACCCATCAGTGGTATCAAAGCCTTGATTGGTTTCCGTTGTATTGATGCATATTTGATCAAAATCAGCACTTAAAATCGAATTTTTTGGCTTCTGAGTGTTTGAATCGCCGAGTCACTTGGTGCACTCGTTGAGTCAGCTGTACTCAACGAGTCCAAGTCCAGACTCGACGAGTCAAATCGTCTAACAGCTCGTTTTCGCGATTTTCTTCCTGTTTTGGCTTTGGATAATGACCATAAATATGTTTTTATTATAAAATCCGAATTTTATCAAAATTTGGTGATTATCCTTACCTAAATAGAAGATAATTGTCAAAATTTAGATAATCACTTGTTTTATTAGATGAAATTTTATTATTTGTAATTTAGATTTGAATTATCTTGTGAAAAAAGTTTTAATTTTCCCGTTTAGGTTTTATAATTTAAATTTGAACTTAATAGTTTTGTTTTTGAAATTTACATAGTTAAAACCCTAATGTTTTGAAAGGTTTCAAAACTTGCCCTCAAGTTTTAGAATTTAAATTTTTATTAAAAAGTTTGATTTGGAAATATTTAAATTCTAAACCCTAATGTTTTGAAAGGTTTCAAAACTTGCCCTCAAGTTTTGGAATTTAAAAGTTGATTAAAAGTTTAATTTGGGAATGTTAAATTCTAAAACCCTAGTATTGTTTTGAAAAGATTCAAATCACACCCTTATGGTTTTATTAATTAATTAAGGTGTATAATTAAAAGATATTTAATAAATCCATAAAGCTTTGGTTCACAATTGAATTGAATTAAAAGTATAATTATTAATTTTGACCACCTACTATTTTAAAAGTGTAAAATACACCCTATACTATATATAACATTAAAAGTCTAACATTATATATATGTATGAGTAAAAATCAGTCTTACCGTTAGTATGCCTCATTCACGAAGCTGGTCTATAAGAGGTGTTTAAGGAAATTGCCTATAAAATGGCGATTGAATGGGTATCCACTCTTACCCACCGCACTCTTGACTAGTGGAGGGTCGTTAGCCGAACGGGTAGGATAGGACAGAAACCTTCCATTATAAGTATAATGAAGTATAAAAGTAACTAAATGCTTTCATAAAATTTCCAATCTTAGTTACTTTAGTCAAAAGTGAATTGATGCAATTCCATGAAATTACACTTTGTGCCCTTGCGAAGACATTAGTGGAGCGTGTGTGGTTAACTAGAACACTAAATGGTTCTAAGCAAAGGTAGCAAAGGGTGACTCAATGTTTGTCATAGTTCGGTGGAGCGTGTGTGGTTTACCGGCACATCGAATAGGTGACTGCAACATGTGAGGGCACCATGTAGATTTGCATGGTTATTCACACCCGCTTTGTGATCCTCGGCATCTCAGTCACATTATAGAGGGGCATATCGAGATTTAAACATGCCATTGAAATGTTCAATGAATCTCAAAGGATCTAGGAGTTTTCATAGATTTAAAACTTAAATTTCTTTTTCGTTTTCAATGGTGGAAATTAGTGAATCGTCATTCACTTACCTTCAAACATTCTGCAACTAGATTACGGCATCCCATTTCTAGGTTGTAGCGTATTGTGTTGGGTCCTAGCCTTAATATCTCATTTGGGTGATTTATTAAGGACTCAATCGATCAACTAACTTGAATTTGTTTTCTCCCGTTTTGTAGATCTCAAAGTACGACAACTATGGTCTTCCCAAATCCCATGGAACAAGAATTCCACATGAAGATGATATTCCACGATTCGATCATGGAACAAGAAATCATGCTTCACTTCCTCCACTTCCTCTCATTATTCTCCTTAACCCACAAGATCGAAGAATTGAAAGGTTCAATGTCACTAAATCCCTATTGGAAATGAAACATGAAGATGGTAAACCCGTGTGTTCCCACGTTCTAGGAATGAAATCACACATCGATAGGTTGATAATGTTAGGTGTGTCATTCCCGGATAAGTTGGTTGTGAACTGGGTTCTACAGTCAGTTCCCGAATCATATAATGAGTTCAAGAGAAAGTATTATATGATGGATCATGACGAAAACCTCATTGACCTAACTTACATGCTCATTTCTGCTGAATTAGAAATGATTTGGCAAAGCAATGGAGCGTATTTGTTGGGAAAGTCAACCAACCATGCTTCCGAGGATGTTCTAGGAGAACCGACGTGCGTTTGCTGCCAAGAGAAAGGGTGTTGGATACAAGTCTGCCCTAAGAGCCTGAAGAGTCCAGAAGATGGGAGAGGCAAAGAGTATGGCTATGCTTCAGGTAAAATCCACTATCTAACTCCATTAAATTCCTATTCATTGATTCTTAATACATAATGTGATAAGATTGCATTTGAATGTTTTACAGAATCAGGGAAAAAAAGAGGAGGCTTGATGGAAAAGCAAGATGAGTCTAATCACAAAGAAATGGATCTCGATCGCATGGACTTGAAAATTAGATTTTGAGCTTAGAAAGTTATGATAGAGTTCTTAGGAATATTTAATTACATAGTTTTTCAATTGATTTTGCATTTTAAGGACAAATGTTTTTCGCTGCTTTGTGAATAAAATAAATTTTGATTTGACTCAATTGTTTAATTATTTATTTCCTTACAATGAAATCGTTATGAAAAATTGATGTTTGCATATTTCTATAACGAACGGATAAGATTCTTAATTATGTTAATAGTGGAAATGTAAAGAATTTACCAAATAGGGAGAGTTTCTCATCGCCCAAGTTTCAAATGGACAGAAACTTGGAATCATGCAACTTGTTTGCACGATGAATGAGAAATTTCATATTTCGAAATTTGACTAATTCGTTGACAAAGTCTCAAGTGAAAGACTATTAGATCGAGTACACAAAAGTTGTGTGTTGATCTAGTCCACCACAAGGGTAACAAAGATATTCGTCATGATTTACTAAAGGATTAGTAAATATGTTTACGCTTATAAGATTAAGTGTAATACTGAATTGATTGAAAAAGTTTTAAATCAATAGCAGAATGAATAAGAAGAATCAAGTAGGCAGAAAGATAAAAGTTTCTCTATTCTAAGAAGAAGGGGGAGTACCTTTTATTATGTTTTATGATAGGTCTTAATGATTAAGAACCATATCTCAATTGATCCTCTAAGTGAGTCTTAGTGCAATTGTATCTCTAAGAAGAGGAATCGAGAATTAAAGAAATGGTTAAATCAAGAAGCCATACATAATTAGTTCCAAAACAAGTCTTAAAGTTAAGATTGTGATATTGAGTGACAAGTCTTAAGAAGGTTTATAACATTCATCAAATGTAGAATTTGGAAAAAAAATTTCTTATTCTTGCACATTTGAAATTGGAAAGTTGTGATGTCTTGGATAAGACAAAGACCAAGTAGGACCAATTTATGAAGTGTCTTGATAAAAGCTACACTAACTCTTGAATATTTGTTTGTCAAGAAATGCTTATTGACAAGAGAATCTTATATGTCAAGGAGTCAGTGGGAGTCTTAATAGTCTTGAAAGGTTTCAAGAACAAATCAAGAATAAACCTTATCGATCAGCACTGGCACACGAGTTGAGGTTTACAATCTATCGTGTTGACATTATCTTTTTTCTGTGACGTTCCAATTGAGTTAATTATGCATGTGAGCCCTATGAGTTCTCATTTGAATGCATAAAAGGCAAGGACCTTGATCAATGAAAAGTACATTGATTGGAAAGGGTGAGCTGCTTAACTACCTGGAAGACATGGTGGGCAGTCGTGTTACCATAAGGCAAGAGATCAAGATTAAGAAAGTTCGGTCCATATGAGTTTGAATTTGTCATAAACCTTGGTTTTAACAAAATTCACACGGATAGGAACACATACACCATTAAAATCTAAGTGTCATAAGATTTCCTCCTTCATGAAAATGACTATGAGGAAATGCTTTCAGTAATAGAGATTTTAAGAAGATAGTGATTGTGAAATTGTATTCTAAAATTTGATTATGGTTACGGTATCCCTTTCCATGATTCGAATTGCGAGATTTGGCAATTAGTCTTAATTGTTTAAGACACACACATGAACTATCTAAGGCAAAGGTGTATAAGTTTATAAAGCCTTGATAAAAGATTATCAAAGCATTGAGTATTAGAAATATGAACTTAAAGAAATTCAATAAGCATTGTTTTTCTGAAAGTTAAGCTGTTTCTAAATACATGTCAAAGCTAGTGGGAGCATAAGTGTTATGTTTATAATAATCATCGTGATAGTGGGAGCATAAATGTTATGCTTGTATGATTATTAAGGCAAGTATTGCAAGTTAGCAATATTAATTATAGAAAACAAGAGTTATACTTTACAAAGTCGTAAGGATTGAATAGTTGTTTTGCTATAATTAAGGGAGAGAATATTATGCTTCATTTCAAAACTAAAGGCTTAGGTTATGGAATGTTAATAAACTTAGTCAAAGATACATAGTGAGTTCTAAAAATTTTGATTATGATTACGGCATTCCGCTTCATAATTCGAATGATAACAACGTGACTCGTAAAATATTATAGCAGAAGATTGATAAAGTATCAAATCTTTATGTAATACATTATGCATCGTGTCCCATACGCTTCGGGTATAGGATAGATTGCAAATGCTATAATATTTGACCATTCTAAAATTTTCCAAATGTCAAGCGCATTTAGAGGGAAAAAGGACTAGAATTGGTTTTGACTAAGATAATTAAACAACTATCAAAGGACGATCCAAAACTTGCTAAGGATTGGTCGCTTGTGAGTAGTTGGAAGTATGATATTGGATGGAGCATATCGACATAATTATGAATAGATAAGATTCTATTAAGAATGAGTTGTCATATGGTAAGTATGGAAAGGTTTCCATATTGGGAGTTATTGAGAATCTATGTTTAGATTAGAAACTTTTATGCAAAAGGATGTTCAAAGGAATGTACTTTGAGTGAGAGACATCACATCTAAGGAATTGTATTATAACAATCTCCGATAGAGGACTTTGTAATATCATTGGCTATAGTCATTGTGACTTTAGTGCAGTGACATTACGAAAGGATCATCGCATAAAATGTTAGAATCTAACATATTCTATAAGTGGCAAGAATTTGATATTCTTTCACTTATGAAAAGGATTGGGAGTTGTGGAATGAGTAGGATTGGAAATGTATTCATTTTATATATTTCACAAAGTAAGAACCATAGGTAAACATTGTGTGCATGCTAAGAGAATGGGACAGGTGTGGTAATAATTCAAGTAAGAAGTTGATTACCCGAAACGACAAATAATGAGTAATTGATATGGTGATAAATAAAAGGTGTTTTATTTATACTCAAAGGTTTGAGGCCATATAGGATTAGTATTATCCTTGTGTTTCACTTTGCATGTTTTGACTTCCTGAATAATTTAATTGGTTGAGAACAGTCAAATTATTCGAACGGGCCACAGTCGTTCATATGTTGGAAGTAGGTATGAATGAAGACTGTCATGAATTGGTATGTGGATTGTCTAAAGTGTATTAGACATAAGCAATTGTTTGTTGCAAAGTTCATGAGTGATTATGAATATGATTTGAGCATTGGATCAAACCCACGCTCACTTAGATCACTTCATGGATTTTTATCACGAGTGATTGGTGAGACGATAACATCTTATATTCTTGAAACCGAGATGTGTGAGTTGTATCTTGCGAGTCGATTGCACATTGATAATATGCAAACGCACCAGTAACTTGGTGTTATAAAACATATTGTTGTGTGTGATTTGGTGAGTGAGTGCAAGCGAGCATTGAGTCCAAGTTTATCCGTTCCTTTTAACCAAAGTAGGATAAAAGCGATATATGTGGGCCCCTCCATGATTTAGTGATGACACCTAAGCGCTTGGCCAAGCCGGGAATAAATTGATGTGTTCAATTATAGTCTGTTGTCAGTCGTCATCAATCTGAATTCGGGAAACAGCACATAGACAAAGAGAATGATTTAGATCCATGTCTCAGTCTATACGTTATCTAGAATGGAGGAATATATGATCCCTTATCTAAAGAACACGCGTATCTGATAAGATTAGAGTTGACAGCGGCTTTAGAAAGCTACGATTGCAGATCAGGATCTGAAGTCATACGCGAAATAGTTATTAGACTTATCCAAGTGGGAGACTGTTGGACTAGTGTCTAAGTCCATAACTATTTTGGTATGTACTTGACCCGATGGTGCATGGTCCTTTTGGGTTGCCTTCTCCAAAGCAACTTGATAGGATGAATTATGGAGAGAAAGGATTAAATATGATTTATTAATATATTATGAGAATAATATATATTAAAGGAGAAATCATATTGTTTAATAATTATTAGTCAAGAATTAACAAGAATTAAGTTTTGGCTAAAAGAGATTAATTAAACTTAAGGGACTGGAATTGTAATTATAAGATAATTGCAATTGGGCTATGGATTACCTTATAATATAAGGTTGGACGAATTCTATGGGGAAACCCATTAGAAATCGTCCAAAGGCCTTTAAGAAAGGGATTCATGGGTTGCTTAGGGCCTAAGCATCCAAATTAGGGTTTCCTTGTTTGATAACCCTAATAGCCTCACTATTTAAGGTACCCTTAAGCCCCAAAAACGTGGTGAACTAATTGGTTAGGGTTTCCACACGTTTTGGGCAGCCTCCTTCTCTTCTCCTCTTCATCCTCTTGCTCTTGGTGTTTGTGAACCATTAGAGGAGTGACATTTGTGACTCTAAGCTTTCTAAAGTCAATACAAGAAGGAATTGAGATTGTTATTGCTACATAACAATCAAGGTATGATCTAAACCCTAATTCATATGTTATATTGATTATCATATACTAGATCTAGGGTTTATAGTCTTGGATGAATTGCATGTACAATAGAGAAACCTAGATCCAAGCATTAGGGTTTGTATGAGCACATAGGATGTTCTTATGGCTAAAACCCATCATACAGGCAGATGATATATTGGATGTATCGGCTGCATACAGTACAACCCAATCATTATTTGATTCGATGTTGAAACTCCACATTAGGAGACTACCAATTAAACAAAGTCTCAAAGATGTTGGTCTGGTAATTAGATTAATAATTATGTTATATGTTATATTATTTATTATACAGATATAGTTTATTGTTATAAATTATGTTGTATATCAGGTTTTATTTCCAATAGTTGAGGGAAGTAAATACTATTTAATATGATTTGATCTAAGGGTACCTACCTACTAGATTATAGATCATGTCAACTGAACAGGTAGACCAAGTATTGTGGTAAAATTAAGAATTGTTGAAACGCCCGGTTTGTGGTATGTATTTTAATAAAGTGTTATTCGTTTTTGCAATGGGACTCCACGAGTCGGGGACTCCACGAGTCGAGGGCCCTAATTTGTGATCTTGAGCTTTGTAAGTGTGTGTGAATAAAAATAAGTGATTTCTTGGTGGTTTCATAAAGGAGGGAAAGCTAGAAGTGCTTGGTTGAAGGAAGAAGCTTTGGATCCAAAAGAAGAACTCCATTTCTAGCTCATTTGAGGTATAAAGTCTGTCTATTGTCTATTCATCCACTAGATCCCTTAATGGAGTAGTTTAGGGCTTTAAGGAACCCTTTATGGAACAATTCATGAATGCAAGCATGTTTGGGGTCAAGACTTTAGATACAGGGTCTTTGAGGGACTCCATGGCATAAAGGTTCCAAGTTTGTGGCCATGGGAATCCCATGCATCATAAGAACCACTTTTAGAGCCTTTTTGAGCTAAATAACCCTTGCATGAATGTAAAGTTTGTAACTTTACATGTTATATAGACCCTAGGAGGCTAGATCTATGTTTTGGATGCATTAAGCCTGACTAAGAACGACTCTATGGACTTGATTTTGGGGGACTCGACGTGTCATTCACACGACACGGCGAGTTGGGACATGGTTCCCTAACCTTTTCTGTTACTAAGCAAACTCGTTGACAATTGAAGATGACTCAGCGAGTTGGACGTCTTTATGGACTTGACA
Organism: Lactuca sativa; assembly: GCF_002870075.4. Lineage (NCBI taxonomy): Eukaryota > Viridiplantae > Streptophyta > Magnoliopsida > Asterales > Asteraceae > Lactuca > Lactuca sativa. The sequence continues at coordinate 233,885,456 of NC_056627.2, read as the reverse complement.
ATCAAAGAACTCGAGGTGTCCAAGGATGAACTTGGCGAGCTGAGAGCAAAATGTCCCAACTGATATAAAGAGGAACTTGACGATATCAAGGATGAACTCGGCGAGTTGTGAATGAAATACCTCATCACAATATGAAGGAGAACTCAACGAGTCCAAGGAAACACTCGATGATTTCGAATGAAATGTCCCGATTTTGTTACAAGAAAGGACTCGGAGAGTTCAAGGCTAACTCGACGAGCTAGATCGCGAGTTCAAGTTTCTATGAATCATGGAGCTCGACGATTTGATGGACCAACTAGGCGAGTTGAGTCAACCAGAAAGTTGACTTGGTCTAGAAGGTTGACTTTGACAAGAGAATTGACCTTTAAGCTTAACCATTGACCAGAGTTGACCCTTAAAATGGTTATGATTAAGAAAAAGTAATTAAAAGGTATGTTACGTGTAGGAGTTTTAAGGAGAGTTGGTACCAGAGCTGAGGACATTTTAGCTATTGCATGACATTGAGGTGAGTTACCTTCCAGTAGAAGTTGCTCTAAGGCACCAAGGTCGGCCCACTAGTAACAGTTATAGTTGAGATGATTGTGTTTGTGATAATTCTCTGGTATGTCGCTATATGTTATGTTTATGTGCTAGTATACTTTGATGTTATGTTATATGTGATAAGAGGGGTAGGATAGACCCTAATACCGGTCGATAGGGTCGAAGGGGTATGCTAGCACCCGAATAAGCTAGGCAGTATAAGATTATATGTTTATACACTAGGATACTATGTGGTATAGTATGGGTGAAATAGTCCCTGGTACCAGTCTAAAGGACTGAAGGGGTAGGCCAACACCCTGATATGCTAGGCAAGGTACCGTTCAAAAGGATCGAAGGTGTATGTGATAGTTAGTTTTGTTTACTTCTTTTTATAGTTTATTTTAGCATATTTCATTCATAATTTAGATAATTTCCATGCATATTTTCCCTTTTGTTATTTTATGACTATTTCAGGTACTTTCGAATCTTGTGAGCATAATTGCAGGTTTTCGGGTCTAGCGGAGCTGGAGTGTTCGGGACGTATGGGAAGCGATGAGATTTGGTAGACAAAAATGATGTTAGGCTTGGTGATTGTGGAGATGATGCATGGAGCGAGCTTGATGGTTATTTGAAGGCTTGGAGAGAAATAGACTTTAAATTTGCAAGATACGGGAGTTTATTCAAGCTTGCATAGATTGTTAATCGGGAGAGTGCACGAGCTTTGGAGGATTTGGAGAGGTCAAATTGGGCTTAAAATGAAGAAAAACTTGAAGAAAATGGGCTAGGAGGTGATTGGATTCAATCTGGGCTAAGTGGGCTAAGCTATGGAGGCCCAAAACCTCAAAGATGTTACATCCAGGGACCACCCGCGCAACCCACCCGCGCAACAGCACGCGGGTCGCGCAAGGCTCTGCAGGGGCAGTTTCGGAAATTCTTCTTTTGAGCTATTTGAGGAAGGTTGGTGCCCGTCTTTTGGAGACTCTTGGACATCCGATTTTTGGAGATTCTCTCTGGAGTTTTGAAGACTTTTGAAGGCCAAGAACCCTTGAAGAACATCATATTTTTACCTCTTGATTCTTGCTTAATGTTTGGTACAAATTTCTCTAACTTTGTTTCTTTGTGTTTAGCCATGCTTGGCTAAACTAATCTTGGTTGACTTTTGGTTAATCCTTTGAACTTTTGTTGAATGTTGAAGAATCCATGAACATGTTCTTAAATCTTTATGGGAATGTTTTGTGTTTTAACATCTTATCACTACTTGTATGTTTTAGTTCATGAGTTTAAATGTGTTTGTGGTGATTAGTTGGCTAATTTCTTGATTAAGTAAAGGATCCTCAAATTAGCAAGCAACAAATGATTTTTGTGTTGTTTTTGCTTCACACAATCATAAAAGCATTTCCTCCAACATGGTGGTGAAAGCATTTGACCCCTCTTGGATTTGGTGACTTTTTGGTTCTTAATGCTAGTTGACTTTCACTAATTACATGCTATTTGGAATTAGTGACTTTGACTAAGGAAATTGTTGTGAGCTTCTCTAGCCATTTCAACAATTAAGAAAAGTCTAGGTAATCTCAAGCTCCTTGGATTACTATAGCCAAATTAAGGATTTAAATCAAAGTATTGCACCATTGGATTCTAATGATATGTTCATCAAAAGTCAAAGTGAGGAAACTTTAAGTCAACCATCTCTCCCTTATTGATTTTACATCAAACTCTTATTTTTGTTGCATTTGTCTATTTAAATCATAGTTAATTCTAGTTTGTTTCAAGTATTTCAAAACACCAAACCCCCCCCCCCCCCCATTTTATTTTTATTGTCATTTTACAAGTATTTTTACAAAGAGATTTTTCATAGAGTTATAAATTGAACCAATCTCCGTGGATTCGATCCCTTTACCACTATACACTATTTTAGTGTGTAATATTTAGGGTTATTATTTGTGTTGGCCTCGACAACCACCAAATTTTTGGCGCCGTTGCCGGGGATTGGTTTATTTTTAATCAGTTTGTTTCTCTATGCCTACATCTCATTGTGCAGGTACTCTAATTTAAAACCCGGAAATTAAAAAAAAGAAGTATGATTTGGAAATGAACATTCCTTGCACTGAAGACCAACTTTCTGAGCTAGCTCAGTTAGTTATGATGATTGAAAGTGACCAAAGTGTGCAGTCCACACCTCTTCTTTGTGATTTTTGCGCCCAAAATGGACATCATTCCGACATGTGTCCATATTTACAAGGAGAATGGGAAGAAGTGCAAGAGAAAGGAAGCTACTACCGGTCAAACCAATGGAGTTATGATCAGCCTCAACATGATCAATGGTGGGACAACAACCAAGTTTGGGAAAATAACCATTACCAAAACCCATACCAAACATGGGGAAATAACCAATACCAACCAACTCCACTGTTCCAAGAACCCTATCCTTACCCTCCTCAACAAACTGAAACGCCAAGCATGTCCTTAGAGGACATTGTGAAAAGCATTGCCACTTCTACCCAAATTTTCCAGGAAACAACTCAAGCTAGCCTCAAAAGCTTAGAGCAACAAATAACACAAATTGCTCAATCAATTAGTATAATGGAAGCTCAAGAAAAAATACCATCTGAAAAGAGCCCATCGCATAGCGCATGTTCCATTCCTTTGAATGATGAAAAAAATTTTGATGGCCCAAGAGTGTTATATGAAGAAGAGGAAGAAGAAGTAGAAGTGGAAGAGGTTGTTAAAGAAGAAGAAGAAATTGAAAAAGCTGACAATGAAACTATAGAGGAAGTGATATGGGTTAATGAAAGAGAGGTTAAGCCACCCACTACCATTGAGAAACTAACTCCATTGGTAGACCAACCACAAGAGCCAGAAGCGATAAATTTTTCGGACTCTTCAAAGGATACGTATCACAAGAAAGAAGATGCCCAACCGGTCACCTACTCAAAAACCATGTCCAAGAGTTTAGAAAAGAAGGAAGAGTTGGTCACCTTAATGAACAAGTACAAGAAAGAATATGGTTGGATGATTTCTATTATCAAAGGTCTAAGTCCGGTATGGTTCTCCCGTAAAAAGAAAGTCAAATACAAGAAAAGAGTCCCAATGGAGGTGTGGAAATTAAAAAATGTAGACACGGGGCAAATTTGCAAGGTTAATGGACATCGATTGAAGCCATTCAATGAAGGTTTTGATTCAAATGTCCAAGATGTCGTCCATTTGGACGCCCCAAAGTGTTAAAGTGAAGTTTGGAGGCGTCTCGCCAAAGACGTTAAAGAAGGGCATTTTTGGAAAGCATTGTGTTTTCGTGTTTTTAATTTGAACAAAATGAGTTTTGAAGATGTTTATGGGATTCAAAAGAGTTGTTTTTTGAAGAAATCAAGAGTTTCTAGGTGTTTGGGGCTGTCCGAAGCAAGAACGGGTGAAAAACGAAGAAAAATGAAGCGAAAATGAAGATCAGCATCAGCGGGTTGCGCGACCCGCGTGCTGTTGCGCGGGTGGGTTGCGCGGCCAGGTGTGATGAAGCGACATTGGCCCAAGACTTAACTGCAAGGTCTGCGCGACCCGCGTGGGGACTTGCGCGACCCGCGCACTGTGCTGGGCAATTTGGGCTATTTTTGGCTATTATTTGACCAGGTGTTGACCAAAGGTTTTAATGAGTTGACCTTTTGACTTTTCTTGACCAACATTGACCGAAATTGACCCTTTTTGACCCATAGATTAAAATGTTCAGCTTCCCTTCTTCTTCATTTAATCATCTTGACCTCCCACTCCATTCCTCTCATATAACCTTCCAGCACCCACCTTGCCGGAAAATTCAAGATTGTCGGAGTTCTACTGGTCGTAATTTCACGAAACCACCGCCACAAACATCTCCCGTCATCCAATCCTCCGATTTAGGTCATTTTTGCCCTTACCTTAAGCATTGAGGACAATGCTTGTTCTTAAGCTTGGGGTGGGGCATTTCATTTTCCTTTTATATTTTTTTTTCATGCATTTTTAATTAGGTTGCATAACATTTTAGATTTAAGCTAATTTTCATTCAATTTTTTTAAAATCCAAAAAAAAAAATTATTTTTTCTTTTTCACCTTTTATATTTTTGCATAACATTTAGCTTAGGCATTAACATTCATGCATTTTTGTTGTCTGTTTATTCTCACCCCTGGATGCCATGGAATAGGTTCACAGTTATTGTATCATTATTGGTCCAAGATCTTGTTGTTATCTCACCCATCGAACAGGGACCATTAGCTGCAGTTTGGGATCTCATACTTGGGATCAGATGCTGGTAGCTTAAAGGGGTAAGTGATCATGGACAGGTAGTTTTCATGAAGAATTATGCATACAATACTAATGACTGTAGGATATACTATAGCAATGGATGTCTTAGCCTTGCAGTCACTACCGCCGAGAGGATCACACTTGATCATGTTTGAACCGTTAGGATGAAGCACTAGTGCTTGTCCCCGAGTAGAATCCATATCCGGTCTCTTTACATCACCATATCTTTTTGCGATTTTCTTAGGATTTTGGAGAAGTCTTTTAGTCCGCATGTGGACATTTTCATTATTTTTGAAAAAAAAATTCACAAATTTGAAGAGGAGCTTACATTATATCTTTATGCTCCACACATGGTCATTTTCTCGCTTAGACCATTCGGATTATATTACTACCCTTTCGGTTCCACTTACACACTTTAGGAACCAAATTTTGAGTCAAAGGGTTGTTATAACATTACCTTCAAGTATAAGAAAAAAAACCAAAAAACAAGAAAAACAAAAAAAAAAAAAAAAAAAAAGGGGCAGGCAAATTCCCAGCTGCAGAAATCTGAGAAGGGTGACCGGTTCAATTATTGAACTAAATCTTCCAACATTTTGGTCACCCGGCGTTTGATATTCATTTATTTAGGTATGTTTTATTGTATATAGATCGAGTTGTTTTTCGCAAATTGGTGATGTTAGGGAGACTGTCGAGTCAGATACTACGGGAGGTTTGGGCCAACACCAAGTGATCCGATTCCTACAACGGTGCCCGAGCGATTAAACCTAGTTACACATGAGAGAAAACGGCAAACGTGAGATCAGAGTGTACATTTAAAGAAGAGCTCCACCCGAGCCCATCCAACTGCTTTCTCCCTACTACAGATATTCTTCATTGTATGCATGTTCCATTGAGGCTACGACTGCTCATCCCTCCTTACTCACCTAAAGGAGTTGTCCTGGCTATGGTTTATGGTACCATTGTCATCGGATGAAAAATTCCTGAGGTAATAGCAAGATCAATTCTGACCATGTTGACTAACGGTGATCAGGTTCTGCGGCTCTATCCATTCTTTTTATTTTCTCTAGGATAGTTCATCCCAAGTTCATTTTAGTCTTGTCTTACTTGAGGACAAGTAAGGTTTAAGCTTGGGGTGATTTGATAGTTAGTTTTGTTTACTTCTTTTTATAGTTTATTTTAGCATATTTCATTCATAATTTAGATAATTTCCATGCATATTTTCCCTTTTGTTATTTTATGACTATTTCAGGTACTTTCGAATCTTGTGAGCATAATTGCAGGTTTTCGGGTCTAGCGGAGCTGGAGTGTTCGGGACGTATGGGAAGCGATGAGATTTGGTAGACAAAAATGATGTTAGGCTTGGTGATTGTGGAGATGATGCATGGAGCGAGCTTGATGGTTATTTGAAGGCTTGGAGAGAAATAGACTTTAAATTTGCAAGATACGGGAGTTTATTCAAGCTTGCATAGATTGTTAATCGGGAGAGTGCACGAGCTTTGGAGGATTTGGAGAGGTCAAATTGGGCTTAAAATGAAGAAAAACTTGAAGAAAATGGGCTAGGAGGTGATTGGATTCAATCTGGGCTAAGTGGGCTAAGCTATGGAGGCCCAAAACCTCAAAGATGTTACATCCAGGGACCACCCGCGCAACCCACCCGCGCAACAGCACGCGGGTCGCGCAAGGCTCTGCAGGGGCAGTTTCGGAAATTCTTCTTTTGAGCTATTTGAGGAAGGTTGGTGCCCATCTTTTGGAGACTCTTGGACATCCGATTTTTGGAGATTCTCTCTGGAGTTTTGAAGACTTTTGAAGGCCAAGAACCCTTGAAGAACATCATATTTTTACCTCTTGATTCTTGCTTAATGTTTGGTACAAATTTCTCTAACTTTGTTTCTTTGTGTTTAGCCATGCTTGGCTAAACTAATCTTGGTTGACTTTTGGTTAATCCTTTGAACTTTTGTTGAATGTTGAAGAATCCATGAACATGTTCTTAAATCTTTATGGGAATGTTTTGTGTTTTAACATCTTATCACTACTTGTATGTTTTAGTTCATGAGTTTAAATGTGTTTGTGGTGATTAGTTGGCTAATTTCTTGATTAAGTAAAGGATCCTCAAATTAGCAAGTAACAAATGATTTTTGTGTTGTTTTTGCTTCACACAATCATAAAAGCATTTCCTCCAACATGGTGGTGAAAGCATTTGACCCCTCTTGGATTTGGTGACTTTTTGGTTCTTAATGCTAGTTGACTTTCACTAATTACATGCTATTTGGAATTAGTGACTTTGACTAAGGAAATTGTTGTGAGCTTCTCTAGCCATTTCAACAATTAAGAAAAGTCTAGGTAATCTCAAGCTCCTTGGATTACTATAGCCAAATTAAGGATTTAAATCAAAGTATTGCACCATTGGATTCTAATGATATGTTCATCAAAAGTCAAAGTGAGGAAACTTTAAGTCAACCATCTCTCCCTTATTGATTTTACATCAAACTCTTATTTTTGTTGCATTTGTCGATTTAAATCATAGTTAATTCTAGTTTGTTTCAAGTATTTCAAAACACCAAACCCCCCCCCCCCCATTTTATTTTTATTGTCATTTTACAAGTATTTTTACAAAGAGATTTTTCATAGAGTTATAAATTGAACCAATCTCCGTGGATTCGATCCCTTTACCACTATACACTATTTTAGTGTGTAATATTTAGGGTTATTATTTGTGTTGGCCTCGACAACCACCAGTATGCCAGTACCCTGATATGCTAGGTTAGGTGTTGGTCGATAGGACCGAAGGGGTAGGCTAGTACCCTAATATGCTAGGCAGTTACTAGTTGAAAGAGACCTAATGAGTAGTCCTGTACCCGGATGTGTTATACAATATGTATGTTATATGGTATGTGGTATGATAGGGGAACTCACTAAGCTTTGTGCTTACAATTTTCAGTTTTTGTTTCAGGTCCTTCTTATTCGAAGGGAAAGTAGTCGGCCCGATAGCAGGGCATCACACACATGATTTTCCACACATGAGATTCTTGGGATTTGTACTCTGACATTGTTAGTATTATATGAGATGGTTTTGAGACATGTGATCTATGGTTTTTATGAAATGAATTTACTTGATGAGGTTTTCTTATAAATTGTTTATAAATCGCTATATCAAAAATGAAATTTCTTGTCTTGAATTTTGGGATGTTTTAAGTTGGTATTAGAGCCTTGGTTTGAGGGATTCGGGCACACCTTCGGGATGTATGGACTTAAGTCGAGGGTTTGAAAGATTTTTAAAAGGAAAATAGTTTTTCTTAAATTTAAAAAAGAAGAGTTTTGAGAAAGATCAAGGTTTGTGGTTCGTGCAGTCGGCCGAGCTCAAGTAAGTTTTCCCCAAGATACCCATACATGTTATGCTATGATATATGATATGATTTTGAGAACTACATGTTAGATTAGGGCTGAGGATCTAGGAAGGATGCCTTACATGTCTATTGTATGTGTATGAAAACTACATCTTAGATTAGGGATAAGGATCTAGGAAGATGCCTTATGTGCCTACTATATGTGCTTATTGAATTTCATGTTAGAACTAATTAGGCGGTGATAAGATAGCCTAAATAGTATACGCTTGATTTTGTTAATCAATGCTCTAATGTTGCTTTCTTTGTGTTTTTAGGAGTTATAGTTATGTTTAACTAACTAGTAAACGAATATGTTACGTTACATATTGTGAGGACTAAATAATTTCAGAAGGTTAGGTCTAGCCCTATTTTGAAGCTCTTGTTTGAGTCGGTAGGACCTCTCATTCGAAGAATTATCTGGTCTTAGTGATATGTATTGGTATTCGTGAGCTAGTTAGGTAAAGGTAGCAGAGATTTCTTATGCAGCCGATGTCGGAGAATAGGTCAGAGAATTACCCTAGGGTAAGCCTAGGATGAGAGTAGTGCAACAAGCAGTAGTGGTAGAAAGGAGTTGGTGAAGTCAACGTAATCCTTGAGGAAAGTACTAATAGATGTGGAAGGTAGTATGGGTCCGTACTACTGAAAGTAGAGGATCCATAATCGAGTCAAGGACAGCTGAGATAGAACCAGGGAACTTGTAGAATGTGTGAGACCTCTTGAGGTTATGTATGACCCTAATGATTATGGTTTTTGTTTCAGAATGGTGGTGACACGTCACGGAGCAGGAGGTCCGTGGTCTGGGTCAGGATCAGGTTCAGGTTTGGGTGCAGGTTCCGAGCCAGTTGATGACGAACTATGTGAGTTCATTGCTTCTGAGGTCACGAGAGGCGTCCTTGAGGCGACCCTGGTGATTTTCGGGTCGAGCAAGGAAGGGAACATCGAGCTTATGGAGGAGTGTCTGTGGGCCTTTAGGAGCGACATGCCATCTGGCCAGTTAGGGACACACATACTCTCCTTCAAGGACTTCAGGGGATGTGGTGCACCAGACTTCCATGGGGTGACGGACCCCATTGTGTCTACGAGGTGGATTATAGACATAGAGTTATCTTAGTTGACGAGCTTCTGCCCTGAGGGGTCGAAGGTCCAGTAAGTTGCAGGTTGTTTGAGAGACCAAGCTCAAGATTGGTGGGAGGCGGTCAATGATTCTTTGGGAGCCCCAGCCATTGAGGCTAGCACTTGGTTAGACTTTGTCACTAAGTTTAGGGTTGAGTTTGTACAAGCTGTGGAGATGCAACAGCTGGCCAGGGAGTTTCTTGACATGAGAGAGACGACTGCGTTGATGGAGGATATTACTGCTAAGTTCCGGGAGAGGGCCTTACTAGTGCCTCATTACGCGGGTGATGAGGAGATGAGGAAGACCCGGTAATATGATATGTTGAGTGCTGACATCCGAAAGAATGTCAGCTACTCAGCATGCCCAACTTTAGAGGCATGATAGTGATGGCGAGAGAGAAGGAGATTGATATCAGCACATCCGGAAGAGGAAGGCGGAGGCTAGGCAAGTTAGTGGGGTTTCAGGCAAGAAACCCAAGAGATTCGACACTAGGTTGAAGGGCCAGCAGGGTTAGAGCCGCTATGGGAAATGCGAAAAGACTCATGAAGGAGTTTGTAGACTGGGTTCATCGGCCTGGTATATGTGCGGAAAGCTTGGGAACTTTGGTAGGGATTCTACTGCCCCTACCCCCACCCTTCAGACGATAGACCAAATATGCTTCCATTGCAATCAGAAGGGTCATAAAAAGGCCAAGTGCCCGAGGTTGACATCAGGAGCACCAGTGGTGGAGCAAGCTCCAACGACCATGCAGATCACGGATAGCCGACAAGGCATGACAGATGCTCTAGTGGTGAGGAGTCGATTCTTCCAGTTGACCACCGAGGAGGCGCATGTTGCACCATATGTGGTGACGGGTATGTTTTCTTCCCCCTAAATCTTATTATATGTCATTTATGATATTTATGTATTATGTTTTATGTGTTGTTTAGGATCGTTCCATGTAAACAATATCCCAGTTCAGTTCTTATTCGATTCGGGGGCTACCCGATCATTTACCTCTTTTGCACTTAGCAAGAGGTTTTCGGAGTCGTCAGGGATACTGGATTGTCTTATATAGGTCAACATTGTTGACGACCAATCTGTCCTGGCATCAGAGGTTTTCAGAGATAACGCCTTGAGTTTATACGATGAGCGATACCTAGTGGATATGGTTCCCATTCCATAGCTTGGGAATAAGGTTATCATACGCATGGATTGGCTGAGCCTTAATAGGGTGGTGCTCCACTGTGCGCATCAGTTGGTACGTGTCAGGACCCCGAGTGGGGGAGAGCTGGTGATTCAGGGCGAGAGGTCGTAGCATGGACCAGCAATGTGTTCAGCAGCGAGGGCTAGGTGCTACCTTCAGCAGGGTTACATAGGGTATGTCGCCTACATTATGGATACCCAGGAGGTGGGTAAAGTGAATGTGAGTGATATACCAGTGGTGCAAGAGTACCTAGATGTATTTCCAGAGGAGCTGCCTGGGTTGCTTCTGGAGAGACAGGTGGAGTTCAGGATGGACCTAGTCCCTGGTGCGGCTTCGATAGCCAAGGCACCATATCGGCTGGCTCCTCCCGAAATGTTGGAGTTGTCTACATAGCTGTAGGAGCTATTAGAAAAAGAATTCATTAGGCCGACCAGTACGCCTTGGGGAGCCCCGATTTTGTTTGTGAAGAAGAAGGACGGGTCACATTAGATGTATATAGATTATTGGGAGCTGAACAAGGTAACGGTGAAGAACCATCACCCACTCCCGAGGATTGATGACCTCTTCGACCAGCTTTAAGGGGCATCTTGGCTTTCCAAGATAGATTTTCGTTCAGGCTACCACCATATGAGAGTCAGAGATGAGGATATACAGAAGACCGCTTTCTGGGCACGCTATGGTCACTATGAGTTCGTGGTGATGTCCTTTGGGCTCACCATGCTCCTTCCATGTTCATGGACCTGATGAACCGCGTGTACATGTCGATGCTGGATGGGTATGTGATAGTCTTTATCGATGACATCTTGGTTTACTCCAAGACACAGGAGCAGCACGAGGAGCACTAGTGATAGGTATTGGATACCTTGAGGAGTGGGAGCTCATACGCCAAGTTCTTCAAGTGTGAGTTCTGGTTGCACGAGGTGCAGTTTCTTGGGCACCTTCTTAACCATAACGGTATTTTGGTTGACCCGACCAAAGTTGAGGTTGTGATGAGATGGGAGGTTTCAATGTCTTCATTTGACATTTGGAGATTCCTTGTGTTAGCAGGCTATTACCAGAGATTCATACAGGACTTCTTCAAGATAGTCGTAGCCTTGACACGGCTGACAAAGAAGGTCATTGTATTTTGATAGGGGCATGAGCAGTAGGCAACGTTCGAGACACAGAGATGGAGGTTGTGTGAGGCGTCTATTATAGCCCTGACAGTGGGCATGGATGATTTTGTAGTATATTGTGATGCGTCCATCTCGGGTTTGGGCATGGTATTGATGCAGAGGGCGGACGCCATCGCTTACACTTGGAGGAACCTGTAGCCTCACGACACGAAATACCCGACGCATGATTTGGAGTTGGGGGCGGTTGTTTGCGCCCTCAAAATTTGGTGGCATTACCTCTATGGGGTCCGTTGTACCATACACACGGATCAGAATTGTTTGAGGTACCTCATGGATGAGCCAAATCTAAATATGAGGTTGCGTCGGTGGCTAAAAGTGGTGCAGGATTACGACTATGAGATTCTTTACCACCCGGGGAACACCAATGTTGTGGCCTATGCGCTCAGCCGCAAGGCAACACCGATTAGAGACATTTGCTTGAAAATGACGGTGGTGACTCCACTTTTGGAGCTGATCCGAGAGGCACAAGTTGAGGGTATGAAGGTGGAGTGTCGGAAGTGCGAGCGGATCATAGGCCAAATGGCCTCGTTTGACTATGACTGTCGTAGGCCGCTGAACCTGCATGGGAGGCTTTGGGTTTCATATTGGGGCGAAGTGCGGCATATCTTGATGGATGATGTGACAACCCAAAACTTCTTTCTCGCACACTTAGCCATTTCAATCAAAGTTAAACATGTTTCGTTGACTTCTGGCACTGTTTGAGGGTTCGTTTAAGTGATTCTAAGCTTGAGTATGACCAAGGTTGAGTTTAGGAAGGAGTCAGCAAGTTGTATACTGTCAAAACAGGGCCATACACACCCTTAGACGGAGTATACGACCGTACACATGGGTGTGCGGCCGCACACACACCTCCTGGCAACACACTCTCCTTTCTAGGCAGCACACGCACCCTGTATAAAGGGTAGACCCCTTTCCTTTCATTCCATAAACATCCTGGTAGCACACAACACCTTTTCTCTTAAGACTCTTTAACCACAAACCCTCCCAAGGCTTCAAAAACGTGAGTAATCAATTCCTTAACTTGTTGAGCATGAAGAACCTCTTGATCTAGGCCTTGAATCATGAAAGTCCCGTCATGTTCTTCATCATGTTGAAGGAGTGCGGCCACACACTCATTTGTGCGGTAGCACACTCATGTGTGCGGCAGCACACACATTTATGCGACTATACACACACACACCATAGGACCACAAACCCATTTCTAAGACCCTAAACTTGTACTACAACCAAGTATGGGCCTAGGATACTTCATGGATTGCATGTATGGACCTTGAAACACCCCAAGAATACCTTCCATCATGGGAGTACGGCCGCACACCCCTTGGGCCGCACACCCATGGCCGCACACACCTTAAAGGTGGCCATACACTCATCTCATGCAATCCTATAAGGTTCTAACACTTAGTGCGAGTAGTCCCAAGTTCTTAGAGTAGTTCTTCGTCACATCTAGTGAAGAAATACCTTCATTTGACTCCGTTATGTGTATTAGGATCAAAGCGTGTTCAAGGCTTCACTTGAACATCCAACATTTTGTGTCGATCCTTCATTCAAATCACCCGAGGTGAATTCAAACCCCTACGCTTTTCCGAGTTTTTCATGTTTTCAGGGGGGATACAAGAAAAAGTGCAAGGAAACTTATGCTCAAAATATATTACTTTGTTATTTTTTTAGTATGCTTTTAACACGGAAAACAGTTTTACCAACCGATTAAGAAATCAACATGTAGAAACAGCTTTCAAAACTAGAACAATGAACATGTGAATCATATAGTAAAATGTATTATTTTATAAAGGATACATGCAAATCATAAACAAGATTTTCGGTATTACTACTTGTAAATTTGTTAGACTATGTTTGAGACACGTCCTTGGTAACGCTCACCACAAGAAACAGAGTGGAGGACTAGCACTCGTGACCAGAGTCTCTTGTAGGGAGAGCGTGATTGTTGTGTATAGATCTATACGAGACTGACAACCCCGAACCTCGCTGCTAGCCACAGTCGGACCGGCAGGTCTATGGGTGACAAAGTTATTAAGGATACAGGCTGTTGCGGGCTATATCCAGTCGGTTATGGTCATGAAACTCACAACCTAGATAACAGGAATTTACATTTGTAATAATGAATCAAATGAACTAACCTCAAAGTAATAACTGATAGATTAATGGAGGGTATTACTAATAATAACTTCGGGACTTAGTTCATCACGGTCTTCTCTTATTTACTTTTGTTTTTATAATAAGGCTAATATACCTCTCTGAGTGTAACCAGGCTTTTTTAAAAGAAAACTATTTTTCAAGTATGGTAGATACTTGCACACCTCAATTGAGAACGGATAATCAACCATCAACCTTTATGGAAAATATAGGATTTTCCTGGGATAAACCGGCTATTCAAAATGGATTGTTTTTCAACCAACGGATATTCATATTCATTCGACGACACATTGGATTGTACATGTTCTGTATGAACCTAGAAGTCATGGAATGAATGGGTTTTCAAACACGCTTTTCTTAAGAAAATATAGGATTTTCTTGAGGAACACTTTTCAAAAGGATTCAAAGAACACTTTTCCACCAAAACTAAATGCTTATGAACTCACCGGCTTTATGCTTATATTCTTTCAAAAATACTTGTATTCTCAGGGAATTAGTAGACATGTATTTCCAGGAGTTTGGAGAAGTCAAAGCGTTAGAGTCACACCTTTCAATTTTACTTTTGATAAGAACAAAACTATGGATTAAACAATGTAAACCTTTTTCACATATGTATTCAATGTCTGGTTGTGTTTACTATGCTTGCTGTGATACAATTTTTGTGATACTACGCATGACGTCAGCCACCCCCGAACGTTTCCGTCGTTCCGCTTTGGGTGTGTGACAAATTGGTATTAGAGCCCTTGTTTATAGCGAATTAAGTATACCGAACCTTACATGGTATACAACTATAAATACTAAGGGGCCTAAGCGCTCTAAACTAAAAAGTATACTTTCGAAAATACATGTATTTTTATAAAAGTATATAAGTATACCCGAGTATTAGAATCCGTGTCGTAAGTAGAACAAAACAAAAGTATTTGGATGTTGGACACTACGGTTAAACCTGGGCAGTTATGAAATCATGTCTAGGATCAATATAGCCTGATCAACTATATTCATTCGAGACATGACCAGCATGTGCTTGGAAGTGACTATGGTGTTACAGCAAGTCTAAAACATACCTAGATACTAGAGGAGTTCTAGAGCCAAACATAAGGATTTAAAATACTATAGGAGTATTTTAGGATGCTATAACGACTAAGCCAAAAAATTACCTAGGAATCCATCCCTCGAGAATCAATCATGAAACTACAATACATTGGAAGTATTATTAGATTCGATGCCTAATAACTATCCTTTTACCCTTTATCTCGCGTAGATAGCATGGCCGGATTCCATCTCCCTGGCGACCGGTATTTTCCAAACCAAGGAAATGCAGGATGGCTTGAGGCAGAGCCAGAAGAAAATCATGAAATTCCTGTGATTGATGACTTCGCAGAACAATTCCCCGAAGAGGCCGACCCAGAACCTGAAGTCGAGAACCTACCTCCAATAGCCCCGATACCAAATCCTAACCCCCGACATGAGTTCGAAGGCCCAACGCCTATGTGGGTTGGAAGCTTGGATAGATGGAGTCGTGAACAAGGCCAACACCGCCCGTATAATGGGGATCCCCACTTCTACAATGTGGATGGAGGACACTCGGTAGATAGAGCCCTTCCAATCATAGTCCGCCGAGTGGCCCACAATGTCGAAATTAACATGGGGGCCATTCAACGAACTGTGGAACTCGAGGCAGACTTGGATGCCAACACAAACCGTATTCACAGTCTCGAGGTTGCTTATGAGAGGATTTTGAGAGACAACGAAGCTCGGCCGCGAGACCTAGCTGCAACTCGAGCTGAGGCCGTAGAGCTCCGAGCACGCCAATCAGTATACGAGAGTCGCCTGCTTCAAATGGAGCGCCAGATGACTAACCTAAGGTTCCGCTCTAGAAGTGCCCGTCGCCAGTAGGAAATATTCTACGTGTCCTTCCTTTTGGTCTAAAGAATAGTTTTCCTATATATGTTCCAATTAGCTCCTTTCTCTATAGACATTCTTGCCTTGCAAGTACCGATTTGCTAGTTCTTGATGTTGTCAAATTGATCCTCTGTTGATATTTGGTAAACCTACTCCTAGGTCAAATTTTTCCAACTCTGTGTAATCTTGATATTGACAATGGTGGTAACTATCATATTTCAGTTAAAGATTTTCATTGTCAAAAGTGTACCTTAGATCGATAGCATGAAAAGTAAGAAACTTTATCAAGGTCCCATCACTGTTTTGTCCTTAAAACGTGAATCATGAGATGTACTTAGATGATTATTCTCTTTCACCATCAATTTCGTATCAGCTTCGATACCCTAATCGACAAGAAATGGTTAAGTCTCGAATCGCGTTGATATCCTTTGCTTCGAGAAAGCGATTTGTCTCAATCTTCTCTTCAACGAAATCCTCACTGGTCTCAGTGATAAGATTTTTTCAAACCTTCATATCCTTTCCTGCGTCAAGCCTAGGGGCATCTGCGGAAGGAATGCTATGCATTCCTGGCTCATGTTGACAATGAGACATAAGAAGTTAAGGACCTCGAGAGCATCTTAAAAATCTGCAACTTTCCCGATGTCTTCCCCAAAGACATTCCAGGGATTTCTTCCGAGTGCCAAGTTGAATCCCATAATCGACTTGATCCTCGGAACTACCCTTATAGCCAAATCTCCATATCGTCAAGAGCCAACGAAAATATGAGAATTACTCAGCCAGCCCGATGAGCTGAGCAATCAGGAGTTCATAAACTTATTGTATGTGAACTTTGTGTGCTCAAATCTTTTCTATCCTTGCTAAGACCATATCATGGGGATGTGGGTCAAATCAATGAGAGTCAAATAAGCAAAATGGGAAATCCCAATGCATAGATAAACATTTAGGGTACATCCAGAGGCAACCATTGTTGCTCACAATCTTCTTTTCTTGACATGTAGCAGATCATGCCTCCGAAGAAACATAACATACCCACCAGTAAGACACCAATCATATATATGGACTCCGCTACATTCCAAGCTACTGTCACAGCAGCTGTAGTAGCTGACCTAGCTGTTCTTAACGCTAACAGCACAAATGTGGGTTGAAGTGTTAGCGGTAATCCGAATCTTGGTGTTAACCAATCTCAACAAAAAGTGCCTACTAGAAAGGACACAACTAACCTTCCAAAACGAAAGTTCAATGGAAGTTTTTCAACCCAAAGACCTACTAAGAGGCAACGATTTGGGACAGTCAGTACCCCAGTCGTCCCTGTTGTTCCCACACCAACCATACCCTATTGTGGAAATCTCCCGCACTGCAGCAAATGCAACTACCATCATCATAGGATCTGCCGAGTGCTGCATTGCACTAGATGCAATAGGAAGGGACACACCTCCTGCGGTTGTAGAACCCTAGTCAAGATCATCACTCCGACTACTAATGTTCGGACAAGTCCAACCTGTTACCTTTGTGGAAGTTTACGACATTTCAAAAGAGACTACCCAATAGAGAATAACAATGGGGAAACTGGAGGAGTTTGACCTCAGAGAATGAGGAAGCATCAAAGAACCTTGCTATGTTTTGGTACATTTTCTAAAACCCCTATAATTTTTCATAATCGTGGTTTCTTTCCCGTCCAAATCTAATCGCGACGTACTCTTGAAAGTTGATACCCTAAGGGGTAACTTATAGTAGCCTAGTGTATACGTTAGAGTAAGTTATAGCTCTACATGACTCGTATACGCCAATCACTCATAAAAAAATCTGGTGGGAACCATCCCATCGAGAGCCTATAGTTTCAAAACAGTTGGACCCTTGAATTAGTAGTACCCACCAAGTCCAAATCAAACGCAGAAAATACCAGAGACGTTCATTTAGGGATGCCAATATGCTAGCAAAACGATCCTCCCAGACTAACCCGACGCAAGATTCTACGACACCATCCTGTCTAGCTCGACTGAGTCTATGTTATACCATACCCTTTTGTCTTAAATTGTTCAATCGCGAAACTCCCGTTGCTCGCGACGACAACCAGATGTGAACTTCAAAGAATTCATCTCTATTCGAAATCCGAAAGTATTCATACGAAGAGTATCATCTGCAAAGAGAAGGACAAAGTAAGAGAACCATCCAGACAGTTGAAGATGTGTCATGGGACCCACATCTATCCTTAATTGAACCTCCTTGTGACAATGGTGACCTTTCCAGTAGTAAGGCTACGCCGTTCGAAGCCCTCTGCAGCTATAAGTACAAACCCCATATGTGCTGGGCTGATTCGGCCAACACGCAAATAGACAAGAGTCAAGTCCCCGACAACTGAAATAACAAAAAATGAAAAAAAAAGGTGGTGAATTCAAAGAAATCAAAGATCATGTATACAAAGAAAGTGAAGAATTCAAAGAGCTGCATTGTGGTATCAAATTTGTAATTTACAGAATTTATGTAAGCTTGGTTGTTTAGCCAAAAAACACCTTGAGGTTAAGAAAGGTTTCTGAACACCGATTCAGAGGCTTGCAAAAATGAATGTCATATAAGTTAAGGGGTTAAGGTTCAGATGAATTGTGAGTATTTAGGAATGGGAATTTCTTACTCCATCCCTATGAGTCGTCCGACAGAAAATACTTTCTGAATAGGGTAAAAGAGCTTGGGGTCGCCGATCTTTTCCTTAAAGATGGGGATGAGTCGATGTTGGTCGATGGTGTGAAAACACTTCCTGATGTCGAATTCCAAAAACCAGCGAGAGGTTCCCCACTCTTCTTTGATCCGTCTTAGGGCCGAGTGGCAGCCTCGACCCGAGCGGAAGCGCGATGGGTCTGGAAACTCGAGATCGTAAATGGATTCGAGTACCATTCTGATCACCTCTTTCATGATCACCTCTGGAAACAGATTGATTTGTCCGATATTGGTGAGATAATAAAAATCAATTTGCTTGAGGGCAAGGAAAGAATTGGTGTGGGGTATTTTGATATGTGCATATCTATAAACATAATTATACATCATAGCATAATATTTTTAATTACTTTGATGCCCTTTATTGAACAAAAGGTACTTAATTTGTTATTAATTGTTTTGTAGGAATAAAATATATGCTTGGGGGAAAAAGGAAGTTGGAAGCTTGAAGTTGGATGCTGGAAGCTAGGAGTTTGGACCAATGCTTAAAAATGAAGAAAAATACACTCAACACGCTGTGGTGACCCTACCACGACGTGGCGTTTTGAAGCTTCCTAATTGGTTTTGAAGACTTGTGGAATACGGGATAACACGAAGACCACGACGTGGTGGCCTCACCACATCGTGGTGCCCTGATGTTGGGAAAAGTATAAATATAACTCATTCTTCTACGAATTGGAGACTTTTGGCTGAAGTTTCTGACAAATTTCGAAGACCAAAGTCCAGAACAAACGCTTGGGAGTGAAGATACCAATTGATGCTTGGAAATTCAAGGCATTAAGGCAATAAAACTTCTCATTACGATTTTCTCTTTAGTTTAATCATGACTATGCTATTGAATTTCGTTTTTATATTTTTAGTTGTTGAAATCATGGGCTAAACCTCCTGGCTTTCGTTTAGCCTAGGATTATTTGCTAAATTATGAGTTGATTTATGGATTGGATTTAGTTTTTATTGGTTATTTGTTGATCTAGCTTATTAAAGAACCTCACATACTTTCGATAATTGCTTTTCTCTACTTATTGTTGAATTTAATTAAGCTTGTATGGCCATCTTTCATAGTTAAATTTGAATTTTATAATCTTGTGACTAACAAAATTGTAGGACTAGAATTCTGAACGAAACCTATGGTTAAGTAGGAAAGTGGGTAAAAACTGTACGAGCTAATATATGACGACAAATCATGCATAAAGTTGATTCAAACGACCAATTTGATCAATTAATTACAAGTCTAATCAACTTGAACCGAACACTAGTAAACTTTTTAATTTGTCCGTCTGATCACCGTATGAATGAGCGTGTTTGCTAAAGGATTAAAGGAGTGAACGCAAATTTGGTCACTATAGGAATCGGTAACTAGTTAAACTATAACCCATTACACTTCCATGAATCAACCATAATAAAAAATAAATATGAAGCTAGATGAAAGTACCTTAATTACCTTGGTTAATTAATCTTCGTGCTCCTTGCATAGTTTTAGTGTTAGTTTAACTAGTTAATATTTAGTTAATTTGGTAAAGCAAGTTTCAATTCTTGCAAAACTAGAGAATAAAACCCTTTTCCATTTTATTAGTAATTAATTGGTAGTAGATAAAAATTAGCTAAAACATTATTCCCTATGTTTGATACCTGTCTAGTGTGCTATACTATCTTCAACAAGGTACAATGTTTTAGGAAATAATTAGTCATGTTAGTAGGATTAACTAGTGCTTATTAATTTTCGCATCATTTATCTTTTTTCTAGCTATAAATGAGGGCTTTTGGTAACTCCTCATTTTATTCTTCCTAGTCTCCATCATCTCTTTGTGAAGGTAATCCATTTTCCTTCTATTTGTCCTTTCATTGTTTGGATTTTCCTTGTCACAGCTAAGAAAACTTGTCATTCTTGAGCTAGCATTGTTATTCCTTCCAAGAACAATTTTAATGATCAGTGAATCTTAACCTATGACGAAGTTTGTTCTATCGATAACGAAGATATGGAATCGTTGAAAGCAATCAGGGCTTGCCCTTCTGATGTTGTTTTTCGTCCTTTCGAGGCTATCATTCAACCTGATTTTGTGTCTCCAACATGGTTTTGTTTTCCTGAATACCCATTCACTCTAGGTTTAACTTATCCATTTACTGGTATTATTCGTGATTTCTTTTTCTGTACCCAAATCTCCTATATCGAAACTATGCTTGTCGTTTGGTGGATCCTCTTTTCGATTGATCGCTTGAATCAGTCCAAAAATATGGACATTGGGTTACCTGAATTGGCCTTCATCTATGATCTTTCTACTTTTGGTTCTTGTTGTTTCTTGTTAAGTGTTAAGACAAACAAACTCCACCTCATTCTGAAATCTAAACAAAATGATGGCGCTTAGAAAGAAAAATATTTCTTCATGAGACATGACTCGATTCCTGAGGAGGATTCCCTGCCAAGATCATGGATTAAAAATGGTACGAAACAAGTTTACATATCGAGCATCCTGAAATTTACTTCCCTTATTTTGCGTTTTTTAATGCAACGTTTAGGTTAGAGGAGCTTATTCATGTCGCTAGTGACTCTAAGGACAAGATTTCCAGATTCCTCACACTTCCTGCAGTTGAGAGGTCATTCAGGCTTGAATATTCCGGTCTCTAAGAGTGTTCCCCTACTACTGCTTATATGACTACTGGTAACATTATTTTTCTTGGATATGTCTTTTTAGAGGATCCTGACTTGATAGGGAGCTCTGGCAGGTTCTAAGACTACCCGTTCCAAGGCCCGATTTGGTTTGGCAGATCTTGAAGATGTAATGACCAATGGTTCAATAAAATCTAAACAGGAAAAAGGTGCCATTCTTCCTCTTCCCAAGAGATCTCATATAGATCTTACGGTTAAGGCTTCAGGATCCCGAAAACAAAAGACTTCTGAGGCCGTAGATTTTAGCTTAGAGAACCTCAGCGTCGATGATGCTCTGTTGTCTTCATTTTCCCAAGTTGTAAAAATTTTGCGTACGCATTATTCATATTATTCTATCATAACTATCATTTTGCATGTTAATGGTCCAGTTAGTGTTGCTTCCTGGGCTCGTTAACTAGTCCAGTTTAGTCTCCGGTATGGGCCTGTCCATCCGTGAGTTTTTTATAGGGTTTATTATTTATAGATGCTTGCATGCATTCTTAAACGAAAGACTTGATAGAGATTTTCATAGCGTTCAAAGTTCTTATCTTTTGTAACCCTAATATCCTCTACAGCGGAAGTTCTTCATCGAGCTCTGCTGAGGATTGAGTTAATTGAATCATTCGAATCATTCATATACATTCTTGTGTTTTTATCTTACTGTTTTTGCTTTCTTGATTTGCCTGTTATAAGATCTAATCGATCAAAGAGTTTTATAAACTCATCAATTGGTATCAGAGCAGGAGGCTGTGTAATTCATACATATCTCTTCTGTGAAAGAAGTGATTAGGGTTTATTCCGCATTAACTGATATTTATTGAGCTGTCATTCCATAATTGACGTATCTCATTATTTATTCATTTTGCCCTAATATTACATATTACATATCTGATCTTGCGACAGGTTAAACGATCAAGCATGGACAATTCTCAATCTAATCCTATCAATATCTCAAACAGTATTGGATCTACAACAAAGATTCCAATTCTTTACACTCAAGATTACGAGGTTTGGGCGCATCATTTCAAAGACTACGTAATCGGATCTGAAGATAATGGGTATCTGATATGGGAAACCATTGTGTCTGGACCATTTGCTCATTCAGGAACATCCATAATTATTAAAACTCAGAAGGAGTATAACGATCTGTTAAAGGATGTGAAAGACGTCGCTCAGGACGAAAAAGAGAAGTTTCAGTGTAACATCAAAGCATTGAGACTGATTCGATTCGCTCTTCAATCTGACACGTTTAGGTTGGTAAGTTCCTGCAGTACTGCTAAAGAAATCTGGGATCGGCTGCGAGAGCTGTATTCCACAGATGAAGATTTGGAGCAATCTATTCAGACCTTGCTTTTGTCTGAGTTTGGAGAATTTAAGCAAAATTCCGATGAGTCCGTTACTCAGACGTTTGATCGCTTCAATCATCTTCTTAGCAAGATGATCAAACATGATATCGAAAGGAAGCTTATTGAACAGAAGGTTACCTTTTTGAATGGCTTAAGATCCGAATGGAGAGTTGTTGTGTCTACAGTTAAAGCTCACGAACAGTTCAAATCATATGCGCTGGCGAAACTGGTGGGAATTCTGAAATCCCAAGAAAAGATAGTGATGCAAGAGAACAGTGTGGTCTCAAATTTGGGGTCCTTGGTCCTCCTGTCTAAAAGCACGAATGTAGTAGAAGATGAAGACCTGAACCTGGAGGACTACAATCTAACTTCAGAAGATTATGCTATGATGGTGTCCAATCCAAAAAGGTTCATCAAGAAGAGGTTTCCTACCAATAAGAACCGAAATTGGCAGGGAAGCTACAGTTCAGAAAAAGTAAGGGAGGAGCCGAAGACTGAAGAACCAAAGAAAGAGGTGAAGGTTGAAGCAGATTTTGGTGTTGGCTGCTATTACTGTGGAGGAAAGAATCATTATGCTAAAGATTGTGTTTTGAAGAAAATGGCGGAGAAAGATGAGGAGAAAGATGAAGAGGCAATCCTGATGAAAAAGCTAGAAAGAGATTAAGAGGAAGAAAGTTGCTACTAATCCTTCTATGAATGCTCTTATTGTACAGGGTTCGGCAGAGGATGACGAGTTCGGTGGCGTACAGGTGTGGTCGACTGACTCAGAAGATGATGAGGTAAGAAAGCCTTCGCATGGAAAGGTATATGTCACAAGAGGTGGTGAAAGCAGTGGAAAGTGTCTGATGGTGACTGACGTATCTCACATGAGGGGATACAATACTGATGGTGGAAATGAGGACACCAAGGAGCGAGAGGACTTATGATTCACAGCAAAACCTCTCAGCGTGCAGATCAATGAACTTGATGAATTGATCAAGAAGGTACAATCTCTTTTTATTTCGTTCAAAATTCCACAGAAATCATATGAAAAGGAACTAAATAACTTAAATTCAAGAATCTCAAATCTGGATAGTTGTTTAACTCAAACACGGGTCACCAATTCTAACCTAACTGACCAAATAAGCAGGGTGTCATCCAAGAGTGAGGAGCGAAGGATGTGGATTGAGCAGAAGGAGTCGGACCTCATTAAGTCTAAGGATGAAAACATTTATTTGCAAAGAGACAATTTGAAACTGTTAAAACAAAGGAATGTTTTTTGTTTGATTGCTAAAAGGCTTTATGCTAACATTACTCAACTACATCTGAATTGTGAAATAGGGCAGAAGATACATCGCATGATTTTACCCTTCCTTGAGTTTAAGGAGGATGAAATCGATGCTGAAGCATACAACTGTGAAAGTGTTGTATCTTCTGATGACGTGAATCCTACTTATATGTACGGTCTGGACAAAATAGAATCTTTTATAAAGTCCAAAGACCATAAGGGCATGCTGAAAAATGTTTTGGATGAAAACGATAAGCTGAAACTAAGGACCAAAACCATACAAAAATTCAACTCATTGATTGCCAATTTAAGTTCAGAAAATAAAATTGATGTTGAAAACGCATCTGAACTTAATGAGGACGATGATATGAGTGAAATTTCTGTAGAGGTTGAAGTTAACTGTTCTGAGTTTGTCAAGAGCGAACCCGAAAATCACAAAAATCTAATTTCTGAAAATTCTGTGGAATTTGCTCGTTTGTCCAAAAATAATTCCCTGACCCTTAAAGAAAAAGCTTTTGTGTTTCAGAAGGCTAGAACTACTCCAAATCAGGTATATAAAGTCATAGGAGTAACCGAACATCAAACAGCCGAACTCACTGCATAGTGAACGAAGATAACGTAGATGGCTGTGATGAGTTTTTCTGGTCAGCTCCTATATATAATGCAGACGAAACAGTTGGTCTATCAGAACGAACGTCCTGCAAAACCAAAGGAAGATATGTACCAGAGCCGCTGAATAAGCCTGACAATTTTGACGTGCCAAGTACAAGTGGCCCAAAAGAAATACCTGTAGAAGAAGTCACCTCCACAAGCGAAACCTCATCTATGAAGAGTGAACCGGCTGCCAAGAAGCTGAAACAAAAAGCTAATATTCATAGACAACCGAAACAGGTGAAAAATCAAAAGCAGCAAAGAAACCTATGATACAAAAAGAATCTCTCAGAGCGAAAGCAGTTTTGGCGCTCTCAAACACTCATTTCTCTTATCCTGATAAAAGCTCAAAGTCAGAGAAAAAGGCTTTCAGGACGCATGAGGAACAGAACCGAAAGGTTAGGTTCGTTCCCGAGAGCAACAACAACCGAAAGGATAGGTTCGGTCCCGAAGGCAAAAGCTACCGAAGGTGCAGGTTCGGTCCCTCAAATGACCAAAAACTAAAGGGTCATTTAGAACCTCAAGTCAGGAAAAACTCCCAATCTAAATTCACTCGTTCTGATTCCTCTCATTCTCAATCCTTTTCTAAACCCAATTATGTTCCTGCACAAAATTCAAAATCATCAACGAACATGAAAGGAAAATCGAAGATTTCCTCCATCAAGGATGAATGAAAAGCAGTCTAATGTCCAAACACCAAAATCTGAAACCAAAACGTCTGTACCTAACCCTAACAAAATCAAAGTTTTCACTATTAAGAGGAAAGATGAAACAACATTAATAAAAAGAACATATCTTGTTGATGTTTCTCTTACTATTTCTGTTCCTGTGAAAGGCTCACGTGGACCCAAGAAACTTTGGGTTCCTAAATCTACTTAATTTTTGCAGGTTATAAGTGACTAGCAGTTCGACGAAGAATGGTACATTGATAGTGGCTGCTCACGTCACATGACAGGAAGGAAGGAACAGCTAGGGAGTTTCGATCTCTTCAAAATGGTGGGAATGTCAAGTTCTGTAACAACTCTTATGGAACGATAAAGGGTTATGGGATGCTAACCAATGGAGACTTTACAATAAGAAAGGTGGCGTACTTTGAAGGGTTGCAGCATAATCTCATTAGTGAATCTCAACTGGTGGGCGGTATCGGTCTCAAGGTTTCATTCGACGACGAAGGTTCAGAGATTATAGAGAAGAAATCCAACAAGGTCATTCTCAAATTAGACCGAAAAGGTGAAATGTTTCCTCTCAATCTCAAACCAATCAAAGGAAATCCAGCTATATGTCTTTTTTCCAAAGCTCATTCTGACGAAAGCTGGTTGTGGCACCGAAGGCTCTCACATCTCAACTTCAAAGACATCAACAAGCTTGTCACCGGAGGTCATGTTCGGGGTCTTCCCTTGCTCAAGTTTGATCGAGAACACTGGTGCGCTGCATGTGAAATGGGGAAACAAAGTCGTCAAAGTCACCCATTTATTATAAACACAAAAGTTGTTGAACCACTTGAGTTGCTTCACATCGACTTGTGTGGTCCATCATCAATCGAAGGCATTGGCGGTAGCAAGTATATACTTGTTATTGTTGATGATTTCTCACGTTTTACATGGGTGTTCTTTCTGAAGCACAAATCTGAGGCTACTCCTAAGCTAAAGATGTTTATCAAGCAGGTTGAAGTGCAACTGAGAAAAGTCATTCGCAACATTAGGAGCGACAATGGACTGGAGTTCAAGAACAAAGAATTTGAAGACTTTTTGGCAGAAAAAGGAACCAGTCACAACTTCTCAGCCCCCTACACGCCTCAACAGAACGGAATTGTCGAAAGGCGAAACCGATCCTTGTGTTAGGCGGCCCGAACTATGCTTAGTTTCGCTTCACTTCCTTTTTATTTCTGAGTTGATGTTATTGCTGCAGCATGTTTTATGAAGAATATGTCTTATCTCAACAAGCGTATCTCTCTTACACCTTATGAGATCATCAATAACAGGAAGCCGAACGTAAAATTCTTCCATGTATTCGGCTCACGATGTTTCATCTTCAACTCCAAAGAACATCGTAACAAGTTTGACGTTAAAGCTGATGAAGGAATTTTTTTGGGATATTCGCTTACTTCAAAAGCATACCGAGTCA
This sequence comes from Lactuca sativa, assembly GCF_002870075.4. NCBI lineage: Eukaryota > Viridiplantae > Streptophyta > Magnoliopsida > Asterales > Asteraceae > Lactuca > Lactuca sativa. The sequence continues at coordinate 233,859,018 of NC_056627.2, read as the reverse complement.
TAAATAAGCGTTCTAGGAAGATTGAAGAAACCTATTATGTGACTTTCGATGATAACTTCGTCAAGAAGCTAAAGGCTACTGAAGAAAAAATTGGAGAGATTTTCTCTCAAACAAGTCAAGTCACGGTCAAGATTGCTAATTTGTTCGATCAGTTTGTGGACTTATTCGATGAACCTGAGAAAGCTACTCTCTCGGAAGCCAAGGCAACAGACAACGAAATCGATCATCTGAAGCAAATCATCGAAGATGCAGCCAAACAAATGGGTGAAGGAGAACAAGTTCCAAGCGAACCTCCTCAGCAAGGTACTTCAGTTGAGGGGGAGAATCCATCTTCTTCAAATCAACCAAACTCAAACTTTCAGGGGGAGAATTCCATTCCTGCTACACCCGAAAGTCCTGTAGCACCCGAAAGCTCTGCTACACCTGAAAGCCCTGCTACACCCGAAAGCTCTGCTACACCCGAAAGTCCTGTATCACCAGAAAGTCCAGCCACACCAGAGAGTTCTGTTGCACCTGAAGGTATGAACCAACCTGAATACCAAAGAGATTCATCAGTCGAGGGGGAGAATTCCGACATGTTTTACGATGACGACAGTCAATCTGAAATGGAAGAAATGGTCAACGCCGAATTGGATCCATCTTATGATCCAAATTATCCTCCTCTTATTAAATGGACCAGAGATCATCCTGAATCTCAAATAGTGGGTAATGTCTCCGAAAAGGTCCTGACCCGATCCCAACTGAAGGCAAGGCAATCATCTCTATTCTCCAAAGTAGGCAATCATTCCAATTGGGTACAAGCCATGCAAGATGAACTCAATGAGTTTGAAAGAAACAAGGTATGGCGCCTTATTCCAACACCTAAAGATGCCTCAGTCGTTGGTCTCAAATGGGTTTTCAGAAACAAAATGGACAAGGAAGGTAATGTAATTCGAAATAAAGCACGTCTTGTAGTGAAAGGATACTGCCAAGAAGAAGGAATTGATTACGAAGAAACTTTTGCTCCGGTAGCAAGGCTGGAATCTGTTCGAATATTTCTGGCCTATGCTGCTCACAAGAACTTCGAGGTCTACCAAATGGACGTATAATGCGCCTTTCTGAATGGAGAACTTGAAGAAACGGTTTACGTGGAGCAACCTCCTAGTTTTGTGAATGAAAGGTACCCAAATCACTGTTATATTCTGGACAAAGCGGTTTACGGTCTGAAACAACCACGTAGGGCATGGTATGAAACGCTAACTAAATTTTTAAAGATGTCAAAATTCAAACAAGGTTCGGTTGACCCAACCTTCTTTTGTAAGAAGGAAGGTAACCACCTTATGATAGTTCAAATCTATGTCGATGATATCATCTTTGGCTCAACGAATCCTAGCTTAACAGTTGAATTCAGAAAGCTGATGGAGACTAAATTTGAAATGAGCTCAATGGGTCTGATTAACTTTTTCCTTGGTTTAAATATTAAACAGGGACCCGAAGGCATCTTTATCAACTAGGAAGCATACACCAAGACTTTTCTTGCTAAATTTGGCATGATGGGAGACTCAAAGGTCAAAGTTCCAATGGCATTCGGCACCAAGCTCACACCATCCCTGGAAAAACCGGCAGTCGATATTACGTTATACCGCCAGATGATTGGTTCCTTAATGTACCTTACTGCTAGTAGGCCTGATATAATGTTTTATGTGTGTTATTGTGCTAGGTTTCAAGCGAATCCACGTGAACCACATATGCTTGCAGTGAAAAACAAACTCCGGTATCTGAAACGAACTACCTCCCTCGGTCTATGGTATCCATCAAACTCGAGTTTTTTTGTTCAAGCCTACTCAGATGCAGACGTTGGAGGATGTGGTTTAGATAGGAAAAGCACCACAAGAGCCTGCCAATTCCTAGACGGGACGTTGGTTAGCTAGCAATCAAAGAAACAGACATGTGTCTCTCTGTCTACAGTCGAAGCAGAATACATTGCAGCTGCCTCTTGTACATCTCAAGTGATTTGGATCCAAAGCGAGCTCCGTGATTATGGACTCAATATGAAAAAGTTCCCATTATATTGCGATTCAGAAAGTGCAATTAGGATCTGTCGTAACCCAGTGCAACACTCCAAGACCAAGCATATAGCACCGAGGTATCACTTTATAAAGGATCATGTGGAAGATGGAGACGTCGAAATTCATTTTGTTCGCACCACTGATCAACTGGCCGACATCTTCACCAAAGCTCTTCCTGAAGCGAGTTTCAATAAAATTTTACAAGGGCTAGGAATGATGGAATCGGAGTCAGTACCAAAAACTACTTCTCAAAACTAAAAATTGGAAGCGAAATGAACCGAACGTTCGGGTTCGGTTCACATGTGTGCCGAAATGAACCAAACGTTCGGGTTCGGTCCTATTCTCTTATCTTCGCTTATCACTCAAAGGTAGCTTCTTTGGTTGTAAACCTTTTGTATCCATTTCTCAGTTTCATCTCTCTTATTTTTAAAGTTCTTTTCATTTTCCATTTCTATTTTTTTTCAACCGAAATAGACCGAACGCTCGGGTTCGGTTCCAATTTTTTTTGTGTCTGTTTTTTTATTTTTTTTAATTTCTCTTTCTTTAAATCAAAAACTCCAAAAACATTTTTTTTATTATTATTATTTGTTCAAAAAAAAATTGAATGGATATTTGTGGGCCAATTCTCTTATTAGTTAAGTGTCCCTAGAAGCATACTGCTGTATGTGTCCAAAGTCTCACCTGATTTTGAATAACAGCCTTACTGACTTGGTATATACAAACCTTGTTTTCCTAATCAGGCTTTTACATTTATTCTAATCATGAGCTACCTTACTCTCTTCTCACATGAGATAAGAGTTTTCTGCTTGGTCCTTTTTTAAATAGTAGAGGTACTTTGGTTTCTTTACACCATCTCAATTATTTTTCTCCATCATATTTCGATCTCATACACGTAACCCTTGAGACTCTCAGAAATCACCACTGAGGTTTATGGTTACACAATTTCTGTGTTCATGATCTTAGCTTCGTGCCACTACATGCTAAGTGAAACCCACAATTCACTACCTTCTATGCATTGACGGTGAAAAATTAACTTTGATCTAGCTTTCATTAAAGAATTGACGAATTCAGCCTTATGACTGTACCTTGAAATCTCTGAATTTTATCTTTGTGTGATTCCTATGAAATTGTTAAATCCCATAACATTTCTTCCCATGGAATCCAGTTTTAAATTTTTTTTGAGATTTCACCTACAAATATTTTCACGATGCTACTTAAATCCTTTTCAACCCTACTTGTTCAACAGACCACATTGGTCTCACAAGTACTTCGGTCGATTTCTGTCTTATGTCAAGATCAGGAATTCCGAACTGAAGCGAAAGCCACCCAAATTACCCTGATTAAAAGAAGCCTTTCAACACTTCTCAATAAGTGTCTGATCGTTATTCAACGTGAAACCAAACAAACACTTTAAGGTCTCTCTTGACTTTGAAGGAAGTGATTCGTGCCCGGGATCCATTGTTTCGTGTCTTTATTGACATCACAATTTCTCACATATGTGTTGCTTTATTTCGTTTTCTTTTACACACTAAGCACGAAAATCTTTTTGATTTTCCATAATTCTGGTTTCATTACTTACAAGCCATTTTTTTGAAAGAGTTGTGGCTCCCATTGTTACACGTGGTCAATTCGCTTTAAGCTGACGTTCCCTCTAAAGGGATAAGAAGCTGACTCAGCGGGAAGTCCAATCCCTTTGATTTTCAAACGGCGCTTGAAGGTCAGGAGTGCGAAGTGGAACCGTTTCTTTTAAAATGGCGCCTGATGGAAAGGCGTGTGAATCGGAACAGTTTTTTCTCTCTCCTGCGTAATCATCCGGGCTACCAACTGTCACGCATCAATCACCTCAGAAAACCCTTTGTATTTCCCTCGAAGATTTCGGAACAGATTCTTCTCTCTCCTCTCACCACAGTATAAAAGGTAACTTCAACCATTATTTACCTCTTTACTGCACCCAAAATTCAGAGAGCAACAAAATCTTTGAGTATTCTACTGTTCATTATCTCTCCCAACTTCTTCACTTCAATGGCGGATTCATCTTCTGTTCATGCCACTTCCCACATTCTACCGATTCGTCCTCAACAGAGTCTGATCATCAATCTTACTCCACACGTTTACGATGCTTTTATGTTCCCAATCATCAAATGCCTCAAATATTCACCGCTTGCTCCCGCTCTCACCAAAGCTGAAGCAGTTCCTATGGAATGTTTATCACAAATCTTTGCCACTACACATTATGATAAGTCTGTCGATAGAATTTTCTTCGACATTCTTGATCACAAGGCATCCATCTCCAAGCCGCGATTCTGCTCTCTTTTAGGGTTTGAACCCGATTCATCTAGGGTTAACCCTGAATCAATTCCAGTGGGTCACCTGTTTTCTATGTTCTATAACATGGGATACACTGAGGTTCTAACGACGGTCACCAAGTTCAAGAAATCGTGCTTGCCTCCTCAATGGAACGGGTTATTTACCGTGTTATTCAAGGGGTTATCGGAACGCAGTGCCGGTTCAAAGGGAGCGATTCGTCTGTTCATCACGATTCTTTATGGGGTATACAATGGTATCAACCTGGACTATGGGTCGGTCTTATGGCAACAGCTGATTCAGAGTCTGGTCTCTACATCTCGCCATTCCGAGATCTCCTACGCTCGCTTCTGGACTCTGGTCACAAAATAGGTGATGGACAAGTATCACGTCCCCATTGTTGCTGATTCTCCACTGTCTTCGATAGGTACTTTTCATACCACGAAGATAATAGTCTCTGATGCATCAAAATTTCAGTTCATTGGCTCCATCCCTGAGTCGATGTTTGGAGACGTTCTTGCCGACAGCCGTATCATCCGAACTTACCAGGAGTTTCGTCGCTCTGGTCCTAGAGAGCTCACTCCTGAGATGATCAAATCCATCCACGAAGCTGATAAGCCCGCTCCAAGGGGAAAGAAAAATGAAAAGGGCAAAGACAAACAGGTTGGCAAGGGAGTGAAAGGCCCTTCTCCGAAGAAACGTAAACCTACCAAGGCGACTCAATCTCCTCCACTGAAGAAGAGAAAAACCCAACCTAGGAGAAAGCAGATACTTTCTTCCTCCTCAAGCGAATCTGAGGAAGAACATTCAGACTCTGACGAGTCTCCCCATGGTAACACTCCTCCACGATCGCCTACCCCAGAAGTACATTTTTCCAGTTCACTTGTCTCTCATCCACCAATCACCATTCCTATATCCATTCCCCCCAGAACCTCCACCACTCAAATATCACCTACCTCTATCTTAGTACCCCCTCCCATTTTCACTGAAGCTACCACAACAACCGCTGAAGTAAGAACCAATGTATCTGATACGGGGGCTCCTACTAACGCACCCGAACCCACTCCCACTACTTAACATACATCAAAACCCGAACCTACTTCCACAACCGAGCCTCCACATCCCCTCCACCCTACTCTCCTACTCACATCGTAGAGAATGATGAACCTTTTCTAGGTGGGGAGGACATGACATTTGATTCGGTCTATTACATTCCGTATCATGTGCAAAGTGACAATGACGATGATGCTCCTGTCACCAAGAAGCATCTCAAGGAGCTTCACGAGAAGATTGATTCTCTCATTGTTTCTTCCTCTTCTTCATCACAGTCTACCATCTCTGAAGCTGCTATTCAGAAGATTGTTGATGCTTTCTCTAAAGCTCATGAAGCCTCCCTCAGCTCAGCCACTGCCGCCATTGACGCCTCTACCAAGGCCTGTGCTGCTGCGACCGAAAAAGTCGAAAAACTATTTGCTGATGCTTCTTCTCTTTTGCAGTCTTTACAGGAAACTGCCAATGCCAATAAAACGAAGCTTGACCCCATTGTCAACAAGTTGGCTACCTCAGTTGCCTCAGAACTGCAGTCCTTCGCCACTCTTCGTCAAAATCTCACCGATGACAACTCAGCTTTTAAGGCGACTATTGAGGAGCGCCTCACTAAGCTACAAGAAGATCTAGCTACCGAGAACTCCCTCATGGACGCTCTCGCTTGAAAGACCACTGCTCTAAAGGTCAAGAATCTTCAACTCTCCAATTCTCAAAAGGAGATTGAATCTCTTCGATCTGAACGAGGGATTGTGTCTTCATGTGTTTCGGATGTCCACGCTGCTCTTTCAAACATCCTTGAAGCACACGATCCCATACTGAATTACTCAGTCAGACGTGATCTCGCCGAAAAGCTTGCTCCTGCCCTTTCTCTCCTGAGCAAAATTGAAGGGCTCCTTGAGTTCGTGTCCAATCCGAAACAAGGGGGAGAGAATGTATCTCAACCGCCTCCCACTTCTGCAGCAACAAAAACAACCGAACCTCCTTCAACAGGCCAAGCCTCAGGTTCGGGTGTCAAAGACAAGGGGAAGAAAATTGCTGAAGAGAGCGATGATGATAAAGAGACCATTGCAGATCTCTTAAAGAAGCAAGGTCGAGACAAGGATGCTAATATGAGCGCTCGGGTTGCCAGAGAGGCTGAGGCAGCTGAAAGAAAGATGAAAGAGGCTCACGACCTTCTTGAGAGTAGGAAAACCCTTTTTCCTCCGTGGACTCTTGAGAAGTTGCTGAAAGAATCACTTGAAACCCCAAGCATTTTGTGGCTCGAACCGGTGATTTCACTGGATTGCATCAACTCTGTCGATTCTCAGTTCGACTTGCCACTGACCCGAAAGGCCTTCATCTTCCATGCCTTTGATAACATTGCTGATATCCCTCATCCTCATCCAAAGGTTGACAGGGATCTGGTCGAGTTCTATCTGAGGGCTGCCCAACCACAGTATCAAACTTCGAGCGCTCAGAAAATAATCAACGTTTGGGTCCTCAAGCTATTTAGAGAAGGGAACTTCACGAATGTTCACTTCAAGGTGCTGAGGGATTCTGCTAAGAACGAACATGCCATATCACTAGCTGATCTTCCCAATTTGAATCCACATGATTGGATAATTTTGCACAACATCCTCCTCACAAATGAAGCAGAATATGGTCCAATCATTGACCACTTCAAGAGGATGCTTGTCTGCTACATAATGGAAGTTGCCAAGATGGATCAGGAGATCGCTAGTGTCTTCAAGAAAAAGCCCACTATCTCACCTGTTGGCTCTGCCAGTGACCTAAACATGATGCAGATGGGGAAGATTGACCCGAAACACAATTTTGTCATGTTTACCAGAAACGAAGGCCAAAAATGCCTGTTCGCTTTGGTAGACAAACATCTCTACACCACTGAATGCCTGGAACACGTTATAGGAATCATTCATCATTGCAAGCAGAATTCGGCAGATGACAAGAAGTACTTCGATGACATGATTCAGTGGTATATTCGCTTCAGACAGACAATCCTCGCTCTTATCCCTCGTCTGTTTGATACCACTAAGAAGGTTTCTACAGCTGGACCCAGCAAGAAGAAGTGATAGTCTCGCTCCAATTGACGCAAAGGGGGAGATTGTTAGGTCCAGTTTGTGTTGCGTCTTGGGCTCATTAGCTAGTCCAGTTTAGTCTCCGGTCTGGGCCTGTCCATCCGTGAGTTGTTTTATAGGGTTTATTATTTATAGATGCTTGCATGCATTCTTAAACGAAAGATTTGATATAGATTTTCATAGCGTTCAAAGTTCTTATCTTTTGTAACCCTAATATCCTCTACAGCGGAAGTTCTTCATCGAGCTCTGCTGAGGATTGAGTTAATTGAATCATTCGACTCATTCAGATCCATTCTTGTGTTTTTATCTTACTGTTTTTGCTTTCTTGATTTTCCTGTTATAAGATCTAATCGATCAAAGAGTTTTATAAACTCTTCATAATGTTTATGTTTCTTCTAGGTCTTCGCTCACATTTCCCATGCTACCAATGACCTCAGGGTCCGTGTCGATAAAGTCAATTTTGTTCTAAAAGAGAAGGAGATGACATGGAGGGTCACCAATGAGGATCTTCTCCAAAGGGTGGAGTTGTTGAGAAAATAGAAAGTCGAAAAGGAAGAAGAGCATCTTGCAGATCTTGAGGAGGTGATTGCTGATGTCAAGACAAGTGTTGTGATAGCTATTATGCCAGCTAAGATCAAGCTGCCTGAGGATTTGGGAAACACGAGTTCTTGGGACATGGAGGGATGGAGTGAGGCGTTGGCCAATATAATCGATAAGCCTGTTGTCGCCAATCAGGGTCTTGTGTTGATGTTGACCAAAGGAGCAGAGAATAAGGACATGGCCGATGATGACCAGACTAAGGTCTAGGATTGTAAAAAATTGGTTTAAGTAGTTTTTTTTGTTAGTGATGTAAGACAATTAACCTTTTGGCTGGGTTGATATGCAACCCTTTCTTCTATTGAATTATATGGTATCATTTTCCTTTTATATTTCTCTCACGGTTTTTCTGCACGGCTGATTGTCTTCGAGTTTCTCTTTAAGCTTCAAGAGTCTATGGATTTCAGAATTTATTGAGGATAAATCTCAATCTTTGATAACATAAAAATATTATAAACCTTAACTAATCACTGGGTTGGGATCTTGATTGCTAGATTACACGAAAATGTTATAAACCTTAGGTAATCACTGGGGTAGGATCTCGATTTCTAGATAACATGAAAATGTTATAAACCTTAAGGATCTCAACTTGTGTTCAAAGATATGAGGGTCTCCAAGCCACTAAATCGTGAAATGAACCCCTTACCCGTATCCCACAGTTAGATATCATGCGTCCAGGCGAGGTGTGTAAACCTTAGTTCGTGTGAAAGAGGTAATTAGCTCTATACACCTTAGAGGGGATTAAGTACCCTTAAGAGTGGGAGAGATGATCAATCTCTAGCTTGTGTACATGATAATATGGAGATTAAATTATTAAATATAATGGAGTTTACCAAGTATAGAGATCTTGTTGTGTCTAGATCCTTGTGTTTCGTGATGTTCAAACTTGAGGATCCTGACGTTCCAGGATCTTCAATTGTGAGGATCTTGACGCTTCAAGATCTTCAATCTTTAGGATCCTTAACCGTACATTATTCTGCATAGCAAACGTTAGCTAGGGGTGGGTGTTAGTCTAGCTAACGCCCCTCCAATGCTTAAGTTAGTAACATCTTCAAGGATAAAATCAGTGATAATCAAAATTTTAAGGTAAAGAACATGTGTACCTTGGTTTTGTTAAGGATCATTCGACCCTACTTACATGTAGTATGCTTTGAGGTGTATAGCATTCTAGGCTCTTGGCAGAATGTCTCCATCGAGTGTCGCTGGCTAATATGCTCCTTTTCCTACTTCAACATCTATAAGATATGGCCCTTCCCACTTAGGATCCAGTTTTCCTACACTGGGATCTTTGGTGTTTTGGAATGTTTTCCTCAATACCAACTCTCTTATTTGAAACTTATGACTCTTATGTTCCTATTGTAGGCTTTGGTGATCCTTTATTGATGAGCAGCAATGTGTATTTTGGTAAGATCCCTAAGCTCCTCAATAGTGTCAAGATCCTGTGCTAGGATCCTGTTGTTATTCTCTTGGTCTTGCAGCAAGTATCCTGCCATCAGGATTACTACTTTAGTAAGGATTACTAGTTATGTCCTAAACACCAAAGAATAGGGGGTCTGATCTGTGGCCACTTTGGAAGTGGTCCGATCTGCCCATAAAACGAAAGGAAGCTTTTCTGCCTATCTTTCTTTCCTTTTGTCCAACATTTTCTTTAAATTGCTTACTAATATTTTGTTGCTAGATTCTGTTTGACCATTAGTTTGGGGATGGATAGTAGTGGCATTATCATTTTGATTCCCCAGCTTGTGCAAAAGTCTCTTCTCCTTTCGCTTATAAATTGGGATCCGTTGTCGCATATGATTTCAGTTGGGATCCTGAACCTGGTCAAGATATTATGTTTATTAAATGATACTACCTCTTTGTCTCTTACCTGAACGACAACTTCAACTTCGATCCATTTGGAGAAGTAATCGGTCATCACCAGCATGAAGACTTTTCCTCTTGGGGCCACTGGTAATTTCCCTACTATATCCATTCCACATTTCATGAGTGGCCGTGGGGAGATAAGTGGATGTAGAGGTTGTGTCGGTTGATGCAGGATGTTGTTGTGTCTTTGGCAAGCATCACACTTTTGAGCACGTAGAAAGGAGTCTTTCTTCATGGTTGGCCAATAGTATCTGGTTCTTAGTATTTTGGAGCATAAGGATCTACCCCTGGTGTGATTTCCATAATCTCCTTCGTGTATATCCTTTAAGACTTCTGCAGATTTAGCATCTTCCAAGCATTTAAGGTATGGACCTGCCATAGATTTTTTGTAAAGTTTTCCTTGGATTAACACGAATCTCGAGACTCTCGTCCTGAATGCTCTTTCGCTTTTTTCTTCTATTGGGATTGTGCCATTTTGGAGATACTCCACAATAGGTTGGGTCCAAAACCACGGACTTCTTCGAGGATCCTATCCGTCGGGATCTCTTTGAGGAAGGATCCTAGAGTCAGGATCTTCAATAACTACTACGCTTTTCGGATGTTTAGGATCTTTTGATTTGTCGGAGAGGTTTTCTATGGTTGGGGTTATTATATGGGCTATAGGAATCTTCATCTCTGGTGGGATCCTAATGGAGGATCCTAAATTGGCTAATGCATCGGCTTTTGTGTTTTCTTCTCTTGGAACTTGGGTTAGGCTAAAGTGTTTGAAGTTCAAAGAAATTTTTTTGAGGATCTCTAGATATAATGCTAATTTTTCACCTTTCACTACATAAGATCCATTGTAGTGATTGGTTAGTAATAAATAATCAACAAATACATGAAGATCCCTGATTTGAAGATCCTTAGCCAATTGAAGTCCCATGATGAGTACTTCGTATTCTGCTTCGTTGTTGGTAGTTTTGAATTAACAACTAACTGCTTGGGTTATGATGTCCCCCTATGGCGACTTTAGTATGATCCTTAAGCTTGTTCCTTTCTGATTTGAAGTTTCATTTATGAACAACGTCCGTTTTCCCAAATGTTCATCTTCTATAAGTTGTTTGACTTCCATGTCCATTTCGTTTTGTAGATCATCATTAAAGTTAGCCACAAAGTCTGATAATGTTTGTGATTTTATAGTGGATCTTGCTTCGTATCTGATCTCAGATGTGCTTAACTTCACTAACGATTTTTCCATCCTTCCTGACATTTTTGGTTTTCTCATCACTTTCTTGATAGGATAGTTAGTTTTTTACATTTATAGTGTATGTTTTGAAATAGTGTCTTAATTTGGTAGAAGCAGTTACTAAGGCAAGAATTAATTTTTCGAGGTGAGAGTGTCTGGTTTTAGGATCCAGGAGACTTTTACTTACATAGTAAATTGGATGTTGATCCCTGTTAGGATCCTTTACTTACATGGTAGAGGTAGAGAATAAGTGGTTCTCCATATATAGGCTTCACTAGTAGTGGAGCAGAATTTAGATATTTTTTGGGTTCTTGGAAGGCTTTCTCGTGTTCTTCCTTCTACTCAAGTTTCTTGTTCTTTTTCAAGATATCATAAAAGGTGTTGAACCTTTCTGAGGATCTTAATATAAACCTGTTGAGTGTTGCTACTCTTTCGGTTAGACTTTGGATGTCCTTCGTTGAATATGGGGATCTTAATTACATGATTGCTATGATCTGTTCCAGGCTTGCTTTTATCCCTCTTTTGGTTACCATGTATCCAAGGAACTCGCCTGACTTCATTTTGACATGACATTTGAGTGGGTTCAACTTCATATTACATTCGTCTAGGATATCAAATCCTTCCTTAAGGTCTCTGAGTTGATCTTCGACTTTCATTGACTTCACTACCATGTCATCAATGTAAGCTTCCAAGGTGTCCCCAAACTTGTCTTTGAACATCCGATTCGCCAGCCTTTGATATGTCGCACCTGCATTTTTTACACCAAAAGGCATTATGGTGTAATAGTATATACCTGTCGGTGTTATGAATGGAATATCTTCTAGGTCTGATGGTTCGATGGATTTACTGGAATCCTGTTAAAGCATCCATGAAGGTTAGGAGTTGATGGCCAACTGTTGCATCTATAATAGAGTAAATATGCGGTAGAGGGAAAAGATCCTTAGGACAAACCTTGGTAAGACCCGTGAAATCTAAGTACACTCGCCATTTTCCGTTTTTCTTTTGTACGACAACCACGTTAGCTATCAATCTTGGGAACTTTACTTCCTTGTTCATACCTGTTTTGAGGAGCTTCTCCACTTCTTCTTGGATGATCTGGTTCCTTTCAGGTGCAAAATTTCTTCTCTTTTGGTGTATTGGTCTAAAGGAATGATCAATAATAAGTTTATGAGTAATAATGCTCTTGTTTATACCTGTCATCTCCTTGTGTTTCCATCCAAATGTCCTTTTCTCATTCTTAAGAAATTCAATAGATCTTTCTCGATCTGCTCTGACATTGAGGATCATATGAGGACTTTAGCTTCACGATCCTCGATGCCGAAGGACACTTCCTTTTCGTCTTGTTCCTTTGTCTCCAGACCATGTTGTGCCCCTGCCTTAATTTCTATGCTAGTTGGGGTTTGGTCATAGATTTCATAGACGTTTTGTAGCGTTCTTTAGATTCTTGTTGATCTCCCATGATCTTCACTATTCCCCATGGTGTGGGCAACTTCACACACTGATGGTATGTTGATGGAACCGCTTTCATCTCGTGGATCTATGGTCTACCTAGTATCACATTATAAGAAGATAAGGTGTCAAAAACATAGAAATTTTGTATAGAGTTTTCCCCTTCTGTGTATGTTGGTAGCTTTATTTCTCCAATTGTGTGGCTTGTTTCCCCGCTTTATCCTATGAGGACTGAGGATCTCCTAGCTATATCTAATTATGGGATGTTCATTCTTTTTAGCATGTCCAGGAGTACGATATTGACCGACGATCCTCCGTCAACAAGGATCCTTCTGACGAAATGGTTGGCCATGTACAGTGCTATCACGAGTCCGTCATGGTGAGGATCATGAATCCCTTCCTTGTCCGTGTCGTAAAATGTGATTTCTTTTTCACTGCTAATCATGGTATTCTTCTGTCATCTATCCTCCTTTTCTGTTTTAGAAACCCTGGCGTGTCTTTTAGCCTGAGAATAAGTGGTACCACAGATGTTAGATCCAACTGAGATAACGTTAATTATCTTAGCGTCAAAGGGTGGAGATCCTGATTTCTCCGGGATCTTGTGATCATCCTAGTTGTTCTCCTTGGATTTTTCTATTTTTCTCCTGAGGATCTCTTCGAGGTGTCCTTTAGGAGGAAGCTGATTTCTTTCCTTAGGGCTATGCAGTCCTCCGTTGTGTGGCCAAAGTCTTCGTGGTAAGCACACCATTTGGACCTGTCTTTCCAAGCGGTGGACTTGCTATCTCTCTTTGGCCATCTTGGTTTGTCTCCAAGATCCTGCATAGAATGAATTACTCCTGAAACATCCATAGAAAAACAATATTTGATGATTTTAGGAAGCTCTTGTTCTTCTCCTCCATCTTCAAGGGCATTAAACCTGTGAGGATCTGGTTTGAAATAGTGCTTCGATTTGTAGGATCTTTGAGTTCAGGATTCGGCCTTCCTATTGGGGTTCTCCTATTGATCTAAAGGGTTGCTTCTCTTCTAGATCTCTCTATCGTCTTCGAGCCATATGAACCTCAATGCTCGGCACCTGACTTCATCCAATCTTTTGCATGGGATCATCACAAGGTCTTCATAGAAGGGTGAACCATTTCTTAGTTAGGGATCCTTAGAGCTTCCCTACCAAACCTGTTAACAAAGTACCTAAGTTTTTCCTGAGGATCCCGAACCACTCGGTAGAGATCACTAGTGATCTTCTTGAAGGTTCTGCTGCAAGAAAACTAGTTATTAAAGATATTGACTAAGTGTGCAAATGAAGTAATAGAGTATGGGGGAATGTTTAGCAGCCATTTGAGGGTTGATCCTGTAAGGGGCCAAGCAAATCCTATGCATAGGAAAACTTCCTTCAAGTGTCCTGGGATGGGGATGATTTCCATCCTTTCTCTATATTGGGATATATGCTCTTCAGGATCTGTAGTTCCATCGTATAGCTTCGTGCTGGGAGTTTGAAATGCTTAGGAACTTCGGTATGGGCTATCAAGGGAGCAAATCTCGAGATCCTGTGGCTTGTAGGAGATGCTTTTAGTATTTGTTTGACCACTCTGGGTACACTGGAGATCATTTGTTTTATTTGCTAAAGTTCCCTTGCCTTGTTTGGGTTTACTCATGCATCAACGTTTGTATAGTTAGTATTAATAGTATTGTTGTTCAAGAAGTTACTAGAGTCAATGTTTCTAGGAGTGTCGAAAGGCTCATTGAGATCATTGATCATGGACGCTCGGTTGTCCATAGTTGCCCCCTAGGGTGACGCCACAGTGGTAGGAATCGTGTTCTTCTGGCGATTTTCTGAGGATCCTGCATTATTAAAGTCCAAGATCCTTGGTTGCACAACTATGGGCATTGTTTCCTGGGATTTCTGAAATTTGGCATCCATCCTTTCCACTTCTTTGAGTAGTGATCTATTCTCATCCTGCTGTTTGGTCACCTTTTGCGTCATTTTCCTCATCATAGTCAAAATTTATGTAGTAATGACTAAGGTAGTTGGATCCTGGAGCCCTGAGGATCCTAAACTTCCTGGATTAAATATTAAGGTGGTGCTTTTCTTGGAAGTGTAGGTGTTTTCCTCTGAGTAGGGGGCCCACTCAGAGGAGGTGGTAGGTTATTAGGTTGAATGGAAGGAGCAGAGGAAGAAGAGATGTTTGGCTGTGTGGACGTGATTTTTTTGAGGATTTTGAACAGCACGACCCCACAGTGGGCGCCAAATTGTTTTGGTAAAAAATTACACAAGTAGTAATCAACCAAATTGAATGAGAGGCTGTGATGTTTAGATTGTCTAGTAGCAAATGGTAAAACAAAGTGACACAATGGTTTACAAGGAAAGCCCTTGATCCTTGCTAGGATCTCTGGCATAAAACCTTGGGAGGTGATAATGATCACCTACCTTGATGATTTGATTGATATAAAATGAATATTATAGTGAGTTATTAGTAAGAATGAATAAAGAATTTCGTAGAGTAGGCTTTGACTAAAAAACAGTGTCTCGTGTGTAGATTACAAGTGTCAATTTATAGTCCAAACTAGCCAACAAGATGTTTGAGATTTTCGGGATGCTCTATGACCAGCTTCATGAATGTTATTTGACCATTTATTTTGGGTCTTTAGCATAGTTGAGACGATTCTTCATTGAGAATTGGTCTTCCCATGACTACTTCTGCACAGGTGATAGTTATAGACAAAATGTCACCATTATAAATATTAATAAAAATAATAATGGTACTTAGCCAGGATCCTGAGGAAGCTGAGGATCCTGGATATTTAAGGATCCTTAATATTGTAAGGATGCTCGCCCTAATAGTTACTCAATTGATTATAAAAATAACTACTGAAGAGGCTAATGACCAAACTATAAAATTGATCAAACCATGAAATATTATTAATATTTAATGAATGGAAACATAAACTTACTAGGAAAAACCCCTAAAATTCATGAATCCATATTATAATTTACCGAAATAAAACTCCATAAAAGCTGATATGACTAAATTGAAAACATTATTGAACTTCCACTCTCTCTTGACCAATGCATGAGGATAGTTCCTCCTATCATGACCAACATCAAAACAAATCCCACATCTTCTTTTTTTCTTCAAATCTTGATTCACTTTGGACTCCTTGACATTACCAACCTTATTATCAAAAATGTCCTTCTTTTTGTTATCAACATTATCTTGGTTCCAAGAATAAAAACAAATATAATTAAAAAAAATGAATTTGATCAATAACATCCAAGAAACGAAAATAATTTAAGAAATAATATATGAAAAAGATAAAGATGAAGAAAAAATACATCCATTCACGAAAGCTCAGAAGAAGAAATATGATATGAAGATGATGAACGATTTATCTGGGATAGAAGAAAACGCATAGGATGTATGTGTGTGTATATATATATATATATATATATATATATATATATATATATATATATAGTTGGGTTTTATGTACTCTAACATCCCTATGGTGTACATACAACCCTAATGCTTTGGATCTAAGTTTTCCCTAGTTATACATGCAATAAAATTATCCAAATCATGAAGCCTACAACTAGCATAAAATTTGATATTTGAAACACAAAACTAATTAGAAGAATACCTCTTAGTTGTAGCATGTAGAATTTTGTCCTTTCAAGAGCTTATTGCCTCAAATGTTGCACCTCTAATGGAATCACAACACACCATGAACAAATGGAGGACTTTGAGAGAGAGGTTAGGCACACAAAAAATCGGCTATATCCTTCATGGAATACCCAAGTAGCGATTTTAGGGTTTAGGGAATATATATATAATGTAGAATTACAAGTTTCATATGTAAACCCTAACTCTTACACTTAGGTTTATGATCCAACAACTCATATGGACTAACTCTTCATGGAATCTCACATAAACTTAGTCCATCATGGATCAATAGTCCAAACCATATTTATCACTGATTTACATAATTATTCCCCATTAATTTAGTTAGTCTCTTTTGATCACTAAATTAATTCCAAAATAATTCTTGATCAATACTAATTAAATAATATGATTTCTTAATTAATATATTATACTTATAATATATTAATAAATCGCAAATAACATCTTTCTCAAATATTCATCCTATCAAATTGCCTTCGAGAATGCGACCCAAAACCACCATGCTACTCTCGGGTCAAGTACATACCAATTATAGTTATGGGCTTAGACACCTAATCCCACAGTCTCCCACTTGGATAAGTCTAATAACTATAACTGCATGTACGACTTCAAAACCCGACTAGCAATCGTAGCTCTTAAAAGCCGCTATCAAACTCTTATGCATCCTTTAGATAAGGGATCATATATTCCTCCATTATAGATATTGTATGGACATGAGACATGGATTAGAATCTTTCTCTCTATCCATGTGTTGTTTCCTGATTTCAGATTTATGACGCCTAACTATTTGAAAAAATCAAGTCAGTCCAAGCTTGGCCAAGCGCTTAGCGTTGACATCACTAAATCATCGGGGGGCCCACAGATATCGCTTTTATCCCTCTTAGGGTAAAAGGAACTGATGAACTTTGACTCATATGCTTGCTCTATTTACTCATCAAATCACACACAACGATATGTTTTATAACACCGTGTTACTGGTGCATTTACATATCATCAATGTGAAACCGACTCGTAAATTGCAACTATATATCTCCGATTCAAGAATATAAGATATTGTCGTCTCACAATCACCCGTGATGAAATCAATGAAGTGATTCAGATGAGCATGAGTTTAATCCAATACACAAATCTTATTACAGGAATACTCAAGAAGACTATAACAACCTTTACCATGTGTAAACGCTTTACACAATCTACAGTCAGATTCATGACAATCTTGCCTCAATACCTACTTCTAAAGTATGATCTACTGTGGATTGTTTGAATAATCTTATTATTTGGGAAATCAAAACATGCGAAGTGAAACACAAGAATAATAGAATCGAATATGGTCTCAAAACTTTTGAATATAAATATAACACTTATTATTTAATCATCATATTGATTACACATTATTCACTGTATAATGTTTCGATTAATCAACTTAATACTTGAGTTAAAAAATAGGTATCCCACACTCCAAGCATGCACACTATGTTTAGTTATGATCCTTAATTTGTGAAATAGAATAGTTGAAAACATTTCAATGATGCTCATTTCACAATTTCAAATCCTTAGTGTAAGAACACCTAATTCTTGCCACTATCACGCAATGATCTTTTTGTAATGTCGGTGTACAAAAGTCACAGAGACTTTGCCAATGATATTACAAAGTATTCCTTTGGGGATTGATAACAAAACAATTCTAAGGAAGTGAAGTCTCAAATTCAAAGTACATTCCTTTGAACATCATTTTTGCATAAAAGTTTCCAACCTACACATAGATTCTTAGTATCCATATCCCATTATGGAAACATTTACATATTTTCCATATGACAACTCATTATTAATAGAATCCTATCTGTTCATAATAATGTCAATATGGTCCATCCATTACTATACTTCAAACTGTCCTTAAACAACCAATCCCTAGTGAACCTTAGATTGTTCTTGATAGTTGTTTAACAACTTTAGTCATATCTGGTTCCAGTCCTTCTTCCCTCTTAATGCCTCAGGCATTTGGAAAATAAGAAAACATGAATATTATAACTTATGCAATCGATCCTATACCCGAAGCATATGGGATACGATTCATAATGTCTTACATACAGCCATGATACTTTACCAGTCTTTTGCTATAACATGTCCATATATAGAACTCC
Source organism: Lactuca sativa (assembly GCF_002870075.4). Taxonomy (NCBI): domain Eukaryota; kingdom Viridiplantae; phylum Streptophyta; class Magnoliopsida; order Asterales; family Asteraceae; genus Lactuca; species Lactuca sativa. The sequence continues at coordinate 233,840,595 of NC_056627.2, read as the reverse complement.
CATGTTGAAATATTCCAATATTGTAATCATATATATATATATATATATATATATATATATATATATATATATATATATATATATATATATATATATCCATGACTAAGTCTAATTAATACTTCAATCTAAACTTTTAGATTCAAAATAACGTATTAAGTATCTTCTCCCTTTTTATAACGAAACAACTTTTCAAATTTTGCAACTTTGCAAATTTGTAACCTTTGTTTCCTATAACTAGTATTGCTAAATTGCAATACTTCACATAATAATCATGCTCCCACTATCATGATAATTATATTCTTACTAGCATAACACTTATGCTCCCACTAGCTTTGACATGTACTCAGAAATCATTTGGACTTCTAGAATCAATACTTATTGACTTTCTTACCAAAATTTAGATTTCAGATACGAGTTGCTTCGATAATCCTTTGTCTAAGCTCATACACCTTTTATAAGAAAGCTCATATATGTGTCTAAACTATTCATAACATAAAAGAATAAGTTTCGAATGTGCAAACTATTTGCCATTTCTCAAATTCGAACTATCAATAGGGATGTCGTAATCATAATCGAATTTGAGAACGCAATTCACACAACTGCTATCTCCTTAAAATCTACTTAGTGAAAGCGTTTCTTCACAATCATTTGCACGAATTGGAGAGAAACCTTATGTCACTTAGATTTTGTTGTGTATGTGGTCCTATCCTTGTGATACTGTCATTTCCAACCATTATCATTAGATAAAGTCTATAGCAAATTCAAACTCATATGGACTGAATGGCACAAAAACAAGAATATCTTAACATGATAGGTCTATGGTGCTTTGCCTTATGCAAAGAATTGAGAACTCATAGAACTCACATGCATAGTCAACTTTAACTAGAATGACACAAAAATAAGAATATGTAAACACGATAGGTTACAAACCTTAAGTTGTGTGCTAGTTATAAACGATAGGTTAATTCTTGATTAGTTCTTGAAGCTTTTCATGCTCTTTAAAACTCCCACTGACCTCTTGACATATAAGATTCTCTTGTCAAGACACATTCCTTGACAAACAAATATTCAAGAGTTAGTGTGGGTTCTTATCAAGAATGACACTTAATATAATTGGTCTTAGTTGGTCTTTGTCTTATCTAAAACATCACAACTACCAATTTCAAATGTGCAAGAGAAATAAAACTTTTCTACTCCACATTTCATGATGTGTTACAAACCTTCTTAGGACATCTCACTCAAGACACAATCTTGTAGTATAACTCTAATACTTGACTTTGGAACGAAGTATGATTCACCTTCTTGATTTAACCATTTCAATAATTCACGATTCCTCTTCTTAGCCATACTTGTGCTCTAAGGTGTCCTTAGAGAATCAATTGAGATATGGTTCCATAATCATTAAGATGGTCCTAAAACATGATACTAAAGTACTCTCCTTTCATTTTAGATTGGAGAAACTTTTATCTTTTTGCCTAATTGATTTTTCTTATTCGTCCTGCTATACATTGAAACTTTTCCAATGATTCATAATTATACTTAATCTTGTAAGCATAATCATATTCACGAAGCTTTTAGTAAATCATGACGAATAGTCTTATCGTTCTTTGTGGTCGACCTGATCAGTGCACAACAGTGTGTACTAGATCCCCTAGTCGTTTACTTTACTCACATCTATATGTGAACAAGGAATTAGTCTTAATTTCACAAAGATGAAGGTTCTCATTCATCATACAATACAAGTTGCATGATTCCAAGTTTCTGTCCAATTGAAACTTGGTGATGAGAATCTTTCCTTATTTGGTAAATTTAGACAGTACTACAAACGAAAGAATCAAATCCATACTGCTAAAAATAGAAACATACAAACATCAATTTTCAAAAATGTCATTGAAAGAAATATAAAATAAGATAAAATAAAAAAAAATCTTTATTTATAAAACATGGAAAACTTGTCCTTACAATGCAAATACATATGAAAGCCATGTTTCTAAATATTCCGAAGCAATCTATCATAACTCCTAAGCAGCAACTCCAAACTCTGATCATCGAATCATGCGATCGAAATACATCTCTTCGTGATTAGACTCAACCTGCTCTTTCTTTAAGCTTCCTTTCTCTTCTTCGATCCTACTTAACATCAAAATGTGATCTGATCACATCATGTATTAGGAATCTTCAAATAGGAACTTAATAGAGTTAGATAGTGGACTTACCTGAAGTAGAGTCATACATTTTGACTTTACCTTCCTTATGGTCCTTCAGGTAGATACAACAGCTTCGGATCCATTGCCCCTTCTCTTGGCGATAGTAACATACAAACTCTTTTAGAATGGAACAGGGGACAATCTCAGACTTAGTCTTTCTCTTTACCATTTGGTCAAATTGTTTAACCTTGGCCAATCCCTTTCTGTTGGGAAGAGAAGAATTTTTTGGACTTCCAATGTTTTCCATTGTCAATGCCCGTGGAAGTTTGGAAAAGTAGATCTTCCATTCAAAATTTCTTTACCAATGTGCCAAATCATTACTGATTCAACAGCAATTAGCAAATATGTAAGATCAATAAGGGTCACATCGTGATCTGTCATATAGTAGTCTTTAACAAAATGGCCATAAAACTCGGGAAGTGACTGAAGTACCCAGTCAACAGCCAACTTCCTTGGGAAGACAACACCCAACATTCCCAGCCTGTCAATATGCAGCTTCATGTCCAAGACATGAGCACATACTGACTTTCCATCTTCATGTTTGCTTGCCAATAGCGCTTGAGTAACCTTCAACTTTTCAAGTCGATGAACATGTAGGCCATGGAGAACTATTGGAAGAGGTGGAGGAAGTGAAGTATGATATTCTGGATATCATTATAACAACCAAGTATTTTTTTCAACTCAATGTAACGATCTAAAGTCAAGTATTGTAACCTATTTTTGAAATAATAAGAATAGCGTCAAAAACGAAATGTTCAAAAATCACAATTTAGATATATAAAGTGATAGATATCGTAACAAGGTTTTCAGAATTATAAAGAACACTAAAATCCGAGTTATAACGAAGAAGTTATGACCCATCGAGGATCCGCAACAAAATCGGTAAAACACTGTTAAGCAGAAAACGCGAAATTTCAATGAAATGCTTTTTTGAGCCTTAGGTATCTAAATGAAAGTCTTAGATATAATTAAAACTTAAACGTATATAAAAAGAACGTCCAATTATAACTTCGTATGAGGAAGTTATGATTATTCTAAGTTCGAGATATAGCAGTAGACAGCTAAAAACTCGAAATAGAGATCGAGCGACTTTTAGCCGACACAACCTAAACAAGATTCGAAGACCTCGAAAATAGTAGTTTAATGGTAAAAAGACAGATGAAAACGGACATCGGATAAAGAAGTTATGAGTTTCTAACAGATTTTTCCTGTCCCGGCTACTAAAAATAATATAATAAAAGTTAAAATCAAAATTAGCTGACGGACTCTAAACGAAAGTTGTAGAGCATAAAATCACAAACACGTGGATATAAAGAACGTCAAAATCAGAACTGGTATGCGAGAGATATGAATTTCTAAAGTTTGGGGCACGAATTCCCACCTGTTAGAGGACTCACGACATGAGCCACTCCATGCTCACGACATGAGCCAGGGATGGATAAGACTTCCAGCGTGTGGCTATCACAAAACGAGTCAGCATGTGGATAGGATCGACCTCAAGATGTGAGCCACTCCATGCTCACGACGTGAGATCCAAAACACTCCCTATATATAGAAATAGAGGCCTTCCGACTTTGGTTGTTGAAATCCATCCTCTCTCCAACTTCTACACGTTGTTAAGCCCCTTTAAACCACCCCGACACCTTGGTTACGTGTCGAAGCCCTGAAGGAAGCCCAAAGTCCTGAAGTTCCCGTGAAACTTGCGTCTTTCCGGTCGAAGTGCTGCCCGAGCAAAGTATCGTTTTCGTCCAATCGTCACTTCTACCAAGTTAGTTCATACCCCTTAAACTTATCTTTTAAATGATTTTAAATGCTTTTATGGGGGGGTTACAATTAGAACTATTATAGTTATTATAATCAATCACTGGTCATTTATAACTAACAAAACAAGTGGATCTCTTATATTTCAATCTGTGTTATCAAACAAACTATTTCAAATACATTTATAAACTAACATCAATTCATCTATAACCATTTAAACTATTTCAAATCAATTTATAAACTAACATCAATTCATCTATAACCATTCAAATGGTTGTAGATGAATTGTCACATTTTTCAATCTGTGTCACATTTTGTAACCAGAGTCTCCTGGAGTGAGAGCGTCAATCAAGTATGGGTACTATCATATCACATTTTACCTTAAGTAAAAAAAACTGGTTTAAGGTAGTTAGTACATTAGTAGTTACTTATATACAATACTACAGTACATCGTTATTTTCCCGTTACATTCTAACACACTTTCATTAATAATTGTTATAAAAGTATCAGTGTATCACATAATCAGTTCATAACATCACATCCCAAGATCATAAAATGTAAAAGCTCCTCATGTGTGTACTTATCAAGCCGGCACCATCCCGCGATCCTCACTGCTACCTGAAGCACATAACACAACAATGTAAGCATAAATGCTTAGTGAGTTCCCCAAAATACCACACACAACACATATTAGCCACTCGAGGCTATAACTCTGTTTGACCCTCTAGTCAATATGTCTCAGTGGGACCCTCTAGTCCCATAACTCTGTGGGCCCTCTGGACCTAACTCTGTGGACCTTCCGGTCCAAACTCTGATACTCTGTAACATACATAGCATATATCACATAGAAATCTCATCATGCAAAAGCATACAAAATACTCTGTCACATAACTCTAATCACTACTCTAGGTAAAGTATAGTGAGAAGAGTCACCTCGGGTAACTCGGTAAACCTCGAACTCTGTAAAAATCGGGTCTAGCCTCCGCCTAATCATATGAAATAAACACTCTATATCAATACATCTCTCAAGGCTAGACTATTCTATCTCTTAGTACTCTCCAAATGGTAAAAGACCATTTTACCCCTCTCATGGCTCAAAGACCCTAAAGTTGACCAAACCCTAAAAGTCAAGAAAAGTCAACTCTCTAGGTTACGCTGCGCGTACCAACATGTACGCTGGGCGTACCGGGCGTCCTCACAGAAACGGGGTGCGCGACCGCTTACGCTACACGTACTGGGATTACGCCCCGCGTAAATCCCAGTTTCGGACTCTAAGCTCTTGAGGTCTTAAACAGTTAAGAATCACTTCCAACTTCTAGATCTGACCATTTCTAAGCCTCTTAATCCATAAAGTTGGTGACTTTAAGCCTTTGCATGGCTGGACAAGTCACTAACACCCATAACATTCCATTTCCCAACTCTAGAAGGCTCATAACTCAAGCATGACCTTATAACAGCGACCAAGATGGAAACTTTATGGATCTAAAACACAAATATCACTAAATAGGACAGATCCAGGTCCATGGAGTACATTACACTCATAAAATTTCCACCTTTGGGACTTTTAACCCTAGAAATGGTCCATGCAATCATCTAACCAAATAAAGAGGAAAGTTTTGAACTTTATACCTCTAGATGAAGCTCCTTTCTCTGTAGATCTCAGATCCAAACTTGCTCTTCAAGCCCTAGCCTCCACAACCTCTTCTCCGTCTTCTTCACTAACACACCATGACACTTTTAGCTCCAAAACACACACACACAAGATAAGGATGATGGAAGGCTCTCTCTTAGGGTTTCAATCTCTGATATGGGGGCTGAGAAGTAAGCCTTAGCATCCTTTCAATAGTGCACAAGCCAAACATTTAGGGTTTGCATCTGGACCCGTTACGCCCAGCATAACCCTCGGTACGCCCAGCGTACCCAGGCGAGTCCGCGTCCAAATTAAGCGCATGAGTACGCACAGCATACTCCTCAGTACGCCCAGCGTACTCATTTGCTACAAGAACTCTCACAAGGTACCAATCTTGACAACATGACAAAATGGAAGGGTCAAATAGCTTACCTGAATTTGGGATGTTACAATTCTCCCCCACTAGGACCAGACTTCGCCCTCGAAGTCTCATGCCAAAAACAACTCCAGATGTTGTTCCCGCATCTATGACTCTGGCTCCCAAGTCAGCTCGGACCCCCTCCGATGCTGCCACTGGACCTGAACCAGAGCCACCTCCTTGTTCCTCAGATCCTTGACCTTCCGGTCCAAGATCGTGATTCGTCTCTCAACATAATTCAGACCTACGTCCACCTGGATATCCTCCAATGGCACCACCGCCGACCCGTCGGCTATACACTTCCTCAGCTGAGACACGTGGAAGGTATCATGAATCCGGCTCAACTCCGCAGGTAGCTCCAATCGATATGCTACCCAGCCCACCCTCGCGATCACCCTGAATGGTCCAATGTACCGGGGCCCCAACTTGCCCCTTTTCCTGAATCAGATCACTCCTTTCCAAGGAGACACCTTCAAGAGTACAAAATCTCCGACCTGAAACTCAAGCTCAGATCGACGCCGATCCACGTAACACTTCTGGCGACTTTAGGCTGTCAGCAATCTCTGCCTAACCTGTTGTATCGGCTCTATCGTCTGAAGCACTATCTCAGTGCTGCCCATCACTTGCTGCCCTACCTCTCCCCAACAAATGGGAGTCCGACACCTCCTCCCATATAATAACTCAAAGGGAGGCATACCAATTCTTGAATGGTGGCTGTTGTTATACGAAAACTAAGCCAAATGCATATACGTGTCCCAACTCCCTCCGAAGTCCAACACACATGCCCGAAGCATGTCCTTGAGCGTCTGAATCGTCCGTTCACTCTGTCCGTCCATCCGTGGGTGGTAAGCGATACTTAAATGCAGCCTAGTACCCAACTCCTCATGGAACTTCTTCCAAAATCTGGAAGTGAAACACACATCCCGATCTGACACAATCGAGATCGGCACACCATGCCGCGATACCACCACCCTCACATACACCTCTGCCAGCCTCTCTGCGGAAGAGCTCTCACTGATAGCAAGAAAATGAGCGCTCTTTTCCAGCCGGTCGACGATCACCCAAATTGCATCGACGCCTCTCGCGGTCCTCGGCAATTTGGTGATAAAATCCATGGAAATCTACTCCCACTTCCACTAGGGAACCTCAAGCGGCTGCAACTTGCCATGTGGACACTAGTGCTCGGCCTTAACCCTGCGACAGGTCAAGCTCCTCTCTACCAACCACGCCACATCCCTCTTCATACAGGGCCACCAGTAGTCTCTTTTCAGGTCCAAATAGATCTTAGTGGGCCCGGGATGGATCGAAAACCTCGACCTGTGAGCCTCCTCCAACAAAATGGCACGTGCCCCGCCATCAAATGGCACCCAAACCCAACCCTGGAAGGTCATAAGCCCCCGGGTATCGGCAATGAACTCATATATCTGATCCATCACCCGCTCTCGCTTGCGGTTTTCCGGTCTCATGGCCTCCACCTGGGCCTCCCGAATGGTGTCCAACACCGGAGTCATCACTGTCAACCTCATACAAACATCTCGCAAAGGGGAACTCTCTGCCCTATAACTCAAGGCATCGGCTACTACATTAGCCTTGCCCGGATGGTACAGGATCTCATACTCATAATCCTTGACCACGTCCAATCATCTCCTCTGACGCATGTTCAGGTTGGGCTAATCCATCAGATACTTCAAGCTTTTGTGGTCCGTGTATATAGTACACCGAACCCCATACAAGTAGTGACGCCAAATCTTAAGGTCGAACACCACAGCCCCCAACTCCAGATCATGAGTAGGATACCTCGTCTCATGAGGCTTCAGCTGCCTCGATGCGTATGCTATCACATGCCCTCTCTACATCAGCACCGCACCCAATCCCGATATCGACGTGTCACAATATACCACAAAGTTCTCCATTCCCTCCGGAAGGGCCAACAATGGGGCTTCGCACAATCTCTGGCGAAGTGTCTCGAATGAGGCCTGCTGCTCTGGGCCCCAACTAAAAATCACGCCCTTCTGGGTCAGTCTGGTGAGAGGAACAGCAATCTTGGAGAAATCCTGAATGAATCTCCGATAATATCCGGCCAACCCCAGGAAACTCCTGATCTCCGAAGGGGATCTCGGCACCTCCCAACTCATCACCGCCTCAATCTTGGCCGGATCGACCAATATCCCCTTCTGGTTGACGAGGTGTCCTAGAAACTGGACCTCCCGTAACCAGAAATCACACTTGGGGAATTTGGCGTAAAGCCTCTCCGATCTCAGAACTCCAAGGATCTCCCTCAAATGTTCCTCATGTTTCTCTCTGGATCTCGAATACACAAATATATCATCGATGAACACGATCACCGAACAATCCAACATCGGCCTGCACACCCTGTTCATGAGGTCCATGAACATCGTCAGTGCATTGGTGAGTCCGAAAGGCATCACCACGAACTCGTAATGCCCGTAACGAGTCCTGAATGTTGTCTTCTGGATATCTTCATCATGCACCCTCATCTGATGATATCCAGACCTCAAATCAATCTTGGAGAACCAATATGCTCCCTTTAACTGATCGAACAAATTGCCAATCCTCGGTAAGGGGTAACGGTTCTTGACCGTCAGCTTGTTCAACACCCGGTAATCAATGCACATCCGATGTGAACCATCCTTTTTCTTGACAAAAAGGATCGGCGCTCCCCACGGCGAGCTACTCGGCCGTATAAACCCCTTTCCCAACAGCTCCTGAAGTTGCAAGGATAACTCCTGCATCTCTGGAGGTGCAAGCCGATAGGGCGCCTTGCTGATAGGCGCTGCCCCCGGAATCAAATCAATAAGGAACTCCACCTGCCTCTCGGGAGGCACACCCGGTAACTCCTTGGGGAAAACATCCGGAAACTCACGGACTATCGGGACCTCATCGACCGACCTCGGTCTCTCTGCACCTACCCTCGTATCCATCACATAAGCCACATACTCACTACAGCCCTACTGTAGACTCTGCCTCGCTCTTGCGGCTGAACAAAATGCCGACCTAGAATGGGTACCCTCTCCATAAACCGTAAGGACTCCCCCACTAGGGTCTCGTATGGTCGCCAGCTGTTGCTCGCAGTCCATAACTGCTCCAAATCTGCTCAACCAGTCCATTCCCACGACGAAATAGACATCTCCCATAGCAATTGGGACCAAATCAATCGGAATCTCAACGCCGAAGATCTCGAGTGCACATCCTCGAATCACATCAGTGGCATACACTGCTCTCTCATCAGCTATAGAAACTCGCAAAGGTCGACTCAACGCCTCTTGATGAATACTAATGTGCTGACTAAAGGTTAACGACACAAAAGACCGACTCGCACCCGAGTCAAATAACACCAAAGCACGTACATAACACACAAGAAATGTACCTATGCATATCACAACATAAGCATAACACCACAAACTCAAAATAAAAAGACGAAATAATACATACCAGCCACAACATCGGGAGTTGCGCGGACCTCCTCCGCTGTCAACTGGAAGGCTCTCCCGCGAGCCTTCAGTGCATCGGCCTTCACCGGCCGACTCTCTGTAGCTCGAACAGCAGCAGGGACAGATCCCTAAGAAGATCCCTGAGCTGACCCTCATAACTGCAGACACTCAGCCTTCTGGTGTCCTGTCTGGTTGCAGTGAAAACAAACTGCAAACTCCTTGGGGTAATCCTTGGCCATATGCCCCTCCTTGCCACACTTGTAGCAAGACCCTGCTCTGCACACCCCCTCATGAATCTTGCCGTACTTGCTACAAGTGCAGCACTTCTGGTTCCCTGATCTCGAATCGACGGGCTTGGCCTGCTTGGTAGCCGGCTGGGACTGTGTCGGTCGTCGATCCCTCCCCTGAGACTCCGCCTCCTCTCTGGCATGAGTCTCTAGCTCAATCTCCCTCTTCCGTAAATTTGCCTGAAGCTCGGAAAATGTCCGGTATGTCGAGTTCGCCACGAACTCGTGGATGTCTCTCCTCAAAATACTCAAATACCAACTCATTCGTGCCTGCTCAAAAGACACATGCTCAGGGAAGAACATCGCCCTCTCATGAAACATACTGGTGATCACAATAACAGACTCGGTACCCTGCTTGAGGGTCAAGAACTCTAGTGCCAAATGCTCCCTTCCACCGAGGGAACGTAGTCATCACGAAACATAGCGGTGAACCTCTCCCAGGTCACCGCAGCAAGCTTTGCTGAAGAATAGTGTGTTGTCACAAACTTCCACTAGTCCTTCGCCCCCAAGCGAAGTTGGTTCAGCGCGAACCGAACTCTCAGATGCTCTGGACATGAACATGTGTAGAAGCACCCCTCAATGTCAGAGATCCACCTCATCACGGCTACCGGATCCTAAGTCCCATCAAACTCTGGTGGCTTCGTGTTGCTGAACTCCCGATACAGCAACACGTCAACCCCCTGCGGCCTGGCAGCAGCAACAGCCGCAGTGGCTGCAGCAACAGTAGCATCAGTAAGAGCAGCATACCGCTCATCAAAAGTCTCAATCAGTGTGGTCTTGATAGACCCGAACATCTTTGGAATCTCACCGCGAAATGGTAGCAGCCACCTCATCATGAATCATCTGGCGAAGCTCCTCATCGCTCACACCCCCCTCGCTAGTCCCTGGCCTGTGGCGTGTCCCCACCATGATGTATCTCTGAAATACAACACAAGATATCAGAGAGTCGCTCGAGTGTACACACACTCGATATCCAAATCCTACTTGATCCCTGGTACCCTAAGGATTATTACTTAGGTTGCGCACTGATTCAGTGCCTTCGGTAGTACGGGCTCAATACTACCGTCCACACCGCATCAATATTCACCCCAAGTCCTCCTCCTAGGATCCCAAATCCCAAGTACTCTACTCTCTCTTTATGCATAGTGTACTCGCTAACAGATCTGTCATAAGCTCCTCGCTGCTATCTATTCATTCTCAAGCATCTCCTAGCAGCAAAATCCCAAGGATAAGGCATCACAAATCAGGCCACTCTAGTCCTAATAAGAATACCTATCCTACTCTAGCATGCATATCATATCATAACGTATCTCATAACTCATAATGTAAGGGTATTTTGGGAAATCACCGTTCGGGCGCTAGCTGACCGTACACACTGCTCTGCTCTGCTCTTTCAATAACCTTTTACTCTTAAGAAAATTTTTGTGAATTTTATTTTTAAAATCTCTCAAATCCTCTGTTTGAGTTCAGATACGCCCGAAGGTGCACCCGAATCCCTCAAACCAAGCCTCTGATTCCAACTTGTAACACCCAAATTTTCAAATAAATTTTCACGTTTTAAAAACACCCTTTCATTAATAATTGTTATAAAAATATCATTGTATCACATAATCAGTTCATAACATCACATCCCAACATCATCAAATGTAAAAGCTCCTCATTTGTGTACTAATCAAGCCGGCACTTTCCCGCGATCCTCACTGGTACCTGAAACACATAACACAACACTGTAAGCATAAATGCTCAGTGAGTTCCCCAAAATACCAAACACAACACATATTAGCCACTCGAAGCAATAAATCTGTTTGACCCTCTGGTCAATATGTCTCAGTGGGACCCTCTAGTCCCATAACTCTGTGGGCCCTCTGGCCCTAACTCTGTGGACCTTCCAGTCTAAACTCAGAAACTCTGTAACATACATAGCATAAATCACATAGAAATCTCATCATGCAAAAGCATACAAAATACTCTGTCTCTAATCACCACTCTAGGTAAAGTATAGTGAGAAGACTCACCTCGGGTAACTCGGTAAATCTCGAACTCTGTAAAAATCGGGTCTAGCCTCCGCCTAATCATATGAAACAAACACTCTAAATCAATACATCTCTCAAGGCTAGACTATTCCTTCTCTTAGTACTCTCAGAAGGGTAAAAGACCATTTTACCCCTCTCTTGGCTCAAAGGCCCTAAAGTTGACCAAACCCTAAAAGTCAAGAAAAGTCAAATCTTCGGGTTACGCTGTGCGTACCAACATGTACGTTGGGCATACCGGGCGTCCTCACAGAAACGGGGTGCGTGACCCCTTACGCCGCACGTACTGGGATTACGCTCGCATAAATCCCAGTTTCAGACTCTAAGCTCTTGAGGTCTTAAACAGTTAAGAGTCACGTCCAACTTCTAGATCTTACCATTTCTAAGCCTCTTAATCCATCAAGTTGGTGACTTTAAGCCTTTGCATGGCTGGACAAGTCACTAACACCCATAACATTCCATTTCTTAACTCTAGAAGGCTCATAACTCAAGCATGACCTCATAACAACAAACAAGATGGAAACTTTATGGAACTAAAACACAAATATCACTGAAATAGGACAGATCTTGGTCCATGGAGTACATTACACTCATAAAGTCTCCACCTTTGGGACTTTTAACCCTAGAAATGGCCCATGCAATCATCTAACCAAATAAAGAGGAAAGTTTTGGACTTTATACCTCTAGATGAGGCTCCTTTCTCTATAGATCTCAGATCCAAACTTGCACTTCAAGCCCTAGCCTCCATAAGCTCTTCTCCATCTTCTTCACTAACACACCAATACACTTTTAGCTCCAAAACACACACACAAGCTAAGGACGGTGGAAGGCTCTCTCTTAGGGTTTCAATCTCTGATATGGAGGCTGAGAAGTACGCCTTAGCATCCTTTCAATAGTGCACAAGCCAAACATTTAGGGGTTGCATCTGGACCCGTTACGCCCAACGTAACCCTGGGTACGCCGAGCGTACCCAGGCGAGTTCGCATCCAAATTATGTGCATGATTACGCGCAGTGTACTCCTCAGTATGCCCAACATACTCATTTGCTACAAGAACTCTCACAAGGGACCAATCTTGACAACATGACAAAATGGAAGGGTCAAATAGCTTACCTGAAATTTGGATGTTACATGCATTCACATTGTGATCTTCTCACATAAATGGTAATGTAAACTATATTTTTGTAATGGTAGTCAAACTTGGGAAAGATACACAATTTTACAAACAAACAACATACGGAACAGACGGGTCTTGGTAGAAGGCTACTTTTTAGTAGAAAATATTGGCTTTTCTAGGAGATACAAACATTTACTACGAACACATACAAACATTTACATCAAACAATTTCATACAAACAATGACACTAAAATACTTATGAACTCACCAACTTTAAATGCTGATCTACTCTTTCAAAATAACTTGTATTCTCACGTCACCAGTAGACAGGTACATTTGGACCAGGCTTTTAAGAAGACGGAGGGTGTTCAAGACTCGTCTTTATTTTGATTATTCATTTTTGGTGTCTTATAACTATATATACAGAACACACTTGTATTAAATTATATTATCAATGCAATGGATGATGTTGTTGCTTGTTTAGTATTATGCATTGATATGATACTGTACATGACGTCCTCCGCCCCAGAACGTTTCCGCCGTTCCGGTTTTCGGGTGTGACATATTGGTATCAGAGCTTTGTTTATAGTGGATTGATTATGTCAACCTATAAAAGATATACAACTATAAACTCATCAGGATTAAAATACTCCAACCAAGAGTTTATACTTTTAAATAATAAAATATTTAACTAATGTATACATACAAGAATTCATACTAGGATCGGTGTCATGCTAGAACAGATCAAAAGTATTACGGTTAGTGGACAGCACAAGCAGGCTTGGGGACATATAATCAGACCTAGGAGGGATATAGCCTGATCAACTATATTTTTCTGAGAAGTGATTAGCATGTGCCTAGGAATGGTTGTGGTGTTGCAGCAAGTCTAGAAACTTACCAACACTACTACAATGAAAACTTTAGAACATAATATAAAATTAAAATGCTATAGGAGTATTTTGTGTTACTATATTTACTTATTTGAGAACTAAAGGTCTTTACTAGTATATCAATAGTTTTTAAGTGGATACACTATGGTTATATGTGACTAAGGTGTCATAGACTAAGAATTTGTGATCTTTACTTTATTTCATGTTCCTTGTTTGATTGTGGATTTAGACTTAGGGTCACTAATTCAAAGGTCTATCCTGTTTTGATTATGTATAACTGGTATGCACTACGCAAGTATTGAAGTAACTAGTAAAGATCATCCTATAATTATCTTAAATAGTACGTCTATTAACTATTTCTTTTACCCCTATTCTCGCGTAGATAACATGGTTGGATTCAATCTCCCCGGCGATCCGTACTTTCCCAACCAAGAAAATGACGGATGGCTTGATGCATAGCTAGAAGAGAATCATTTAATTCCATTGGATGATGATTCCACATAAAACTTCCCGGAGAATTCTGACTTCGAGCCAGAGGTCTATGATCCACCCCAAGTAGCTCAAAATCCTAACCCTCGTCCGACTTTTCAAGGCCCGGCGCCTCTGTGGGTGGTAAACTTAGGCAGGTGGATCCACGAGCAGCGACAAGAACCTCCCTACGATGGAGACCGAAGCTTCTACAACCTAAATTAGGGAGGATCAGTGGACAGAGTCCTTCTTATTGTGGTTCGTCGAGTTGTTCACAATGCTGAGCAGCGAAGAGTGAACTCCGACCAAGTCATGGAGATCTGGGCTAACTCCGGAGCCAACACAGTACATCTTCGTCATCTAACCAATGATCTGGACTTTGAAAGGTCTCGTACTGATGCCCTACAAGTAAAGTTGAACGCATTTCGATCTGAAGTTAGGAATCTTCGTCAGAACCAAGTGGTACTACAAAGACGAGTTTAGGAAACAGAACAATAGTTGGCCGAAGCCAGGGCTGAATCAAGTACCAACCAAAACAACTCCCATCGCGAGTAGAGCCTATTCTACTATCTCTTTTGGATAAATTAGGTATATGTATAGACTTTAGTATTAATTTCATGCTTATGTTAAGACCCTGAACCTTCAGTCGGTTAGGTCTATCTACTGTCAAAAAATTTCTTGTTTTGGTTTGATGTAAGACCTATTCCTAGGTCATTTTTCCGAACTTATTACATCACTAATGCCAATATTATTGACAGACATCTACTCTCATGGGAAATCTTTATCCAATGTTTTCATACTTATATTGTTAGAGCTTCATCATAATCATACTCTCATCTGTTTTATTGGGTTATGGCGACTTAGTCCATTGACCACTCTCATTGTACTCTCAATTGAATTCTTATCAATATCTTCATCTCTGTATACTTTCAGTTGAAAGATGCCTCCACGTCGATCAACAAGACACAATCCTCCGATAACTCCAACTCAACCATCACCACCTCCTCCATAATACAATCTGGCAGCTATCCAAGCTGCAGTGGCTACGGCTGTTTCGGCAGCCTTAGCTCAATTCAGTGCTAGTGGTACTAGCGGGAGTGGAACAACTGTGCATTCCACTCAAGGTGATGCTCCAGTGCGCTCTAGAGAGTGCACATACAAGGACTTCACCAATTGCAAGCCCAGGCCCTTCAACGGGACTGGCGAAATCTTTGCCCTCTCGTAATGGTTCGAGAAAACGGAATCAATCTTTGAGATTTGTTCCTGTCTGGAAGGAAGCAAAGTTAAATTTGCTGCCAGCACCTTCTCGGATAGAGCCCTGACCTAGTGGAATAGTCATGTCAAGTCACTAACTCTAATAGTGGAAAATGCTATGGGCTGGGAAGCTCTGAAGGAGCTAATGACCGAGGAATACTGCCTGAGGGGCGAGGTTCAGAAGCTTTAATAGGAACTTTGGAGCTTATCCATGAAGGGCTCCAACATAGTGGCCTACACTGCGAGATTCAACGATCTGGTGGCAATATGTCCGGGAATGGTCCCTACTGAGGGAAAGAAAGTCGAGAGGTATATCTGGGGGCTGGTGCCTCCATTTCAGGGGAATGTCTTAGCTTCAAACCCCACTACCTTCGATAGTGCCAAGCGACTGGCACAGCAGCGCATCAATCATGGAGTCTGCACCCCAACCACAACAACAACCATGGCCATCCCAGAACCCTCCAAGGCTGCTGAAAACAAGCGAAAGTTTTGGGATAACAAGAAAAAGAATGCGGCGCAGAACCCTGCCAAAAAGCAGCATGTCGTGGTTGTTCATGCTGCGATAACACTTACTGCTACTGCACCGATGAAACAGTATGCTAGGAGCTTGCCCAAGTGCAGCAAGTGTAGCTTCCACCACAACGGAACCTACCGGGAAATGCAGTGTGCTAACTGCAATAGGAAAGGGCACACTCCCCATTTCTGCAAGGCTCCGACAAGGCCAATCACCCAATTCCTCAACTTTGGTGTGGGTCAGGCTTGCTACAGATGTGGCGAGGTGGGTCACTACAAGAGGAACTACCCGAAGTCAGGGAACGTTGGCAGAGTGGGAAGGGTTTTAGATATAGGCCACGAGGAAGCGGTTTTTGACCCCAAAGTGGTCACTAGTACGTTTCTCCTCGATAAATCATATGCATGCAGACTATTTGATAGTGGGTCAGAGAGGAGTTTCATGAACTAGAAATTTGCTCACTCACTTAAACAAAAACCACATGCACATAAAGAACTGTTCACCGTAGAAATGGCTAGCAGAAAGACTGAGAGCACTAGTTGCATATACATAGATTGTACCTTAACTCTAGATAACTATTCATTTCCAATCGACCTCATGTCAGTCTTAATTAAAAGTTTCGACGTTATTATCGGCATGGATTGGTTGAGTCTTCATCGTGACAACATCATGTGTTACGAAAAGGTCGTTCGCCTTAATCTACCATCTAACAATACTCTAGTTATCTATGGCGACAAACCCAGCACGAACCTTCGTATCATCTCGAGTATACAAGTCCAGAAGTATTTACGAAAGGAATGTCATGCATTCCTTGCTCATGTTGTTGATACGTGCTAAGAGACTAAAGACATAAAGAACATTCCAGAAGTACGCGACTTTCCTGACATCTTTCCAGAAGAAATTCTAGGATTACCATCACAACGTCAAGTCAAGTTCAGAATCGACTTAGTTCCAGGGACAACCTCGTAGCCAAATTGCCCTATCGTCTAGAACCAGCTGAGATGTAGGAGTTATTCAGTCAGCTTAGCAAACTGCTCAGCAAGGGCTTTATTAGACTGAGCTTCTCACCATGGGGTCACAGTGTTAGTGAAGAGGGAATTCATGTGGACCCTTCCAAAATAAAGGTCATTGAGAACTGGTCAGCACCAAAGACACCTACAGAAATTCGTCAATTTCTAGGCCTCACTGGCTACTATCGCAGGTTCATTCAAAACTTCTCTAGGATCGCGAAACCGCTTACAACATTGACCCAGATGGGCATGGCTTTTAAATGGGAAGAGAAACAAGAGAAGGCTTTCCAAACGCTGAAGCGAGCCTTATGCAGCGCACCGATACTATCCCTCCCAGAAGGAATAGAAGATTTCATGGTTTTTTTTCGATGCATCCAACTAAGGGCTCGGCTGTGTTCTTATGTAACGAGGTAAGGTCATCTCCTATGCCTCAAGACAGCTAAAAACACATGAAGTCAACTACACCACACATGATCTCGAGTTAGGAGCAGTCGTATTTGTTCTGAAGATCTGGAGACACTACCTGTATGGTACAGAAAGAACTATCTTTACAGACCACAAGAGCCTTCAACATATATTCAACTAGAAGGAGTTCAATATCATACAAGGATGTTGGGTCGAGCTACTCAATGACTACGAATGCGAAATTCGTTATCATTCCGGTCAAGCCAACGTGGTAGCTGACGCCCTAAATCGGAAAGAATACTCTGGTCGTAGAGTCAATTCATTGACTATAACTATCCATTCACACTTGTCCACACAAATTAAGGAGGCCCAACAAGAAGGCTTGAAACCTGAAAATGTGGCGGGCGAATCCCTGATAGGGATGGATAAGAACTTGGAAGTCAAGGGTGGCGGAGCCTTATATCTCATGGATCGGATTTGGACACCGCATCATAGTGGTTTCAGAGACTTGGTCATGACCGAAGCGCACAACACTTGATATTCCATCCAGCCAGGTTCAGATAAGATGTATATGGATCTTAAAAAGTTATAATGGTGGGCTAACATGAAACCAGAGATTGCTACTTTCATGAGTAAGTGTCTTACTTGCGCCAAGGTTAAGGTCAAATACCAGAAACGATCAGGTTTACTACAACAATCGGAGATACCTGAATGGAAGTGGTAGCGGATCACAACGGACTTCATAACCAAGTTGCTCAAGACAACGGGTGGTCTCGATACCATTTGGGTGATTGTAGATAGGTTAACAAAGTCAGCACACTTCCTGCCTATCAAAGAAACGGACAAGATGGAGAAACTAAATAGAACCTACATTAAGGAGATCGTACGACTGCATGGTGTTCCCATATCCATTATCTCTGATAGAGATAGTAGATTCACTTCAAGGTTCAGGAAGTCGCTACAAAGTTCCTTAGGAACTAGGCTGGACATGAGTACAGCCTACCATCCGCAAACCGACGGACAAAGGGAGAGGAATATTCAAACGTTGGAAGATATGTTGCGAGCCTGTGTGATTGAATTTGGAGAGGCATGGGATACTCATTTACCCCTTGATGAGTTTTCCTACAACAATAGTTATCACACAAGCATAAAGGCTGCTCCATTTGAAGCCCTCTATGGTCGTAAGTGCAGATCCCTTCTGTGATGGGCTGAGGTGGGTGACATACAGTTAGCTAAAGGACGAGTTCTTGACAACACTCTCATAAGTCTGGAGATCATATGGGAAACGACAGAAAAGATCATTCAGATTCATGAACGATTGAAAGACTCTAGAGACCGATAGAAAAGCTATGCAGACAAGAGAAGGAAACCTTTGGAATTCCAGGTTAGTGATCGAGTTCTTTTGAAGGTCTCACCCTGGAAGGGCTTAATACGCTTCGGAAAGTGTGGAAAGCTAAATCCAAGATACATAGGGTTTTTCGAGATTATCGCTAGAATCGGCCCTGTAGCTTACAAACTCCAACTACCTCACAAACTTAGTAAGTACACCCTACTTTCCACGTATCAAAATTGAAAAAGTGTCTGTCCGAAGAGATTCTTGTAATCCCACTCGATGAGATCGAGATCAACGAGAGCCTCAACTTCGTCGAAGAATTAATAGAGATCATGGACCGAGAGGTCCAGCAAACAAAGCAAAGTCGTATCCCAATAGTGAAAGTTCGCTGGAATGCCAAGTGGGGACCTGAATTCACTTGGGAGCGCGAGGATCAAATGAAATTGAAATATCCTCATCTTTTTACTTAGTTATTTGTACTTGCTTAAACTCTAATTTCGGGACGAAATTCCCTCTAACGGGGTGATGATGTAACAATCCGATATTTTTTCAAGTCAATGTAACGATCTAAAGTCACGTATTGTAACCTATTTTTTAAATAATAAGAATAGCGTCAAAAATGAAATGTTCAAAAACCTCAGTTCGGATATATAAAGTGATAGATATCGTAACAAGGTTTTCAGAAATATAATGAACACTAAAATCCGAGTTATAACGAAGAAGTTATGACCCATTGAAGATCCGCAACAAAAACCGGTAAAACACTGTTAAGCAGAAAACGCGAAATTTCAATGAAATGTTTTTTAGCCTTAAGTATCTAAATGAAAGTCGTAGATATTATTAAACCGTAAACGTATATAAAAAGAACGTCCAAATCTAACTTCGCATGAAAAACTTATGATTTTTCTAAGTTCCAGATACAGCAGTAGACAGCTAAAAACTCGAAATAGAGATCGAGCGACTTTTAGCTGACACAACCTAAACGAGAATCAAAGATCTCGACAATAGTAGTTCAATGGTATAAATACATACGCAAACGGGCATCGGATAAAGAAGTTATAAATTTCTAACGGAGTTTTCCTATCCCGGCCTACTAAAAATAATATAACAAAAGTTAAAGTCAAAATTAGCCGAAGGAGTCTAAACGAAGGTTGTAGAGCATATAATCACCTACGCATGGATACAAAGAACGTCAAAATAGGGACTCGTATGCGAGAGATATGAATTTCCGAAATTCGGGACACGAATTCCCACCCTGTCAGAGGACTCACGATGTGAGCCACTCCATGCTCACGACGTGAGCCACAGATGGATAAGACTTCCAGTGTTGGCCTGTCAGAAGACGAGTCAGCAGGTGGATAGGATCGACCTCACGATGTGAGCCACTCCATGCTCAAGACGTGAGATCCAAAATCACTCCCTATAGATAGAAATCGATGCATTTCGACTTTGGCTGCTGAAATCCATCCTCTCTCCTACTTCTACGAGCTGTTAAGCCCCTCCAAACCACCCTGACGCCTTGGTTACGTGTCGAAGCCCTGACATAAGCCCGAAGTCCCGAAGTTCCCGTGAAACTTGCGTCTTTCCGGTCGAAGTGCTGCCCGAGCAAAGTATCATTTTGGTCCAATCGTCACTTCTACCAAGTGAGTTCATACCCCTTAAATTATCTTTTAAATGATTTAAATGCTTTTATGGGGGGATACAAGTACAACTATTATGTTATTATAATCAATCACAGGTGATTTACAACTAACAAAACAAGTGGATCTCTTATATTTCAATTTGTGTTAACAAACAAACTATTTCAAATCAATTTATAAACTAACATCAAGTCATTTATAACCATTCAAATGGTTAAAACTCTTTTACACGCTAAACTCTTTTATCAAACTCTTTTAAGCCTACATATAGTCAAAATCATGTCTATATGTATATAGTTATATAAATGAGGTTGAAAGGGCTTAGGACTGATAACTCACTTTATTTCTTGTTCCTTGTTTGGTTATGGACTTTGGGTATCGGTTGTTTGTTCGAGGGTCATTTGAATCATAGTTATATATTAAGTATATGTGTATAGATATAAAATCTCTTACATCGGTTCAACACCTTTGGTTAGCAAAAGTGTATAAACATACTCAGTCATTCAAACAACATTGCTATTAAACTATAATAGGTATAGTTTAGAGGACTACTACTCACAATTTCTAGTACAATGAAATATACAAGAGTCAGTTCAAAACATAGTATAATGAGAAATAAGGAGGAACATTCTCTACAAAGAGAACATTCAATACACTAGAACATATAGATCATACTATACAAATACAAGAATCATGTAACACTAATGTGAGTGCACGACAATATACTGATGTGTCACGTTTTGTACACAGAGTCTCCTGGAGGGAGTGCGTGAATTTGTGTGTGTGTGTGTGTATATATATATATATATATATATATATATATATATATATATATATATAGGGGATTGACATCCTACACCTTTCTGCTACCTACAGTGGGACCTGCAGGTCTACGGATGACGAATGCCATACCATTTTCGTCGTCTTCAAATGTCGTGTTTTACTAGTCAATCAAGTATGGTTACAATCATATAACATTTTATGTTAACTAAACAAACTGATTTAAGGTAGTTAGTACATTGGTAGTTACTTATAAACAATACTACAGTACATCGTTAGTTTCCCATTGCATTCACATTGTGATTTCTCACATAAACGGTAATGTAAACTATATTTTTGTAATGATAGTCATACTTGGGAAAGATACACACTTTTACAAACAAAAAACATACGGAACAGACGGGTCTTGGTAGAAGGCTACGTTTTAGTAGAAAATATAGGATTTTCTAGGAGATACAAACAGTTACAAACATTTACATCAAACATTTTCAAACAATCTCATACAAAAAATGACACTAAAATAGTTATGATCTCACCAGCTTTAAATGCTTATCTACTCTTTCAAAATAACTTGTATTCTCAGGTCACCAGTAGACAGGTACATCTGAATTGGGCTTTCGAGAAGACAGAGCGTGTTCAAGACTCATCTTTATTTTGACTATTCATTTTTGGTATCTTATAACTATATACATAACACACTTGTATTAAATTATATTATTAATGTAATGGATGATGTTGTTGCTTGTTTACGATTAAGCATTGATATGATACTGTACATGACGTCCTCCGCCCCAGAACGTTTCCGTCATTCCGATTTTGGGGTTTGACAATCATCTTCATGTGGAAAGATTTTTCCAAAAAGATTTGGGAAGACTATAGTTGTCAGAACTAGACATCTACAAGGGAGAAATTCAATTTACTTGATTTAAGTCCTTAATATAACACCCAAATGAAATATTAAGGCTAGGACCCAACACAATAATTCACAATTCGGAAGCGGGATGCCATAATCCAATTGCAAACAATTTGTTGGTAGGTAAATGACGATTTAACAATTCCACCATCAAAACAAAATTTTAAACGAATTAAGTTTTAAATGAAACTCCTAGATCTTTTGAGATTCATTGAACTTTTCAATGGCATGTTTAATCTCCATTATGCTCTTCAAGATTGTGACTGGGATACCGAGGATACCAAACAAGGTGTGAATAACCATTCAAATTACCTTGGTACTCTCAATGTCATTAATCACTTAATTAATGTGTCAGTTAACCACACACACTCCATTGATCAATGATAATTTATGAGAAACCTATTGCAATCCTTCATTAGTTCACATTAGTGTGTCAGTTAACCACACACGCTCCAATAACTAACCAATAAGGTGCAATGTGCAATTTCATGGGTTAGCATTAAATTCACATTTTCCTTAAAGTAACTAAGATTAGGAATTTCTAAGGGTTTAATTACTTTATAATTCATTATACTTTTAATGAGGGTTTAGTGTCCTATCCTACCCGTTCGGCTAACGACCCTCCAATAGTCAAGAGTGCGGTGGGTATGAGTGCATACTCATTCAATTGCCATTTTATAGGCAATTTCCTTAAACACCCTTATAGACTAGCTTCGTGAATGAAGCCTACTAACGGTAAGACTAACCTTTTACTTATACATATATAATATAATTAACTTTTTGTAACGCTCTAAAAATTTCAACCAATTTAAATTTTTCAAAAACAACCCCGTTTCATTAAGTTATTACAAAAAGGTTTTCAATACAATTGTTATCAGAGTCTTCCCAGAACCACATCATAAAACATAATCATGAGGAGTAGTACAATCATGCCTTTGCCTTGCCACGATCTCCTGAAGAACCTGAAAAACATTAAACCACAACTGTAAGCCCGAAAGCTTAGTGAGATACCCCCAAAATACCAACCACATATACCATACACGCACAACATGCATTATCAACAGAACACATAACATCCATGCATTTCGGGTCTACTGTGTGACTGGTTCGCCGCACTGGCCTTCATTCCACCTGGCCCACCCTCTGAGTCTAACCATATACATCGAGTCTACAGTGTGATTGGTCTGCCCGCACTGGGCGTTCAATCCACATGGTCCACTCTCTGAGTCTACAGTATGACTGGTCTGCCCGCACTGGGCCTTTAGTCGGCCTGGTCCACTCTCCGAGCCTCGGCACGTCTGATCCGCCCTCTTGGGGCCTACAGCCTATCCGGACCACTCGCTGGGCCTTCGGGATAACCGGTCCGCCCTGGGTATGTTGGCCTACAGCCCAAAGCAGGACCCGCCTCAACCCAACCCCAGTCCAACAACCATGTGCACATAAACATTCAATCATATAACAATTCACACCCAATCAAAACGATCTAGCAGATCACATAGCATAACATCATCCTAACCAGGATACCGACCTAACTGGTCACTAGCATAAACCATCCGAACTACCAGGATGCAACATAATAAAGAAAATAACATAACAACGATACCCGGATCACAATCCGATAAAGGGCCGGCGTTAGTGCCATAGACCCTGTCGATATAGTGAGGATAACTCACCACGCAACTGTCGACTGAAAAGATAAGACCAAGATGCTCCGACCACTGACACGATCTCCACCACTAGCCGACACCAACACTGAACTGTGACAACCCGATATTTCAACTCTTTGTAACGACCAAAATGGGTCAAGTGTTGTAACCACTTCTGAGTAATAAAATTTACTTTCATAATAAAATGTACAAATAAGTTCTACTTAATTTCCTTCTATGATTAAATGTCTTTGAACCATGATCGTACGTAAAAAGAACGCCCAAATCCGACTTCATATAGCGAAGTTATGATTTTTCCAAGTTCGGCTTAGCAACAGACAGCTAAAAACTCGAATCGGAAATCGAGCGACTTTTGGCCGGAATGACCTAAACGAGAATCGAAGGTCTCGACATTAGTATTCCAGCGGTAAAAGGTCTGGCAAAAACCGACATCAGATAAAGAAGTTATGAATTTTCAAAGAAATTCCTTAAACACGATGGGTTTTTTTTTATAAATAATAAAAAAATTAATAATTTCGGAATTTGCCGACGGAGTCTAAACGAAAGTTGTAGAGCGTAGTCTCACCTACGCGAGGATATAAAGACCATCGAAAACGGAGTTCGTATGAAGAAGATATGAATTTTTGAAGTTTATTAAATAAATTAATTATTTATTTTAATCAAAATTCGGATATTATCCGAAGGGGAGTCAGCGTCCTCATCCGAGGTACGCGCTGCGTACCCCTATACGCCCTGCGTAACCGAGAGGATTGGCCTCTGATCGTCCACGTCGCACTATCCGAGGAATCCAACCCGTCCGACCCGCCGTCCCATCCGACCCGAGTACCCAGCAACCCGTCCCATCCGAAGCCGAGGCAGTCGAGCCTCGGCTTCGGTCATGCATGACGTATGCGTACGCGCTGCGTACGAGCGTACGCCCCGCGTACCGAGGCAGTTCAGCCTTACTATAAATAGGATGCGAGGGCTTCCGAGAAAAGGGCTCATTTCTCTCCTCTCTCTCACAATCTTGCCCCGTTTTCCGTGTCCGTTCAAACCCGAAGCTCTGGTCTTTTTGGCTCAAGTCCCGAGGGTCGATTTTACTCCCGAGATTCCCGAGAATCCCGAGGGAAAATCCGTTTCCCGAGACGAAACTCTGCCCGGTTTTCCACCTCGCTATCTCCAAAACTTTCAAGTGAGTTTCATACCCCTTAATCAACCTTTTTAAATATTCTAAATGCTTTTATATGCTTTCAAGGGGGGATTACAAGTAAAACACACGAGTATTATCGTGTGTTACATAAAGAAACTCTTTTATATGCTGTTATATATCCAAATCACATGCGATTTATAAACCTTTAAGGATCTTTTATATATATATAATATATGTTAAAATAGCATTCTATCGTTTAAAATATAAATTTCTTGTAATGCATGTATAAACTAAACTTTTCTTAGATTATTCTTGTCTATCTTAGACTCTACACCAAAAATCTATGCTTTCATAAACAAGTGATTCTTTTTCTAGGTATTTCTAAACAAACAAGACACACTTTTAGAAAACTATAATAGGTATAGTTTTACGAACAAATTTCTAACTCTTATGTACTAGAAACATGAATTTCAAGAAGTTTACTTCCGTATACAAGAACAAACGTAACATTTTAACAAGTAGATCTGTTTTTATACCACGGTTTTGTGAGACACTAACTTCATGTACGTTCGAGTACACATTTCAAGTCCTGTATTATATACCAGAATCCCTTGGAGGGGGAGCATGGTGTTTGTGTATAGATCTATACGGGCTTGACAACCCGAGCCCTGACTGTTAGCTGCAGTCCACCGTTTGGGGTGACAAACGTCATAACATTCCAACGCTTGAAGAACGTTGTGTATAGGCATTCCGAGTCAATAGTATGGTTATAAAACTCACAAGGGGTATTAAAAATGCATTGATTTACAAGGTTTTCAAACTCATTGGTTTTACATTTACATACATTTTGGAAACAAACATTGGTCTTGAGTGAAGGCTACTTTTATACTAGTAGAAAATATAGGATTTTCTAAACACAAACAAATCAAGATAAAACATTTCATTTCATTCAAACATTTTCACTTAAATACTTATGAAATTCACCAGCTTAAATGCTAATCTACTCTTTCAAAATTACTTGTAAGTCCCAGGAAATCAGTAATTTCAGGTATTCATTTCGCTTTTGATGAAGGGATGCTGCGGCGACAGTTTAATCTCGTATTTTGACATCATATTGTAATTGAGTTTTGAACATGTAACTTTTGACAAATGTAAACTTTCAATTATATATATGATGGTTGTATTGCTTTCTTTACTATGTATTCATTTGTTACGTTACCACATGAAGTCATCCGCCCCCGAACGTTTCCGCCGTTCAGGTTTGGGGGTGTGACTGATTGGTATCAGAGCAATGTTTATAGTGAACTAAGTATATCGAACCACATAAGATATACAAACTTTAAATGCTTAAGGGACTAATACTCTCTGAAAAAACAAATTTTCTTTTTACACTTAAGCAGCATTTCGTTCAACTTAAATTGATAGTTCATTTAAGTACAATTACATGCATACCACAAACTATTTTCACGTTATACAACTATACAAGTATTTAGACAAGTTGACACTACGATTGAGACTCGATATATGTAATCAGATTTTGGACAAATATAGCGTGATCAACTATATTTGCCCAAGATTGGACCAACGTATATCGAGGAATGATCGTAGTAAGCAATAAGTCAAACCTTACCGAACCATTACAAGAATCAAACACAAGAATTTAAATACTATAGGAGTATTTGCTATCTAAACTAGTTTAACTTACATGTTTTACATGTTCCGACTTTATTCAATTCTTATAACCCTATTTCACGTACAGTCAAATGGCTGGATTTCACCACCCTGGCGACCCCTACTTTCCCAACCAAGGCAACGGAGGATGGATCGAAGATGATCCCGAAGAGGACGAGGAACCCATAGAAGTGGGTGATGACTCCGGTACCGACTCAGAGCCGGAAGTTATCGATCCACCACCCATTCAACCTCCCGTCTTCGTAAGGAACTTTCAAGGACCGACTCCCGTCTGGGGAAGTCACCTCCACCATTGGAGCCAACAGCAGAACCTACGCCCTCCCTACGGCATGTGCCGGGACTTCTATGATGTCCGCGGCGGAGGTTCGGCTGATCGAGCACTCCCGGTAATGGTGGGTAAGTTAGCCAATCAGTCCTATCACTCTGGAGTACAAGCTAGTCGACTCCGGGATATCAACGTAGAAGTGCAGGTTCACACTTCTGACATCCGTAGGCTGGACAAGATGCAAGACAACGCTCAATTCCAAACCGAAGCATTTCAAGCACAAATGATTGCAGCCCTCGCTAAACTCAGGGAACAACAAGCCGCTTTCGATAGGCGTCTAATGGAGTCAAAGCAATCAGATGCGGAGTCAAGCTCCAAGCGCAACCTTCGACGCAAGTAGTGCTTGTCAAGGACTCAAATTTTGTTATAGCTTAGGACCTCGGCTAAAAGTCTTTAAATTTCTCGAACTTTGTAATCGGAGACCCTTATAGGGGTCAAATTTTCATGATCATTGTAACAACTTTTATATTAATATAAGTGGCACTATTACTACTATGTTAAGTATTACGTTCGAACCTTGAATGGTCTTTGAGAAACCAAATACTTGTTTCATACCTTCAGTCTTACAACTAAACTTTCATTCTTCTATTTTAAGACTCATACTATCCTCTGTTGTTGAACTATGGAGATTTAGTTCATGAGACACACACATTTTCTATTCTATGAAATTCTTATCCTTGTCTTTTCAACCTATAGTTGAAGGATGCCTCCGCGTAGGAATCCAAGGCGAAACAACGGTGAGGAAGCACCTGTACCACCACCTCCACCACCCCAATTTGATGTTGTTATGTTTCAAGCAGCAGTCACTGCAGTGGTAGCAGCTGCCATGTCACAGATCAATAACTCGAGTACTAATGGCTCGGGATCTGGCACACACCCATCCAACCATGGCGAGAGTCATGGACCACCTCGAGAATGCACCTATAAGGACTTCACTAATGCCAAGCCCCGAATGTTTTATGGTACTGGTGGTGTGATGGCCCTGAGGCAGTGGATTGAAAGGACGGAGGCAGTCTTTGAAATCTGCTCCTGTCCCGAGCACAGCAAGGTCAAATTTGCAACTTTCACCCTTCTCGATAAAGCTTTAACTTGGTGGAATGGCCACGTTAAAGTACTTACCCTAATCGTGGCAAACCCCATAAGCTGGGAGAGCTTGAAGACCATGATGATGAGAGAATACTGCCCACAGGGAGAAATTCAAAAGCTTGAACACGAGCTATGGACTCTCGGAATGGTAGGTACCGACATCGCTACTTATACCAACAGATTCTGCGAGCTGGCAATCCTTTGTCTAGATATGATTGCTCCCGAGAGCAAGAAAATAGAAAGGTACATCTGGGGACTGATGCCCCAAATGCGGTCAAGCGTGTTAGCTTCTAAACCTGACACCTTTGAAAGTGCTAAGGAACTGGCACAATCTCTGATCGACTACGGAGGTCATCAGAACTCAACCACTTCTGCACCAGCACCACAGAAAGGAAACAACAAAAACAACAACTACAACAATAACAACAACAACAACAATGGCAGGAAGAGAGCGTCGATTAAAGGGAAGGGTGGGTCTTCCCAAGAATCTGCAAAGAAAAGACTGGTTTCAGTGAATGCTGCCACTGTACCTGCTGCAGCCCCTACAAATACCTACCCAACAAAGCCTTATATAGGTAACCTCCCAAAGTGCACCAAATGCAATTACCACCACCATGGACCTTGCCGAGAAATGCAGTGCGCCAACTGCAACAGGAAAGGTCACACAGCCTGTTTCTGCAAGGAACCCGCAAAGCCGATCACTCAAGTTCCCGGTGCGGGTGTAGGGCAGACTTGCTACGGTTGTGGCGAGGTGGGCCACTACAAGAGGAACTGTCCTAAGGCAGCAGGCACCAGAGGTGTGGGACGAGTGTTGGCAATAGGCCACGACGAAGCTGTAGCTGACCCAACTATAGTTGCTGGTACGTTCCTTCTCGATAATTCATATGCATGCATATTATTCGATAGTGGAGCGGAGAGAAGCTTCGTGAGTCAAAACTTTATTCATTTACTTAAACCTAAACCTAGCAAGTTAGAAAAATCATTCACTGTAGAAATGGCCAATGGAAAAACCGAAAACACAAATTGCATATACATGGGCTGTATGTTAACATTAGACGGCCATTCTTTCCCAATCAATCTCATGCCGGTTCAAATTAAAAGTTTCGACGTCATAGTTGGCATGGATTGGTTGAGTCTTCTGCGCGCCGACATCATGTGCTTTGAAAAAGCAGTTCGTCTTAACCTCCCTAACAACGAAACATTAGTTATCTACGGCGACAAATCTAGTACAAACCTTCGCATCATTTCGTGCATCCAAGCTCGAAAGTGCTTGCGGAAGGATTGTCGAGCATTCCTAGCGCACATCGTTGATACAAGTCAAGAACTGAAGGACATCAAAGGCATCTCGGTAGTACGCGACTTTCCCGATATTTTTCCAGAAGAACTACCAGGATTACCACCGCAACGCCAAGTCGAGTTCAGAATCGACTTAGTTCCAGGAGCTACCCCAGTAGCGAAGTCGCCTTACCGTCTCGCACCAGCAGAGATGCAGGAACTTTCCAGTCAACTTAATGAACTCCTTCACAAAGGATTCATAAGACCAAGTTTCTCACCTTGGGGAGCACCGGTCTTGTTTGTAAAGAAGAAAGACGGATCGTTCCGTATGTGCATCGACTACAGAGAACTGAACAAACTTACTGTCAAGAACCGCTATCCTCTACCCCGTATCGACGACCTATTCGATCAACTTCAAGGGGCGAACTACTTCTCCAAAATAGATCTACGATCCGGATATCACCAATTACGAGTTCTAGAGGGGGACATTCCAAAGACAGCTTTCCGAACTCGTTATGGACACTATGAATTCGTGGTGATGCCGTTCGGATTAACCAATGCACCAGTAGTATTTATGGACCTAATGAATAGCGTATGTCACCCTTACTTGGATCAGTTCGTCATCGTCTTTATCGATGATATACTTATCTACTCTCGAAGTGAGGAAGAGCATAGTCAGCACCTATGAAAAGTCCTAGAAACACTGCGAACGGAGAAACTCTATGCGAAGTTCTCTAAATGCGAATTTTGGATTCAAAGAGTCGAATTTTTAGGTCACGTTGTTAGCGAGAAAGGTATACACGTGGACCCCTCCAAAATTAAGGCCATCGAGAACTGGTCGGCACCAAAGACACCTACAGAAATTCGTCAATTTCTAGGTCTAGCTGGCTACTATCGCAGATTCATAAAGAACTTTTCAAGCATTGCGAAACCTCTTACTACATTAACCCAGAAAGGTGTGGCCTTTGACTGGGAAGTGAAACAAGAGAAGGCATTCCAGACACTAAAGCAGGCCTTGTGCACCGCACCGATACTATCCCTCCCCGAAGGGATAGAAGACTTCGTAGTGTATTGCGATGCTTCAAATCAAGGACTTGGTTGTGTTCTTATGCAGAGAGGGAAGGTTATAGCTTATGCCTCCCGACAGCTTAAGACACACGAAGTGAACTATACGACACACGATCTTGAGTTAGGAGCAGTGGTATTTGCTCTGAAGATCTGGAGGCACTACTTATACGAAACAAAGAGTACTATTTTCACCGATCACAAGAGCCTTCAACACATTTTTGATCAAAAGGAACTCAACATGCGACAACGACGATGGGTCGAGTTACTAAACGACTACGAATGCGAAATTCGTTATCATCCTGGCAAGGCCAACGTAGTAGCTGACGCCCTCAGTCGAAAAGAATACACTGGTCGGAGGGTCAGATCTCTGACTATGACCATCCATTCCCACTTATCCACACAAATTAAGGAGGCACAAATGGAAGCTTTGCAACCTGAAAATGTGGCGGGTGAATCCCTGCGAGGAATGGAAAAGAATCTAGAAGTCAAGGGTGGCGGAGCCTACTATCTCATGGATCGAATCTGGACCCTGAAACATGGTGGTTTCAGAAACGTAGTCATGATCGAAGCTCACAACTCAAGGTATTCTGTTCACCCGGGTTCAGATAAAATGTATTTGGATCTTAAGAAACTGTACTGGTGGCCTAACATGAAAGCAGAAATTGCTACCTTCGTGAGTAAATGTCTTACTTGCGCTAAGGTTAAG
The DNA here is from genome assembly GCF_002870075.4 of Lactuca sativa. Taxonomy (NCBI): domain Eukaryota; kingdom Viridiplantae; phylum Streptophyta; class Magnoliopsida; order Asterales; family Asteraceae; genus Lactuca; species Lactuca sativa. Next base: position 233,809,542 of record NC_056627.2, on the reverse strand, counting down.
GTCGAGTATCAAAAACCGTCAGGATTACTACAACAACCAGAGATACTAGAATGGAAATGGGAGCGGATTACTATGGACTTCATAACCAAGTTACCCAAGACGACAAGTGGACTCGATACCATATGGGTCATTGTCGACAGATTGACCAAATCCGCGCATTTCCTACCCATCAATGAGACTGACAAAATGGAGAAGCTTACAAGAACTTACTTAAGGGATGTAGTGCGACTGCATGGTGTTCGGATATCCATTATCTCCGATCGAGATAGTAGATTCACTTCAAGATTCTGGCAGTCACTACAAAGTTCCCTGGGAACTAGGCTAGACATGAGTACAGCCTACCACCCACAGACAGACGGACAAAGTGAGAGAACAATACAAACTTTAGAAGATATGCTGAGAGCCTGTGTGATTGACTTTGGAAAGGCATGGGATATTCATTTACCCCTTGTCGAATTTTCATACAACAATAGTTATCATACAAGCATAAAGGCTGCCCCGTTTGAAGCCCTCTATGGTCGAAAGTGCAGATCCCCTCTGTGCTGGACTGAAGTTGGCGATACCCAGTTAGCTAGAGGAAGAGTTCCTGAAAGCACTCTCACCGGTCCGGAGATCATACGTGAAACGACAGAGAAGATCGTTCAGATTCGTGAACGATTGAAAGCCTCAAGAGACCGACAGAAAAGCTACGCTGACCAAAGGAGGAAACCTTTGGAATTCCAGGTAGGAGACCACGTCTTATTAAAGGTCTCACCGTGGAAGGGTTTAATACGATTTGGAAAGCGTGGGAAACTAAATCCAAGATACATTAGGCCTTTCGAGATTCTTGCCAGAATCGGCCCTGTGGCTTACAAGCTTAACCTACCGCGCGAACTTAGTAACATCCATCCAACCTTCCACGTCTCCAACTTGAAAAAGTGTCTGTCCGACGAGACTCTTGTTATTCCACTCGACGAGATCGAGATCAACGAGAGCCTCAACTTTGTGGAAGAACCAGTAGAAATCATGGACCGAGAGGTCAAACAAACATAACAGAGTCGCATACCCATCGTGAAGGTTCGCTGGAACGCCAAGCGGGGACCTGAATTCACATGGGAACGCGAAGATCAGATGAAACAAAAGTACCCTCATCTCTTTCATGTTCACTAGTACCTTTACTACTTTAAATTTCGGGACGAAATTCTCTCTAACGGGGGGATGATGTGACAACCCGATATTTCAACTCTTTGTAACGACCAAAATGGGTCAAGTATTGTAACCACTTCTGAGTAATAAAATTTACTTTCATAATAAAATGTACAAATAAGTTCTATTTAATTTCCTTCTATGATTAAATGTCTTTGAACCATGATCGTACGTAAAAAGAACGCCCAAATCCGACTTCATATAGCGCAGTTATGATTTTTCCAAGTTCGGCTTAGCAACAGACAGCTAAAAACTCGAATCGGAAATCGAGCGACTTTTGGCCGGAATGACCTAAACAAGAATCGAAGGTCTCGACATTAGTATTCCAGCGGTAAAAAGTCTGGCAAAAATCGACATCAGATAAAGAAGTTATGAATTTTCAAATAAATTCCGTAAACACGATGGGTTTTTTTTATAAATAATAAAAAATAATAATAATTTCGGAATTTGCCGACGAAGTCTAAACGAAAGTTGTAGAGCGTAGTCTCACCTACGCGAGGATATAAAGACCATCGAAAACGGAGTTCGTATGAAGAAGATATGAATTTTTGAAGTTTATTAAATAAATTAATTATTTATTTTAATCAAAATTCGGATATTATCCGAAGGGGAGTCAGCGTCCTCATCCGAGGTACGCGCTGCGTACCCCTATACGCCCTGCGTAACCGAGAGGATTGGCCTCTGATCGTCCACGTCGCACTATCCGAGGAATCCGACCCGTCCGACTCGCCGTCCCATCCGACCCGCGTACCCAGCAACCCATCCCATCCGAAGCCGAGGCAGTCGAGGCTTCGGTCATGCATGACGTACGTGTACGCGCTGCGTACGAGCGTACGCCCCGCGTACCGAGGCAGTTCAGCCTTACTATAAATAGGATGCGAGGGCTTCCGAGAAAAGGGCTCATTTCTCTCCTCTCTCTCACAATCTTGCCCCGTTTTCCGTGTCCGTTCAAACCCGAATCAAGTCCCGAGGGTCGATTTTACTCCCGAGATTCCCGAGAATCCCGAGGGAAAATCCGTTTCCCGAGACGAAACTCTGCCCGGTTTTCCACCTCGCTATCTCCAAAACTTTCAAGTGAGTTTCATACCCGTTAATCAACCTTTTTAAATATTCTAAATGCTTTTATATGCTTTCAAGGGGGGATTACAAGTAAAACACACGAGTATTATCGTGTGTTACATAAAGAAACTCTTTTATATGCTGTTATATATCCAAATCACATGCGATTTATAAACCTTTAAGGAACTTATATATATATATATATATATATATATATATATATATATATATATATATATATATATATATAATTATATAATATATGTTAAAATAGCATTCTATCGTTTAAAATATAAATTTGTTGTAATGCATGTATAAACTAAACTTTTCTTAGATTATTCTTGTCTATCTTAGACTCTACACCAAAAATCTATGCTTTCATAAACAAGTGATTCTTTTTCTAGGTATTTCTAAACAAACAAGACACACTTTTAGAAAACTATAATAGGTATAGTTTTACGAACAAATTTCTAACTCTTATGTACTAGAAACATGAATTTCAAGAAGTTTACTTCCGTATACAAGAACAAACGTAACATTTTAACAAGTAGATCTGTTTTTATACCACGGTTTTGTGAGACACTAACTTCATGTACGTTCGAGTACACATTTCAAGTCCTGTATTATATACCAGAATCCCTTGGAGGGGGAGCATGGTGTTTGTGTATAGATCTATACGGGCTTGACAACCCGCGCCCTGACTGTTAGCTGCAGTCCACCGTTTGGGGTGACAAACGTCATAACATTCCAACGCCTGAAGAACGTTGTGTATAGGCATTCCGAGTCAATAGTATGGTTATAAAACTCACAAGGGGTATTAAAAATGCATTGATTTACAAGGTTTTCAAACTCATTGGTTATTTTACATTTACATACATTTTGGAAACAAACATTGGTCTTGAGTGAAGGCTACTTTTATACTAGTAGAAAATATAGGATTTTCTAAACACAAACAAATCAAGATAAAACATTTCATTTCATTCAAACATTGTCACTTAAATACTTATGAAATTCACCAGCTTAAATGCTGATCTACTCTTTCAAAATTACTTGTATGTCCCAGGAAATCAGTAATTTCAGGTATTCATTTCGCTTTTGATGAAGGGATGCTGCGGCGCCAGTTTAATCTCGTATTTTGACATCATATTGTAATTGAGTTTTGAACATGTAACTTTTGACAAATGTAAACTTTCAGTTATATATATGATGGTTGTATTGCTTTCTTTACTATGTATTCATTTGTTACGTTACCACATGAAGTCATCCGCCCCCGAACGTTTCCGCCGTTCAGGTTTGGGGGTGTGACATGAACACAAAACAAAAGCCAACAATTACCAAAATGCCCCTGGAAGTCAACTGGTCAACCCTTGTTCAAAGTCAATCTCCTGACTGACTCTACTTGCCGAGTCCCCATGCTCAAAACTTCCCCAATCCACGACTCAACTCGCCGAGTCACCCCGAGACTCGACGAGTCCCACAACTTTGAGTCCCCTCGCACTCAACTCACCGAGTCCTCCCTTGCCTCACCGATTCACGACTCAACCAGAAGAAGTTTAGGACCTTACGACCAGACTCGCCAAGTCCAAGGCTATCTTCAACCAACTCGCTGAGTTGTTCTTCCAACTCGCCGAGTTCCTACCCATTTTCAAGCAACTCGTCGAGTACACCTTTGTGACTCGCCGAGTACCTCAAGATCTTAATCCATACAAAAGCTTTCCAAGCCATGAAAATGATCCAAACCACAGATGTACCCTTCTACAACCCATCCATCACGTAAAGTGGCAAACTTTATGTGAATCCAAAGAGATCTAAGCATAAGACACTCTAGGGTTAGGGTTTGGGACAAGATAGCTTCACCAATCACTCAAGAACAGGGACTTTAATGCACTCTAGACCTTCTCCATTCCAGATCTGAGGTAGCAACCTCAGATCTAACCTCCAAACTCAAAACACCACATGCTATGTTTTCCAAAAACTCCAAAATGATGAATAATAGCCCAAGCAACGAAATAATACCTCAAAAGAAAGCTCCAACAGAAGAGAAATCCAAATCCTTGCAAAGCCCCTTGCTCCAAGCCTCTTAGCTTTTCAAAATCACTTCCAAAATCTCTTCTCTACGGTTCAAAAGCTCTTAAACCACTCACAAACGTGCCTTAGGGTTTTCTGGACTTCAAGAGAGGGTAAAGAGGTTGGGGAGAGGATATAATGTCCTTTAAATAGGGCTCGTCCTCCGAAATTAGGGTTTTCTCCACTCAGCACCAACTCGTCGAGTCCAGCCGCCGACTCGCCGAGTTGGCCACTTAACACGCGACCAGAGTCGCGAGCCTACTCGCCGAGTCCACTCATGGACTCGCCGAGTTGCCCTTTCACATTTACACTTTGAACCCTGAACTTGTACTCCTGAACTCGGGATATTACAATTCTCCTCCACTTAAATTAGGCTTCATCCTCGAAGCCTGCGGCAACACAACTCCAGAATTACTCTCGCAATGCACCTCCTGGCATTAACCAGACCAGGTTCCTCAAAACACAACCACCGAAACCCAAATCTTCCCCTGCGGTGTTCTAACCACCACCTCAAGCCTGCCACCGGCCTCATCCTTAGATAACCACACTTAACAGCCAAGTACCACTCCATGATACTTCACTCATTCCAGATCACAACATTCACTTGACTCATACGAGCTGGAATAACCCCGATCCACCGGAATCCCGATCTGAGCCCAACTTTATCCACTCCATGCTGACAGGATGACACATCCTTTAGCTTCAGAGCAACTCCCATGAGTTCTCCTCCGCAATCACATACACATGCTGAGCAGGCTCTAGCATCCTCGGGTTGGGAAGACCCGACACACTGACGACACCTCCAAACATCCCCCGGGATGAATTATTACTACATACATAATTCCTTGATCAAAATCAAGCTGGGAATCCAAGACTCCATCCCTGCATCCCTTCCGAGCCTCTTGGCTCTACACCCTCGGAATTCCTTCCGTTACCTCAAAAGACATCCAATCCGGATGTGATTCTATACCACTACCGCAAACACGCTGCTCAAAGGCCATAATTGGAACACCCCAATCATAACTCCGCACTACTGCTTTCACTTCCGTGAACTTACACTCCCTTTCGGAGCTACATTCTTTTCCCTTTCCTTACCAAGGAAAACCACTTGGCTGCCTTGACACTACCACAAGTGCCACGGTGCTCACTCAATACTACACCATTTCCTTATAGCATAACCGCTATCCCATGCACCACACATACTCTGAATTCGCTCGCAGGGACTCTCGAGTCCATGCACTACCTCCACTAATCATGATCAATATCCGGGGCCAGACCTTCAGATGCTATCACATCGCGACATATTCATTCCATATCCTCATACAGATCTATCAACACATGCAGAGTCTTCAGCTTGACTGGACCACCTTACCAGGCCTTCAGCCCATCTGGTCCACTCTCAGAACCTTCAACAGGTCTGGACCGCCTTCCAGGGCCTTCAGCCTGTCTGGATCGTTCTCCAAGCCTTCGGCCTGACCGGTACACCCATCGGCCTTCAATCTATCTGGACCGCTCAACTAGCTTTCATCATTCCGCGTTATCCCTCTAGAAAACTCTCCCATGCATACTGTTCTAGCCCTCTAGGGGTTCCGAACCCTATCTCCACCCTACATATTCAAACCCAGCCTGATCCCAAGCTTTCCACAATCAATCACCCTTGGTCTGCATCCCGCCCTGCCTGACTGACACTGGCTCATACCAACCTACGCTCGGCTGACAGAACCACTGTTGAATCCCAACAACTAAACAACCTCTCATGCTTATCGATCTTCCGGAGAATTCTCCAATTCTCCCCCACTTAGAGCACTGACCATCAATCACCGGTCGCAATCACCGACCTCCCTCGACAACCCTACACAACACAAACCCTTACACGCGAACTGATTCCCACTAGAACGAGCAATCTTCACAAATTTACATAACAACATTGATCATCTGGGGCTTAAAAGAAACCCGATCTTCAGCTAACCACTCCTTAGACTACAGATGCTACCCGACATTCAGACCAAAAGCCAGATTCCCACTAATAATCCTCATGAATGATAACCAACAAAATTTCCAACACCAAACCCATAATCATACCACAACCCTAAAGGAACAACAAATACAATACCAAAAATCACACAGAGAGAGTAGCAAATAAACAATACTCCACAATAATCACCAAATAACAAGACATCAAGAAAGAAACATACCCGCAGCTGCATCCGACACTGCCCTGACCTCCTCCACTGTAAGCTGAAAAGCACGGCCTTGAGCCCTAGGGGCTCCGCTCCACCCTGACCTCCACCCGTAATCCTCAAAGTGGCTGGTGCTGGAGCCTGCACCTGCCCTGCAGCAAGCTGTGGACAGTTGAACCTCAATTGTCCAACCTGATGGCAATGATAATATATCCTCAAATCCCGAACCGGGGCTGTCTGCCGACAATCCCTCACATAGTTCCACTCCTTTCCGCACTTGTGACATGCACCACCGGACCTACAAACTCCGGTGTGACCCTTCCCACACTTCCCACAAGTGTGGCTGCTCTGATCTCCCAATCTAGAATCAACGGTCTTTGACCGTTTCGGTGCTGGCTGCGACTGCACCGGAGCCTGCCTCTGCTGTCGGAACTGCAACTCAATCTCCAACTCACGCCGCCTGGCGGCCTCCTGCAACTCCAATAAGGTCTCGCACCTCTACGTAGACACAAACTGCCTAATATCCCTCTTGAGTATACTCAGATATCGGGACATCTGAGCCTGCTCCGAACCGAACTTAGGGCAAAACATCGCCCTCTCAGTGAACATCCTGGTGATCTCCGTCACTGACTCCGAATCCTGCTTCAGCTCCAGGAACTCTTGAGCCAACCTCTCTCTCTCTCTCTACCCGCGGAACATAACGAGTGCTAAACATCTCCCAGAACTGATCCCAAGAAACCGCAGCCCTCTGCGCATCCGAATATGACCCCGTGGTCAATCTCCACCAATCCTTCGCCCCGAGCCTCAACAGGTTCAGAGCACACCTCACCCTCTGATCAGCAGGACACGAACACATGAAGAAACACCCCTCCACGTCCGACAACCATCTCATAGCAGCAATCGGGTCCTGAACTCCATCGAAGGTAAGGGGTTTCGTATTATCGAAGTCCCGATACTGAAAACCTCGACCGGCTCCTCCCCCTGCCGCTACTACAGCCGCTGTAGCCGCCACGGCAGCCGTCTCTGTGAGAGCCGCATAGCGCTCATCAAAATACTCGACCATGGCGGTCTTGATCGACCCAAACAGCTCCTGAAACTCGGTTCGGAACAATGCAGCAACCTCATCATGCAGGATCTCACTAATCCTTGCATCCAACTCGCCTGTGCTCATCTAACCAATAACCTCGGGCGATACTGACCCACCCTGACCGCCCTCTCCTGCTCCCGATCCTGACCCGGATCCGCTCCCAGCATGCCTCGTAACCACCATACTGAAAAACGCCGCAAGATCTCAGATACTTCCCACAAACCCGGGAACCAACCCCCAACCCAACCCTAGAAGTTGTGGCTTCTTTGATACGCGTATGGGTCCTATGCTTTCAGTAGTATGGGCTCATACTACCTTCCACACCTACCCATATTTATATCAACTATCACCACAAAATCCTAGTGAAGAACATACATAACAAGCACTTAGCCCTCACTCCTAGAGGAACACTGGAAATCTCACACGGAAGAGACCCTAGGCTAGCTGGAATCATAAATCAGGCAACATTAACAAGAAATCCTGAAGATCCCTAGCCCAGTACTAGCATGTTGTTCTATCATAGCTCAAAAACAAATATCATGTATCATATTTTGGGGTTACTTACTGGCTCCGGCTGATCGTACCTCTGCGTCCTCCTTTACTCATTTTGAAAACCATTTTAAATTCTCTTTTGAAAACTCTCCTTGATTTGAGACTGGATTCACACGAATGTTCCTCCAATTCACTCAAACCTAGACTCTGATACCAACTTGTAACACACTAAAAATTTCAACCAATTTAAATTTTTTGAAAACAACCCCGTTTCATTAAGTTATTACAAAAAGGTTTTCAATACAATTATTAGTAGAGTCTTCCTAGAACCACATCATAAAACATAATCATGAGGAGCGGTATGATCACGCCTTTGCCTTGCCATGATCTCCTGAAGAACCTGAAAAACATTAAACCACAACTGTAAGCCCGAAAGCTTAGTGAGATACCCCCAAAATACCAACCACATATACCATACACGCACAACATGCATTATCAACAGAACACATAACATCCATGCATTTCGGGTCTACAGTGTGATTGGTCTGCCCGCACTGGCCTTCATTCCACCTGGCCCACCCTCTGAGTCTACAGTATGACTGGTCTGCCCGCACTGGGCCTTTAGTCGGCCTGGTCCACTCTCCGAGCCTCGGCACATCTGATCCGCCCTCTTGGGGCCTACAGCCTATCCGGACCGCTCGCTGGGCCTTCGGGATAACCGGTCCGCCCTGGGTATGTTGGCCTACAGCCCAAAGCAGGACCCGCCTCAACCCAACCCCAGTCCAACAACCATGTGCACATAAACATTCAATCATATAACAATTCACACCCAATCAAAACGATCTAGCAGATCACATAGCATAACATCATCCTAACCAGGATACCGACCTAACCGGTCACTAGCATAAACCATCCGAACTACCAGGATGCAACATAATAAAGAAAATAACATAACAACGATACCCGGATCACAATCCGATAAAGGGCCGGCGTTAGTGCCATAGACCCTGTCGATATAGTGAGGATAACTCACCACGCAACTGTCGACTGAAAAGATAAGACCAAGATGCTCCGACCACTGACACGATCTCCACCACTAGCCGACACCAACACTAAACTCAAAACAAAAGACAACAATTACCAAAATGCCCCTGGAAGTCAACTGGTCAACCCTTGGTCAAAGTCAATCTCCTGACTGACTCTACTCGCCGAGTCAACCCGATGACTCGTTGTGTCCCCATGCTCAGAACTTCCCCAATTCACGACTCAACTCGCCTAGTCACCCCGAGACTCGCCGAGTCCCACAACTCTAAGTCCCCTCGCACTCAACTCACCGAGTTCTCCCTTGACTCACCGATTCACGGCTCAACCAGAAGAAGGTTAGGACCTTACGACCAGACTCGCCGAGTCCAAGAACAGACTCACCGAGTCCAAGAACAGACTCGCCGAGTCCAAGGCTATCTTCAACCAACTCGCCGAGTTGTTCTTCCAACTCGCAGAGTTCCTACCCATCTTCAAGCAACTCGCCGAGTACCTATAGAATTTAATCCATACAGAAGCTTTCCAAGCCATGCAAATGATCCAAACCACAGATCTACCCTTCTACAACCCATCCATCACGTAAAGTGGCAAACTTTACGTGAATCCAAAGAGATCTAAGAATAAGACACTCTAGGATTAGGGTTTGGGACAAGATGGCTTCACCAATCACTCAAGAACAGGGACTTTAATGCACTCTCGACCTTCTCCATTCCAGATCTTAGGTAGCAACCTCAGATCTAACCTCCAAACTCAAAACACCACATGCTATGTTTTCCAAAAACTCCAAAATGATGAATAATAGCCCAAGCAACGAAATAATACCTCAAAGGAAAGCTCCAACAGAAGAGAAATCCAAATCCTTGCAAAGCCCCTTGGTCCAAGCCTCTTAGCTTTCCAAAATCTCTTCCAAAATATCTTCTCTAAGGTTCAAGAGCTCTTAAACCACTCACAAACGCGCCTTAGGGTTTTCTGGACTTCAAGAGATGGTAAAGAGGCTGGGGAGAGGGTATAATGTCCTTTAAATAGGGCTCATCCTCCGAAATTAGGGTTTTCTCCACTCAGCACCAACTCGCCGAGTTGGCCACTTAACACGCGACCAGAGTCGCGACCCTACTCGCCGAGTCCACTCATGGACTCGCCGAGTTGCCCTTTCACATTTACACTTTGAACCCTGAACTTGCACTCCTGAACTCGGGATGTTACACTTTTAATGTTATATAGTGTAACGGTGTATTTTACACATTTAAAATACTTGGTGGTTTAATCTATTAATAAATTATACTCTTAATTTAATTAAACGTAAACCATATCATTATGGACTTAATAATAATCTCTTAATTAAACGTTTAATTAACTTAACAGAATCCATAAGAGTGTAATTGAACTATTCAAAACATCAAGGTTATATAAAATTCAAAATTAAAAATTATTTAATTAATTTTTAAGTTTTGAACCCAAGAGTTACACCTTTTGAAACATTTCAATTACTAGAGTTAATGTTTCATAAAAGAGACTTTTTAAGTTCTGAAACTTGAGGGCAAGTTTTGTAAATCTTGAAAAACTTTTGGATTCCAAACTTGATGACAAGTTTTGTAACTCCTTAAAAAAACTTTTTGAGTTCCAAAACTTGATGGCAAGTTTCGTAACCACTCAAAACCATTTAGATCAAACTTAAACTAATAATATAATCATATATATTTATCTTTTGCCAATTTGACCTAACTCTTGTAGCAAGATAACTTCAAATCAAAAATTAAAATAATTAGTTGTATCATATAAACTAATAATCATCTTAAATTTTGACAATTATCTTTTAATTGGATGAAGAAAGTGACTACCATATAAAAAAATAGATTTTATGATACAAAACAGCTCATGGTAATGATCCTAATCAAATTCTGGCCAAAAAAAACCCGAAAATTTGCAAAGTGATGATCCAACTCGTCGACTCAGGCTATGGACTCGTCGAGTTCATGGTCATATGAGTCAACTCATGGGACTCATTGAGTCCAGCAGTCAGACAGCAAAAATCATACTTTTTCAACTTTGAAAACAATACAATGACATCTATATAACAGAAAACATTCATGTCTCTGATACCACTGTTGGGTCTTATGTACTCTAACATCCCTATAGTGCACATACAACACTAATGCTTTGGATCTAAGTTTTCTCTAGTTATACATGCAATAAAATTATCCAAAGCATGAAGCCTACAACTAGCATACAATTTGATATTTGAAACACAAAACTAATTAGAAGAATACCTCTTAGTTGTAGAATGTAGAATTTTGGCCTTTCAAGAGCTTAGTGCCTCAAATGTTGCACCTCTAATGGAATCACAACACACCATGAACAAATTGAGGACTTTGAGAAAGAGGTTAGGCACACCAAAAATCGGCTATATCCTTCATGGAATACCCATGTAACGATTTTAGGGTTAGGGAATACATATATAGTGTAGAATTACAAGAGTCATATGTAAAACCTAATTCTTACACTTAGGCTTATGATCTAATAACTCATATGGACTAACTTTTCATGGAATCTCACATAAACTTAGTCCATCATTGATCAATAGTCCAAACGATATGTATCATTAATTTACATAATCATTCCCCATTAATTTAATTAGTCTCTTTTGATCATTAAATTAATTCCAAACTAATTTTTTATCAATACTAATTAAATAATAGGAATTCTCAATTAATATATTATACTTATAATATTTTAGAAAATCACAAATAACCTCTTTTTCAAATATCCATCCTATCAAATTGCTCTGGTGAATGCAACCCAAAAAAATCATGCTACTCTTGGGTCAAGTACATATCAATTATAGTTATGTACTTACACGCCTCACCCAACATATATATATATATATATATATATATATATATATATATATATATATATATATATATATATATATATATATATATATATATATATATATATAATGGTTGATATGATTCATAAATAATTGTATGATATTTAGGAATTTAATTGAGATAATTAACATTTTTAATTAATTCGAAAATATTCATTATAAGGTAAGATTACACTAATATCCTTTAGGAATGATTGACACATATTAAATCTTATAACCACACAATAAGTAATTAGAATACTTGAACATATTGTCACACCCCCGAACCAGACGGTGGAAACGTCCGGGGGCTGTCGTGACTCAATTGAATACCATAAGATTGAATATATATGAAACGTAACAACATTCGTCACCATGCATTAATATAGTACAACCAGTAGAGTTTACATGAAGTACATTGTTTAAACATTACATTCCCAAAAATAAATTGTTCAATTCGTACATAAATAAACTGCAAGCCATCACTAAATATGATTTCCTTTGATTCACTGGTTCCCTGAGAATACAAGTATTTTGAAAAACGTCAACATGTGAAATGTTGGTGAGTTCATAAGCGGTATTTGAAAAAAAAAACAATGTTTCGTATCGTTTGAAAACCACCAGAAAATCCGATATTTTCTGAAAAGAAAAGCTTTTGGAGATGTTTGTGAAGATCCATAGGTATGCTTGTTTGTTTCTATACTTGTAAAAAAATTGTTCATTAAAGTTGTATGCATGTTGAATCTGTATGTATTGAAAAACCCTAGGAAAACCCGATGTTTTCCCAGTTCCTTGAATTCCATGAAGTTACATTGAAACCATTGCATAGCGTGTAGTGTCAGTCCCAGGCGACGTTGGATTATTTTTTAGCATGATTAATTGCTACAAACACGCATTACACAAACGACCAGTTTATAGCTATACTAACGATCCCGTAGGCGTCGTCCGTACTAATCACGTTATCCAACCGCCCTGACTATGTGTAGTCCCACATCCGAAGAGAAAGAGGGCACAAAGACCTCGATGACTCCATTAACCGGTTGGGGATAAAAAATGTACGAGGGGTCCCGGACCCGCCTCGCATGAAATGTCGACTTTACTAGCAATACCAAAGGACCCTTGGGGACCAGTAGTATACAAGCCATTGAAAGTCCTTTTACGTTGTGTTAGATCGGTAAAACCCAACACTTCGTAAGATAGAGGTCTTCGGGCCTTAAGATCAGGTCATTGGGCTAGCTAGGCCCAACAAACAAGATTTTACACTTTTGGGGCCCAAAGATCGTGCGTAGATGTCTGTGCACACTCGCATGTATATTGAATTCCCAAACGTTACTTGTATGAATCGTAGTGTCGTCGTCTTAGTAGTTTCGGATTTTTATTGATTCGAGACCGAACCAATTCGTTTAACAACGACTTTTGGTATTGTTGTGTATTGTATTTCGTCGACAGTCGCGGTGCCATTGTTGATCAAATTGCATGTATTGAATTAGCCTTGGGATTTTTCTGTTTTCAGCCCCTCATTGTTTGCAAAATTTACTTTTTCAACCCCTTGAATTAAATAACTTTCCGGTTTGGTCCTTAAATCATTTTTCTTGACATTTTAACACCAAAACTTATTGAAATTGATATTTTTCAGCATATTTTTCATTGAAAATAGTTTAAGTCCCTGAAATTTCAGTTTTCTCGGTAATAGCTCTTCTTTTTCGCAACTTTGACAATTTTGGCCCAAATTGTAAAATTTTTGCAACTTTGGTCCTTTTTAAATTTAAAAAGCATTTTGAACCTTTGAAAAGGACTTGGAACACTTATAGTCCACTGTTTTACAGAAAAACACAGTTTTGGCCCTCCAAAACATAAAATTTCGCCTAATGGGCCCTATTGGGCCGAAAATGTTATTTTTAGCCCATTAAGCTTGAAATTTATGTTTTTAATCCTCCAAATGAGTATATTTCCAGAAATTGTTTTATTGAAGCTGTTTTAACACACCTCATCCATCAGAATTTGTGATATGTCAATTTGGGCCCTTAACTTTGTATTTTTCACATTTTAGGCCCAAAAATTGTGTTTTTAGCCCAAAGAAAATGTTACTAAGCCATTTAGCTATTTTTCTAGGAACACTTTGTATGTAGAAATATATTTGATGCTAGAATCATCTAACATAAAGTATATCTCGGTATTGAGGGGTTTTATGGCTAGATCCAACATTATAGCACACAACAACACACATATAAGCATGGAAATCATACAAGGCATACAAAACACATATAGATCTACACATTCACTTGTACTCCCCCCCCCCCCCCAAAAAAAAACTCATAAAAACAGAAAATAGGGGGTATGAAACTCACCTTGTTTGAAGCTTTCGGTTTTTGAAGAAAAGATGGAAGAAAATGAAGTGATTTTTGGCCCTAGCACCTTTCCTTGGTAGATCTCGAGTTTGGTGACTTCTAAGGTGCATGATCACAAGTTGGAATAGATTTAGAAGAGGTTTTTGATGGAATGAAGTAGCTAGATCATGGATATAAGTAGAAACTTACCTAAGATGATGATTAACTTGAAAGATCCTCTTGAAAGCTCCTTAGATTTCGAAATTTTTGAAGAAGGGGGAAGGAGATGTTCTTCAAGAATTAGAGAGATTTTGGAAGAGATTTTTGTGGTGTGTGTGTGTATGTTTCGGCCGAGAGTGAGAGAGAGGAGAGAAGAGAAGTGATCTTTGAAGTGATATGTTCCTAGAAGTATGAGATGTGCATGGAAACATGTTGGGTATAAATGAGGTGGCAAGCAAATAGTCAACTCTTCCATTTCCTCTTGGGCTTGGGCCTTGGGCCGAGAATTTGGAAGGGAAAAAGAAAAATTTGGGGTTTTTCCCTTAAGCCCAAAATTAGAGTTAGTTTGGGTGAATTTTAACATAAAAGAATATAGTATGATTTTTCCATTTTTGTTGGACTAGTTTAGGGTATTCATGGATCAAGGCTTTAATTCATTTCATTCTAGGCCCAACATGGCCCAAAATGTTGAAATAAATTAGTGTGGGTCCAATTAGAGCCCAATTAGGGTTCTAAGCCCATGATAGTCTAATTGGAAGCTTATCGGTCCATTTGGATCCAATAAGGAAGTCCTAGTCCAAAATGGACTTAAACAAGGACTTCTAGGGTCTCCAATTGTTTGATGACTATTTGTAGTACTTGTATGATGTATTTGATTGAAGTTTTTGATGTCATAATCATAGGTGTCACACATGTTCTAAAGTTTTTGATTCACATTAGTTTGAGTGTATAGATTACATGACACAAAATTTCCAGTTGTGACATCATCCCCCCGTTAGAGGGAATTTCGTCCCGAAATTCTGTTTGAAAGCTAGATTTGAGAATGATAGAATAGGTGAGGGTACTTTTGCTTCATTTGATCTTCGCGTTCCCACGTGAATTCTGGCCCACGCTTTGCGTTCCACCGTACCTTCACGATTGGGATGCGACTCTGCTTAGTACGCTTCACCTCCCTGTCCATGATTTCGATTGGTTCTTCGACGAACAGGAGATTCTCATTGATTTCGATTTCGTCAAGAGGAATGACAAGGGTTTCATCTGATAGGCACTTCTTCAGATTAGAGACATGAAACACGGGGTGTACACCGTTTAGCTCCGCGGGTAGTTGTAGTCTGTATGCTACCGGACCTATTCGGGCGACGATTTCGAAAGGTCCAATGTATCGTGGGTTCAGCTTTTCCCGTTTTCCGAAACGTATAACCCCTTTCCAGGGTGAGACTTTCAACAGTACTCGATCGCCGACCTGGAATTCTAAGGGCTTTCGCCGTTTGTCGGCGTAGCTCTTTTATCGGTCACGCGATGCTTGCAATCGAGCTCTGATCTGGACGATCTTTTCTGTGGTTTCGCGAATGATCTCCGGTCCCGTTAGTGCCCTGTCCGACGTATGCGTTCTTGCTAGCTGGGTGTCACCTACTTCAGCCCAACATAACGGTGATCTACATTTACGCCCGTACAGTGCTTTGAAAGGAGCCACCTTGATACTCGAATGGTAACTATTGTTATACGAGAACTCGATCAACGGTAGGTGGGTATCCCAAGACTTTCCAAAGTCTATCACACATGCACGAAGCATGTCTTCAAGCGTTTGAATGGTTCGTTCACTTTGTCCGTCCGTTTTTGGGTGATATGCGGTGCTCATATCGAGATGAGTTCCCATTGCCTTGTGGAGTGATTGCCAAAAGCGCGATGTGAACCTACTGTCCCTATCCGAGATGATAGATTTTGGCACTCCATGGAGTCTTACGATTTCTCGTAGGTACAAACGCGTCAGTCTCTCCATCTTGTAGGATTCCTTGATTGGCAGGAAATGGGCAGATTTCGTCAGTCGGTCGATTATTACCCATATGGTGTCCAGTCCGTCCGACGTCTTGGGCAGCTTGGTCACTAAATCCATAGAAATCCCCTCCCATTTCCACTCAGGGATTGCCGGTTGCTGTAACAATCCGGAAGGTTTCTGGTACTCCACCTTTACTTTGGCGCACGTAAGGCACTTACTAACATAGGTCGCGATTTCCGCCTTCATGTTTGGCCACCAATAGTGTTGTTTAATGTCCAAATACATCTTGTCCGAACCGGGATGAATGGAGTATCGTGTTTTGTGGGCTTCCTTCATAACGGCCTCCCTAAATCCTCCGATTTTTGGGACCCAAATACGGTTCATGAAGTAGTATAGCCCATTCTCTCTTGCTTCTAGGTTCTTTTCCATCCCGCGCAATGCCTCGCTAGCTCTATTTTCCGTTTTCATAGCCTCCGACTGGACTGATGCAATTTGAGTAGCCAGATGAGATCGAATGGTTATTGAGTGCGTTTTCGTACGGCGATTTGAGTACTCCTTCCGACTTAATGCATCAGCTACCACGTTGGCCTTGCCTGGGTGGTACTTGATCTCGCATTCGTAGTCGTTTAGCAATTCCACCATCTTCGTTGTCTCATGTTCAGCTCCTTCTGATTCAAGATGTGCTGGAGGCTCTTGTGATCCGTGAAGATGGTGTACTTTGTACCGTACAGGTAGTGCCTCCAAATTTTCAGAGCGAAGACCACGGCTCCCAGTTCTAGGTCATGGGTAGTGTAATTTACTTCGTGCGTCTTTAGTTGGCGGGACGCATATGCTATCACTCTTCCACGTTGCATGAGAACGCAACCTAAGCCCTGATTCGGCGCGTCACAGTAGACCACAAAATCTTCCGTTCCTTCAGGTAGAGATAGTACAGGAGCGCTACAGAGAGCTTGCTTCAAGGTTCGAAACGCAATCTCTTGTCGGTCTGTCCATTTGAATGGCACACCCTTTTGCGTAAGCAAGGTAAGCGGCTTGGCAATCTTAGAGAAGTTTTGGATGAATCTCCTATAGTAGCCTGCTAGACCTAAGAACTGACAAATTTCTGTGGGCGTAGTCGGAGTTGCTCATCCTTCCACAGCTTTGACCTTAGAGGGATCCACATGAATTCCGTCTTGGCTAACTACGTGGCCTAGGAAATTCACACTCCGGAGCCAGAACTCGCACTTGGAGAGTTTGGCGTAGAGCTTTTCTGATCGCAGAGTTTCTAGGACTTGTCGGAGATGTTGGCCATGCTCCTCTTTGCTTCGAGAATAGACGAGGATGTCATCGATAAACACAATGACGAAGTTGTCAAGGAACGGTCGACAGATTCGATTCATTAGGTCCATAAATGCGGCAGGTGCATTTGTTAGACCGAAGGGCATTACGACGAATTCATAATGTCCGTAGCGGGTTCGGAAAGCGGTTTTAGGAATATCCTCTTCTCGGACTTTGAGTTGGTGGTATCCGGACCGTAGATCTATTTTAGAAAAATAACTAGCTCCTTGGAGCTGGTCGAATAGATCATCGATTCGTGGGAGTGGGTAGCGGTTTTTAACAGTGAGTTTATTTAACTCTCTATAATCGATGCACATTCTGAAAGATCTGTCCTTCTTTTTGAAAAAGAGCACCGGAGCTCCCCATGGCGAGTAGCTAGGTCGGATAAATCCCTTGTCCAGAAGCTCACTGAGTTGGCTGGACAGTTCCTGCATTTCAGCAGGAGCCAACCGATATGGTGATTTAGCGAGAGGAGTTGCTCCTGGAACGAGGTCGATTCGGAACTCAACCTGTCTCTCTGGGGGTACTCCTGGAAGATCTTCAGGAAACACGTCTGGAAATTCACACGTTACTGGAATATCTTGGATGTTAGTTTCTTCTTTGGTCTTGTCCACTATGTGAGCCAAGAACGCCAAAGTTTTCTTTCGCAGGTGTTTTTGTGCCTTGATGCACGAGATAAGACGAAGATTCGTGCTAGGTTTGTCTCCGTAAATTACTAGGGTTTCGTGATTTGGGAGACGAAGGCGAACGGCCTTCTCGTGGCACAAAATCTCAGCATGGTGGGGGCTTAACCAATCCATGCCGATAATCACATCGAAACTCCTAATTGATACAGGCATTAGGTCTATTCGAAAGACGTGTTGGTTAAGGATTAGGGTACATCCGATGTAGATCTCCCCAGTGGATTCGGTTTTCCCATTGGCCATTTCCACCGTATAGGTTTCATTTAGCTTCTGGGGTTGTTGTTCTAATAAATGTTTAAACTTCTCGCTTACGAAACTTCGCTCCGCTCCGGTGTCAAATAAGATGCATGCATAAGTGTGGTTTAGGAGGAACGTACCGGTCACAACTGCGGGGTCCTGAACTGCATCACTCTGACCCATAGTCAGCATTCTTCATGTTCCTCTGTTTCCTAAGTTGTTGTTGTTAGGGCAATATCGACGGAAATACCCCGTCCTTCCACACCCGAAGCAGGTGTGGCTAGGCCCTGCATTGTTGCCGCCGGCATTGGTGTTGTTGTTATTGCGGTGGTTGTTGTTGTTGTTATGGTTGTTTCCCTGACTTTGGTTCTGAGGAGGGTAAGCCCTGCAGAACCTGGCAGTGTGTCCCCTTCGGTTGCAACTGGTGCAATGGAATTCCCTGCATTCTCCAAGATGCTGGAAACCGCACTTATTGCATTTGGGAAGATTACCGGAATAGGGTCTTGAAGCATTTGAAGCAGCTGAGGCTGGAGCATGTGGTGTGGCTGAAACCGGTGCGGTGACAGCGTTAACTGCCACTGTCTGCTGCTTTTTAGAGGTCTCGGGGCCCTGACGCCCCTTTCTCTTGTTGTTCTTCCCTTTCCTGCCATCACCCTCCTTTTTCTTCTCAGCCTCCACTGACTTCTCGCCCTTCTTGTTGTTATGATCATATAACCTCTTCGCCAATCTCTTCGCACTGTCAAACGTTTCAGGGTTCGCAGCTATCACATTCCCTTGAATGGGAGGTGTCAGTCCCCAGATGAATCGCTCAATCTTCTTTCCTTCGGATGTGATCATACCCGGGCACAACAGAGATAGTTCGCTAAATCTCGATACGTAGGCATCGATGTTTGCATTCTGCACAGTGAGATTCCATAGCTCCTGCTCCATCTTCTGTATTTCGCCTCGGGGGCAGTACTCAGCCATTAACATTTCTTTCATTTCTGCCCATGGTATAGAGTTGGCTACAGGGAGCGTCATAGCTTCCACGTGTCCGTTCCACCAAGTGAGTGCTTGGTCCACAAAAGTGCAGGCCGCGAACTTCACCTTCATCTGCTCGGGGCAATCGCATATCTCGAATACCGACTCTACCTTCTCGATCCATCGCTTCAGAGTGATCACCCCTCCAGTGCCGTTGAAAGTTCGTGGTTTAGCGTTTGTGAAGTCCTTGTAGGTGCACGTTTTAGTCGGTCCTTGATTCGTCCCGTTGTTCGAACTTCCGGACCCTTGCCCGTTGCCTCCTCCGTTGTTCCCTCGGTGAAGTTGTGCCATAGCTACTGTGACCGCAGCAGACACGGCTGCCTGGAAAGCAGTGGTGTCAACTTCGGGCGGGGTTGGTTCGGGATTTCCGCGAGTAGCTCAGCGAGGCATCTTTCTGTCACGAAACGGAAAGATGTTGAGTGTATGTGGTTTTTGTGAGGTTGTGATCCTACTAACTAGGTGTATGGTACGAACCTAGACATTACTACCATTGGGCATACAATCATAACGTCTCAACACATAACAACTGGTAATATCATAGCAAAACACATAAAGTTCATTAATATTATCCGCATTTAATACAAGAAAATTTGCTCGTAAGAGCATACATAAGTGACACTAATTTGACAGCATAACGGCTCTATGAGTAGTGTAGTCACTTAAACGTAGAGCCGGAGTACATAACATAGTTCCTAATGACCTACTATGATAAGTCTATCCCTAACCGCGATGAGCTGCGTCTGGAGGTGGTGCCGAGGTCATATGCCGAAATGTTGCGCCAGTAGCTGCGCCATCTCTGCCATCTCTCCAATAACCTCATCCCTCTCATGCTATGCTTGCACTGCCCGAGCTTCCATAGCATACAGCTGTTGTCACAGTGCGGCGATCTCAGCTTCGAGGGAACGGTTCTCTCTTGGGGGGGTTCACTGGTGGAGCGGGGTGATCTGGTTGTGCCTCGTTCTCGCATGGCGGGACGGGTTCCTGATCCCCGACCTGACCTTCCTCGTCGTCGTCGTCGATCTCTCCAAATTCATAGTCAGTGTCTACGTATTCGTCGGGTCCGACGTCGTGTGCTTCCTCTGGATTCTCTCCCGGTTCATCCCCAAGCATCCCGTGAGCTACTAGGACCTGATGAAACTGGATTCCCTGCTGCTCTTCCTCAGGCTCCTCCTCCTCTAGCCACCCGTTGTTTCCCTGATTAGGGAAATAGGGGTCTCCAGGGTGATGAAAACCAGCCATGCTGTCTGCGCGGGTATGTAAATATGCTACATTATTCCTAGGGTGCTATGACTATTATACAGACTAAGCGAACGTTCTCTTTCTGGTGATAAAGGGTATAGTTTTAGGTTCCCTAGCTATCCCGATCTCACCAAGACATGTGTTAGTTTTACTTTGGAGAGAATGTAGTTGATCAGGCTACATTCACTCCTTGGTATCACTAAGAACAGTCCCGAATTAACCGAGATACCAGCATTATTGTGTTTGATTCGGCGTTAGGTCCTTATTCCTAATGCAAACAAGTGTGTTTTATTTACTTGTTTTGTTCAGAGTTATGTTAGTCCCTCTTTTTGGTTTATAGTTGCATATCAATGTGTGGCTCGACATGCTAGTTCACTATAAACAAAGCTCTGATACCAACCTGTCACACCCCCGAACCAGACGGCGGAAACGTCCGGGGGCTGTCGTGACTCAATTGAATACCATAACATTGAATATATATGAAACGTAACAACATTCGTCACCATGCATTCATATAGTACAACCAGTAGAGTTTACATGAAGTACATTGTTTAAACATTACATTCCCAAAAATAGATTGTTCGATTCGTACATAAATAAACTGCAAGCCATCACTGAATATGATTTCCTTTGATTCACTGGTTCCCTGAGAATACAAGTATTTTGAAAAACGTCAACATGTGAAATGTTGGTGAGTTCATAAGCGGTATTTGAAAAAAAACAATGTTTCGTATCGTTTCAAAACCACCAGAAAATCCGATATTTTCTGAAAAGAAAAGCTTTTGGAAACGTTTGTGAAGATCCATAGGTATGCTTGTTTGTTTCTATACTTGTAAAAAAATTGTTCATTAAAGTTGTATGCATGTTGAATCTGTATGTATTGAAAAACCCTAGGAAAACCCGATGTTTTCCCAGTTCCTTGAATTCCATGAAGTTACATTGAAACCATTGCATAGCGTGTAGTGTCAGTCCCAGGCGACGTTGGATTATTTTTGAGCATGATTAATTGCTACAAACACGCATTACACAAACGACCAGTTTATAGCTATACTAACGATCCCGTAGGCGTCGTCCGTACTAATCACGTTATCCAACCGCCCTGACTATGTGTAGTCCCACATCCGAAGAGAAAGAGGGCACGAAGACCTCGATGACTCCATTAACCGGTTGGGGATAAAAAAATGTACGAGGGGTCCCGGACCCGCCTCGCATGAAATGTCGACTTTACTAGCAATACCAAAGGACCCTTGGGGACCAGTAGTATACAAGCCATTGAAAGTCCTTTTACGTTGTGTTAGATAGGTAAAACCCAACACTTCGTAAGATAGAGGTCTTCGGGCCTTAAGATCAGGTCATTGGGCTAGCTAGGCCCAACAAACAAGATTTTACACTTTTGGGGCCCAAAGATGGTGCGTAGATGTCTGTGCACACTCGCATGTATATTGAATTCCCAAACGTTACTTGTATGAATCGTAGTGTCGTCGTCTTAGTAGTTTCGGATTTTTATTGATTCGAGACCGAACCAATTCGTTTAACAACGACTTTTGGTATTGTTGTGTATTGTATTTCGTCGACAGTCGCGGTGCCATTGTTGATCAAATTGCATGTATTGAATTAGCCTTGGGAGTTTTCTGTTTTCAGCCCCTCATTGTTTGCAAAATTTACTTTTTCAACCCCTTGAATTAAATAACTTTCCGGTTTGGTCCTTAAATCATTTTTCTTGACATTTTAACACCAAAACTTATTGAAATTGATATTTTTCAGCATATTTTTCATTGAAAATAGTTTAAGTCCCTGAAATTTCAGTTTTCTCGGTAATAGCCCTTCTTTTTCGCAACTTTGACAATTTTGGCCCAAATTGTAAAATTTTTGCAACTTTGGTCCTTTTTAAATTTAAAAAGCATTTTGAACCTTTGAAAAGGACTTGGAACACTTATAGTCCACTGTTTTACAGAAAAACACAGTTTTGGCCCTCCAAAACATAAAATTTCGCCTAATGGGCCCTATTGGGCCGAAAATGTTATTTTTAGCCCATTAAGCTTGAAATTTATGTTTTTAATCCTCCAAATGAGTATATTTCCAGAAATTGTTTTATTGAAACTGTTTTAACACACCTCATCCATCAGAATTTGTGATATGTCAATTTGGGCCCTTAACTTTGTATTTTTCACATTTTAGGCCCAAAAAATTGTGTTTTTAGCCCAAAGAAAATGTTACTAAGCCATTTAGCTATTTTTCTAGGAACACTTTGTATGTAGAAATATATTTGATGCTAGAATCATCTAACATAAAGTATATCTCGGTTTTGAGGGGTTTTATGGCTAGATCCAACATTATAGCACACAACAACACACATATAAGCATGGAAATCATACAAGGCATACAAAACACATATAGATCTACACATTCACTTGTAATCCCCCCCCCCCCCAAAAAAAAACTCATAAAAACAGAAAATAGGGGGTATGAAACTCACCTTGTTTGAAGCTTTCGGTTTTTGAAGAAAAGATGGAAGAAAATGAAGTGATTTTTGGCCCTAGCACCTTTCCTTGGTAGATCTCGAGTTTGGTGACTTCTAAGGTGCATGATCACAAGTTGGAATAGATTTAGAAGAGGTTTTTGATGGAATGAAGTAGCTAGATCATGGATATAAGTAGAAACTTACCTAAGATGATGATTAACTTGAAAGATCCTCTTGAAAGCTCCTTAGATTTCGAAATTTTTGAAGAAGGGGAAGGAGATGTTCTTCAAGAATTAGAGAGATTTTGGAAGAGATTTTTGTGGTGTGTGTGTGTATGTTTCGGCCGAGAGTGAGAGAGAGGAGAGAAGAGAAGTGATCTTTGAAGTGATATGTTCCTAGAAGTATGAGATGTGCATGGAAACATGTTGGGTATAAATGAGGTGGCAAGCAAATAGTCAACTCTTCCATTTCCTCTTGGGCTTGGGCCTTGGGCCGAGAATTTGGAAGGGAAAAAGAAAAATTTGGGCTTTTTCCCTTAAGCCCAAAATTAGAGTTAGTTTGGGTGAATTTTAACATAAAAGAATATAGTATGATTTTTCCATTTTTCTTGGACTAGTTTAGGGTATTCATGGATCAAGGCTTTAATTCATTTCATTCTAGGCCCAACATGGCCCAAAATGTTGAAATAAATTAGTGTGGGTCCAATTAGAGCCCAATTAGGGTTCTAAGCCCATGATAGTCTAATTGGAAGCTTATCGGTCCATTTGGATCCAATAAGGAAGTCCTAGTCCAAAATGGACTTAAACAAGGACTTCTAGGGTCTCCAATTGTTTGATGACTATTTGTAGTACTTGTATGATGTATTTGATTGAAGTTTTTGATGTCATAATCATAGGTGTCACACATGTTCTAAAGTTTTTGATTCACATTAGTTTGAGTGTATAGATTACATGACACAAAATTTCCAGTTGTGACACACACACACACATATATATATATATATATATATATATATATATATCTTTATATATATATATATATATATATATATATATATATATATATATATCTCTTACAATCAGGTTTAGTTTGTTGGAATCCTAAGTCGATGAGGACTTGGAGACCAAACAATCTAATTTATGGAAAGTTTAGTTTATGGCAAGTTGGTCATAAGTTTCCTAGTCTAATACAAGTTGGTTTGTTAGTCTATATATATAAATATATATATATATATATATATATATATATATATATATATATATAATCGAGTTTATTATTATGAAAATAGATTGTAAAACATTAGTTTTGAGTCAGTTTTTCCATTTAATCAAAGAGTGAATTTTGATTACTTTTTTTTTGCGTTCTCATTTTGTAAACTAGAATTGGTATCAAAGCGAGGTGAAGACGGTGCCAGTTTGAGAGTCGGTTTCAAGAATATCGTAGCCTTTCGTTGTGGGGTAGAAGCAGCGGGAATCGGGTTCTTTTTAAGGGGGTGTGGATTGTTTTTGATTACGAGTTGAAGCATCTCAACAGCAGCCTCAGTTTTACTTGATCGGACTGGTTCTAAGGTAGAGAGAGACCAACCGGAGGCGCAAAATAAACGGATGAGAAGACGTCAAAGCGGGTAGCTTTGATTCGGTTCGTTTTGCGGGTGACGGAAGACGGTAAATGTGGTCGTGACATAGTCTTGTTGTTAGGTGGAAAGTTGCTCTCAGAACAAGCTTGATAAAGAGGTCGGGGTGGTGAAAAGAGATAATAGGATGTTGATCGGGGTTGAAGAATTCTCTAGAAGGACTTAGAGATTTGGGGGTGATTGTTGGAATCCTAAGTCGATGAGGACTTGGAGACCAAACAATTTACTTTATCGAAAGTTTAGTTTATGGCAAGTTGGTCATAAGTTTCCTAGTCTAATACAAGTTGGTTTGTTAGTCTATATATACATATCTATAATCGAGTTTATGATTATGAAAATAGATTGTAAAACATTAGTTTTGAGTCAGTTTTTCCATTTTTTTTTCTATTTAATCAAAGAGTGAATTTTGATTACTTTTTTGTTTTGCGTTCTCGTTCTCATTTTGTAAACTAGATAGTTAACAATTATATACCATTTGTCATACAAATTGACAAAACCTCATGTATATAAGTTGTAAACTTCATTTTTTGTAAATAATTGTTTTAGGGCTTCAAATAAATAAATAAATAATGTTGATTTGAATTTTGGGCTTTTGGTATATATATTACCTAGAGGTGGCAATCGTGTCGTGTCGTGTCGGGTTCGTGTCGTGTCGAAACACAAAACGGGTTGAAAGTGTTTGACCCTAACCCGACCCATTTAATTAACTTGTCGTGTCGTGTCAACCCGTTTATTTTCGTGTCGAGTTCGTGTCGGGTTTCAGGTTAGGGTTATACCTTGAAATATATCGTGTCATGTTAAGTTAAAAAATTGAGCATGTTAAAAGAGTAGGAGTTGGATAGGCGGAGAGGAAAAACTAATATTTTGGAGGCAGAATAGATGAAGTTCAGATGACAAAATTAAAAGAGTGGGAGTTGGGGAGGCGGATGAAAAGGTCGCGAGGATGTGAGAGTGGTGAAAGAGATAGGGTAGTTTGGGAGAGAATGGAAAAACTGAAATTAAGTCTTGATCTAGACGGCTAGGTCATTTCAACATTACAAAACGACTCAATTCGAAGGTTTTCTTTTACTTATGGTTTTGGTTTTGTATATTTCTAGTTTATTTAAATAATTCAAAAAATTTGCATATAAATAAACGGGTCATTTTCGAGTCATATTCGAGTTGAAATTCTTAACCCTAACCTTACCCGTTTAATTTCCGTGTCGTGTTGTGTCAACCCGTTTATTTAAACGGGTTGAAATATCTTACCCAAACTCGTTTATTTCGTGTCGTGTTCGTGTCAGGTTTCGTGTCGTGTCAATTTTTGCCACCTCTAATATTACCCATAACTAAACTGTATAAATTGAACCCGTATAAAGCAAATTTAGTCTAACCCGCTGTTAATACGGTTCGATTAATGTTCGGTTGGAAAACAAATTCAAAACCATATAACCCGAACCAGATAAACCACAAACTCCATAAACCGTCCAATGCTCCCTTACTTCAACCAATCTATTAGAAGAACATGATGCCTGAGAATCATAAAATCATATATTATTGTTGTTCCATATGTCTCCCACTAATCAAGTCCCAAACACTAGGAATTTAGGGGAATTTATCCATGTTATCATCATTTTTGCAAAGTCTAACAACCATCCAAGTATCCAAGTTGACAGGACATGTTTTATTTTTATGGGGCCAACATTCAACATTGTTTGGTGTTTATGAAAGAGGAAAATTCTTTGATGACATGGTTGTTTGTCTTTTAGATAAACATCAATCATGGGGTTATTTGTATATAATACTGAAAATATTTTATTTCTTATTTTCATAGATTAATACATATTTTGAATAAAATTAAAATAAAATATTTTATGTATACGAGGGTGTTAGCAAGGGCGGAGTAAATAACACATGAAAAGATTTAATGTTAAGTTATTCATTAAAATGACAATATTTTTTTTTCATATATATATATATATATATATATATATATATATATATATATATATATATATATATATATATATATATATATATATATATATATATAGAGGTTATTGTATTCTAACTAAATATTATGTGGATATCGTATGTTATAAAAATTGCTAAGAAAATAAATTGTTTAGCAATACAAATACGTTCAATCTTACATAATTACTGTCATTAACATACATTCTCATTAATTAAACCGTCTATAAGGTTAGTATACATTTATTATTATTATTCTTATTCTGACTCTCATTTCTGTCAGAATATTTATTGAGTCGTATTCTGTCAGAATGAAAATAAGTGAAAAACAATGTGTGAGAACAAATATAACACTACAAGAAAATAGAGTATTACCGGTGACAGTCATCGCCTCTAAAAGTGGCATGTGTCGCCGCAAATAACAGTGGCCGCCGCTAAAGGCATGTCGCCACTAAAATAGGATGTTGCCACTAAAGGCGTCGCCGGTATTACGTATTTATTTATTTTTTTATTATTTAAAATTAAAAAAAAAAAAAAAAAAAAAAAAAAAAAAAAAAAAAAAACCTACATATAAAGTATAAAAACTATTGTGATATTAAATAAGCTAATCCAACCATTCGATTCCAAAATATTAATCCAACATCCGTTCAAAATACTCATCCAATTTAACATAATAAAAAATATCGAAAATACTAGTTTAAAATACTTACACAAATAATTTAACATAATCCAACGTGTCAATTACATGTCGCCGCTAATGGTAGGCGTCGCCGCTAATACCCACATTTCTTGTAGTGTAAATAATAATTAGCGAGAATGCAAGAAAATGACGATATTTTTGTAACGCTGAACGTATTTGCATTGCTAAACAACGTATTCTTTTAGTAATTGTCATAGCACACGATAGCCGCACAATAATTAGTTATAATACTTGAATATATATATATATATATATATATATATATATATATATATATATATATATATATATATATATATATATATATATATATATATAATTTTCAATTCAAAATAATGAACATAGTCATCGTTGTTATAAGGTCCCAAATACACGACTATCATTTTTCCGATAAAGTAAACTCGTTAAACAGTCACGACAGTAAATTTTTGTCCGTAAATTTTATGTCTATCTCATATAAATTATAATGAACTAAACCCATAAATCTTAGAGAAATCAAGTATCCTTATTTTTTAATACTCATTTATTTTATTACTAAATAGATGAAAATAGTTGTAATAAAAATATTACACTAAAAATTAATTAATGGATTTCATACGTCGTTATTTTATATATGAGAAACAAAATAAAATAAGAATATTTGCTTTCGAATATAGATATTAACAATGAAACCAGATTTAGATACATTATTAGTATTTTATTTTTTGGTTTGTCAAGTTAAAAAAATGATAAACCATACAATCTAAAAGACCACGTCAACCCATTGAAAGGTCAATGTAAAAGAGCTGTTGCAGAATAGTAACATTATTTTTAGTGTGCTAGTGTTTCATCTATGAGAGTGCACTTTCCAACCACTAAACTCTCATTTATGACTTATGAGAACCTTAAAATACACATCATTAAATTAAATTATACATCATTACACATAGTTTTAATCACATTTTTGTCTTTTAAATAAGCATCAAAGGGTTATTTATATCATATAGAAGATATTCAATTTTATGCTTTTATATGTTGGTATCAATTAATATAGAATTTTTCATAAATATCTTCGGTAAAAGTTAAACGAAAAAATTATACGATGGAATAAATAATATAGCAAACACTTTTATATATATATATATATATATATATATATATATATATATATATATATATATATATATATATATATATATATATATATATATATATATATATATATATATATATATATATATATATATATATATATATATATATATATATATATATATATATATATATACGGTCTGACTTGTGAGCCTCATTTACTATATGAATGTATTTAAAACAATTAAATATGCATTCATTAATAATATTAGTAATTTTGAAATTACAAAAAAAGTCTATTAATAAAATTTATATGTATTTATTTTTAAATTTAAATACCATATGAAATTTAATAAAATAGAAAAACCATAAAGTTATATTTGGAATAAAAGTTAAATTCAAAATAACAAAAAAAAAACGACATATAGCAAAATGAATGAGAATGTGACATGTGGCAAAATTAATTTCATTTATTATGATATATATATATATATATATATATATATATATATATATATATATATATATATATATATATATATATATATATATATATATATATATATATATATATATATATTTGAGACAATGTTAATTAATAAGACCGTGAGATGCACTCTAAAAATAATTTTAAACTACAAAATAAAAGGAAAAATCGGAAAATTCTTTCTTTAATTATTATTTTCGTCATTTAATTTATCTAAAAAAGTACATTAAAAAATAAAAATAAATAAATAAAAGTTAACGTTTTTTTTAATATGTGAAATATTCTAATAAAATATTACATTATAAATATTCTAATGTGATTTTTAGAATGTTAAAATATTCCAATATTCTACTAAATTTGTCAGATATGTAAAATATTATAATATTCTAGTAGAATATTTCAGAAATTGTTCAAAAAAAAAAACAGTAATTTTTTATTTTTATAATTATAAATGATGAAAATAATATTTAAAAAATTTTCAATTATTTTTGAAAATATAGTGGTTCCACATTAATGTAACCCTATATATATATATATATATATATATATATATATATATATATATATATATATATATATACATAGAGAGAGAGAGAGAGAGTTAAGTTCAAATGTTTCTGTTGGGTTTTGAGCATTCTAACACTCCTGAGTGTACATGCAACCCTAAATACCTTGGATCTATGTTTTCTCTATTATACATGCAATTATGAACATCCAAGGTATTATCTTAATCTAGCATACAAAATAATGAATATAACAAGATAGAATACATACCTCTTTGATGTAGAATGTCTTCATGAAGCTTGAGTGTCTAGTGCCTCAAGTGTGACACCTTAAATGGTTCACACAACACCAAATGCACTTGGAATAACTTGAGAGAAACTTGAACAACTCTAAAACCGGCTAGCCCTTTCTTATTATTCATAGTGGCCGATTTTTCCCAAAGAATATGATCTTATATAGTTGTTACGATTAGGGTAAACCCTAATTGTCATGGCCATCCATTTCCTTGGATTCATGGGTTCAAATACACCATGGAGCATCCATGGACCATCATATAGGGTTTAGCCCAACTTGATTATCCATGGAGCATTAGCCCACTATACAAGTATGGATGATTTACACAATCAACCCGTATATTTAATTATTCTTCTTTTGTTCACTTAATTAATTCTAGATTAATTCTTGATCAATACTAATTAAATAATCCTATTGATATATTAGAACTTATAATATATTAATCAACCTTAAGTGTTATTTCTCTCATTATAGTCAATCAAAGTGCATGATGCCATGCAACCCAAATGGACCATGTCGGGTCGGGTCTAGTCTTACCAATTATAGTTATGGACTTATACATTAATCTAATAGTTTCCCACTTGGATAAGTCTAAAACTATTATTGCGAACGACTTCAAGAACCGACCGGCAATCGTAGCTCTAAAAAGCTTCTGTCGAACTCTGACCTTGCCGATGATCTCTGACCTTTGTCAATGACTTGTCCATTAGATAAGTGATCATACGTTCCTCCATTCTAGATATCATATGGACTGAGACATGGACTATAAATCATTCTCTCTGTCCATCTGTTGTTTCCTGATTTTCCGATTCATGATGACTGACTGATTGAACAAATCAAATTAGTCCTAGCTTGGCCAAGCACTCACATGTATCATCATTAAATCATCGAGGGGCCCATAGATATCGCTTTTATCCTGAAGGAAAAAGGAATGGATAAACTTCGACTCATATGGCTTGTTCTACTACTTGTAGAATCATACACAAAGGCACATTTTATAACATCGAGTTACCAATGCGTTTTCGTGCAATCAATGTACAACCAACTCATAATAACAACTCATATCTCTAGGTTTGAAGAATATAAGATATTATCGTCTCATGATCACTCGTGATAAAATCCATGAAGTGATTCAAATGAGCGCGGGTTGAATCCAATACTCAGAACTTATGAGCACTCATGAGTGTTGTAGCCCTTTGTCCAACATCTTAGACCTCTACGAGCCAACCCATGACAGTCTTGATTCATATCTACTTCCAACATATGACCGACTATGGATGGTTCGAATAACTTAGTTAATCAGAACAATGACCTAGTTATTTTGGAAGTCAAAACATGCAAAGCGAAACACAATAATAATCAAATCCAATATGGTCCCAGAACTTATAAATAGAACACCTTTTATTTATCACCATATGATTACAAATTATTCGTTGTATACTGTTTCAGCTATCAACTTAATTCTTGAATTAAAACAACAGTTGTCCCATGCTACAAGCATGTACACTATGTCTTCTAAATACTAGTCATGCCATACACCAAGTATGCACACTATATTTGTCTATGATCTTTACTTTGTGAAATAGATCGATTGAACATAACTCCAATGATTCTAATTTCACAGTCCAAATTTCCTACTGCAAATGCAAGAATTCCAAATTCATGCCATTTACCGAAATCTGTTAGATTCTAAACTTATATGCATTGATACTCTTGTAATGATTATCCACAAAGTCACAAAGACTTGACAACAAACATTACAGAGCATTCCAATGGAGATCAACTCCATGGAAACATCCTTCTTGCATTAAGTTTCCTAATGTTACAGATTGAATACTTTCTAACTTTGAAACATTTCCATATTCCATTTTGACTACAACTTCTGAGCAAGAGTTGCCTCTTTTCAGACTATGTCAATATGGTCATTCCAATATTAACAGTATACTTCCAACTGTCCTTGAGCAACCAATCTTTGGTAAACCTTAAATTGTCCTCGACAATTGCTTAATCACTTTAGTCATATCCAATTCTAGACATTTTCCTCCTTAATGCCCCAAGGCATTTTGAAAATTCAGAAAGGATAAATATTATAGCACATGTAATTGACCTTGTACCCAAAGTAAATAGGACATGATTCATGATGTTTCACATAAAGACATGGTTCTAGACCAGTCTTTTTCCATAATAATTTCTGTTTGCCATATTCTCAAAATTTGACTATGAAAAGGGATGCCGTAATCATAATTGAATTTTGAGAACGCAATATATAGAATTTTCTTAAGTTGAACCAATCCAACACAAAATTCATATATATATATATATATATATTCTTGACTAAAGGTGATTAAAACCTCAATATAAGCTCTTTAGAATGATTATAAACTCAATCTAAGCTTTTTAGAATTGAAATGAAGTATAATTTCCTCTCCCTTAATTATAGTAAAACAACTTTTTCAACCCCTGCAACCTCACGAATTGAAACTTTTGTTTTCTATAATTAACATTGCTAGCTTGCAATTCTTATCATAATTATCATGATGATTATTAGCATAACACTTATGCTCCCACTAGCTTTGATATGTATCCAGAAATCAACTGGACTTCTAGAAATCAATTCTTTATTGACTTTCTTGCCAAAGTTCAGATTTCTGATACTAAATTGCCTTGATAAGACTTTATCAAAAACATACACCTCTCTTAGATAGCTCACAGGTGTGTCTAACCAATTATGAAGAGGGATGACGTAATCATAATGTTTAGACCTTTTGTCATTCCCACAATTGCTATCTACTCAAAATCTACTTAGTGAAAGAGTTTCCTTACCATCATTTTCATGAATCAAAGAGAAACCTTATGACACTTAGATTTTATGGTGTAAGCATTCTTATCCATGTGAATTGTCAAAACCATAGTCACATGACAAGGGTAATGACCAATCCAAACTCATATGGACTGAACTTAATCTTAATTTCTCGCCATCTGGCAGCTCAAGGGCCTGCCATTGCTTCCAATTTGTAATGCAACCAATTGAGAACTCTAAGAACTCATATGCAAAGCCAACTTTAATTGGAATGGGCACAAAATATGTCAACACGATAGGTTATAAACCTCAAGTCGTGTGCTAGTGAAGAACTTCAGGTTTTATTCTTGATTAGTTCTTGAGACTTTCAAGATGTTTAAGACTCCCACTGTCCTCTTGACATATAAAACTTTCTTGTCAGATACTCAAGAGATAGTGTGGATTCTAATCAAGACAAACACTTCACACAATTGGACTTAGTTGGTTTGTGTTTTATCCAAAACATCACAACTTACCAATTTCAAATGTACAAGAGTAGAAAACTTTTACTCTTACATTTGACAAGTGTTTTAAACCTTCTTTAAGACATGTCACTCAAGTTACAATCTTAGAGTATAACTCTAAGAATTGTTTTTTTGGAACAAAGTATGAATCATCTTCTTGATTTGACCACTACAACAATTCATAGCTTGTCTCCTTGCCTATCGGAGTGCACTTAGAGGATGAATTGTGATAAGGTCTCTTAATCATTAAGATAATTATATAACATGATACTAAAGTACTCTACCATCTTTTCAGATTTAAGAGACTTTTATCTTTCTGCCTAAGTTGATTCTTCTTATTCGCTCTGCCATACATTGGAACTTTCCAATGTTTCAGAATTATACTTTAGCCTGTAAGTATAACCATATTTACTAAGCTTTAGTAAATTATGACCAATAGTCTTATCGATATTTTGTGGTGGACTTAACCAGTGCACAAGAATGTGTACTCGATCCCTTTGTCCTTTACTTGACTTACACATCCATGTGAACAAGTAGTTAGTCTTAATTTTTTCCAATGCTTGAATGTTCTCATCCATCATGCTATACAACTTGCATGATTCCAAGTTTCAGTCCAATTGAAACTTGGGTGATGAGAATCTTTCATTATTTGGTAAATTTAGACACTACCACAAATGAAAGAATCAAATTCATATTTCCACTCCTGCTATTAATGGAATCTTATAAGCAACAAAACTTTTCACAAAAGCCACTATAAGGATATTTTAAAATAAATAAAATCAATTTTTTTTCCTTTTATTTAAAAAACTTTATGGAAAAACTATCATGACACTGCAATACCACTTGAAAACTTTGTTGTTATCTATTCCTAAGCAATATCTCATAACTCCTAAGAAGTAGCTCAAGAATCCGATCTTCAACCTATGCGATAGAAATCCATCTACACGATCAGATTCAACATATTCTTTCTTTAAGTTTCCTTCATTTTCCCTTTGATTCTTAAAACATCAACATGTGACCTAGTCACATCATGTAATAAGAATCTTAGAATAGAAACTTAATAGAGTTTGATAGTGGACTTTACCTGAAGTAGAGTCAAACTTATTAACTTTACTAGTCTTATGATCTTTCAGGTAAATTTGGCAGCTTCGCAATCAATTCCCCTTCCTTTGGCAATTTATCATATGGACTCTTTGATAATGGTACCGGTACTATCACAGACTTAGCTTTTCTCTTTACCATTTGGTCAATCGAGTTGACTATGGTCGATCCCTTTCCATTGGGAAGAAAGAGCTTTATTGGATATCCAATGTCATCATTGTCAATGTCCATAAAGTTTTAGGAAGTTGATCTTAGCAAATAGATAAGATCATTAAGGGACTTGTCGTAGTCTGTTTCATAGGAGTCCCAAAGGAACTCACTATGTGACTTAGAAAGTAGTTGAGCCACCAAATTTCTCAAGACTTTGACACCCAACTCTCCCGGCTTGTCAATATGTGACTACATCTCCAAGATGTGATCACATATAGACCTTTGCTTGCCAATAGGGCTTGAGTGACCTTAAACTTTTCAAGAACTTATGGGTTAGGGAGAATAATTGGAGGAGGTGGAGGAAGTTAAGTTCCAAGAGATTTGGGATGATCATAGATGTCTGAACCAGACATCTTTTTGGGAGATATTCAAGATAGTTTATTTAAATTCCTTAATATAACACCCAATAAGAAATATTAAGGCTAGGACCCAACACAACATTTTATAACTTGGAAGAGGGATGCCGTAATCCAAGCTATAGAATATTTAAAGGTAGGTGAATGACGATTCACCAATTTCCACCATGAAAAGCAAAATAAATTATTAGGTTTTTAATTGGATTTGAAACTCCTAGATCTTTTGAGATTCATTGAACTGTTCAATGGCATGTTTCAATCTCGAGTGTGCCCTTTAGGTTTTGTGACTGGGATGCTGAGGATCATAAAAAAAGGTGTGAAGTAACCATGAAAATTACTTGGTACCCTTAAGTGTTTACCCCTCAATCGATGTGCCGGTTAACCAAACACGCTCCATCGATACTATGATAAACATTAAGTTACCCTTTTCCTAACTTGTTAAATACGAGTTAGTGTGCCGGTTAACCATACACGCTCCACTAACCGACTTAAACAAAGTGCAAAGTGTAATTTCATGGATTAACACCTTATTCACATTTTCCTAAGTAACTAAGATTGGGTATTTATAAATGATTTAGTTACTTAGTATTTATCATTAATACTTTTAATGAAGAGAGAATTCTAGTCCTTATCCTACCCGTTCGGCTAACGACCCTCCACCGGTCAAGGAAGCGGTGGGTGAGAGTGGACACCCATTAAACTGCCATTTTATAGGCAGTAACCTTATACCCCTTATAGACCGGCTTCGTGAATGAGGCCTACTAACGGTAAGACTGAATTGCTCTTATACATATATAAATATTATTAACTTATAATATTATAAAGTATAAGGGTTGAATTTTAACTCTTTAAAATTCTAAGGGCTTAACATGGAATTAAAGTATTCATAAGAGAAAACTTTTTCAAATTCCAAAACTTGAGGGCAAGTTTTGAAACTATTCAAAACTAATTAATTCCATAACTTATGAGTTTAAAGTAGTTTTAATTAAAAAAAAATCTTCAAGTTCCATAACTTGAGGACAAGTTATGGAAGACTTTAAACTAATTAATAAAAAAAAATAACTTTTTTTTATTGTAACTTATGGAACTAATTAAGGTTACACTTTTTTTTTATTTATTATTTAATGAAGAGACTCTTGAACCTCCATAACTTGAGGACAAGTTATGTAGTCATAAAACCATTTAATTAAAACTAGACTCTTCATTTTGTAACCTTTGCCAACTTTTATGAGTTTTATGATTCTTAAATGTGACTTTTCATATAACTTGAGGACAAGTTACAAAAACACACTTTGGAATCAACTCTTAGATTAAAATGGATTGAAATCACCTATTTCACACAACTTTTCTATTAATCTAAGAACAAGATAATTCAAATCATCAATCTTCAAGAAATTAGCATGAACATACAAACTAATATAAATCTTGAAATTATGACAATTATCTTAGAAATTGGATTAGCATGAACATTACCAGATCAAAAACAAGTTTATAAGTCCAAAAACATCTTAGGGTAATGTTCCTAGTCCAATTCCAGCCAAAACAATCGAATATATGTTGTCAGGGGGTTCAACTCGTTGAGTGCATGAACCAACTCGGCAAGTTGGATGCATTTTGCCTTGGACTCGGCGAGTCCATTCATGGACTTCTCAAGTCTGCTGTGCAGACAACATCAAAACTCGATTTTTTCAGCTACTTTTGCAAGTATAACAAGAAAACAAGCCTAGGCTCTGATACCACTGTTGACTTTTGAGCATTCTAACACTCCTAAGTGTACATGCAACCCTAAATACCTTGGATCTATGTTTTCTCTATTATACATGTAATTATGAACATCCAAGGTATTATCCTAATCTAGCATACAAAATAATGAATATAACAAGATAGAATACATACCTCTTTGATGTAGAATGTCTTCACGAAGCTTGAGTGCCTAGTGCCTCAAGTGTGACACCTCAAATGGTTCACAAAACACCAAATACACTTGGAATAACTTGAGAGAAACTTGAACACTCCTAAAACCGGCTAGCCCTTTCTTATTATTCATAGTGGCCAATTTTTCCCAAAGACTATGATCTTATATAGTTGTTACAATTAAGGTAAACCCTAATTGTCATGGCCTTCCATTTCCTTGGATTCATGGGTTCAAATACACCATGGAGCATCCATGGACCATCCTATGGGGTTTAGCCCAACTTGATTATCCGTGGAGCATTAGCCCACTATACAAGTATGGATGATTTACACAATCAACCCATATATTTAATTAGTCTTCTTTTGATCACTTAATTAATTCTAGATTAATTATTGATCAATACTAATTAAATAATCCTATTAATATATTAGAACTTATAATATCTTAATCAACCTTAAATGTTATTTCTCTCATTATAGTCTATCCAAGTGCATGTTGACATGCAACCCAAATGGACCATGCCGGGTCGGGTCAAGTCTTACCAATTATGGTTATGGACTTAGACATTAATCCAACAGTTTCTACTAACTATTGTATGCATGTAGGATTGATTTTGGACCAATCATTTTAGTTATTTTAAGAAAGTAATTAAGACATATTAAAATAACTAAAATGATTGGTCCACAATCAATCCTACATGCATACAATATATATATATATATATATATATATATATATATATATATATATATATATATATATATATATATATATATATAACAAACAGTTCAATTGGGAAAAACAAGGTTGAAAACGAGGGAATGAATCTGGGCCACTCATTTCGAATCTGCCGCTTTAGCGTTCCAACATATAAGGTCGACTGAACAAATCATATTCATATATGAATACGTATATTCATATATGAATAAGTATAACGGAAGTGATTATTCATATGCGAATATGGCGACGATGGGTGATGACGGAGGTGGTGGTTGGTTGTGGAGGTGGTGGGGGTTGGTAATGGTGGTGGTGGTCGGTGGTGGCAGAGGGAGGTGGTGTATTCATATATGAATACGTATATAATTATATTCATATATAAATATTAGTTAACCTCCGTCGGCCCGATACGCCGGAGCATTTTGCGGTAAAATAAATGATTGGCTAAAAATGATTCCTCTATTCTCAAGCTTCTTTTAATATTTCACTTGAGCTGAAGAAATAGTTAAATTTTTGCCTTTCAATATTTGACCACGGAAGTTTATGGAGTTTGACAACTTTCGTCCCTCACCTGCTGTAACATCGTCTTTTTGTCTATTAGAATGTCCACCGCCTCTACTAACTACCATCTACACACTAGCTTAGTCGTATTCTCTATCTTCAAACAAATACCTATGAAGACGATTAATTGTCTCAAATTTACATCTAAAATCGACAATGAGTCTCGCCTGGGATATCTTTCTATCTGAAGGGCCATGAAAATGGTTTGGGCTAGGCTTTGCATGTGATTTGTTTTGGTTCATGTCTGTATTTACTTTTGTGTCGGTTTTGTGTTTTGAGGTGTTTATGGCTGTAAACATGTTTACGGCAGCAAACTTCGTTTACGGTCTTTGTCTAGTATAAATAGTCTACGCTTTTGTCTTTTTGGGGGTTGGATGCTCTAGAAGTTTTCTGCTAGTCTTTGAGTTATACCTGATGATTTCTAGTGTTTAATTGTGTACAAGCTCAATTCATTCATCTTATTGTGTTATTCTCGATTCATGTTTGTTTGATTACTAGTTTAAGATCCATATTTGGACCTAACAATTGGTATCAGAGCGGTAAACTGGTATCAAACTCATCTGATCGAGATTTTGTGTGTTCAAGCTGTTATTCTCATCATTTGATCGTTGGATTTTGCGTTCTGGGCTTTGAAGAAACAACTTCCGCCTGAAAATTACGAGTTTTAAAGGTTGATTGAGAGTTTACTACCAACCGTAAACTCAGTTTACTGTCCATTCAGAAGTGATAATCACTAAATATCCTTAGACAGTAAACACCTTAGACCATAAACGCAATACCGTAAACTCTATTTACGGTCGCAATCACAGTTTCCGGCCGCAAACTCTTAATTTGTCATATCAACCGTAAACTCTTTTGGAACTATTAAATCTCTTTAATTTCAAATGGATTCTAAAACTCATTTTCAAGAACTTGATGCTGTTATGAGCACTACTACCCGCATTCCAAGATTGATGACTGCTGAAGGTTTTCCCGAGTGGAAATACAGAATTGAGAAATATATCAAAATAAAAGATTTCAAGATCTGGAGAAGTATCCTTAGAGGTCCTATCAGAGTCACAATGACAGTTGGAGGTCAGTTGATTGACAAAGCCATTGAAAACTACACATCAATCCCTTTGACATAGGACGAAACTGACAGGGAGTCACATCTTTGATATGGAAAACCTGCTAGTTTTGTTTCAAGAGGCTTTATTAACATTGAAAGTACTAATGTTTCTACTTCCTCTGCAGATACACCCTTAGATCAGGCCAAGTGTGAAGTTGGAGAATATGTTTCTGTTTTTAATTCTGATTTTTCTATTGTGAACAAATTTGAGTGTGTTTCTCATGTTAAGACTGAAAAGGCTTCTTGTGTTAGCTCATCATCTGATACTGTTGAATTTAATTTTTTCGATATGTTTGATGAATTGTTTGGTAACTCTGATGCTTGTGATTCTCATGAGGAATCATCAACTCCACAAGTCAAATCAAATGAGGAACCCTCACTTATTTCTTAATCTAATTCTCATGCATGTTCTTCTAAGAAGAGTAAGAGTGTCTGTAAAGAAAACAAATCTGAAAAATGCAATACAAATTCAAATAATAAATAGATTTGTTTTAATTGTGGTGTTGGTGGTCACATAGCTAGAAATTGTCAAAATAGGATCTTTGTAAACTATTTGTCACCAAGAGGGGAGAATGAGTCTCGAGGAATGTCTTTAATTAGAAAATCCTCAAGAACTCGTTCTCGAAGTAATGATCAGAAAGATAATAAAAATAGAAAAAGGGCTGTTTTCCAAACAAATAAAAGGGTTTTTACTAACAAAACTCAAAACAGTTTGCCAAAACCGAACAAGGCTCAGCCAAGATCGGTTTCGTCAAAAAGCAATTCTAGATCCTCTACTAATTTTGGTAGAAAATCCAGAAGGTCTATGCAAACTCTTGTGAAGTCTATTTCAAAACCACCAGAGAATGTTGTAAAACCTAAAATTCAATGGAAGCCCAAATCACTTTCAAATTCATCGTTACCACCCTCTGAAGTGATTAGAAATGAAGATTCTAACTTGCAAATTTTAAAAACTAAATCAGAAAAGGTGAAAAGGAAACCCAGGACAGTGATGACCTGGGTTCCTAAGTCTAAATGATTCCACTCATTTTGTAGGGGCAGTTGCGGAGGAATATCGTCCGTTCTTGGTACGTTGATAGCGTTTCTCAGATATTTGATTCGAAACAGGATGGGAATGCCTACATCATTGATATGAACAGTAACCTACCTGAACAAGTCACTTGTTTATTCTCAAAGGTTTCCGTACACAATGCAATGTTATGACATCGAAGACTTGGTCATGCAAATGCAAAAAACCTGAATCGTCTTGCAAAAAATGAGATGGTCCGAGGCCTTCCTGTCAGAGACTTTATCATGTTTGAAAAGTGTGTTTCCTGTGCTCAAGGCAAACATCATCGGAAACCACACTTGCCCAAGAAAATCAGCTCAATCAATCAAGTGCTTCAACTATTGCATATGGACTTATTTGGTCCGGTCAACGTCCTGACCATCAACAGAAGCTCGTACTGTCTTGTTGTGATTGATGATTTCTCTAGATTTACATGGGTCTTCTTCTTATCCAACAAAACAGGGGTTGCTGATGATAAAGAAGTTCATAGTGATGATTGAGAAGCAAACTGACAACCAAGTGAAGGCGCTTCGCACTGATAATGGAACTAAATTCAAGAATTCGATTCTTGACCATTTTGCGCAGAAAAGGGGATAGTGCATCAATATAGTTCTGCTCACACACCTCAACAAAACTGTGTTGCTGAACAGAGAAACAGAACATTGAAAGACGTTGCAAGGACAATGCTTTGTGACTCCAAGCTACCTGTCTTCTTTTGGGCCGAGGCGATAAACACTGCTTGCTACGTACAAAATCGTGTTCTAATCAACGAAGCACAGATGAAGACACCATACGAGATTCTTTATGGACACAAGCCTTCCGTAATCCACTTCCGTGTATTTGGCTATCCTTGCACCCTTCTTCACTTAGATTCCAACCCTAAATTTAATGCCAAAGCTGAAGACTGTTACTTTGTGGGGTATGCTGCGCGCATCGCATATAGGGTTTACAACA
The DNA here is from genome assembly GCF_002870075.4 of Lactuca sativa. Taxonomy (NCBI): domain Eukaryota; kingdom Viridiplantae; phylum Streptophyta; class Magnoliopsida; order Asterales; family Asteraceae; genus Lactuca; species Lactuca sativa. Next base: position 233,768,370 of record NC_056627.2, on the reverse strand, counting down.
AAAGGACTAAGCAGATCATTGAATCTTATGATGTGCGCTGGCTGGAGGAGAATGAAACTGACGCTAGAGTGGGTCCCGACTGGTTATTTGATTACACATCCCTATTCAGATCTCTCAACGTGTCTTCGAATAATTCAAGTGGATCTTCCTCTGGTTTGAAGAATGTTTCTGTAATTGAAGACGAAGATGAAGAGGTTGTTTACAGAATCCCAACAGTTGAGAGGGAATCCTCTGCTTCACTTGAGGGGGGGCTCCCTGATCAATCTGAGGGGGAGTCATCCATACAACCATCTAGCCCAGTGTCTGCAATTCCAACTAAAACTCCTAATGCTACAACTACACCTCTAACACCCATTGAGAGAGAGTTCATATCTAGAGATGCTTCCGCTGTCAATCCAACATTTATGGAACTCATCTTTCCTGAAGAAATTGCAAATAAGTTTGTAGCAGAGTCCTCTACTAGGACTCAACCAACAGATGATGGAGGTTTCAACATTCACACTCTTCCTGTTTCTATCAATGAGATCAGCCAAGACATACCCTCCCGAATTCAGCGCGATCATCCGATCGAAAATGTCATTGGCCAGCTGGGTGATGGAGTTAAAACCAGAAGTCAGAGTTGAGACATTAATAAATGTCTTTACTCTTGCTTTATATCTCAAGTTGAGCCCAAAAATATTGGAATGGCTTTAAATGATCCCAGCTGGGTAGACGCGATGCATGATGAGCTAAATCAATTTGAAAAACTGGGGGTCTGGAAACTAGTTGAATTACCAAAAGGCAAACGGTCTCTTGACATGCGTTGGGTCTACAATAATAAGCAAGATGATTCTGGTGTAATCGTTCGAAATAAAGCATGATTGGTGGTCCGAGGGTTTCGACAGATCGAGGGTCTTGATTATACTGAGGTGTATGCTCCCGTGGCTCGACTGGAAGCTATTCGAATCTTCCTCGCGTATGCTTCCTATAAGAATTTCACGGTCTACCAGATGCATGTCAAGACTGCCTTCCTGTACGACAAGGTGAAGGAAGAAATTTATGTTGATCAACCCCTTGGGTTTGTTGACTCAAAGTTCCCTAATCATGTCTACAAGTTGGACAAGGCATTGTATGGGTTACATCAAGCTCCGCGAGCATGGTATGCAACCCTAACAAAGCACTTGCTCAAACATGGCTACTCTCGCGGTACTATTGATCAAACTTTATTCATCAAGCATGTGGGTGATGATCAGATACTGGTTCAGATCTATGTTGACGACATCATCTTTGGGTCCACATGTCCAAAGCTTTGCAAAGAGTTTGAAAGCATGATGAAGAAGAGATTTGAGATGAGTTCTCTAGGTGAAATGACCATGTTTTTGGGGCTTCAGGTCAATCAAAATTCAACCAGAATCCTGCTACATCAAGAAAAGTATGTTGAAGATATTCTTGAGAAGTTTGGATTTTCAGACGCGAAGCCCGCTTCAACTCCCATGGCTGAAAGACCCCTGCTGACTCCAGATATTGACGGTGAACCCGTAGATCAAACTCACTACAGATCGATGATCGGTTCCTTGATATATCTCACTGCAAGTCGTCCCGACATCATGTTTGAAGTGTGTCAATGTGCTCGCTATCAGGCTAATCCTAAACTTTCACATCTTATTGCTGTCAAAAGAATCTTTCGGTATATCAAAGGCAATCCAAAACTGGGTCTTTGGTATCTGAAAAATTCTGAGTTTGATTTATATGCTTTTGCTGACAGTAATTATGGAGGCTGTGAGCTTGACAGGAAATCAACATCAGGAGGGTGCCAGTTCCTTAGTGATAGACTGGTATCGTGGCAATGCAAGAAACAACATACGGTATCTACTTCTACAGCAGAAGCGAAATACGTTGCTGCCCCGGCGTGCTGTTCTCAAGTTATCTGGATCCAACATCAGCTATTGGATTACGGTCTGAACTATCTAGAAACCCCAATTCATTGTGATAATGAGGCCGCTATACAAATAACTAAAAATCCTGTCCAACATTCCAAAACCAAGCACATTGACATCAAAATTCATTTCATCAGAGATTGTTATGAGCGCTCGCTCATCCGGCTAGAACAGGTTCCCACCGATAGTAATGTGGTGGATTTGTTCACTAAGTCGTTTAACAAATCTCGATTCGATGTGCTTGTGGGATTTTTAAAAATGATTCGTTTTGAGGATTAATTTATGTTTTAGGATAGTTTAAATTTGCACATTTACTTTCGGTGCTCTCCTATGCACGAATTTAGGGGGAGAAATAAAAACAAAACAAAAATTAGAAAACTTTAAAAAATCCAAAAACATTAGAAAATCAGAAAATAAAAAATTATTATGTTGGTTACGAGATGTGCTGCTTGAGAAAAATGTTATGGGAAGTGATATGATAAAGTGATAATAGGAAACCTGAGTCTGCGTAACGTACCCGAAGTTGAAGGGTCTATGCTCTGGTTTGATGCGTCGGTAGGCACGAAAATTTTTAAAATGGACTTGACTAGGGAGAGTTGAACTTAGGAGATTTATAGACATGACAAATCTTGACCTAGTTAGATCCGTTCAGCCTGACAATACGACGCTCGGATAGGTTGAGCAGGAGATATATATGGGAATCTACTCGTCACATTAAATAAACTATTCCTTGATGTGCGGATTTTGTCCTTAATTCCGGTTGGATGGAGCGACTGGTAAATTCCGATAAATTAGGTCTGTAGAATATCATTTTCTTTCTTTCCGTCTGTTAGTCATATATTGTCTCCTTTGCGTGACTTCCAATCCGACCTGGTACACAATATATGCAACTCTATTTCTCTGCAGGTTATATATGTGAAAGACTTCTTATCTGTTAGCCATATGTTGTCTCCTCTGTGCGACTTCTAATCCGACCTGGTACACAGCATATACAACCTTCTACTTCTCAACCCCTCTGAAGTAATAAGTAATAAGTAATAGAATTCTGAATCTATCTTCTCTCTGAATGGTTGTCTGCTCACCCGATGTAAGGAGTACTCTGGAAGTTCTTGATGGCTGGGGCATATCAGGAAGCGAGAAACACGTTCTAGTACACTTAAAATTGAACACATACAGATTGTCTATAGATCTCGCTGCTCAATTTAGGTGGACAACAATATCCCTGGTCGTCGTCAAATGAATGGTCCTTAAGATATAGTATCTAAGGAATTAGGATCAAATATAAATTTTAGGTTTTTAAGTTCACTTTGTCTTGTAACAAGTAGTGTGTCCTAAATCTGTCATAATTTTTCGTGTCTAAGTGGACCACAATACCGACGATCGACCAGACAAAGATGTGAATATGGAAGGTACCGACAATTGGATAAAGATTGTCTAACAACTTTGATCCTAGTATCTCAAGATGAAGTCAAAAAGTTTACGCATGTTGCTTAGTTAAAATTTTATTTTATTTTTATTTTTTTATTTTATTTTTAAATTTTTAACTAATAGACAAATTTTTATTTGTTGAAATTAGAATATTTTTATGTTAATTTTTATTTTTACTTTTAAATTTTTATTTTAATAATCCTTAAAAGGTTTTATTTTTGAAAAACTTGTTTGGAAATTGGACTGGAAATTTAACAGTGTATGCGGCTTGAAAAAGTCAAAGGAGTATAAAAGCGAGAGTTTACTGCAGTAAACACTCTTTACCGCCTCATACACTGTGATACCGTAAACTGCCCAAATCTCTCTCTAAATTTCGAAAAAAAATCAGGTGCATCCTTTCTCAAAATTGTTTAGTCCACGACAAAGGTATGTAAATTCCGACTCTGAACTTGTAATTTTTGTTCAAATAGACTTAGAATCATAGGAATAATTTAGGTTTGAAGGTTGTCAGAGTTTACAGTTTTTGAATGTTCATAGGGAGTAAACTCATAGATCGTAAACACATAAAGAGTAAATTCATAGACTGTAAACCCGTAAGGAGTAAATTCATAGACCGTAAACTCACAAGGAGTAAACTCACAAGCAATAAACTCCCTTTTTGACCTTGTGACTGTAAACAGTACTTTGGTCTTACGACCGTAAACTCAGTTTTGGCTTTACGGCCGTAAACTCTGTTTACGGTCCATTGACCAATTTTGACCATAAAGGTTCATTGACCAATGCTGACCGTAAACTCTTGTTAACTTGTGTGTTGGGCTGAATTTAAAGTAATACCTTAAGTGTGTCAATTTTAAATACTATGTTTTCTTACTTGGCTTGTTTAATGCAGATAATGTCATATCTTAAAACAGCCGAGATGCACAACATTGCAATTGTGTTGGATGATCCACCAGCAGCTCATAGAGATTTCATGTCCATGATGTACCGTCTTTGAGAGTGCTGCTTGGCTTATGCGATCACAGTGAATCCTGTAATCTATGAAAGCCGTATTCAAGAATTCTGGAAAACAGTCAAAGTAACCAAGAAGAATAAAGAAACAATCATTGAAGCTGTGGTGCAAAATTGCAAGATCACAATTTAGGAACAATACATCAGAAGCACTCTGATGATCCTTGATGAGTCAGATTATCCAACTAAAGCTGAAGCTGAAGAAATTCCATGGATTCTTGAGAGAATAGGATACGAGGGTTCTTATCCTCCAACCATGAAAAAGCTTCTGCCTCCTTACTGGCGCTTCTTGGCTCACGTGTTCATTAGCTGTGTGTCAGGAAGGAGATCGGGAGCGGATGAGATCTCAATCAGAAATACAGGAGCGATTGTATCCCTGGCAGCTGGCAACAAATACAACTTCTCAAAGTATATCTTTGATGAGTTTCTTGTGAACATTGGTGCACTGACTCGGGGAAACAGAGATGCATTTCTAATGTATCCCATATTCATTCAAACCTTCATTGATGATCAGTTTCCTGACATGGATAAATCTGGTGATAAGATGGACACAAAGTCATTAGGTCCTCACACGGTTGTTCTTATTAAACAAAATCGAAAAAGGAAAGTGGTGTTTCAAGGTCTGCATCCCTTGGTGAAGTTTGGACAATTTGCTGAGATAAATGAGTCTTCTGAATCCCATGAAACTTCTGAAAAGACTCTATCAGAACCATCTTCATCAGAAAAGGTGTCCTCTGAGTTCATTATCACTGCTTCTGAACATGAAGATGTTGAGACTCCTGCTCAAGTGATTCAAGTTGATGATGAACCTGAATTGCAATCTATTCAGGTTCAGAGTGACTATAATGAGGATTCGAGAAAAGATGACAATGAAGATGAAAACGTTGATTTATCGGGATTTGATCAAGATGATATTCCATAGAACTTTGGTGGAAATGACGACTTTATGTCTGAGTTGAACCTCGACAGCTTGCTTGACAATGTCAACGAAGCGGCTCCTGTGACCAGTGAGACAAGGATTGAAGAAGACGTTTTTGTGATCTCTCCTCCTGCCTCAAATCCAACGGCAGAAATAGTAATTCACACGGTGACAGTGTCAGGGATTCCTCCCCTTGACACTGTCCTACCAACATCATTGCCATTGGAAGAAGATCTTACCACCTCTCATGCCACTCCTCCCCCTAAAAAACGATGTAGACTTGTACTAAGGTTAGCAACTTAGAGTAAAACGACACAAAGTGCTACAGCTCCTCCAACAATCACACCAGTCATTGTCTCAACCAAACCCATCAGTGAGGACCACAATACTGTATTTGAAGCTGGTGGTCCCTCATTTCATGCAGATCCTTCACCTCTTAGACCAAACGAAGATGATGTCTCAGTCAAGCTAGCTCATCTGTTAGCTGAGGAACAATTCTTAACACCACCCTCTTGTGGCAAGGGAATTCTCATCGGAGGTGACAACACAAGAGATTGCTCTCCCTCACTCCAAAGCCAGATTGACGCCATCAAACAGAAAAATGTTGAACTTGATCAGAGGAATATTGAGCTGGTAATCAAAGTCCCAGAACTCCATTCTGAAAATACTGAGCTCAGCATTCAAATGGCTGAACTTAAAGAAGAAGATTCTCTAAAGACAAAGCAAATTTCTGATCTTCAGACGCAATATGGTTGTCTGGCTGCAAATTTCTTGGATTACAAAAGAAGCTTGAAGACAGGTTTGGTGATAATTTCAAGACAACTATTGATGAACCTCATGTCGATTCCTCGGTTCCAGATGCTCCAATCTCTTCTCAACCAATCATATCCACGATTGTTGTAGATCGTTTTGAAGTGGACCCAGAACAGGCCTCCAGAGCTGCAAAGGCTAAAGGAGCCAAAAGAAAGAAAGCTGATGAGATGTCGACTGACAAGAACAAATTGCTATTTAAAAGAAGTGTGGATCATAATGCTCCCTAGGATAGGCCTCGAGTAACTTTCACTGACCTAAGCACTCAAACTTTCAGAGACATATATGGTGATAGGTCAGGAATTATATCGTGGGGATTTCATGATACACTTGATATGTTTATGGTACGAAGGAAGAGTGGGAATAAAGAATTGTATAAGGATGTTCATGATTTCCACTCCTTTACCAAGGTTGATCTTATTGAGCTATCTAAAGCTCCCTTTTCAAATCCGTCAAAGAATTTAGAGGCTAGCCAATTTAAATCTTTCTTGGAAGATCAAGTGGCTAAGGGTTTTCCATCAATGAAAACTACGGAGTCTTTTGTTGCAGTTCACAAGCATGTTTTGGATAAAGAAACCAGCGAGCCTATTTCGGCAGTGATGTGGCCTGCCACTGCTCAAGTCAAACATATCCCTGTTCCTCAAAATTATCCTGATGGATCCCTACACTCTATGCTATATTGGGTGTATGATGAAACTTCAGATGCTGTAGTTATCAAGCTCAAAGAAGATTGCATTCGCCTGTATGACAAAACGGATCTACTCCAGTTTGGTGAGCGAGACATTCATCAGCTTGCCAAACAACAGATTATTGTTGCCGATGAGTTATTTGAACCTCCTGCAAAAGAATATACAAGGATGGTGGCTACGATTATCGAAAAGAGAATATGGAATGGAGCTATGGGGAGATCCGATGTGCTGGTTCTTGACAAAGACTAAATCCAAGCCTGCTCCAAACCAAGCGGGAGATTGAAGGGCCATGAAAATGGTTTGGGCTAGGCTTTTCATGTGATTTGTTTTGGTTCATGTCTGTATTTACTTTTGTGTCAGTTTTGTGTTTTGAGGTGCTTACGACCATAAACACGTTTACGGCAGCAAACTTCATTTACGGTCTTTGTCTAGTATAAATAGTCTACGCTTTTGTCTTTTTGGGGGTTGGATGCTCTAGAAGTTTTCTGCCAGTCTTTGAGTTGTACCTAACGATTTCTAGTGTTTAATCGTGTGCAAGCTCAATTCATTCATCTTATTGTGTTATTCTCGATTCATGTTTGTTTGATTACTAGTTTAAGATCCATATTTGGACCTAACACTTTCTTTCTCCCGCATATTTTTTTTATTAAATCCACTAAAGGGCTGCTCCACCGATCGCGAACCTGACAATCAATCATCGTAGCTTTAAGGTAACTTATCTCTGTTCCTATCTACAATTTCTAAAAGTCGAAGTTTCCTAACAAAGAGAACCGCCTTTGTTCTTTAATCTTCACAATTGAAACTAGGTTTGTATTTTCAGTGGATCTTTGTCGTTTAATAGATGATTTAGAGCCAATATGGTTTGCTTTTCAATTTTCCGATTGGCGATACACACTTCACCATCAGCAATAATGTATCCATTATTGATGCATTCATTTTATTTCTTTTCTCTAATAGTTACTTTGTTGTATCTGCTTCATGATACGGCGACCTCCGTCTTAAAGATGAAGTTGCTACTAATTCAATTTTGAGATATATAGAGGTTAATTGCCAAATTAATTTTCTTTTTTCACTTCTGATTACAAGCATTCCATTTTTTTCTCCAACATAATTGTACAAATCCATGGAATTTAATTTCTTTATAAAACATTAACATCACAAGGCAAAGGTGGTTCAACCGGTATGAACTTGTCGCCACTGCCATCATAGGAATCACTTCAATTAGGGTTTTATTCCCCCACTTTCGCCTCTTGTTCGTTGCCATTGCTTTCTCCCACCTTTCCTTTCGTCTTATATACTCTTACTTTGTATTCCTTATATCCATTAAGATTTTGGGGATTCTTGGTTCTCGAATATGTTCTCCAACCAAGCTTCGACGGAGAAATAAGATTCGTTCAGATGAAAGAAAAAAACCCTTTTGACTTGATCCAATTATATAAATTGAAACTTAGCTACTTCAGTTGCCACCTCGAGTGCATAAGTAAGTATTCATAAGGCAAGTAATTTGTTTCCAGTTTACCTATATCATCTTTATCCATTCATTGGTGGCTTATCCACATTTTTTAAAATTTGTTATTGATATTGTTTATGCTTAATCCTTTTAGCATGTAGCCTCAAACTATAGTTAGGTCTTCATTACTAATGGCTTCATCTCCAAAGTTTCATCCTCCATCATGAGCAGTTAACTCAGCCAATTAGGGGGCTTTAAAACAAGGATTCATATTAAGGAAAAGGGATTTTTACGCCTAGATGGTGGTTTTATGAATGAGCCATATCTAGGTCAAGTGTTTTTCGAAATAGGGTTTGATGAGATTAATGGGATTTACCTATTTGCATATGCTTTTATTGAAGATGAAAACAAGGATTCGTGGAAATGGTTTTTGAAACACTTCGAACAGTATTTTGAGATGGGAAGAAACTAACATCTTCATCAATTAGTGAGAGAAAAAAGGTAAGCAATTCACATCTTCATTTTTAGGTTTACTTTTGTAATTGTTGAGCCTAATTATGTGTATGAAAGGGGATGATACCTTTAATTGACAATTCCTTTCTAAATGTTGAGCATTGATATTCTTTAAGGCATATCCATGAGAACATGAAACTTTAGTGGAACGATGTTAACACCAAGGACCAAGTGAATATTTGTGTTAGGGCACCCACAAAAGTACATTTCAGTGCAGATTTTCCGAAAATGAATGATGAAGCTCATGCATGGTTGAGCAAGATTCCACTAAAACATTGATCTTTAATCCATTTTCTTGTATGTCTAGTATAATACTTATTTATTCTATGTTATATTGGTATGGATGAATGATCAATTTTTAATATTCTTATTGTAATAAATGAATAGGAAGGGTACACACAGATGTATTACTGAGTAATATTTGTGAGGATTTCAGTTCAAAGCTAGAAAAGGGAAGAGACATGCCTATTATCACCTGTATGGAGTTTATAATGGAGTACTTGATGAAGAGGTTGGAATCTGTACAACAAACAATTGAAAATGTGAGGGAGCATTAACACCATATACCACCATAAACTTAGAACAAGCAAAAACGGATATTGCTTAATACAGGTGTATATTTGCTGGAAAAGACAAGTATCAGTTCAGTGGTACTCCCATGGACCAGTTTGTGGTAAATATGAAGGAACAAAGTTGTATATGTATGTCACACCCCCAAACCAGAATGGCGGAAACGTCTGGCGGTGGATGGAGTGACTTCATATATAATATCATAATAGTTAAATATAAATGAAACATAACAACGCAAACATTCATTCATTGAAAATTTAAGTTTACATTGGTTACAAACTTTGTTTGCTCAAAAGTTGAATACAAATAACTGAAAAGTAGAAAACATGAAACGATGACGCCGACCATCAAGAAAGGTTGAATGTTTGTCTCCTGGCTTTCTGAGAATACAAGTGATTTTGAAAAGTGTCAACAATTAAGTTGGTGAGTTCGTAAGCATTTTTTTGTGAGAAGGATTTGTAACATTTTCGTGTAAAATGATTTGTATACTTCTAGAAAATCCGATATTTTCTTTAATATGAACTATAAATGTATGTATTTCCTTTGTACCTTTTCATTGTAAAATGATAATGCATGTTTCTAGAAAATCCAATATTTTCTTAAGTGAGTTGTAGATGTATGTATTTCTTTTGTATCTTTCCTTGTAAAATGATAATGTATGTTAATAGAAAATCTAATATTTTCTTAAATGAGTTGTAGATGTATGTATTTCTTTTGTATCTTTCCTTGTAAAATGATAATGAATGTTCCTAGAAAATCCAATATTTTCTTAAATGAGAATTGTAGCCTTAAACCCTAAGACCAAAAGTGTAATTGATGTTTAATGACCTCCAAAACTTGTCCTCAAGTTACGGAAAATGAAAGGTCTCATCATTAAAATCAAATTAAACTCATAGGTTATGAATGTGAAGAGTTTTCACAAGTTTCACAACTTGCCCTCACGTTTTCGGAATTTGCAAAGTCTCATTAAATGAAACTTTAATTCCAAACCCTAGAGTTTTAAAAGTTAAAATTCAACCCTTATACTTTATAATATTATAGTTTAGTAATATATATATATATATATATATATATATATATATATATATATATATATATATATATATATAAGAGCAAGTCAGTCTTACCGTTAGTAGGCCTCATTCACGAAGCTGGTCTATAAGGGGCTTTAACATTACTGCCTATAAAATGGTGGTTTAATGGGTGTCCGCTCTCACCCACCACTTCCTTGACTGGTGGAGGGTCATTAGCCGAATGGGTAGGATAGCACACTAACTCTCCCTCATTTAAAGTAAAATGATAAATATAAAGTAACTAAACTTTTATTTAATTCTCAATCTTAGTTACTTTAGGAAAAATGTGAAAATGGTGCTAATCCATGAGATTACACTTTGCACCTTGTTAAGTCGTTAGTTGAGCGTGTGTGGTTAACCGACCCACTAATCTGGGATTGAAAATGTGTGGCATAGGGTAGCTTGATGTTAATAATAGATCAATGGAGCGTGTGTGGTTAGCTGGCACATTGATTATGTGATTTGTAACATTGGGTGTACCATGTTAATTTGCATGGTTATTCACACCTTGTTTGTGATCCTCGGCATCCCAATCACAAACTTGAAGGGCACAATCGAGATTTAAGCATTCCTTTGAAAAGTTCAATGAATCTCAAAGATCTAGAAATTTTAAACCAATTAAAACCTAATAATCTATTTTGTTTTTCATGGTGGAAATTGGTAAATCGTCATTTACCTACCTTCAAATATTTTACAATTGGATTACGATATCCCTCTTCGCAATTGTAGAATATTGTGTTAGATCCTAGCCTTAATATTGCATATTGGGTGTAATATTAAGGACTCTCATCTAATCTAAACTTTGTTCTTCTTCCTTTTCAGATGTCTATCCCAAACAATGCTTCAACACCAATTCCTTTAGGCTCTTTCTCCCTAATGAACCTATGCGGGAGGGTCATTTTTGATGGCTCGAATTTCAATGACTGGATTCGAAACATTAGAATGGCTATTCGTTATGAGGACAAAGAATATGTCCTTCATGAAGAGCTAAAGGAGATTGATGTCACCACTGCTAATCCTGAACAAATCATTGAACACACTAGTCATGAGAGGGATGCGACAAAGGTGTGGTGTCTTATGATTGCAACCATGACTGATGAGCTGCCATCAAAGTGCGAGACCTTGAAGCTATAATTGGTTATTTCAAGTGAACGATCATGATTGCTTTATTTTCTTGAAGATTTTCATCATTCTTGAAGAATTTCACACACCTCACAATTGGAAAATTTTCTATGAGTTTTACTGCTTTTTTTAGTGATGTTGCTTGAAAATTATAAATTATGTTATTTTGTTGCTGTTAAATCTAAGTTCATGAAAAAATTTATTTTATGCTAAAGAAGATGAAGTTCTCTATTAAAAAGGTGGCGTTAGATCTTTTTTATCCCATGTATAGAACTTTTTGGAAAAAGACAAAAATATTGTTATGAGGTAAAAGATTATAACAGAGATATGTAGTTCGGATGATATGGTTTTAGAGTGTTTGAGTATCTATTTCGGAATGTAAAAGTTGATTGGGCTGGTGATACAACGTTTATATGCATACATTTTCCAAGATGAAATTTATTTGGTTCAAAGAATGATACATTTAGCTGCAATACTTCTTGTTAGATGTATGTGCGGAGAAAAGCAAGTCAGTATAAATGGTGTGACTCTCTCTACCAGCGAGTTGATTGCACAGCTCAATACAACAACAACCATGTCATTGCTTGGTCCCATCTTAATTTATTAAGCTGTGGTGTCCTAGGTGGCTTCAATTGTGAAACAATTCCACATTCCTTAAGATAGTCAAGGAACTCGATACTAAGATACTCTCCTCCACGATCAGATCGTAGCATCTTTATCTTCTTGTCCAATTGATTCTCCAGTTCTTGCTTAAACTCTTTGAACCTTTCAAAGGTTTCTGAATTATTCTTGATTAAGTAGATATAGCCATACCTACTGTAATCATCAGTAAATGTCACATAGAAGCAGTTAGCATCCCTTGTGGCGGTTCTGAATGGTCCACACACATCGGTGTGTATGAGGTCCAAGAAAACTTCACCCCTTTCACAAGTACCAGTGAAGGGTGACTTGGTCATTTTGCCAAGTAAAAAAGATTCGCAAGTGTCATCCGACTTTGAGTCGAATGACTCCAAAACTCCATCCTTTTGGAGTTGGGCTATGCACTTCTTGCTGACATGTCCAAGACGAAAATGCCACAAGCATGCCTTGTCCAAAGCATTGGATAAATCAATATTCAACACATTATTTCCTAAGTTATCTACAACATTCACAGTTTCATATACACCATTGCAAGGTAATGCTTCAAAATAAAATATACCATTATCATAAGCATAAATAGCACCAACTTCATTATTAAACGAAAAGGTAAAACCTTGTTTGTACAAACTATGAAAGGAAATAATATTTCTCATCATATCGGCCGAGTAACAACAATTATTCAAATCTAAATTTAAACCATTTCTAAGCAATAAAGAATAAACTCCAATCTTGTTCATAGGCGACATTTTCCTATTTCCCATGATTAAGTTTATCTTCCCGTGCTCCACATCCCTACTTCTTTTTGGTCCCTGCAAATCAGAACAAATGTGAAATCCACAACCTGTATCAAGGACCCAAGAATTAGCATGTGATGAGTTATTAGATTGAATAGTGTAAATACCTGCAAAGGAGGGTTTGATCTTCCTATCCTTTACGTCCCGCATGTACTTGGGGCAGCTTCGTTTCCAGTACCCTTTTTCATGACAATGGAAGCAATCAGCATCCTTCGGATTGGAAGAAGGATTAACGGAACCGAATTTGGTCCCACTAGAAGAGGATCCATCAAGGGACTTTCCTTGCGGATCTTGGAGGGAGCCTTCTTCTTCTTTTCCTTTCCATGTCCTATTGCCAAAACACGGGCAAAAGTTGTAGTAGGAGTAGACACAACCGACTTGCCTTTGTGGTTCCTTTCTATAGTCCATAAAATCCCTTGAAGATTGCTAAGAGTGACCTCCTCCTTGTTCATATGATAAGTCATACGAAACTGGTCATAAGAACAAGGTAAATAGTATAGAATTATATCTATGGCCAACTCTTCATCAAAATTGACATTCAATTTTAGCAAGCGGTCCACATATCTCTGCATCTTCTGCAAGTGGGCCGTGATGGGTTCACCATCCTTCATTTTGGTTATGATCCTGGAGGAAATGATCTCATACTTCTACTATCGGGCACTTTGATGGTATCTTTCCATCAAAGCGTGTTTGCGGCAGTGGATTAGAAGCTCATCCGGTTTGGGATGTCTGCTGAGGTTGCGGAGGAATTCCGCAGATGTAGAGCCAAGAGACTCGGAGGGGATGCAGGGAGAGAGTCTTGGGCTCTCAGTATGATTCTGATCAGGGTATTGGATATGTATTAGTGGTTCATCCTGGGGGATGTTGGAGGATATTATCAGTGTGTCAGGTTTTCCCAACCTGAGGGTGTTAGAGCCAGTTCGGCATATGTAAGCGGTTGCAAGAGGGGAACTCGTGAGAGTTGCTCTGAGAGCGAGAATGGGTCTTTCCGTCGTCACGGAATGGATGGAGTGGGATTCGGATCGGGGATTCAATGGTTCATGGTTTTCTAACCCTTATGGATCAGGTGATTGTTAAGATTTCGAGCAGAGTTGCATCTTGGGTAATTCTCGGTTATTGAGAGTGATGATCAGGGGTGCAGCCGGTGCCCGGCTCGAGATGGTGGTCAGGACACCATAAGGAAAGAGAAAGTGTGTTTGAGTTTCGATGAGTATGCCTTGAGGGACTTGGCCCGATTAAGACCAGGTGGCACGCTGTGGAAGTATCTTTGGGATTGAATTGCTGTAGGCTTCAAGGACGAAGCCTAATTTAAGTGGGGGAGAATTGTAACATCCCGAAATAGCAAGAGTAGAGTTGAAGGGCTAAAAGTGTAATTTGGGAAAGAGTGACTCGGCGAGTCCATGGATGGACTCGGCGAGTAGAGTCGCGACTTGGTCGCGTGTTATGTAGCCGACTCGGCGAGTCAGCATGATGGACTCGGCGAGTAGGCGCTGAGTGGAGAAAACCCTAATTCTCGGGGTTGAGCCCTATATAAAGATCATTATGTTTTCCTCCTAGCCTCTTTGTTCCCCCTTAAGTTCCAGAAACCCTAAAATCATGGAGAAGCACCATTGTTGAGCAAATTAGAGCTTGAAGAGGTGGTTGTTGAAGAGATCCCAAAGAAGAAGAGGCTTGGATCAAAGGGCTTTGATGGATTCGGGAAAATCTTCTCCTGGAGCTTCCTTTTGAGGTATCTTTCCATTGTTTGAGCTGCTATTGTCTAGATTCTTCATTTTGGGGGTTTTGAGATCATATCCTTTGGATGTATTGGAAGTTTAGAGGCTAGATCTGAGGTTGCTACCTTAGATCTGGGATGGAGAAGAGTTAGAATGCATAAAAGTTCCTGTGTTGAGTGTTGGACGAAGCTATCTTGTCCCAAACCTTAGCCCTAATGTGTAATATGCATAGATCTCTTTGGATTCACGTAAAGTTTGCCACTTTACGTGATGGATGAGTTGTAGGAGGCTAGATCTATGTTTTGGAGAAATTGCATGGCCTGGAATGCTTCTGATGGGATTCAGACCGGTGGTACTCGGCGAGTCACATGGGTGTACTCGACGAGTTGCTTGAATATGAGCTGGAACTCGACGAGTTGGAAGAACAACTCGGCGAGTTGGATGAAGATGGCCTAGAACTCGGCGAGTTGTATGAACAACTCGGCGAGTAGGTTGAAGATAGCCTTAGACTCGGCGAGTCTGTTCTTGGGCTCGGCGAGTCTTGTCGAAGAGTCCCAATATTTTCTGGTCGAGTCGAGAATCGGCGAGTTAAGGGATGACTCGGTGAGTTGTATGCGAGTCGACTCAGAGTTGTTGAACTCGACGAGTCTCGGGGTGACTCGGCGAGTTAGGTCACGAATTGAGTAAAGTTCTGATTATGGGAACTCGGCGAGTCATAGGGTTGACTCGGCGAGTAGGGTCAGTCAGGAGTTGACTTTGACCTTGTCCTTGACCAAGGGTTGACCAGTGGTTTCCAGGGGCATTTTGGTAATTGTTGATTGTTATTTTGAGTTTAGTGCATTGGCGGTTGTCCAGTGGTAGAGATCGTATCAGTGATTGGAGCAGTTCGGGTTATCTGTTCAGTCGGCAGTTTCGAGGTGAGTTATCCTCACTATATCAACAGGGTCTAAGGCACCAAGGCCGGCCCTTATCGGATTGAGATCCGGGTAGTTGTTGTTATGTTGTTGCTATGATATGTTGCATCCTGAGAGTTAGGATGGTATATGTTAGAGACCTGTTTGAGATCGGTACCCTGAGAGATAGGGAGATGCTATGCTAGTGACCTGTTAGGTCGGTATCCTGATTAGGATGATGATATGCTATGTGATCTGTTTGATCTGCTTGTTGACTGTGAATTGCTATATGATTGTATGTATATGTGCACATGGTTGTTCGGACTGGAATTGGGTTGAGGCGGGTCCTGCTGTGTGCTGTAGGCCAAGATACCCAGGGCGGATCGGTTGTCCCGAAGGCCCAACGAGCGGTCCGGATAGGCTGTAGGCCCCAAAAGGGCGGACCAGACGTACCGAAGGCTCGGAGAGTGGACCAGATGGACTGAAGGCCCGGTGCAGGCAGACTAGTCATATTGTAGACTCAGAGAGTGGACCAGGTGGATTGAAGGCCCGATAGCGGGCAGACCAATCTCACAGTAGACCCGAAGTGCATGGCTGTTATGTGATCGAATATGTTATGGCATGTTATGCGTGTATGGTATTTGTGGTTGGTATTTTGGGGATATCTCACTAAGCTTTCGGGCTTACAGTTGTGGTTTCATGTTTTTCAGGTTCTTCAGGAGATCGTGGCAAGGCGAAGGCGTGATCGTACCGCTCCTCATGATTTTGTAGTGTGTGATTCTGGGAACGCGTTAAATGTTTTGTATTGAAAACCCTTTTTGTAAAGAATTAATGGAATCGAGATGTTTTTGAAAAATTTAAAATTGGTTGTATTTTTCGGTCGTTACAAGTTGGTATCAGAGCCTTGGTTTGAGTGAATTGGAGAAACACTCGTGTGACTCCAGTCTCAAATCGAGGAGAGTTTTCAAAAGAGTATTTAAAAATGGTTTTCAAAATGAGTAAAGGAGGACGCGGAGGTACGATCAGCCGGAGCCAGTAAGTAACCCCAAAATACCATGCATGTTATTTGTTTTTGAGCTTTGATAGAACAGCATGCTAGTGTTAGGCTAGGGATCTTCAGGATTTCATGATATGTTGCCTGCTTTGTGATGCCTGTAGCCTAGGGTCCCTTATGGGAGATTCTCAGTGTTTCTCTAGTGGTGAGGGTTGATCGTTGTTATGCATATTCTCTAGGGTATTGTGGTAGTACTTCATACAAATGTGGGTAGGTGTGGAAGGTAGTATGGGCCCGTACTACTGAAAGCACAGGACCCATACGCGTATCAGGGAAACCATGATCTCTAGGGTGAGTTGAGAGAGAGTTGGATCCCAGGGTGTGGGAAGAGTCTGAGATTTTGTGTGGTGTTTCTTTTCGAGTATGGAGATTCCGAGGCATGATGAGAGTGGATCCGGGTCAGGATCGGGAGCTGGAGAGAGAGTTCCGGGCGAATCGGTGCCGCCCGAGGTTATCGGTCAGATGAGCACGAGCGAGTTGGATGCGAGGATTCGTGAGATCCTGCGTGATGAGATTGCTGAGTTGTTCCAGGCTGAGTTGCCAGAGCTGTTTGGGTCGATTAAGACCGCCATGGTTGAGTATTTTGATGAGCGCTATGCGGCTCTCACTGAGACGGCTGCCGCTGCGGCTATAGCAGCTGTAGCAGCGGCAGGGGGAGGAGCTAGTCGGGGTTTTCAGTATCGGGACTTCGATAAGACGAAGCCTCCTACATTCAATGGAGTTCAGGACCCGATTGTTGCTATGAGGTGGTTGTCAGACGTGGAGGGGTGTTTCTTCACGTGTTCATGCCCTGTTGATCATAGGGTGAGGTGTGCTCTGAACCTGTTGAGGCTCGGGGCGAAGAATTGGTGGAGATTGACCATGGGGTCATATTCGGATGCGCAGACGGCTGCGGTTTCATGGGATCAGTTCAGAGAAATGTTCAGTACCCGTTATGTTCCGCAAGTTGAGAGGGAAAGATTGGCTCAGGAGTTCCTTGAGCTGAAGCAGGATTCGGAGTCGGTGACTGAGATCACCAGGATTTTCACTGAGAGGGCGATGTTTTGCCCAGAGTTCGCTTCCGAGCAGGCCCAGATGTCCGATATATGAGCATGCTCAAGAGGGACATCAGACAGTTTGTGTCTGTGCAGAGGTGCGAGACCTTGTTGGAGTTGCAGGAGGCCGCTAGGCGGCGTGAGTTAGAGATTGAGTTGCAGATGCGTGAGTTGAGGCAGGCTCCGGTGCAGTCGCAGCCAGCGCCAAAACGGTCCAAGACCGTTGATGTTAGAGTGGGGGATTTGAGCAGCCACACTTGTGGGAAGTGTGGGAAGGGTCACACCGGGGTTTGTAGGACCGGTGGTGCATGCCGCAAGTGCGGAAGGGATGGCCACTATGCGAGGAATTGTCGGCAGTCAGCGCCAGTTCGGGATTTGAGGATTTGCTATCATTGTCATCAGGTTGGACATTTGAGGGCCAACTGTCCACAGTTTGCTGCAGGATCGGTGCAGGCTCCAGCACCGGCCACTTTGAGGATCACAGGTGGAGGTCAGGGTGGAGGAGAGCCCCCGAGGGCTCAGGGTCGTGCTTATCAGCTTGCAGTAGAGGAGGTCAGAGCAGTACCGGATGCAGCTGCGGGTATGTTTCCTTCTTGATATCTTGATATCTTGTGATTATTGTGGTGTAATGTTTATGAGCCGGTATTTTGTTTGGTTTTCGTTGTGATATTCGTCGTTTTGCGGGTTGGAGTTTTTGGTTATGGTTTGGGTTTCGGGTTTTCGTTTTGGTATCTGTTGTTCCCTGAGGGTTTGGTATGGTTCTAGTTTGGTGTTTGTGCTGTCATTGGTTATCTTTCGTGAGAGTTATTAGTGGAGATGCGGCATTGGGTTGAATGTCAGGTAGCATCTGCATTCGTGGAGAGGATAATTGGAGATTGGATTCTTTTTGAGCGGATTGATCAGTGAGGAGATGTGTTTTGCTGAGGGTTGTTTATGATTTTGGGAAGCAGTCAGTGTGTAAGTGTTCTCTTTGTGTGGATTGTTCTGGAAGGTCGTTAATGGCGACCGGTGGTTGTTGGTCAGTGCTTTAAGTAGGGGAGAATCGGAGAATTCTCCGGGAGATCGATGAGTATTTGAGGGTGCTTAGTTATTGGGATTCAGCAGTGTTCTGTCAGCCCAGAGTATAGGCTAATAGGAGCGAGTGTCGGGCATTCGGGGCGGGATACAGACCTAGGGCATAGTATTGTGGAGGGCCTGGGAGCAGGCCGGGATCGAGTATGTATGATGGAGTTAGAGTTCGGAACCCCTAGAGGGCTAGAACGGTATGCATGGGAGGAATTCTGAGGGGGGATAGCTCGGAATGTTGATTGATAGTTGAGCGGTCCGGATAGACTGAAGGCCGGAAGGCGTACCAGTCAGACCGAAGGCTCGGAGAATGGTCCAGCCAAACTGAAGGCACTGAGAGCGGTCCAGATTGGCTGACGGTTCTGAGAGAGTGGTCCAGATGGGCTAAAGGCCTGGTGAGGCGGTCCAGTCATGCTGAAGGCTCTGCAGGTATTGTTGGATCAGTTTGAGATTGCTGATGGTGTATGTTGCAGTGTGATTGCATTGGAAGGTCTGGCCCCGGCTAGTGATCTTGTTTAGTTGAGGCAGTGCATGGGCTTGAGAGTCCCTGCGAGGAGAGTCAGAGTAAGTGTGTTGGATGGATAGCGGACACGCTAAGGGTGGTGTAGCGTCAGGCGAGCACCGCGGCACTTGTTGGAGTGGCATTATGGCCAAGTGGATTCCTTGGAAAAGGAAGCGAGAGAGGTGTGTAACTCCGAGAGGGAGTGCAAGTTCATGGAAGTGAAAGCGGCAGAGCAGAGTTATGATTAGAGTAATTCGAGTATGGTTTTGAGCAGCATGTTTGCGGCAGTGGATTAGAAGCCCATCCGGTTTGGGATGTCTGCTGAGGTTGCGGAGGAATTCCGCAGATGTTGAGCCAAGAGACTCGGAGGGGATGCAGGAAGAGAGTCTTGGGCTCTCAGTATGATTCTGATCAGGTTATTGGATATGTATTAGTGGTTCATCCTGGGGGATGTTGGAGGATATTATCAGTGTGTCAGGTTTTCCCAACCTGAGGGTGTTAGAGCCAGTTCAGCATATGTATGCGGTTGCAACAGGGGAACTCGTGAGAGTTGCTCTGAGAGCAAGAATGGGTCTTTCCGTCGTCACGGAATGGATGGAGTGGGATTCGGATCGGGGATTCATAGGTTCATGGTTTTCTAACCCTTATGGGTCAGGTGATTGTTAAGATTTCGAGCAGAGTTGCATCTTGGGTAATTCTCGGTTATTGAGAGTGATGATCACGGGTACAACCGGTGCCCGACTCGAGATGGTGGTCAGGACACCGTAAGGAAAGAGAAAGTGTGTTTGAGTTTCGATGACTATGCGTTGAGGGACTTGGCCCGGTTAAGACCAGGTGGCGCGCTGTGGAAGTATCTTTGGGATTGAATTGTTGTAGGCTTCGAGGACAAAGCCTAATTTAAGTGGGGGAGAATTGTAACATCCCGAAATAGCAAGAGTAGATTTGAAGGGCTAAAAGTGTAATTTGGGAAAGAGTGACTCGGCGAGTCCATGGATGGACTCGGCGAGTAGAATCACGACCTGGTCGCGTGTTATGTAGCCGACTCGGCGAGTCAGCATGATGGACTCGGCGAGTAGGCGCTGAGTGGAGAAAACCCTAATTCTCGGGGTTGAGCCCTATATAAAGATCATTATGTTTTCCTCCTAGCCTCTTTGTTCCCCCTTAAGTTCTAGAAACCCTAAAATCGTGGAGAAGCACCATTGTTGAGCAAATTTGTGCTTGAAGAGGTGGTTGTTGAAGAGATCCCAAAGAAGAAGAGGCTTGGATCAAAGGGCTTTGCAAGGATTCGGGAAAATCTTCTCCTGGAGCTTCCTTTTGAGGTATCTTTCCATTGTTTGAGTTGCTATTGTCTAGATTCTTCATTTTGGGGGTGTTGAGATCATATCCTTTGGATGTATTGGAAGTTTAGAGGCTAGATCTGAGGTTGCTACCTCAGATCTGGGATGGAGAAGAGTTAGAATGCATAAAAGTTCCTGTGTTGAGTGTTGGATGAAGCTATCTTGTCCCAAACCTTAGCCCTAATGTGTAATATGCATAGATCTCTTTGGATTCACGTAAAGTTTGCCACTTTACGTGATGGATGAGTTGTAGGAGGCTAGATCTATGTTTTGGAGCAATTGCATGGCCTGGAATGCTTCTGATTGGATTCAGACCGGTGGTACTCGACGAGTCACATGGGTGTACTCGACGAGTTGCTTGAATATGAGCTGGAACTCGACGAGTTGGAAGAACAACTCGGCGAGTTGGATAAAGATGGCCTAGAACTCGGCGAGTTGTATGAACAACTCGGCAAGTAGGTTGAAGATAGCCTTAGACTCGGCGAGTCTGTTCTTGGGCTCGGCGAGTCTTATTGAAGAGTCCCAATATTTTCTGGTCGAGTCGAGAATCGGCAAGTTAAGGGATGAATCGGTAAGTTGTATGCGAGTGGACTCAGAGTTGTTGAACTCGACGAGTCTCGGGGTGACTCGGCGAGTTAGGTCGCAGATTGAGTGAAGTTCTGATTATGGGAACTCGGCGAGTAGGGTCAGTTAGGAGTTGACTTTGACCTTGTCCTTGACCAAGGGTTGACCAGTGGTTTCCAGGGGAATTTTGGTAATTGTTGATTGTTGTTTTGAGTTCAGTGCATTGGCAGTTGTCCAGTGGTAGAGATCGTATCAGTGATCGGAGCAGTTCGGGTTATCTGTTCAGTCGGTAGTTTCGAGGTGAGTTATCCTCACTATACCAACAGGGTCTAAGGCACCAAGGTCGGCCCTTATCGGATTGAGATCCGGGTAGTTGTTGTGATGTTGTTGCTATGATATGTTGCATCCTGAGAGTTAGGATGGTATATGTTAGAGACCTGTTTGAGATCGGTACCCTGAGAGATAGGGAGATGCTATGCTAGTGACCTGTTAGGTCGGTATCCTGATTAGGATGATGATATGCTATGTGATCTGTTTGATCTGCTTGTTGACTATGAATTGCTATATGATTGCATGTATATGTGCACATGGTTGTTCGGACTGGAGTTGGGTTGAGGCGGGTCCTGCTGCGTGCTGTAGGCCAAGATACCCAGGGCGGACCAGTTGTCCCGAAGGCCCAACGAGCGGTCCGGATAGGCTGTAGGCCCCAAAAGGGCGGACCAGACGTACCGAAGGCTCGGAGAGTGGACCAGATGGACTGAAGGCCCGGTGCGGGTGGACCAGTCATACTGTAGACTCAGAGAGTGGACCAGGTGGATTGAAGGCCCAGTAGCGGGCGGACCAATCTCACAGTAGACCCGAAGTGCATGGCTGTTCTGTGATCGGATATGTCATAGCATGTTATGCGTGTATGGTATTTGTGGTTGGTATTTTGGGGATATCTCACTAAGCTTTCGGGCTTACAGTTGTGGTTTCATGTTTTTCAGGTTCTTCAGGAGATCGTGGCAAGGCGAAGGCGTGATCGTACCGCTCCTCATGATTTTGTAGTGTGTGATTCTGGGAACGCGTTAAATGTTTTGTATTGAAAACCCTTTTTATAAAGAATTAATGGAATCGAGATGTTTTTGAAAAATTTAAAATTGGTTGTATTTTTCGGTCGTTACACATGTGGATGGTACATCTCCATCCCCCTCTCAAATAATCACAGTCGATGGGAACGAATCCCCTAATCCGGCCTACATCTCCTGGCTCGAAAAATATCAAATAGTCATGCTTCTTCTTCAATCTTCTCTAACCGAGGAAGCCATGGCTGAAGTTATTGGTGTCACAACCTCTCGAGACCTGTGGACCATGCTTGAAAGGGCTTATAGCCATCATTTATCTGAACGGACACAAAACTTACGTGATTCTCTAAGCCAATTGAAGAAAGGTACCTTATCTGTTTCTGCTTTTGCCATAAAATTTAAATCTATGTGTGTTCAATTGACAACTATTGGACATCTGGTTGCCTCTATGGACAAAACTCACTGTTTTTATGCGGTCTTGGTCCCGCCTTTGAGACTTTTTCTACTGCACAACGGGTTGTCCAACCACCACCCTCCTTTGTTGATCTCGTCTCTCGGGCTGAAGGGCACGAGCTTTTCTTCGTTTCTCTTCACAGATCTGCCCCACCTGTTGACTTTTATGCTTAACATCAGCCTTCTCGAGGCCGTGGTTCTGGCTCTGGCTCTCGAGGTGGTCGAGGCCGTGGTTCCAGTTTCTCTAGTGGTCACGGACGTAGGAAACGTCCTCCCTACTATCAATTATGTCGAACTGAAGGTCATTATGCATCCGCTTGCCCAAAGCTCGCCACTTTCCAACAACAAGCCTCAAGTAATATCGATGCCAATCTTGCACGATCTTTTCGATCCACCTACAATGTCTCTGATCAAAATCCAGACTTGTATGTTGATTCTGGGGCTACCGCACACATGGCTCCTTCTACATTTCATTTAGATCAGGCTCAATCTTAAACCGGTCATGACAAGGTCGTTTTTGGAAATGGTATTATTCTTCTTGTTTCTCATATTGGAACCGCTCATATCTCTCCTCATATTCCATTAACAAAATATTCTTGTGGTTCCTAATTTGTCCAAGAAACTTCTTTCTGTCAGTCAATTAATAGATGATTATCCCATTGATGTTTTGTTTTCTCGAAATTTCTTCAATCTCCAGGATCGAATGACAGGGAAAATTTTGGGTCAAGGAAAGCGTGATCAAGGTCTTTATATCTTCAGTTCACCATCTCAAGCACTATTTGATGGGTTTTAGGCATAAGAAACAATCCTATGTGCTCATACAAACCCTAATGCTTGGATCTAGGTTTCTCTATTGTACATGCTTTGAATCCAAGACTAATAAACTTAGATCTAACATATTATAAACTGAATTAGGGTTTAGAGAATTACCTTTGATTGTTATATAGTAATAACAATCAATTCCTTGTTTGGAGTGGCTTCAAAAGCTTAGTGCCTCAAGTGTTGCACCTCTAATGGAGTCACAAACACCATATACAACTTGGATGAAGAGGAGAAGAAGAGAGGCTGCCCAAAACGACTAGAAACCCTAGAGAATCAGTTGTCCGTGTTTTTGGAGCCTAAGGGGTCCTTTATATACTTGTGTGGGCTGCTAGGGTTTCAGTCAAAACCCTAATGGACAGCTTAAACTCTAAGCAACCCATGGAACCTTCTGGATAAGGCCATGGACGAAAATATGATGGGCTTCCATCATAATTTCGTTCACCCCTTGTTCCTTTAGCATTCCTTAGCCCAATAACTCAATTATCCAATAATTGCAGTCCAGTCCCCTAAATTTAATTAATCTCTTTTAGCCACAAAATTAATTATCAATTAATTCTTGACTAATATTAATTAAACAATATGATTTCTCCTTTAATATATTATTCTCATAATATATTAATAAATCATATTTAAACCTCTCTCTCCTTAATTCATCCTACATATTGCTATGGTGAAGGCAACCCAAAAGGACCATGCTCATAATCGGGTCAAGTACATACCAAAATAGTTATGGACTTAGACACTAATCCAACAGTCTCCCACTTGGATAAGTCTAATAACTATTTTCCGTATGACTTCAGAACCTGATCAGCAATCGTAGCTTTCAAAAGCCGTTGTCAACTCTGATCTTATCAGATAGCGTGTCCTCTAGACAAGGGATTATATATTCCTCCATTCTCAAGATATCGTATAGACATAACACATGAATTTAATCATTCTCTCTATATTGTTTCCCGACTTCTGATTTACGACGACTGATAACAGACTACAATTGAACACATCAACTAAGTCCCGGCTTGGCTAAGTGCTTAGGTGTCATCATTAAATCATCGAGAGGCCCACATATATCGCTTTTATCCTACTTTGGGTAAAAGGAATGGATAAACTTCGACTCAAATGCTCGCTTGCATTTATTGATCGAATCACACACAACAATAAGTTTTATAACACCAAGTTACTGGTGCGTTTACTTATTATCAATGTGCAACCGACCAACAAATAACAACTCACACGTCTCGGTTTCAAGAATACACAATATTATTGTTTCACTAATCACTCGTGATAAAACATGAAGTGATCCAAGTGAGCGTGGGTTTAATCCAATACTCTAATCTTATCAAAGTACTCACGAACTCTGCAGCAAACTTGTGCCATGTCTAAACACTTCAGACAATCTACAGACAGATTCATGACAGTCTTTATTCATACCTACTCCCAACGTACGATCGACTGTGGATGTTTGAATAACCTAGTTATTCTGGAAGTCAAAACATGCAAACTGAAACATAATAATAATAATACTTAATGCTATATGGCCCCAAACTTGTGAGAGTAAATAAAACACTTCTATTTAACCACCATATTGATTACTCATTATTATCATTTAATGTTTCGGATAGTCAACTCATTACTTGAATTACAACAACAACTGTCCCATGCTCTAAGCATGCACACTTTGTTTCTTATGGTCCATGCTTTGTGAAATAGAACAATTGAAAACTTTTCCAATGATTCTCATTTCACAATTCCTCAATCCCCATTATTAGTGTAAGAACACAAGGTTCTTCCACTACTAGAATATGCTAGATTCTAAAATTTTACGCAACGATCCTTTCGTAAAGTCATATCACAAAAGTCACCAAGACTTGGCTAATGAAATTACAAAGTATTTACTTAGAAATTGTTACAAGAAAATTCTATAGACGTGAAGTCTCACATTCAAAGTACATTCCTTTGAACATCCTTTTTGCATAAAAGTTTCTAATCTAGACATAGATTCTTAATATCCAACTCCCAATATGGAAACATTTCCACATTTGCCATATGACAACTCATTCTTAATAGAATCTTATCTATTCATTATAATGTCGATATGGTCCATCCAATACCATACTTCCAACTACTCACAAGCGACCAATCCTCAGCGAACTTTGGATCGTCCTTTAATAGTTGTTTAATAATTTTAGTTAAAACCCCTTCTAGTCCTTTTTTCCTCTTAATGTGCTAGACATTTGAAAAAATTTTAGAATGGTAAATTTTTATAGCATTTGCAATCGATCCTATACCCGAAGTGTATGGGACACGATGCATAATGTCTCACATAAAGATATGATACTTTACCAATCTAGACATAGATTCTTAATATCCAACTCCCAATATGGAAACATTTCCATATTTTCCATATGACAACTCATTCTTAATAGAATCTTATCTATTCATTATAATGTCGATATGGTCCATCCAATACCATACTTCCAACTACTCACAAGCGACCAATCCTCAGCGAACTTTGGATCGTCCTTTGATAGTTGTTTAATAATTTTAGTCAAAACCCATTCTAGTCCTTTTTTCCTCTTAATGCGCTAGACATTTGAAAAAATTTTAGAATGGTAAATTATTATAGCATTTGCAATCGATCCTATACCCGAAGTGTATGGGACACGATGCATAATGTCTCACATAAAGATATGATACTTTACCAATCTTTTGCCATAATATTTTATGTGTCATGTTCTCACAATTCGAACTATGAAGAGGGATGCCGTAATCATAATCGAATTTTAAGAACACACAATGTATCCTTTGACTGAAAATGTTAAAATTTCTCAATCTAAGCTTCAGATTTTGAAATGAAGTATAATATTCTCTCCCTTAATTGTAGCAAAACAACTTTTCAACCCGTGCAACTTTGCAAATTGAATCTTTGTTTTTCTATAATTAATATTGCTAACTTGCAATACTTGTCATAATAAGCATAACACTTATGCTCCCACTATCATGATGATTATTATCATATAAGCATAATACTTATGCTCCCACTAGCTTTGACATATATTCAGAAAACAAATGAACTTCTAGAAAACAATGCCTATTGAATTTCTGAATTCATATTTCTAATACCAGATGCTTCGATAAGCCTTTATCTAAGCTTCTTAAACTTATACACTTTTTCCTTAGATAGCTCATATGTGTGTTTAAACAATCTAGAACTTATGTTACTAAGTTCCAAATGTTCAAACTAATTGCCAAATCTCACAATTCGAACTATGGAAAGGGATGCCGTAACCATAATTGAAATTTTGAGAATACAATTTTCACAATTGCTATCTTCTTAAGATCTCTCTTAGTGAAAGCATTTCCTCACACTCATTTTCATGAAGGAGGGAATCTTATGACACTTAGATTTTACGGTGTATGAGTTCCTATCCATGTGAATTTGCCAAAACCAAAGTTTGAGACAAATTCAACCTCATATGGACTGAATTTTCTTAATCTTGATTTCTTGCCTTATGGTAACACGAGTGCCCACCATGTCTTCCAAGTAGTTTAGTAACTTGTCCTTACATATCAATGTACTTTCCATTGACTAAGGCTCTAGTATGCATTCAAATGAGAACTCATAGAACTCACATACGCAATTAACTCAATTGGAATGGCACAGAAACAAGATCATGTCAGCACGATAGGTTGTAAACCTCAAGTCGTATGCTAGTGATGATCTATAAGGTTTATTCTTGATTTGTTCTTGAAACCTTTCAAGACCATTAAGACTCCCACTGACTCCTTGACATATAAGATTCTCTTGTCAAGAAACATTTCTTGACAAAGCAAATATTCAAGAGTTAGTGTAGTTCTTATCCAGACAAAAAACTTCACATAATTGGTCCTGGTTGGTCTTTGTCTTATCCAAGACAGCACAACTTACCAATTTCAAATGTGCAAGAATAAGAAAATTTTTCCAAATTCCACATATGATGAGAGTTATAAACCTACTTAAGACTTTTCACTCAATGTCACAATCTTGACTCTAAGACTTGATATTGGAACGAAGTATGATTGACTTATTGATTTAACCATTTCTACAATTCTCGATTCCTCTTCTTAGACATGCAATTGCACTAAGAATCAATTGAGACATGGTTCTTAATCATTAAGACTTATCATGAAACACAATAAAAGGTACTCTCCCTTCTTCTTAGAATAGAGAAACTTTTATCTTTCTGCCTACTTGATTCTTCTTTATTCGTTCTACTATTCATTGAAACTCTTTCAATCAACTCAGAATTACACTTATTCTTATAAGCATAATCATATTTACTAACCTTTAGTAAATCATGACGAATATCTTTGTCACTCTTGTAGTGGACTTGATCAACGCACAACCTAGTGTACTTGATCTCATAGTCCTTCAATTGACACTTTGTCAAAGAATTAGTCTAAGTTTCCCAAATGTGAAAGTTTTTCATTCATCATACAATACACATTGCATGATTCCAAGTTTCTGTCCAATTGAAACTTGGGCGATGAGAAACTCTCCCTATTTGGTAAACTTTTGACATTTCCACAAATAACATAATTAAGAATCAAATCCATTGTTGCTAATAATAGAAACATTCAAACATCAATTCTTTCATACATGCCATTGCAAGGATAAATAAATAAGATAAAGTCAAAATTCATTTTATTGCGGAAAAAATTTGTCCTTACAATGCAATTCATTTGAAAAACTATGTTATTACATATTTCTTAACAATCTATTCTAACTCCAAGTAGTAGCTCAAGAATCCATTCTTCAAGTAATGCGATCGAAATCCATTTCTTCACGATTAGATTCAGCTCACTTCTTCCCTTAAGCTTCCTCTCTTTTCTTCGATCCTACAAAACATCAAAATGCAATATTATCACATCATGTATTAAGAATCTAGAATAGGAACTTAAAAGAGTTAGATAATGGATTTTACCTGAAGTAGAGCCAAACGTCTTGACTCTCCCATCTCTTAGATCTCTCAAGTAGTTAGGGCAACTTCGTCTCCAATGCCCCTTCTCTTGGCAATAAAAGCAAATGGACTCCTTTGGCATAGTACATCGGACAATCACAGACTTAGTTCTTTCTGGACTTCCAATGTTGCCAGTGTCCATTGAAGTTTGAGAGTTTGATTCACCAGACAAATTTGCTTGACTAGCACGCCAAATCATTGCTGATTCAGCAGCTATAAGCAAATAGGTGGGATCAATTAGGGTCACGTCGTGGTCCATCATATAGTACTCTCTAACGAACTCACTATATGATTCAGGAAGTGACTGAAGAACCCAGTCAACAGCCAACTCGCTTGAAATCTCGACACCCATCTTGCTTAACCTATCAATGTGTGACTTCATCTCTAAGACGTGTGCACACACAGGTTTCCCATCTCGTGTTTACTCGCCAAAAGGGCTTGAGTGAGCTTGAACTTTTCAAGCCTTTGAACTTGTGGGTCAGGGAGAACAATTGGAGGAGGTGGAGGAAGTGAAGCATGACTCTTATTTCCTTGATCGTATCTCAGAACGTCATCTTCATTTGGAAAGCTTGTTCCAAAGGATTTGGGAAGACCATTGTAAGATGTAGACATCTACAAAACGGGAGAAAATTCAAGTTAAGTTGATTAGAATTCTTGATGCAACACCTAAATGAAACATCAAGCTAGGATCCAACACAATACTCTACAACCTAGAAGAGGGATGTCGTAATCTAGTTGCAAAATATTTGAAGGTAGGTAAATGACGATTTACCAATTTCCACCATGAAAAACGAAAAAGAAGTTTAAGTTTTAAATGAATTGAAACTCCTAGATCTTTTGAGATTCATTGAACTTTTCAATGGCATGTTTAATCTCAATTATGCCCTACTATTTGTGACTGGGATGCCGAGGATCACAAACAAGGTGTGAATAACCATACGAATCACGTGGTGCACCCAATGCTACAATCACCTAATCAATGTGCCGGTTAGCCACACATGCTCCATTGATCTATGACAAACATATAGTCACCCTACGCTACCAATGTCATCCCCAAATTAGTGTGCCGGTTAACCACACACGCTCCACTAACGTTTGACAAGGGTACAAAGTGTAATTCTATGGATTAGCATACAATTTCACATTTTCTCTAAAGTAACTATGATTTGGGAATTTGAAAAAGCATTTAGTTACTTTGTACTTCATTATACTTATAATGGAAGGTTTCTGTCCTATCCTACCCGTTCGGCTAACGACCCTCCACTAGTCAAGAGTGCGGTGGGTAAGATTGGATACCCATTCAATCGCCATTTTATAGGCAATTCCTTAAACACCCCTTATAGACTAGCTTCGTGAATGAGGCCTACTAACGGTAAGACTGACTATTTACTCATACATATATATAATATTAGACTTTTAATGTTATATATAGTATAGGGTGTATTTTACACTTTTAAAATACTAGGTGGTTTAACTTAGTAAATTATACTTTTAATTTAGTTAAATGTAAACCAAAACTTTATGGGTTTATTAAATCACTTTTAATTATACACTTTAATTAATTAATAAAACCATAAGGGTGTGATTCGAACTTTTCAAATTATTAGGGTATTAGAATTTAACATTTCAAAATTAAACTTTTAGTCAAATTTTAAATTCCAAAACTTGAGGGAAAGTTTTGAAACATTTCAAAACATTAGGGATCAAATAACAAATAATTCAAATTAAACAATTAATTTCATAATTATCTATATTTGACCTAATCTTATTTTAGTCACTAGATAATTACCAAATAATTTGAAATAATCCATATTTATCATATAAACAACCAATATTTAAAAGATTTGAAATTATCTATTGTTTTGGCAAGGATAATCACTAATTTAAGATAAAAATCGGATTTTAACTTCAAAAACGAATTAGGCATCAAATCCAAGTCAAAACAGCAGTTAAATCCCGAAATACCCTCTGCCTGACGAACTGACTCGCCGAGTCAGACCTGGACTCGCCGAGTAGGGGCCAACTCGCCGAGTCCAGATACTGACTCGCCGAGTTGTGTCGGGCAGAGGCAAAAATTCGATTTTAAGCAAACAATATAGTTAAGCATCACATACAACTGAAACCAATCAAGGCTCTGATACCACTAATGGGTTTTAGGCATAAGAAACAATCTTATGTGCTCATACAAACCCTAATGCTTGGATCTAGGTTTCTTTATTGTACATGCTTTGAATCCAAGACTAATAAACTTAGATCTAACATATTATGAAGTGAATTAGGGTTTAGAGAATTACCTTTGATTGTTATATAGTAATAACAATCAATTCCTTGCTTGGATTGGCTTCAAAAGCTTAGTGCCTCAAGTGCTGCACCTCTAATGGAGTCACAAACACCATATACAACTTGGATGAAGAGGAGAAGAAGAGAGGCTGCCCAAAAACGACTAGAAACCCTAGAGAATCAGTTGTCCGCGTTTTTGGAGCCTAAGGGGTCCTTTATATACTTGTGTGGGCTGCTAGGGTTTCAGTCAAAACCCTAATGGACAGCTTAAACTCTAAGTAGCCCATGGAACCTTCTGGATAAGGCCATGGACGAAAATATGATGGGCTTCCATCATAATTTCGTTCACCCCTTGTTCCTTTAGCATTCCTTAGCCCAATAACTCAATTATCCAATAATTGCAGTCCAGTCCCGTAAATTTAATTAATCTCTTTTAGCCACAAAATTAATTATCAATTAATTCTTGACTAATATTAATTAAACAATATGATTTCTCCTTTAATATATTATTCTCATAATATATTAATAAATCATATTTAAACCTCTCTCTCCTTAATTCATCCTACATATTGCTATGGTGAAGGCAACCCAAAAGGACCATGCTCATAATCGGGTCAAGTACATACCAAAATAGTTATGGACTTAGACACTAATCCAACACTATTGACCTCCACTTCCAAGCTCAAGGCTTCTTTTGAATTATGGAATATTCGATTAGGACATGCAAATTTTGATACTATTTCTGTTTTAAATAAAACTGGGTGTTTATCGGTTACTTCTATTTTACCAAAACTGGATATTTGTACTTCTTGTCAAATTTGTAAACAACATCGGTTATCTTTTGCTTTGAATGAAAACCAAGCTTCACATGTTTTAGATATGGTTCATTGTGATTTATGGGGACCTGCACCGGTTGAATCTAATGATGGTTACCGTTATTATGCCATTTTTATTGATGATTTTTCCCGCTTCACTTGGTTTTATCCTTTAAAAACCAAAAACAATTTTTCACAGGTCATTAAATCCTTCTTGAATTTTGTTCAAACCCATTTCTCCACCAAGTTAAAAAGATTTCAAAGTGATGGTGGTGGTGAATTTATCAATCATCAAGTTCAATCCCTGTTTAATGAAAATGGCACGCATCATCAAGTCTCATGTGCTTATACCCCTCAACAAAACGGCAGAGCAGAACGAAAACATCGACATGTCACTGAGACTGGTCTTGCAATGTTATTTGGTGCTAATCTTCCTGCTTCCTTTTGGGTTGAAGCTTTTGCCTCCGCTACCTATGTTATAAATCGGTTACGGTCCCGGGTTCTCAAAAATAAGTCTCCCTTTGAGCTTATTTATGACATTACACCCAATTATGATAATCTTCGGGCTTTCGGCTGTTGGGTATATCCATATTTATGTGATTATTCGGAACATAAACTTTCACCACAGAGCATTCCATGTGTCTTTCTTGGATACGACACTCATTACAAAGGGTATCGGTGTATGGATGTGCTTACCTCACAAGTTTTTATTACCCGTCATGCCACATTTGATGAACATTGTTTTCCATATCCATCCGCTACATCTTCTACCACTATAAATCAGCTTCCCACCACTACATACACCGAAGCTATACCACCTGCACACTGTAAGTTCCATGATGCTCCGTCACCTTTAACCGCTCCATCTATTACTTTGTGTTTGTGTTGATTCTCCTGCTCATAATGCAACCCCAACACCGACAGCCCAAATTCATGTTGCACCACAACCTCCACCCGAGGCCCAACCTCCACCTGAGGTCCAATCTCCACCTACGGCCCAACCTCCACCCGTGGTCCAGTCCACTCATCCGATGCACACCCATTCTAAATCTATCATTTTTCGTCCTAAACATCGTGCTGATATTTCCATTACTACTACTTGTCGGTTACATAATGCTCTTTTCTCTGCTAAAGAACCTCGAGGGTTTAAAACCGCCTCTAAAGATCCCTCATGGTCTCAAACCATGCACGATGAACTCCGGGCCCTCCATGAGCAAAACACTTGGGATTTAGTTCCACGTCCATCATCCTCAAACGTTGTTGGTTCGAAGTGGATATTTCGTACCAAATATAAAGCTGACGACACTGTTGATCGTTTAAAAGCCTGTCTCGTTGCCCAAGGCTTCAATCAAATACCAGGTTTTGATTTTTCTCATACTTTTAGTCCAGTCATTAAGGCCTCTACTCTTCGCATCGTTTTATCTCTTGCTGTTGTACGCAAATGGCATCTTTAGCAACTTGATGTTAAAAATGCTTTTTTAAATGGCTTTCTCAATGAGACTGTCTTTATGGAGCAACCCCCTGGTTTTGCTAACCCACAGTTTCCGGACTATGTATGTCATCATAAAAAGGCCTTATATGTGTTAAAACAAGCTCCTCGTGCCTGGTTTCAACGCTTAAGCATGTTTCTTTTACAACAAGGATTTCGATGCAGTCATTCAGATTCCTCACTTTTTGTTTTTCACAAGAACTCATGCATTTTATATTTGGTTGTTTACGTGGATGACATTATTCTTATAGGAAATGATGAGACTTCCATTAAAAACTTTATCACACGCTTGCATACTGAGTTCTCTATTAAAGACATGGGTACCCTCAATTATTTCTTGGGCCTTGAAGTTGCTTATACTCCTGATGGTTTATTTTTAAATCAGTCCAAGTATGCTCATGATATATTGACACGTGCGTCTTTATTAGATTCTAAACCTGTGGCTACTCCCTTGAGCACTAATCATACATTTTTTTCCACTAGCACTCCTTATTCCGATCCAACTCACTATCGTTTATTAGTAGGTGCGCTACAATACTTTACTATCACTCGTCCTGATCTTTCTTATGCTGTCAATCAGGCAAGGCAGTTTTTACATGCTCCAACTATTGATCACTTTCAAATGGTCAAACGCATTTTGCATTATGTAAAGGGTACTCTTGCGTATGGTCTTCATTTTTCCAACAAATCTTTGACCTCTTTAACTGGCTACTCAGATGCGGATTGGGCGCGTTGTATCGAGACTAGACGCTCCACATATGGATATTCTATTTTCTTGGGTGGTAACCTTGTCTCTTGGAGTGCTAAGAAACAGCCAACAGTTTCAAGATCCAGTTGTGAATCAGAATATCGTGCCATGGCCAACACTGTTGTTGAGCTCATTTGGGTTACTCATCTTCTTTGTGACCTACATGCTTTACCTCCGGGACGCCCTACATTACTGTGTGATAATCTCAGTGCTTTTTTTCAGAGTCAAAATCCCGTTTCCCACAAGCACGCCAAACATATTGATATTGATTATCATTTCGTTAGACAATTAGTTTCTTCAAGGAAACTTCATACGAAATTCATTCATACCAAGCTCCAGGTGGCTGACATCTTCACCAAACCGTTGCCCAGACCATTATTTGAAGATTTTCGCAGCATGTTGCATGTGTCATCTCCATCGGTTCGCTTGAGGGGGGAGGGGGGGGGGGGGGGTGTTAACGATAAGAGATAGATTATCTTTTATTTATTTTAGTTTATTTTGTTTCCTTTTGTAAATCATTTGTTTGTGTATTTATATCTTGTAATTCTTTGTACAAAATAACAAGAATCGGAATATTCTTCTAATACTCCCTTCGTCCGAATATTATTGTCCACAGACAAAAAACACACAGATTAAGAAAAAACATTAATTACCAACTAACTTTATATAATAAAATGACAGTTTTATCCTTACTTTGCATTTAATGTTTTAATTAAATATTTAGTTACTTAAATAATAATAAGAGAGTATTTTTATAAAAATGTTATTTATTTTTAGAAATAGACTATTATTTTGGAACAATTCAAAAAGAAAAGATGAACTATAATTTTGGAACGAGGAAGAATAATTTAATTCGTTACACTTAAGGGCATTTTTTTTCAAGAAAATTGCAATGCTTATGTTACCTTTTTTGATTTGTGAAAATGACAAACACGTTAATTGAAGCGTACTTCAAGAAAAGTTAAGTTTCTACATTGGTGAAATTTGAAATCTGTATTTTGTCTTTATTAAAAGATATTTTATATTTGATACAGAATGAACTTTTCTTGCTCTTTTAGTACGTATCAAGTTGATATAAGGAAGAAGGGAGCATATGCTTTTGATATTTGTACCAAATTTGATACTAAACAATAGAATGTGAAATAACGTACGTTCATATTCCAAGACATCAAGAGGTTCACATGTTTATGTTTTTTGGGCGTATTATTTTGAACTCATTTTTAATATATTCCATCTAATTTAAGAAAACATGATTGTTGTTGCGCCTTATAACCGAATAAAGTGCATTTGCATCTAAATTACATGACATTATTCTTGTATAGATTATATTAAAAGGTCATGTTCCATAGTTGGGGCATAGATGTTAATTCACAAGTAACCTTCTATATAACAAATGAGTATAAATATTAGTTAATATCTACAAACTTCATATGTAATTATCCTACAATTAAATATTTGATTAAAACCAAAATATGATTGTTAAATATATCATTTATTGAAATGAAAAAACATTCAAGATGTAAATGATTGCTCAATATTTGTATATGCAAGAAAAGTTTATATTTTATACCTTTATAGTTAATATATAGGAAAATTTCACCAAAACCATCATATTTTTTGGTTCTTATTTATAGAATCAAAATAAAATCGCTGCTTTATTTATTTATTTTAAAAAAAGTCATTTATTTTTGAAAAGATACCAATTTGTACTGTAAAGAACAAAAAGTAATTTTAGTTATCGAACGAAATGTATAAATATTATTATATCTTGTATATTAAGTAGTAAAGAACTAGCGGCTATGCTGCTTTTGGGGTAATTTGAGAAAAATTGGCAAACTTTAAAAAGATATATATTAAAATTTTAAATCACCACAAATATGGAGAAAGTCGACAGCCCCTAAAATTAGATGTCAAAAGTGTACAACCAGAAAAAGGGACGCTGGTGGAGAACATTTAAAAATGTTGTGACAATATTGTTACAGTTGCCAAAATTGAGAAAATATGATGACAAAATTCTAAAGGAGGTTTTTAGTATTTTTTTTATGCCAAAATGTAAAAGTATTGAATATAAAGACAAAAAGTGTCAACTTCATTAAAGATTTATGGGAAAAACATCAAAATGTAAAACTTTTGACTGCAATAACTAAAAGTGTCAAAGTCACTAAAGATTTGTGGCAAAAACCTAAAGGCCCAAAAACTTAATCAAAATGCAAAAATGTAAAAGTTTTGACTTTAGGAATAAAAAGTGTCAAATTCATTTGTGGCAAAAACCTAAATGTCAATGCTAAGGTCCTTTAGATTTAATATATATATATATATATATATATATATATATATATATATATATATATATATATATATATATATATATATATATATATATATATATATATATATATAGAGAGAGAGAGAGAGAGAGAGAGAGAGAGAGATTCAGGTGTTTAAAGTAATTATTATGATATTATATGCATAAATGTGGACTAATCATTTTAAAAACCTAGATAGGGGTAAAATTGTAATCTTAGCTTTTAATTAATTTTGGTAAATAATTATTCAAATCATAAACCTTTTAATTTAGGCAAAATCGTTTACATTTACCGCTTTAAAATCCTAAACAGAAAACATCGATCTTTAACAATCAAGCAGCTCTTTGCAGTTGGTTCGAAGGAAGCAGTTATCGATCGTTGCCCTACCCCTCTAATCAGTCGAAGGCGCTGACGGTAAGGGAAACGGAGGAACAGGGCATGTCGACGGAGCTTCTGTGATAGTTAGGAAATTGCGAGGAGGTGCGGAGCGAAGAAGAATCGGGACAACACCGATCCAGGAGGCGTTCGATTGTTGTGTTTGACATGAAGAAGAAAAGACAAGAAAGAGATGGGCAGACGCCCTTCTCCGATGACTCTCTTATCGATCAGTTCCCTACACCACTGTGTATTCCATTACAACAAAATCGATTAGGCAGGGACAAGCAAATTCAGCGGCAACAGCAGGCGACTTTGCCATTTTTTTTTTCTGGTGAGGTGAGAACGAGAGACAAGGAGGTCGATGGGTACATGTTTCTTTCTTATTCTTCTTAGTTTGATTGATTTACAGTAAACCAATAAAGTTTAATCTTCAAATGGGTTTTTTTTTTTTGTTTTTTTTTTAAATTTGATTTGATTTCAATATATAGAATGGATGTTTGGGTTGATTGTTTGACAGAAATCAAAGAAATTTTGGATGTGTTTAGGTTTATTGTTTAATTCTTTCAAGGTGTAATATTTTTTGGTAAATTGGGAATTTGTTCTGATTGTTTAAATTTTACAAGAAATTGAAAGTTGTTTTGATGCACACTAAGTGCTCGCTAAAATGCTTCAAATGAATGGTATTTTTTCGTTTATAGTATTCTATTTGAAAAGAATGTTTTTTATGATAATCATGAACATATTCTGTTAGAATGCCCCAAATTAATATAATTATTGGTAAATGAATTCCAATTCTATCAAAACGGAATTACGAATTCCAATTATGTTAGAATGGAATATGGATATTTTTCTCACTAATTTATTCATTGGATTTGTTTCCACAGAAGCTGATGTTTTAAGAACAGACCACGAAATTTGAACGACGTCTCTTAGCAACATTATTCTTTTAGAATGTATTAGTGTCTTTGTTAGATTTTGATGTTTTTTTTTTACCAATTTGAAAAGTTTTTAGTTTTTTCTTTAACTATAAATGTAATTCTTAGCAATTCTTACATGTATTCTATAAGAAAAAAAATGTAATTTTTGTTTTAATTCTTCAATTGCTGGTTTGAGAATTTGTTATTCTACAAGAAATTTTTTAAAGTGATGATCAAGAAATATGTTCAGGAATATTTTGATTATTTTATGGTTCTAGAATATTTTTATTTTTGAACATACTCAAACATAT
This sequence comes from Lactuca sativa, assembly GCF_002870075.4. Taxonomy (NCBI): domain Eukaryota; kingdom Viridiplantae; phylum Streptophyta; class Magnoliopsida; order Asterales; family Asteraceae; genus Lactuca; species Lactuca sativa. Next base: position 233,730,695 of record NC_056627.2, on the reverse strand, counting down.
TCAGTCAGAATGTCCGAATTAAAACATTATAATTCGTAAAATCGGATTTTTAAAATTAATAGAATCTATAATTCTTAAACTATGCAAATTTCCTTTATTATATCTATATTAATTGACGAAAATACCCTTCTAGTTAAATTTATTGGTATTTATCAATTATATTTAATTCAATAATATGTATTAATCACTTTCTTAAAATAAGTAAAACGATTGGCCTACATTTATGCATACAATAACAAAATAATTATTTTGAATATAATCAAGTAAGCCTATATATATATATATATATATATATATATATATATATATATATATATATATATATATATATATATATATATATATATATATAAAATAGTGTGTGAATGATTTTGTTTGATTATCAATGAGTGTATTATACATATGCTAAAAGATCAAACTCATGACAAGATTCTTAAAAGTGATTTCCATCCTAAAACAAACCCTTTATTATTATTATTATTATTATTATTATTATTATTATTATTATTATTATTATTATTATTATATAAGAATAGGAGTCACATTCCTTTTTTTATAGATATCATATATAGATATTTTTTTACATAGTCGTAGCCAGTAAACGAGCAACAAATTGTGTCGCAACCCGTATTTTAGATGACAAAACTAATTATTATAAAAAACAACATCTATAGATCTTTGGGTCATAGCATTACTAAGCATGACCCGTTAGACTCTATTGAGGAACTCCACAGCTTCTAACGCAAGGAAACCGAAAGTATCAAATGCAAAACGTATAAACATGTGTTGATTTCCCATGCACGTTTTCTCAAGTTTTGCCACTTTGCATGATGAAACGTTTAAAGCAGCTTGCCCCATAGTGAAAACCCCACTCCCCAAGCCTACAAGAGGGGAAACTCCTGTTAGATCCACGCATGCATGCTTCCCTCCAGCCCATTCAAATACCAAAACACCAGCTGGTCTAAGGGTTGATATTCCTTCCAATGAGTTAGTCAGAAAGTTCACAGATGCCTCTTTCATGGCAGAAACCCCGACATGCCTGAATATATCGAAAGAACATCCCTAACCAGATCATGACAGTACTTGAAACCCGAGAGGTGTTTATAAGGAACTGCATGCTCCATAAAAGAGTCCAAACATGCCTTGCGACAAACAAGGCAAGTCTCATCAGCTGAAAATAAAGGGATCATAAAGTGATACTTGAGAATGACACAATACTCCATTGGCGATATACGCTTCCCAAGACTGTCAATATGAATAATCATAAGAAAATCCAGAGCATGTGGGGCCCTTAGACACTCAAAAGTTGTTTTCTGTCAAATTGTCATGTCGAAATGAACTTCCATGTCTTGGACAATTTTTACTAAAAAGAGCACTTGCCAATGGATGTTGTGCTTTTGGAGGGCCACCGTTCTTATTAGTAAAACCGCTGAAGTCAAAACCCATAAATTGGATCACAAAAACATTCCAATGCACAACCTTTAAAATAAGAATCCCACACTAAAGATGACTAAATTGTTAGAAAATAATAATAATAATAAAAGAAAATTAAATAAAAGAAGTCAATGGCACAAGGACTAAAGTGCAAAAAATTTATAAGATTAATAACTCTTATATATATATATATATATATATATATATATATATATATATATATATATATATATATATATATATATATATATATATATATATATATATATATATATATATATATATATATATATATATATATATATATATATATATATATATATATAGGGGAGTGCATCTTCCGTCCCCGCCCCCGAAATTTTCCCGTTCCCCCGCCCCCGTTCCCCCGCCCCCAAATGATTTTGGGCTACTTTTTTTTTTGCTAAAAGAAGTTGTTAATTAGGCTAAAAGAAGCTATTTTTTAGATAACAAATAATTATTTATAGCAGAATTTTATATGCTAAAAATAAAAAAGTTATGACATTTTAAAAAATATGCTAACAACTTAAAAACATGTTTTTTGGTGAATTTTGGAAACTCAAAATCATGTTATTGTTTATTATATTTATATAATTAATATATGTAAATATATGTGTAATTTATTAACGGGGTCCCCATAGGGATTTCGGGAGGATTGCCTACCCCCGCCCCCGGCCCCGAAATTAAAACGGGGATTAACTTTGCCCCCGCCCCCGTCCCCGCTCCCGATTTTTTAAAAAAAATCCCCCAAACGGGACGGGGCCCCCACGGGAACGGGGTCCCACGGGACATTTTGACATCCCTATATATATATATATATATATATATATATATATATATATATATATATATATATATATATATATATATATATATATATATATATATATATATATAATTTTTAACTAATAAGTTTGAAAATATAATAGCTTCTTTTAAATTAACCCTTGATATAAAAAAAATGAAATTTTCAGCAAAGCCTAAACTTTTGGTCTTATACATGAAAAAATTATGGTTTTTTTAAAAGATCATGTAAAACAAAAATATTAAAACTCATTAAAATCTTTATATATTTTAGATTTTAGCCGGTAAAAAACACTTATACGAAATACGATCGATTGATAGAAATAATACTATTTGAATACTTTTTTTTTTCAGAATAAAGACTAGTAAATATCATTTTTGAAAATAAAAGGGATAATGTTTGCTAACTTGAATCTCACACATCAAATATAATAATATTATTTTACTAAGATATAAAAAAATACAATAATATTTTAATAAAACAATACACTTTGGTCTCATCCCTCATCTAATCAAACAAAAATACAATAACATTACAATAAGAACACCATAAAATTATTATAAAGGTGACTACTAATGAAAACTTATATTTTTTTAGGTATCCACCTATGAAAATCTATCATTTTCCATAGTTTATTGTTGGTTGGAGACTTGCATTCTTTTATCTTGAGATAGCATTTATACTATATTACCAACAAGCACGAGGTAAGGCCAGACGAAGTGGCTGCGGTCCAGGCCGCACTCCATCCGCCACATCATCACAAACGCTACTCCCTGGGTGTGGTCTAGGTGCGGCTGAGGCCGCACTACGACCTTCCAGGGGAGCGTTTCTTCATTGAATCTCATTGGTCCGTGTGGTTACTGTTTGCGAACAGTCATTTTTCAAAAAAATAATATTTTTTACCAACACTATAAATACCTTATCAAATTAACCAAAAACACTCACAAACATTTTTTTTTACGATCTTCTCTATTTTAAAACCCACAAAAATGTCATCCTCCAAAAATCCAACCAACGAAAGAACCCCCATTAGAAAAACCACAATTTCCAAGACCTTCACTCGATCAACCGGTTTATTCGTCTCCTTTCTACCACTACACGCATAAGCTTCTCTGTTTTCCGCAACGTCCTACGCAACCATTTCCACAAACACAACCATAATTTGACCAAGATTTTGATCATTTTTATTTTGGTTCCTAACCAGAGTTGGTTCCACAAACATACATTTTTGAATACGAACCAAAATTTGTTTCACAAACTCAACCCTCTCAACCAGGAAATAAAAGAAAATAGAAGGCAGAAGCTAAACCATGGTTAGCTCAAGAAGAGTTAGTATTAGCACAATCATCGATTGACGTTTCAGAGGACGTGAAGACAGGAGGGAACCAAAAACATGATCGTTTTTGGATGTACGTTAGAGCTCGATTCCACAAAGGAATGAATCTACAACCATATCGTACTAAACATTAGGTGTACTCAAAATAGGGAAAATGAACAAAGACGTCATGTTGTTTAATGATTTATATAACAATATGAAATGACAATGGAAAAGCGGCGAAAGTAACGAAGTGATTTTGGATAAAGCTTTTAACATTTATCAAAAAGAGCAAATGAAAACTTTCAAGTTTTTTGAAGTTTGGAATCTACTCAAAGGCAACAAAAAATGGCAAAAACTAAAAACAAGTGACGAGCATATCGATAGTTGATCAAAACGGTCAAGAACTTCCCAATCCGAACACACTTCATCGGATGCTCGTGTTGGTTTCGACCTCAACGAGGATGAGCCCGTTCAATTGTTACCACCCCCGACCAATGGGAACGAACAAAAAAAAAAGGAAAGGGCGGAGCGTCAGAGTCGGATGACTTGAAAGAAATTGACGATAATGTGCAAGGCATAAAAGATAGAATTGATAAATTTTTGCATCTTGCTTCGGACAGAGAGAGTCGGAAATAAAGGGACAACGAGCTAAGAGTGATATCAATGGACACGTTGAATTTAACCGAAGATGCACTTCAAGTTGTTTTGCAAATTAAGGAAGACGTGAAAAAACGTTACGCTAATCGTTGTTAATTTGAAGTTGTTTTCCAAGTTTTTATTTTTATTTTTATTTTTTTATTAAAATTATAGGTTAAGCTGTCTAGTTTTTTATTTTCCAATTTCCTAGGATTTTTTAAGTAATGTAATGGTTTTTATTTTTAATTAATGAAATCTTTTTTTAATTAAAACCAAAAATTTGATTTATTTAAAAGAAAAAATAATCAAAGGAGTGTGACACCATTTCTTGGGTGTGGTATAAAACAATACTTTTGTGGTAAAGGATGATGTAGCGCTTACATGTCACTGCGGTTTCGTGAGAGAGTTTCTAGAAAAACAGATAAATGAAGAAATAATTGTCGGTTGGCACCTATCGCAATTGGAATAGGTAATAAGTATATATTTAATTTTTTTTTTTAAAATATTTTATTAATTATGTTTTTAAAAATTCCATTTTTATTTTCTTGTATAAAGATACGCATATATGAGTTTCGGTGGTTATGCAATTATGTTAAGTTGCTGATAGTACTTTTTAAGGGGTGTTTGGTATAGAGAATTGAAGGTAGAGAAATAGAATCATTTCCGCTTCTCTTGTTTGGTTTACAACTGAAAAATGAGAAATGAGAAAAAAACTGATTCCCTTTCTAAGTATTTCATTCCCTAAATTTTGTGAAGAGATGAGGAGAAAAGATAATTATTAACACCCGATAACTACGAAAAAAAAAGCGGAGAATTAAATTGAAGGTTGCAACCTCATTCACATTCCATGTTCAAACCTTTCTCTCATTGGATTTAGCTCTAGTATTCTTATGATTTTAGTGATTACCCAGTTAATTTTGAAAGGGAAATCGATTTAGGAACATTAATTGATTCAAAAAACACTATCGATTCCCATACAAGTCTTTCCTCTCAAAAGGTAAACACTCATCAAGTGAAATTTCTTTTTACACATAGATCAAAATTGCTTTTTACTCATTGATACAACAGATAACACATACCAATTGAAACACTCATCAACTGCAATTGTTTTTTACATATTTTCATATGATTTGGCAGTTAACAAGATTCATGAACAAAAGATCATTATTTTTGCGATGATAAAGTGTGGGATTTTATGTTCCTAAATCTTTCGATGAAAAATAAAATTTTGAAGTATATGATGGAAGATAATAAGAACTAGTTAAGATAGGAATTGGTTGTTTTAAATTGTTTCCTCATCTGTTTTGTATAGAATTTTTATAGACTATAAGATGTTTGATGAAATGTCATTGAATTCTTTTGGAATTGAATGATGTTGTATAGTTGTTTTACTCAATTTTTTATTAATCAAATCCTTTTATACTTGCTTTATTTGTAAAAACAATAAATTGTTTGGGAAAACGAACAATCAAAGGTTGGTTTTGTGTTTGAATCTAGCATGGCTATGTCATTTTTATCCATTTTATTTCGATATTTTTGGCTGTTTTTAACTTTTTATATATCTAATATGCAAATAGGATAGCAACCTGACTTTGGAGACCCTCATAGGGCAAAGAGACCATACTATGCTAATATGGATAATGCTTATGGAGAATGCTTGTGGAATGTCAATTATAAATGACGTGCTTGAGATTCTCAAAATCGAATAAGAGAAGAAGGAATATGAAGCATTTCATTAAAAATATAATGTTGAAAATTATTTACACTTGAATTTTTTGTAAACTATCTTTTTTCATACGAGAATCATGTATTCCAATACAATATATTTCTTATAAAATTAAAGTTATATATATATATATATATATATATAAAATATTGATTGATGGTTTAAAAGGAAATGACAAAATAATTAATTAGAAATATAGAAAATACGCAATCACATCATTATAAAATAACGTTGTTTGAAAATGATATATATATATATATATATATATATATATATATATATATATATATATATATATATATATATATATATATATATATATATATATATATATATATATATATATATATATATATATATATATATATATATATATAAAGATACGCATATGTGAGTTTCTGTGGTCACGCAGTTATGTTTTTGAAAATTCCATTTTTATTTTCTAATATATATATATATATATATATATATATATATATATATATATATATATATATATATATATATATATATATATATATATTGTTTTTGTCAAAAATTGGTGATATGACTTTGTAACCGAATTAGTAATTATGGTGTGGCCTTTTAGGAAAAGATCATAAGAAAGTAAATTGTAAAATATATTGAAATAGACTAAAAATCTTGGGAATAAATCATTAATGGTAGAATTTTTTATAAAGAAAATAAACTAGAAAATGTTGTTTTAACCTAAGATGTGAGTAGTTGTTCAAGCATTAGTGAGAACCAACGAGGATAAGGGACATAAGTGAATCTTTTACTTCTAGAGATTGAGTTGAAAAGCTAATGAAAACTTAGTTGAGCACAGTCCCGATGCTTATTTTGCACCATTACATACAACATTCTCATCTTAAACAAATTCAACTGGTTTAAACTCCAAGTATTTTGCCCTAGGAACTTGTTAGTAATACTAGTAAGGTATTTCCATCATGCAGGAAGTCATTGTCGAAGAACCACACCAAGGAATTTTCCTTTCTTCATCAGATCATAACCCAAATTAGCCACAAGTTACTTGCATTGATATTCTGAAGGAAGATTGGAGTATCGAACCAAATTGGGAAGACGAAGAGGATCCCTGATTGCTTCCACAGTGACAATAACATCAAAAGTATTGTTTCCAATTGTTCCTCAAGTGGATTATAATTGAAGATCATATGTGTGTGTGTAGTGGAACTCACATACATACTTAGGAAAGAATTAGACAATGCAATCAGCAAGAGTGTATCTCAATGGATGACCTTTCAAAAATTAAAAAAAAAAAAATCTAAGCCTCTGTTTTGGTGTTTGGGCAGAGTAACATTTGAGAAAGCAGCATTGGTAGCATTGATCACAATAGGAGTTTATTGAGTGTTGCAATCTTTGCAAGCACCAAAAATTAGAACGTAGTTGAAGAGTGGAGCCATAATTGCAAAAATTAGGGTTCTTAAGAGTGTTCGTAAGAGAAATTGATGAACGAGAAGCTGTAAAACCTTGATTAAAGAAATGAATTCCTTTTACACTTTCAACACGAATAATTTTAGAAAGTATCTCCGTATTAGATGATGTGATTTGCAAACATCATTATAAAAATGGCACCATAAATCTTGAATCCCTAACTGATAATTATGTTCATATCCAAAATGTTACCGTTAGTGAATTTTTCTGATGATGACACTAATCAAAACAAATCTTTAAGAACATTTAGATATATAGAATTGCAGCAGAAAAGGGTGGGATATTTTTTTCCTCACTCACTATATGGGATAATATAATGGTTCCTATTTATCAGATTTAATGCCTTAAATATAATGTGAGCGAGGGGGAAGGTTTTATGATATCATATCCCTGTCTTTGGTTGAAAAAGATAAGGGTCGGGGATATCAACTGTAGGGTGTGCCATATCTAGTCTATGGTTGTAATAAACAGGGTCAAGGACACAAGAAAACCCTTTGTCATTAAGGACCAGACACGTATCTCTCATCCTATACACTATGCTATCAAGGTGAGCCACATAGTTATGCTTGGTGAATCAACAGATCATGATACTTGATACATACTGCAACATGTCTCTAGGGATGGAGTTTGGTTAGATAAACATAAGCATAAGGTTAACATCAAAGCCATATTGGTAATTTTCTTAAATGGACCAGGCTATCTCACACTAAATATTTACACATTTCTAGCAATCAGTAGGAGTTGATAACGTAATGGTATCTCAATAGTTGGTTTTGCTAATGAGATAATTAGAGAGATTTAGTCGCATGCATCAAAATGATTCTTGGTACATTAGATAGTCATGGTTTCATTTTTGAACACAAAATTTCAATGTCAATCCATTACAGCTACAAAACAAACAAATAAATTTTAAAAAAATCGAAATAATTATTCTAAAAGGAAACAGTCATAAAGAGACAATTATAGCTTTTTCAAAAAAGTCATAATTTGCAGATTTTATGAATCTTTGTAATTGAATGCACATTAATATTTTTCTATTTTTGATACACATACCTCAAAATCTATCTATAAAATAGAGATATGTTTGCATTCATTTTTTGTCTCAAAAAAATTTCTTATTCTTTTACATCGATATAAAAGAAGAAAATCTCTTCTTTAACCAAAATTTTTTTGATGGATTGCAAGCTTTAGCTTCAACATCAAAGGTGAGATTAGAAGAAAAAGAATCTTTGTAACCATCAAGTTAGAGGTTTGTAATTTTTGAAACCCTTGCGTTATGAAAGTGAAAAGGAAGATGCTTGAAGGGGAAAAAGATCATGAACTAAGAGACAGGAGACAAGGATCATTATTGATGCGACCAGCTCCCGAACCACCGACTATGTGGAAGAGCTCCTTCGCGGCGGAACCTGAGATGTCACACAAGAGAAAAGGATGTCAGCCGTCGTCCGGGAGGAGATCCCGGAAAGACACTCTGATGGTCAAGTTAGTCTAGAGAGTATGAGAGAATATGGTAATATGTGACTGGAGTTGGGTACACTTACCTTGGCTGAACCGAGTGTTAGTCCTTTTATAGTGAGGATCCTCCTCGGTCCGTACGGGGACATGGACTGTGGTCCCGACAGGATCCGTCATCCTCATTGGAGGTTCTGCTCCACATTCATGTCTCGGCCTCCAACTGGTTCAAGCGATTGTGCTCTGTCTGGATGCTTTGTTGCCTGAAGTCATTGTCTTCGGATTGTAGATAAAAGACAATTCTTAGTGAGGGAAAGCTTTCTATGCGATCGCTGCGTGGGGCCTTGGAGCTACCCAGGTCGCCGGGTCAACTCCTTCGCTAGAGGCGCTCTGCCGCGACTCGCTTGTTTTTGGCCCGCACTAAGGGGCGCATCATCAAGTCCCCCAGTCTAGTAGTCATAGTGTATGCTGGCTAGCTATGGTGTTCTGGACTTAGCTACTGACATGCGTCGTGCTCTTATTCGGTTGACGCTTCATTTTCGGCGACGTGACGTTCCGATGTGTGTGCGGCGATTACGTCAGCAGTGTCAGGGATTTTTGCAGATCCAGCCCTTTTTCCCTTTTTATTAATCTAAACGGTTTCTCCTTTTAGTTTATATCTTGACTTTTCGTTCTCCTTTTTCTTTTCTCTTTTTGTTTTGCTATGGCGTCTACTCCAAGCTTGATCCTTACTGCTGCCGAATTCGACACTCTTGTGGAGTCTTATGGCCTCAGCCCTGCTGATGGAGTGGAATTTCCTGTTCTAGGTTCGTTGGTCACCCGTCCTCCTGCCAGGAAGGTGGGTGTTTATCTGAAAACCTTCGATGCCGGTCTCCGTCTTCCATTGACCGACTTTCAGGAAGAAATACTCCGGCACTGTGGGTGTAGCGTGCAGATGTTAACTCTCGGTGCCATTCACAAAGTGGTCGCTTTTAAGATGATATGTCTTGCTAACGACATCATCCCCGATTACTTTGTTTTTAAGTATTCTTTCCAGTTTGTCGCCACTAATGACAAGTATACCTTCTCTATTCGGCGCGGTGGGCATAACCTTGTTCTTGATAACAAGCCTCCAAAAAACTGGTAGGAAAAGTGGCTGTGGGTCAACCAAGAACTGCTCGGCCGTGACCATCCTCGAGCAGTCATGTAGTCTAATACCATCCATAAGTTGTTTCCTCATAACCAAGCAACTGCAGATCTCTTGCGTTCTCTTCAAGTGGATGTTGACGTTATGTCGGAGGTTATCCTCGCCGGAGTCGGTATGCGCCCCAGTTGGCGTTCCGGGGGAGAAATTTCTATGTTCTACTCTGTTTCCAATGGTAAGTTGTTATTATCTTCCATCTATTTTTCCTCCGCTTTCTTCTTTTCCTTCCTCTCCCTCCTTTTTTTCTCTTTAAAAGGGGAAGGAGGGAGGAGGTTACTCATTTATTGCTGCTTTTTTTATGTGTTTGCCCTTTTCCTTTTGCCTGGTAGGTGCCGAGTATTCTATCTCAATGGATTCTGTACTCCGAGGTCATTATCAAGGTAAGCTGGAGCACCGTGTGGTGCCATTGTACAAAACTCTTCCTCCCCCCCCCCACGTCGCTTGGTTGCTGTTGTTCCGGTACCTCCACAACCAGCAGGGATTTCCACCGCATTGGGGAGTCGGCCGAGCTGTCGTACTATCGTGACTCCTGCGGCCACGTCTGTTGCTTTTGCTGGATCGACTGTTGATAGTCTTGTGGAAAGCAAGGTTGGGGTTTTGGCTGGTGCTCGTCGGGTTGCTGAGAAGAGGAAAGCTATGCAAGCAATGAGTGGTCTGGAACCTGAGAGTAGCTCGGGACACATTGGGCGACGTGTGATACAGTGTCGTAGCCTCATACACTTGTTATCGGCTACTCCATCCGGTCCAGGGATGTGTTGGTGATACCCAATGATGACACGCAACAGTCGGAGGGTGTTAAGGGGGCGTTTCATCAGCCCATTATTCATGTTTCTTCAGATGTTAATGCTAGCTCCCCGACGGGGGTAGTCCTATTGCTGTGGCGCCTGTGTGTATGCCAGGATGGAGTCTGGGGCCGGACTCTTGCCTGTCTGTGCGGTCTGTGGCATTGGATTTCACGCACCATGCTCTTCCTCCGACCACCGTGAATGACATGGATACTCTGAGCAACGTTGTTCTGGTTCATATTCTTCCATATTCCGCTGCACAGGCCATGATGTATCTGGCCGCTGGATCTCGTCGCGTGCAGTGGTTTGATAAATTAAAGTGCCTTCATTCATCCCATATTGAGAGTGAGGCTGATTTGAAAAGTAAAGTGTCAGATCTGAGTGCTACCATTAGTTGGTTGGAATGCGAGAACAAGTCTTTGGTGTTAGGGAAAATGATATTGGAGGATGTGCATGGTGTTTTGGAGGTGCAGGTAGAGTCTCTAAATCAGGCCAATGAAGGCTTGTTGATTCAGAATGAGAGTTTGGAGCGGGATCTTGCTGACTGTGAACGGGAATTGGAGGTGTTGAGGGGAGATCGTAGTTGGCTCCTTCAAGTTGGTTTTGTGCGCATAATGGATAAACTTCTTAAGCATCCTGAATTTACAGGTGGCATCAGTCGAATCCGCCATGCTACCTTTGTCGCTGGGGAGGAGTCTGGTTGGGCGAATTTGAAGGCTCAAGTTGATGCTGGGACGTATGATCCTTCGGCCAACGATTCCCAGTCTAGTCATTCTTCAGCATTGGCAGACGCTTTATTGGCTTTCGCAACTCGTGACTTTGCATGTGTGCTTGGGCTAGGTCAGTTGGGTATGGATGAAGTAAGGGCATTATGTGCTTTTGATGAGGATGAAGAGGTTGCAGGTGTGTTGGGTGTGGGGGCAGGCGGTGTTGTTGAAGGTGGTGATGTTGGCAGTGGCGGTGGCGGTGCTGGTGTTGGTGATGTTGGGGGTGGCGATTCTGGTGGTGGTGATGTTAGCGGTGGCGGTGGCGGTGGCGGTACTGGTGGTGGTGATGTTGGCGGTGGCGGTGCTGGTGGTGGTGATGTTGGCGGTGTGGTGTTAGGTTGTTTGTGGCTGCTCCTCTGGAGCATGAAAAGTGTTATTAAGAATTTTGTTTCAGTTGTATTATGGCCTTTAGGGATGCTGTGTTTTTTTATTGCCTTTGAGGCTTTTGGTGTACCAAACAATGTGACTTGTTTTGGGATGCTTTTGTGTTTAATGCTTTTATGTCGATTATTGCAAACCTACTCTGCAGGTTGACTTTCTTTTCCTTTTATATATATATATATATATATATATATATATATATATATATATATATATGTCCATGCATGCATGTGTATTGTGTATTTTGGATTCACTAAGTATCCTCTATGCTATACATTTCATACTAAAGACAATGCGTGTTTTCATTTATTTTCAACTTTAATTCATAGTTGTTTCATACAACGATTCCCTATTGGACTGCTCTAAGGGTCCATCTGTTGACCCAGGTGATCAGCCCGGCCACAAGATATCTTTCACTTCTTCCCTGCTGTTTAGGGTGCTTCGAGTTTGCTCGTGGTGTGCCTCTGTCTTCCCTTCTGCATAGGGACTCTTTCCTTCTTTAGATGTGGAACTTCCTCAAATTTCATGTGTTCGACGTCTTGGGAATATTCCTTCCGTCTATAGTTTCGAGGGAGTATGATCCGTTGCGGTGTGCTTCGATTATTTTGTATGGGCCTTCCCATGTCTGTCATAATTTCCCCCTGGGTTGCGCATGGCTGACTTCGTTCCTTCGCAGGACGTAATCTCCAACCTGAAATGCCTTATTTTTCACGTGTTGGTTGTAATATCTCTCTGTCACCTTTTTGTAGGCGGCCTGGCGCATGCTCGAGCGATCGCGCCACTCTTCTAAGAGATCTAAAATTTTCCTTTAGTCCTTCGCTATTTTCTTGTTCATGGCAGCACCCCGTCCGTATCGATCCTATCATCATTTCTGCTGGAGCATTGCTTCTGCTCCGTAAGCCAAGCAGGACGGTGTCTCTTTTGTACTAGGCCTTGGTATGGCCCGGTATGATGAGAGGACTTCCGGTAATTCATCTACCCAGGTGCCTTTCGTTGTGCCTAGCCGTTTTTTGATTCCCTGGAGCAAGGTTCTGTTGGATACTTAGGTTTGTCCATTGGCCCGAGGGTGTGCCACAGATGTGAATCTCTGCTCTATTCCCCTTTCTTGGCACCAATCCTTATAGGGATTCTCTGCAAACTGTAAGCCGTTATCGCTAATTAGGACCCTATGCGTCCTGAATCTCGTTAAGATGTTCTTCCAAACGAACTTGATTATCCACCTCCCTGTAATGCAGGCCAACGATTCTGCTTCTATCCACATGGTGAAGTAGTCGACTGCCACGACTAGAAATTTTACTTTCCTCGATGCTTCTGGGAAGGGGCCCACTATGTCGATTCCCCATTGATAGAAAGGCCAAGGGCTAAGTATGCTAGTCATCTTGGATGGTGGCGCCTCTTGTGTTGGTGCGAAGGTCTTGCATTCTAAACAGGTTCGCTTTAACTCGATGGCGTCTTGGTGTATTCCTGGCCAGTAAAGGCCCATTCACAGTACTTTGCCTGTGAGTGCTCGCGCTCCTTCATGAGCTTCAGCCGACCCTGCATGGGCTTCCTTCAGTGCTAGTTTCCCCGTTGTGCCGTCAATGCATTTGAGCCATGGGGTTGTGTAGCCTTTCCTATACAATGTTCCCTTGAGCATCACATATTAGGGGGCTCGCACCCTTGTCTTCTGAGCTTCTCCGCGGTCATCCGGGAGTATGTCGTGTTGGAGATAGTCTATAATGGGTGTCATTCAATTTGGTTGGGCCACTGATAAGGAATCAACATGATGCTCGTCAATGCTCTTCTCTTTTACCACTTCCACCAACACCTCCTTTGATAGGTGCCCAAAGCATGTTGACGCCAACTTGCTGAGAGCATCTACTCGCCTATTGTTTCCTCTTGAGATTTGCTTTATCGTGAAGCTTTTTAGAGTACCAGTGATCCGTTGTACCGCTTTGACTTACCTCTCCATTCGTTTGTATTTTTCTTCAAACTCTCCTTATACTTGGTTGGCTACTAAGCGCGAGTCAGTCAAAGCCACGACTCTTTCTGCTCCCATCTTTACTGCTAGCTTGAGACCGGCCAGTAGAGCTTCATATTCTGCCTCAACTTTAGATGTTTGGAAGTCGAAACACAAGGCATATGTGACTTCCTCTCCTTTGGGGCTGGTTAAGATTAGTACGGCGCCCGACCCCTCTTTGCTGGAGCCCCATCCTTACAGAGGGTCCATTGTTGGTCGGGCGCTCCTCCTGAGTGTTCTTGCCTGTCCGAGTCAGCCATTTCTCGCTAAAGTTCTCTCGGGATTTCGAGTAAGAAATCCACTAAGGCTTGTCCTTTAATGCTTACCCTGGAGTGGTATATGATATCGTACTCTCCTATCTCTATGGTCCATTTAGCGAGTCTCCCCGACGTCTCTGGCTTTAGGAGTACTTGTTTGATCGAGCAGTTGGTCAAGACTTGTATTTGGTGGGCCTGGAAGTATAGTCGGAGCCTTAACGCTGCGTAAACTAGGGCGAGTACTAGTTTTTCAATGGTAGGGTAATTCATCTCTGGACCCTGTAGGGCCCAACTAGCAATGTAGACTGGTAGTTGGCGCCCCTCTCTGTCGACTACTAGTGCTGACGATATTGCGTCTCTTGACATGGACAAATACACTTGCAGCACCTCCCCGAGTATCGGGCTAGCTAGGGTTGGTAATGTATGGAGTACCTTTTTTATTCTTTGTAGCGCCTCCTCGGCCTCTGTCGTCCATCTGAAGTTGTTTTTCTCTATGCAGCCTTTGAGCGTGTTGAACAGTGACATGGCTTTTTCAGCTGACTTGGAAATGAATCTACTGAGTGTCGTTAGCTTCCCATTTAGACCTTGCACGTCTCTCATCGTGCAGGGCGAGGGTGTTTCTTCGAGCTCGTTCACCTTCGTTGGGCTCGGCTGGATGCCTTCCTTCATGACATAGTACCCTAAAAACTGACCTTCTTCGACCCCGAAAGTGCATTTGGCGGGATTCAATTTCATCCTGGCCTTTTCCAATGTTTGTAGTGTTTCCTCGATATCTCGCAACAGCATATTCTCGTCTGGGCTTTTTTATAACCATATCGTCAACATAAACCTCGATATTTCGTCCGATTTGGTTGGCGAATAGGGAATCGACAAGCGGTTGGTAAGTTGCCCCATCGTTCTTTAATCTAAATGGCATTTTGGTGTAACAGAATGTGCCATGGTCCGTTTAAAAGGCTGTTTTCTCCTTGTTGTTTGCGCTAATCAAGATTTGGTGATATCCTTTGTATGCGTCGAGGAACCACTTCCACCGGAATCCTTGCAGGGATTCTACTTTCTGATCTATTTCGGGTAGTGGATAGCAATCTTTTTGGCATGCCTTATTTAGGTCTGAGTAGTCGATGCACATTCGCCAACTACCATCGAGTTTCCTCACCATTACTGGGTTGGCGACCCATGTTGGGAAAATCGCTTCTCTAAGGATTGCAGCGCTGGTAAGTTTGGCTACCTCCATATTGATCGCTTTGTTTCGATCCCTACCTTGGACTCGCTTCTTCTGCTTTATTTCCTTGGTCCCCAGCTTTATCATCAGCTTGTGTTCTATGATCTCTCTATCGACCCCTACCATTTATGTGGTCTCCATGCGAAGATGTGATTGTATTTTCATAGTAGCTGGACCAATGCCTCCCTTGTTTTTGCACAGAGGGCCACTCCTACCATCACTCGCTGGTTTGGATGCTCCGTGTTGATCACTTCCCCTCCGTCTGACGAGTCTGGCTTTGGTCTTTTGGCTTCTGTTGAGATGTCTCTTGGTTGCATAATCTCGTAACATTTAAGGTCATTCGAGGGTGTGGCCAAGATCGTTCCTGGTCCTTGGCTGGTGCTAAACTTAACCACCCCATGGATTGTTGACGGGACTGCTCCAAATCTTAATAGGTATGGTCGCCTGTGACAACCCGAAATTTCCATTCGATACAAACCATATAAAGTCAATAGAAGTTAGAACAGTTACAGTGAATTTCCAGACTTTTGGGTATAAGTTGGAGTATTTCAGGATTTACACTTAAGGAGATATCAGGAGAGTGGATACACTAGGGTTCTGTGCAACACTGTTATTCCAAAACTCTATGATATTAGAGTTCATTTCGTGAATAAAATATTTTCTGCCAAAAATCCCAAGACTATATATAGAATTCTGAACCATATTTATTCATTAGTTACTTTTCCAACTAGAGAAAAGCCGAATTCTCTCTCAAGGATCTTCGGACTTTTGTTTCGGAAAGTGAGTACTTCTATCTAGTGTTTTTCTAAAGCTTCTTATATGCTTAATACACTAGAAATCATAGGAAAACACTAAGATCTGAGAGTTTACCGCCCAAGAACACCTTGGGGAGTAAACTCATTTAAAAGGGCCAAAGTGAGCCCAATGTCGCTCCAACCCTTGGAACTGAACCTAGAAACTACCCATGGCTTGTTTAGACATCAAAAACATTAAGAATCAAGGACTAAAGGTGAGGTCACGGCCAAGGATGTTCTTGGGCCATGAAATCCATTTTAAGGTGTCAAAATGCCCTAAAAGCTTTCCTTAAGCCAAGAGACTAGTTTAGACATGTACCCTAATGTGTTTAGGACTAGCAAACACCATTAGAACACCAAGAGTAAGGTGTTCACGGCCCAAGAAGTTCCAGGGCCGTGAACTCCAAACAGTAGGGCCAAAAGGTGCTATAACCTCTTCTAAAGCCTTGTACACTAGCCTAGTTTAGTTCCTAGTTAAATTAGGGACTTGAAAACACCACAAACACCCTTCCAAGGGAGATTACGGCCGTAATCTCCATGGGATTTGGTCCCAGGGCCGTAAACTCCTAAAAGGAGTTATATAATGCCCTAAACTCTTCCATAGACCAAGCCATTACGTAGAAATGCTTCTTAGGGTCTTGTAGAGCATCAAACACAAAATGGTCACATAAGTATGAGCTTACGGCCGTAAACTCATGAGTTTACGACCGTAAACTCATTTGGTAGTGTCATTAGGTCCGTGAACTTCATGATGGGGTTTTCCTTGAGCCCTACACACAATAGCTTCCCCTACAAACACTTAGATGCAATCCTAGAGGCTAATAACACTTGATAAAGGTGTTTAGCATGTCCTAGGGTGTCTTGACTTGTTTATTAGTTGTTTATATACTAATTTGTTACACATATGTGATATTATATGTTAACTAGGATTATAGAGTGTGTTCAAGACTTCACTTGACACCTAGCAGTCCTACTTCTTCAGTTCATCCGTACCACTCACAACAGGTGAGTTCATACCCGATAATCAATGTTTTAACTGTTTTTAAATGTTTTATGGGGGGGGGGGATACAAGTAGAATCATGCTAGTTATTATATCATTCACATGTGATTAAGAAGCAGCATTCAAATGATTTACTACTCATTAGCTGTTTTACCAAACGGATTTATTCAAATGATTTTCATGAAAGTGTTATATGTTTAAAACTCCTGATTTAATTGTTCATTATACACTGTATGTTTCATTTCAATCTCATTTACAATTGTGTTTCAAACAAATGTTTCTTTGTATTTAAAACTGTCTTGTTAGACAAATACTTCCAACCCGTTTTATAGATTGACATCAAGTCGATCTTTTCTTAGATAGTAATCCTGTTCAAAAGGTTTTAAAAAACTTATTTTATGCTTTTATATTGTCAATTGCATGCCTATATATGTATGGTTATATAAGAAATGTTTAAAGAACTTAGGAAGGCTATTCACCCTATTTCCTTTTCGCGCTTGAGATGTGGTCTGGTGGGATATCGGGTATCCGTCCGAAGGTCGTTTAAATATTAGTTATATATATATCATGTGTACATATATAGTCATAAAGGTTCTTCTAGTTTAGTTCAATGCCCTTGGGTAGCAAGGGTACACATCCATGTCCATACGTACCAGTTACATTACTAGTAAGCTACCATATAGGTAACTTAGGAAGATACTAGGACTATTACTAGAACGCGATATCATAAAATGAGTTAGTTCATTCATGAGTCAATACTTGCTAGATAGAGAGGGAACACACATTACAACTAGTACACACAGTACATTACTATACATGCTAGATAGAGAGAGAACACACATTACAGCTAGCACACACAGAACGTTACAATACATTACTATACTATTACATATATATGTTTACATGATTACGCTTACATGAGTACGTTTACATGAGTGCGTTTACATATACGATAATAGGACAGACATCATTAGGTGCTATAGCATAGAACAAGTTTAGGATCTAACTATACCGATGAATCACAACGCATTGTGGTAGTTATATCGGATATACATGATCATAGTAATGTGGATGCTCACGAATTGCATACAGGCAGGGGTCGTGTAAAGGTCCCAAAATCCCTTTGATAGGGGAGCGTTTAGCCTGGGATCTAGCCATCACATTAGGCCTTATCCCTCAAATAAGGAAATAGGAGTACAGAGGTAGTCACTTATTACAAGTACTACAGTACTTACGAGATTACGATAGATATATGGTAGTTAGTACAGTTATAGCTTCGATACTACACCTTAGTACTATTTCCTTTTCCCACTACATTCACTTCGTGAACATTCACACGATGCACGGTAATGTAGAAGCTATATTTTGGATAATGATAGTCGGATTTGGGAAAATACACACTCTTACAAGACACACACACACAGACACAAGATGCCTTGGTAGAAGGATACTTTTAGTAGGAAACATATGGTTTTATAGGATGTTCATATACATTTTCAATACTTACAGTTCACATACATTTTCAATACTTATAGTTCATATACATACAAATACTTACAGTTCATATACATACAAATATTTACATACATATTAAGACACTAAAATACTTATGATCTCACCAGCTTTAAAGCTGATACTCGCTTTCAAAATAACTTGTATCCTCAGGTCAACCATAGACAGGTACAGATGCAAGGTTCAGGGAAGATGGTGCTCGTTCAAGACGCATCTTTCATTTTGATTTATGTTTTAGTGTTTATCATAATTTGACAGAACACACTTGTATTAAAATTATATTATTAATGCAATGGATGATGTTGTTGCTTGTTTACTACTTTTCATTGTTGTGATACTGCACATGACGTCCTTCGCCCCAGAACGTTTCCGCCGTTCATGGTTTTAGGGTGTGACATCGCCCAGTATGATGTTGTGTTCCGACAGGTGTCGTACGACTACAAAGTCTACCAGGGCGGTTCGTTCCCTATTTTTATCCTGGCTGACTAGTGTGAATGGTAAATGGACCTTAGCTAATGGCCATAGGATGTGCCCCGTGAACCCTATGAGTTGGCATGTGGCGGGTTTCAGTCCTTCTTTCCACTCGCTCAGCAGGCGTCGGAAAAAATGTTCGTAAATGATGTCTGTTGAGCTCCCAGTATCGATCTATACCCGGTGAACAATCACGTTCGTGATAGACCTTTGAATGACGAGGGGGTTGTCCCCGTTCCACCCAGCCGGGATTGGGTCTTTCCTGGAGAATGTTAATCCTTGTGCCATTTCTGCAGCGCCGCGTGTTTGTTCCCGGTGCTCCACTCTCCCCCTTTTGTGGTGGATTGCCAATATCTCCAACTTGGGTTCTGGTTTCTTGGCAGCATCTTTGGGCTTATCTACGGCGAACTTAGCTACTCAAGCTTTTGGCGATCTCTGTTACGTTGCATTTTAATTGTTTCTCTTTGATTTCCCGTTTTAAGACCGCACAATTAACCGTATCGTGTGTCCTACTCTTGTGGTACTCGCAATATCGTGTTTTAGTCTTTCGATGCTGGCTTTTCGTTGATTGCGTAGACATATGTCTGTCTCCCTCACCTATCGTCTCTAGTGAAGGGTCTGAAGCGTCTTGTTGGTTGTCTGTCTTGTCCCGTAAACCTATTGTTTCCCCGAAAATCGGGGTGGGTTGTGTTGTAGTTATTTCGCCTCCCCGCGAAGGCTATTATGGCGTTGAGGTACACCTGCTTCGATGCTTCACCTTCATCCTGGGGTAAGAAGCGCTCTACCATTTCATTCAACTCAGCCCTTGTATTGGGTTGCTTGCCCATGAGTTTTTGGGACAACGATCCTGGCATCAGGCCCCAGGTGAATGCCTTTGCGATTAGGCCTTCGTCATACACTGGAACATCTAGTGTTGCCTTTATTAACCTAGCGAAGTAATCTTTAACTGTATGTCCTTCTCGTTGTTTGCACCCAATGATTGTGTGGCAGTCACCTTTGTATTTCCGAAGTTGCATGAAGTTTGTTATGAATAGGTATTTCAGCTGGTTGAAATTGTTGATGCTGCTCAGTTTCAATGTTTTGATCCATGTTCCTACGTTACCCTCCAAGGTAGTGGGAAAATATGTGCACCAGAATCGCTCATCTAGTTTTAGGGACGCCATCGTCCATTCATACGTGTCGATATGGCTGTCCGGGTCAATAGTTTCATTGTATGTCTTAAGGTAAGCTAATTTAGTGGTGTTAGGGATTTCATACTCCAGGAGTTCTTTGACAAGCGGTGACGTGAAACTTCCTGATGAGAAGTCTTGGGTTGGGATATGTTGGCTAAGGTAGTACCCTAGTTGTTGTGCCGTCAGAAATGGTTGTACCAGCATATCGTTGTAGGCGGTTAGATCTGGTATTGGTATGTCGTAAGGGTTGAACGGTTGGGTTATAGCAGGGGAATTGTATGGCGTGGGTTGAACAGTTGGGACAAAATAGGGGGTGTACGACGTAGGTGTTAGTTTCTAAGTTGGGGGGTTCTGTTGGAGGGCTATGGTTGGTTGTTGGTAGGACAAGAGTGGCGGAGCTGGTATGGCACTTGCCATTAACAGCTGGTGGCTCTGTGGCTGTGATGCGATGCCTACGCCAATCACAATGCCGTTAAGATATACACTGCTTGCGAGGGGTGTGACAGTTATCGTTTGGGTATTATGAGGATTGACAATAGCGGGGAGAAGAGGTAGTGTGGTGTATATTGGTCGGTTCTGGGGTGGGGATAAGTGTGTCACGGTTGGTATTGGTCGGGGTTGAGGCGGGGCGGTTTGCACAATCGACTATAATAGAAGATGGGGATACCGTAGTGAAAATCAATAGTCATTACTCGTGTGTCTATCAATCAAGATGTTCTCCTTAGATTTTGATGAGATTATTGAGCTAATAGATCGATAGATTCAAAGCAGATAAGCAAGAATGAAGCAATCAGAGAACACAAGGATGGATCAAAAGATGTCGAATGATTAATATCTCACACCTCATAAGAGCTCGATGAAGAACTTCGACTGTAGAGGTGTGTTTAGAGTTACAATGCAAAATCTATTAATGAGAATGATTACTTTAAAGCTATACATGTATGCATAATATATAATCTAACCCTAATGCTTAAACCACGGTTGGACATGCCCAAACTGGGTAATAATAATATCAACATTAATCCCATATGACATAACACTCTAAACCCACGAATCTCCCCCTTTGCGTCAATAGAGGCGAGAGATCAGATCGGTTGAGAAAGAGCAGACTTCTTCACTATCTTGAACACCTTTGGTATAACGGCCAACAGAGTGTGACGGATACCACTGAAGCATGTCAGAGAAGTTCTTATTATCCGAATCACTGTTCTGTTTACACCTGTGAGTTATGTCAAGTACATGCTCCAAGCAGGAAGTGGAGAACAAGTGTTTGTCAACAAGAGCGAAAAGGAATTTTTCACCTTCGCTTCTAGTGAACATGACAGTGTAATGGAATGGATCTATCTTGCCCAATTTCATCTTATTTGAATCACTTGGCTTCCCGATATTCTTCACAATTGGCTTCTTTCTCAAAACGTTTGCAATCTCGTGATCTAGCTTAGCAACTTCATGGATGTAGAAAGCCAACATTCTCTTAATATGATCGAGGATCGGCCCATACTGCTCTTGATTAGTAAGCAAAATATTGAACAACAGAATCCAATCGTGTGGGTTCAGGTTTGGAAGATCAGCTAACGAAATCATATGAACCAAGTTATCAAACCTCAGGTCACCCTGAACTTCACGTTGATAAATTTCCCAACAGTATACAGTTTCAATACCTTGATAGAGGTTATTTTCTGAGAACTCCATGTCAAGTATTGGGGTTGATAAAATTCAAGATAATAATTGACCGGATCTCGATCAACCTGTGGGTGAGGAGAAGGGACTTCAACCATTGAATCAAAACAATGATGGCATATCTTGTTATTCTTTGTCTTGGAGTCCTGAACAAGATTTTGAGTGATAAGAATTACACTAGTGTTTTTACAGTAGATGGGAGTGTTTGAAAGCATAAAACCATAATCTAGAAGTTAGTTTTGAATGCAGAGTATTTGAGCACAATATTTACCAGTTACAACATATTCAACTTCAGCGGTTAAACAATCCAATGATGAGTGTTTCTTACCTGACAAGCTTATCAGTCTATTTTCCAAAAATTGGCATCCACCAAAAGTAATCTCTCTATCTAATGAAAAACCTACATAATGAAAATCTGTATAACCATTCAAGTTAAATTTAAAGTCATGAGGATACCAAAGCCTAAGATTGGGTGTACGCTCCAGGTATCGAAAAATACGCTTGACATCGAGAAGATGTAACTCTTTTGGATTTGCTTGATAACGAGCAC
Organism: Lactuca sativa; assembly: GCF_002870075.4. Lineage (NCBI taxonomy): Eukaryota > Viridiplantae > Streptophyta > Magnoliopsida > Asterales > Asteraceae > Lactuca > Lactuca sativa. The sequence continues at coordinate 233,708,083 of NC_056627.2, read as the reverse complement.
ATATACTGGTTGAAAACATAATATTAGCATAACTAACAGTGAGATAGACTAGGGATCCTATCATTCCTCTATACAACGTGGGATTGACATTAGCTCCAAATAAATCATCTAAGATCTTTAGAGAGGACTTCTTCAAAATATCAACAATATATTTTCTTTGGACAATGAAGACGCCTTTGATAACTGCTTAAATTGACGACCTAAGAAGAACGTCATCTCAGTCATCACACTCATCTTAAACTTCTTTGAGATAATATCAATGAAATCTTTGGTCATTTCTTCATTTGTAGAACTAAAAATGATGTCATCGACAAATACTTGAGGAAGAATAAGATATGATCATGATTTCTTGATGAAAAGTGTGTTGTCGATAACACCCTTCTTGTATCCATTTTGAAGAAGGTAAGCCGACAACCTTTCATACCATGCCTTGGGGGCTTGATTTAAAGAATGTACATATTTATGTAATATGTGGACATGATCAGGAAATTCTTCACTTTCAAAGTTAGGGGTTTCTCTTGAAAAAAGTTCATGCTCCATATCTCCGTGAAGAAATGTAGTCTTAACATCCATATCTGAGAATTTAAAATTCATGTAAAAAGCATAAGAAACAAAAAGTCTAATAGCATCCAATTTTGAAATATGGGAAAAGGTTTCGTCATAATATAAACCTTTTAGAGTGAACCCCTATGCAACAAGACTTTCCTTGTTCTTTGTAATGATTCCATATTCATCCATCTTGTTTCTAAAAACCCGACGAATTCCAACTATCATTTTGCCCTGTGGACAAGGAACCAGGGTGCAAAAAGTGTTCCTTTTGTACTCATGCAACTCATCTTGCATTTATCTAATCTAATCAACATCATTAATGCATCATCAACTTTCTTAGGCACAATTAGTGACATAAAGTTCACAAACATACATAATATTGACCATGCTTGTCGATGAGTGCAGATTGCAACAGAAATATCTCTAATGGAATGAGAAACAGGATGATCACTAAAACCTTGAAAGTTGGAGAAATTAGAAGATGAGGTGTTTTCTTAATTCTCAGTTGAAAAGAAACTTCATTGGGATCAACATTTCTTTTAAATTTCATAGCGGGAGTTGAGTGATCATCATAATCAGCATGTTTGGGAACATAATTGCTTGAAACACAGACAGATGGGGTAAGTGAAACATTAGGATTTTGAAATGTAGGGGATGAATATAAAACTAGCTTATCTTGAATAAACCATGATTGATCAATAAAATTTGTAGAGTTGGAGTCTCCATCAAAATTCACATGATAAATTCTTCAACAACTTGATTCTTTAGATTAAAAACCCTAAAAACCTTTATAACACTCGGTTTCAGATTTGCCTTGTTGCTTGGGGCTGCAGCCGAATCATTAGTTGTCATGGAGTTTATGGCTTCGAGAAACGAAGGATTTAGCCCATTTCGGATCTAGTTGCAATGGTTCAAGTGATCTATGTATTCAATTGTGTCTTCGGAAGCCAAGGGTATGAATGTAAATTGATATCCCCGTCTTTTTTGGGTTTTGAGTTTTATTCGAAAGGTGTTAAGGCTTGGGTGTGTTGCTAGGAGTGTAGGGCTTTTCGTCACCTTTTCATGGATATATGGGTCATTGGAAACAAACTTAGGATGAGAGAGTTATGGTACTTGGAAGTTATTAGCAGAATTGGGGCCTAGATGGAAAAGATTGCAAATCAGTCCAATGCATGCAAGGATGCATGCACGAGCTTGGTTAGGTACGCCCAACGTAAGCTGAGGTATGCCTAATGTATAAAGGTGATTGTTCGAAGTTCATGAGTACGCCGGACGTACAAAGGGGTACCCTGGGCGTACTCCTTTCAAGTCAAAACACTAAATTCGGGATTTCAACCCTATATAAGCAACATTATACCACTTCTTAGGTCATATTAAGTCAGCCGCCACCCCTTCCTACGTCCATAAAACCCCAGATTGCCTTGGATGAAGCCCGAGGATTGAAAGAAGACTTTTGGTGGTTTGTGAAAGAGGAGAAGGATGTGAAAGACTCAACTCCTGGAGAAGAGCTCAAAGATCCAGTGCTAACGTCTCCATTTCAAGACTTTCAAGGTATAAAGTCTCTACCTTGGCTATTAACTTCATAGATCTACTTTTGGTTGGTTTTTAGTCATTTTAGTCCCTTTTTTCTTGGTCTTGGTGAGCTAGGATCTTTTTAGGGGCTCGATCTTATAGATTTGGACATTCTAAGGTTCCATATCTCATAAAGGTGCAAGCTTATTGGAGAGTGTGAGTTCAGTCATGAATTAAGACCATCCATTAATCTCTTTTGAGCTCCAGAGTCCCATTAAGCCATGCATGTAAGTAAAGTTGCCAACTTTACTTGAAAAGACATATTTAGTAGTCAGACTGGAGAGTTGGAGTAAGGGATGAAGTGATTAAGTGCCTATTGTAAAAGTTTGGAATACAAGGGATTACGTTGGGCATACCCACCTGGATTATTGACTTTTTGGGCTTTGGACTTTGGACCAGGAATTGACTGGGGTTGAGCATTCAGTATTTCAGGTCTTTTTGGATATTGGGCCTTCTTGGGTTATGTCCATGATGGATTTGGGCCTTATTGGGCCTTGTGGTCCATTTTGGGTCCGGGGTTTCTTATGGGCTTCTAAGTATATGGACTTTGTTGGACCAGCTAAGGATGTATGTTTGGATTGGGAATAAGTTATTGGGCTTTAGGGCAAGGCTTATGCAATGGTTTGGGCCCAATTTGGAAAATTTGGTCATTAGTGGGTTTATATGTATTTCAGAGTTTTGGACTTGTTTGGTTTTGGGCTTGGGCCTTAGTTATGAATCTTGTTGGGCCAGGGGTAAAATGGTCATTTTACCCCAATTATGGATTATCGATCATGGTTTGGGACCCAATTGCGAATTGGGTGATATATTGGTATTGATAGTTCGAGGAGTTGCCTGCTCAGCAGCTAAGAATTTCTTGCAGTGAACTCCAACAGTGTGAGGTGAGTTACCTTCCTTGTATGACTAGGAAGAAGGCACCAATACCGGCTCACTAGTAGTTGTTTATAGTAGAGATGATTGTCTTCATGATAATTTTCCGATATGCCACTATCTATAGAGATTTACGTGCTTGTATTCTAAGTTGTTATCTGGTAGTGACAGGAGGAGTGAAGTAGGCCCCATAACAGGTTGAAATAAACCGTAGGGTAGGTCGGGCATCCAGATATGCCTGGTAGTATGTTCATGATATGATATTACGTGGTAGTGGTAGGGGTGAAATAGACCCCGTAACCGGTTGAAATAAACCAAAGGGTAGGTTGGGCACCTAGATATGCCTGGAATGGGTAGGTCGGGTACCCAACTATGCCTGAAAGGGGTAGGTCGGACAACCCGGCATGTCTGACATGCATAGGTTGAGCACCCATGTACGCTCAGCAGGCTAGGTCGGGCACCCAGATATGTCTGACAATATGTTTATTATATGGTATTTGGTATGATGGAGGAACTCACTAAGCTTCGTTGTAACATCCGGAATTTCAGGTATTATATTTATTCATTTTATTTCAAGTTTTATGGAAGAACTCGGCGAGTTGGTGCGTAGACTCGCCGAGTAGAGACGCGAATCATTATCCGGGTGGATGGCTGGACTCGGGGAGTCGCCCCAAGGACTCGGCGAGTCCACGCTGTTTAATGAAACCCTAATTCCTCGGGTTTGGGGCCTATTTAAGGGGCCTTATGGCCGTCATTTGCGGCTACCAGACCCCAGAGAGAAACCCTAAGTGAGCTAGAGCGTTTGTGAGAGGAAAGGAGCCATTTCTTGATCACTTGTTGGTGTTTTTGCAAATATAAGAGGACCAAGGCAAGAGGAGGCTAAAGAGGGTGCTAATCCAGTGATTCCAGGGCTTAGAGACTTCATTTTGAGGTATTCATTCGACCCTTCTTCAGTTTATGGTGTAATTCCTAGAGTTAGGGCTTTTTAGCCCCTTTTAGAGGAAGGTTATTGAGTAATTGGTCCCTTCTCGTGTTGGTGCTTTAGATCTGGACCCAAAGAGGTCCAAAGACCCTTTTCGCTTGAGCTTTATGAGTGTTAATGGGGGTTATGAGCTTTGGATGTCATTTTAGTGGTCATATCTTCAAATAAGGCCTTTAAGCCTTTGCATGAGCACCAAGATGTTAGCTTTACGTGATTATCATGATTGGGGAGGCCAGATCTGTGATTGTATGGGACGGATCTGACCTCAGAGGTTGTTTTGAGAGTGTGCATGGCATGAACTCGCCGAGTCCCAAGAACAGACTCGGCGAGTAGTATGAGGGTTGCTCATTAATCATTCAGTGAGTGGACTGCCGAGTTGGGGGATGACTCAGTGAGTCAGAAGGGGATTAGAGGACTGAAGTTCAAGGCTGTACTCGCCAGGTTGTTCTTGAAACTTGGCGAGTTGAGTCGGGGTGGCCCCGCGATTCATGCCTGATGTGACTCGTCAAGTTTAGGGAGGGACTCGACGTGCCAAGCGCGACAAAGAGTTAGGAGTCATGTGTGTACTCGCCGAGTCACCGGAGTGCACTTGGCGAGTAGGGTCAAAGTTTGACCGTTGACTTTTGTTGACTTTTAGGGTTTGGTCAACAATGGAGTCCTTGAGTCGAGAGGGGGGTAAAATAGTCTTTTACCCTTCTAAGGGTGACAATAGAGGGTCGAGTCTAGCCTCGAGTTTTATATTTATGAGGATATTTACTTTGTGTGAATAGGCGGAGGCTAGGCAATACTTTTACCGAGTCAGGGATTTACGAGAGTCTGAGGTGAGTCTTCTCACTATACTTTACCTTGAGTAGGTAATCAGGGTTATGTGATACAGTGTTGTATGCTATATATGTGTTATGTGTTGCACTGCATTATTCTATGTGATTTATGTTGTGCATATTACAGAGTTAGAACCAGAAGGTTCACAGAGATAGAACCTGAGGGTTCACAGAGTTTGGGTGCACGGACCCGCAGAGTTATAGCCTCGAGTGGCTAATATGTGTTATGTATGGTATTTTGGGGAACTCAGTAAGCTTCGTGCTTACAGTGTTATGTGTTATTTGTTTCAGGTATTAGTGAGGATCGCGAGAAGGCGCCGGCCTGATCAGTACACACTCGGGATTTGTTTTATGCTATGAGATCTTGGGATTGATATATGCTATGAATTGAGTTTTAAACAATGATGTTTTTATGAGTAATAAATGAATTATGTTTTTATAAAATGCGAAAAGTTGTTTTGAAATTTACGGTGTTACAAGTTGGTATCAGAGCCTTGGTTTGAGGGATTCGAGTACACCTTCGGGCGTATTTGAACTCAAACTGAGGATCTGAGAAATATTTTCAAAAGAGAACCAAGTTTTCTAAAAAGAGTCAAAGATTTTTGGATAACGCAGAGCAGAGTCGTGTGTACGATCTGTCAGTGCCCGAACGGTGATTTCCCAAAATACCCTTATGTTATATGCTTATGAGATTGATATGATTTATTCTCGTGCTAGAGTGGGCTAGGTATTCCTATTAGGACTAGAGTGGCATGATTTGTGATTCCTTAGCCTAGGGAGAGGTGAGCTGCTATGAGATGCTTGAGAGATAGTAGGTAGCAGTGAGGAGCTTATTAGAGATCTGTTAGATAGTGGATCCTAGGAGGAGGACTTGGGGTGTATACTGACGCGGTGTGGACGGTAGTATTGGGCCCGTACTACTGAAAACACCGGGACGGTGTACAGTTCAAGTAAGAATCTTCGGGATGCCAGGGATCAAGGAGGGATGAGTTATTGAGGCGAGTATGCTCGAGTGAGTTTCTAATATATCGTATGTTGTATTTCAGAGGTAGATCATGGTGAGGACACGTCATGCGCCAGAGAGCAGCGAGACTAGTTATGAGGAGATCCGCCGGATCATCCATGAGGAGGTGGCTATGGCCATCAGGGCAGAGATACCAGAGATGTTAAGGTCTATCAAGACCACACTGATTGAGACTTTTGACGAGCGTTATGCCGCTCTTTCTGAGGCTGCTGTTGCAGCGGCCACCGCAGCCGTCGCTGCTGCTAGGCCGCAGGGGGGTGACTCGTTGTTGTTCAGGGAGTTCAGCAACACGAAGCCACCCGAGTTTGATGGGATGCAGGATCCGATTACAGAGATGAGATGGGTATCTGACATTGAAGGGTGTTTCTATATATGCTCGTGCCCGGAGCACTTGAGGGTTTGGTTTGCGCTCAACCAGCTTCGTCTGGGGGCGAAGCACTGGTGGAAGTTCATGACAGCACACTATTCTCCAGCAGAGCTTGCTGCGGTGACCTGGGAGAGGTTCACCGCCATGTTTCGTGATGAGTACGTTCCCCCGGTGGAACGAGATCGGTTGGCACAAGAGTTTTTGACCCTCAAGCAGGGTATGGAGTCTGTTACGGTTATTACCAGGATGTTTCATGAGAGGGCGATGTTCTGCCCTGAGCACGTGTCTACTGCGCAGGCACGTATGAGCCGTTATCTGAGTATTTTAAGGAGAGTTATTCGTGAGTTCGTGGCAAACTCCTCGTACCGGACATTTGCCGAGCTTCAGGAAAATGCCCGGAAGAGGGAGATCGAGCTAGAGACTCAAGCTAGGGAGGAGGCGGAGTCTCAAGGGAGGGATCGGCGACCGGCACAGTCCCAGCCGGCAGCCAAGCGGGCCAAGCCCGCTGATCCGAGAGCAGGGAGCCAGAAGGGCCGCACTTGTGGAAAGTGCGGCAAGAGTCATGATGGAGTTTGTAGAGCTGGATCTTGCTACAAATGTGGCAAGGAGGGGCATATTGCCAAGGACTGCCCCAAGGGGTTTGCAGTGTGTTTCCACTGCAACCAGACCAGACACCGGAAGGCCGAGTGTTCGCTGCTGTGAGGGTCAGCATAGGGAGCTTCTCAGGGGTCTGCCCCTGCTGCTATTAGAGCTTCGGATATTCGGCCGGTGAAGACCGAGACGCCGAAGGCTCGTGGGAGAGCCTTCCAGTTGACTGCGGAAGAGGTCTGCGCAGCGCCCGATGTCGTGGCTGGTATGTATTCTTTCATGTATTTAATTTAATGTCTAGGATTTTGTGCTTATATTATGATATGCGTAGGTACTTTTCTTATGAGTTCTGTACCTGCTTTGGTGTTATTTGACTCGGGTGCGAGTCGATCTTTTATATCGTTGGCTTTTAGTCAGCACATCAGTATTAGTCGAGAGGCGTTGAGTCGACCTCTAAGAGTCTCCATCGCTGACGAGAGAGCATTATATGCTATGGAGGTGATTCGAGGATGTGTACTCGAGATTTTCGGTGTAGAGTTTCCTATTGATTTGGTCCCGATTACGATGGGGGACATCTGTGACATCGTAGGCATGGATTGGTTGAGCAGATTTCGAGCAGTTATCGACTACGAGCGGCAGCTGGTGACTATACGAGACCCAAGTGGGGGAGTTCTTACGGTGTACGACGAGGGTACCCGTCCCGATTCAGCATTTTGTTCGGCTGCCAGAGCGAGGCAGAGTCTACAGCCGGGCTGTAGTGGTTTTGTAGCGTATGTGATGGATACGAGGGTTGGTGCAGAGAGACCAAGTACGGTTGAGGAGGTTCTGATAGTGCGTGAATTCCCGGATGTCTTTCCCGAGGAGTTACCGGGTGTGCCTCCCGAGAGGCAGGTTGAGTTTCGCATTAATTTGATTCCAGGGGCAGCACCTATTGCCAAGGCACCCTATTGCCTTGCACCTCCAGAGATGCAGGAGTTATCCTCGCAGCTTCAGGAGCTGCTGGGGAAGGGGTTTATTCGGCCAAGCAGCTCGTTGTGGGGAGCACCAATCCTTTTTATGAAGAAAAAGGATGGTTCGAACCGAATGTGCATTGATTATCGAGAGCTGAATAAGTTAACGGTCAAGAATCGTTATCCTTTTCCGAGGATCAATGATTTGTTCGATCTGCTGCAGGGAGCGTCTTGGTTTTCCAAGATTGATCTGAGGTCTGGATATCATCAGATGAGGGTGCGCGAGGAGGATATCCAGAAGACCGCATTCAGGACTCGTTATGGGCATTATGAGTTCGTGGTGATGCCATTCGGGCTCACCAATGCGCCTGCAGTGTTCATGGATCTCATGAACAAGGTATGCAGACCGATGCTGGATCGATCAGTGATTATGTTCATTGATGATATTTTGGTGTATTCGACATCCAGGGAGCAGCATGAGGAGCATTTACGAGAAATCCTCAGTATGCTGAGATCGGAGAGGCTTTACGCCAAATTCTCCAAGTGCGATTTTTTGTTATGGGAGGTGCAGTTCCTTGGTCACCTCGTTAACCAAAAGGGGATTTTGGTCGATCCGGCCAAGATCGAGGCGGTGACGAGTTAGGAGGTGTCGAAATCTCCTTCTGAGATCAGGAGTTTTCTAGGGTTGGCTGGCTATTATCGGAGGTTCATCAGGGATTTCTCCAAGATTGCCGTTCCTCTCACCAGGTTGACCCGGAAGGGTGTGGTGTTCAGCTAGGGCCCAGAGCAGCAGACCTCATTTGAGACTCTTCGCCAGAGATTGTGCGAAGCCCCGGTGTTGGCTCTTCCAGAGGGAATGGAGGACTTCGTGGTGTATTGTGACGCATCGATATATGGGTTGGGCGCGGTGTTGATGCAGAGGGGGCATGTGATCGCGTATGCATCGCGGCAGCTGAAGCCCCATGAGGCAAGGTATCCCACCCACGATCTAGAGTTGGGGGCTGTGGTGTTCGCCCTCAAGATTTGGCGCCATTATCTGTATGGGGTTCGGTGTATGATATACACAGACCACGAGAGTTTGAAGTATTTGATGGATCAGCCAAACCTGAACATGTTTCAGAGGAGATGGTTGGATGTAGTAAAGGATTATGACTGCGATATCATGTACCACCCGGGCAAGGCTAATGTCGTAGCCGACGCCCTGAGTCGTAGGGCAGAGAGCGCCCCGATTCAGGATATTTGTTTGAGATTAACGATGATGACTCCGGTGTTGGACACCATCAGAGGGGCTCAGGCTGAGGCAGTAAGACCGGAGAACCGTAAGAGAGAGCGAGTTATCGGACAGGTGTCAGAGTTCGTGACCGATATCAGAGGGCTTATGACCTTCCAGGGTCGGATTTGGGTACCGTTTGTTGGAGGAACGTGTACCATCTTGATGGAGGAGGCGCATAGATCGAGATTCTCTATCCATCCTGGGGCCACTAAGATGTTTCTGGATCTTAAAAGGGAATATTGGTGGCCCTGTATGAAGAGAGATGTAGCGTGGTTTGTTGAGAGGTGCCTAACCTGTCGTAGGGTTAAGGCCAAACATCAGAGACCGCATGGTAAGTTGCAGCCACTGGAAGTCCCAAAGTGGAAATGGGAGCAGATATCCATGGATTTTATCACCAAATTGCCGAGAACGGCGAGGGGTGTCGATGCGATTTGGGTGATAGTAGACCGTTTGACAAAGAGTGCTCACTTTCTCGCCATTAGTGAGAGTTCTTCCGCGAAGAAGTTAGCAGAGGTATATGTGAGAGAGGTGGTAGCGCGACATGGGGTGCTGATCTCGATTGTGTTAGATCGAGATGTGCGTTTCACTTCTAGATTTTGGAAGAAATTCCATGAGAAGTTGGGTACGAGGCTGCATTTTAGTACCGTATACCACCCACAGAATGACGGTCAGAGCAAGCGGACGATTCAGACGCTCGAGGACATGCTCTGAGCATGCGTGTTGGATTTTGGCGCAAGTTGGGACACTTATTTGCCCTTAGCGGAGTTCTCCTACAACAACAACCATCATTTGAGCATTGGTATGCCGCCCTTTGAGTTGCTGTATGTGAGGAGGTGTCGGACTCCCATTTGTTGGGGAGAGGTAGGGCAACGAGTGATGGGTAGCACGAAGATTGTGCTTCAGACGACAGAGCAGATACAGCGGGTCAGGCAGAGATTGTTGACCGCTCAAAGTCGCCAGAAGAGTTATGCGGATAGGCGACGATCCGAGCTTGAGTTCCAGGTCGGTGATTATGTTCTCTTAAAGGTATCTCCTTGGAAAGGAGTGATTCGATTCAGGAAGAGGGGCAAGCTAGGGCCGCGGTATATTGGGCCGTTCAGCGTGATCACGAGGGTGGGAAGGGTAGCGTATCGCTTGGAGCTACCCACAGAGTTGTAGCGGATTCATAATACCTTCCACGTGTCTCAGTTGAGGAAGTGTATAGCCGACGAGTCGGCGGTAGTGCCGTTAGAGGATATTCAGGTGGATGCGAGCCTGAACTACGCGGAGAGACCAGTTGCGATTGTGGATCGGAAGATCAAGGTTCTGAGGAACAGGGAGGTGCCTCTGGTGCAGGTTCAGTGGCAACATCGGAGAGGATCCGAGTTGACTTGGGAGCCGGAGCGGGAGATGCGTGAGCAGCATCCGGAGCTATTTCAAGGATAAGACTTCGAGGGCGAAGTCTGATTCAAGTGGGGGAAAATTGTAACATCCAGAATTTTAGGTATTATATTTATTCATTTTATTTCAACTTTTGTGGAAGAACTCGGCGAGTTGGTGCGTAGACTCGCCGACTATAGACGCGAATCATTATCCGGGTGGATGGCTGGACTCGGCGAGTCACCCCGAGGACACGGCGAGTCCACGATGTTTAATGAAACCCTAATTCCTCGGCTTTGGGGCCTATTTAAGGGGCCTTATGGCCGTCATTTGCGGCTACCAGACCCCAGAGAGAAACCCTAAGTGAGCTAGAGCGTTTGTGAGAGGAAAGGAGCCATTTCTTGATCACTTGTTGGTGTTTTTGCAAATAGAAGAGGACCAAGGCAAGAGGAGGCTGAAGAGGCTGCTAATCCAGTGATTTCAGGGCTCAGAGACTTCATTTTGAGGTATTCATTCGACCCTTCTTCAGTTTATGGTGTAATTCCTAGAGTTAGGGCTTTTTAGCCCCTTTTAGAGGAAGGTTATTGAGTAATTGGTCCCTTCTCGTGTTGGTGTTGTAGATCTGGACCCAAAGAGGTCCAAAGACCCTTTTACCTTGAGCTTTATGAGTGTTAATGGGGGTTATGAGCATTGGATGTCATTTTAGTGGTAATATCTTCAAATAAGGCCTTTAAGCCTTTGCGTGAGCACCAAGATGTTAGCTTTACGTGATTATCATCCTTGGGGAGGCCAGATCTATGATTGTATTGGACGGATCTAACCTCAGAAGTTGTTTTGAGAGTGTGCATGGCATGAACTCGCCGAATCCCAAGAACAGACTCGGCGAGTAGTATGAAGGTTGCCCATTAATCATTCAGTGAGTGGACTGCCGAGTTGGGGGATGACTCAGTGAGTCAGAAGGAGATTAGAGGACTGAAGTTCAAGGTTGTACTCGTCAGGTTGTTCTTTTAACTCGACGAGTTGAGTCGGGGTGGCCCCGCGATTCATGCCTGATGTGACTCATCGAGTTTAGGGACGGACTCTACGTGCCAAGCGGGACAAAGAGTTAGGAGTCATGTGTGTACTCGCCAAGTCACCGGAGTGCACTCGGCGAGTTGGGTCAAAGTTTGACCGTTGACTTTTGTTCTCTTTTAGGGTTTGGTCAACAATGGAGTCCTTGAGTCAGAGGGGGGTAAAATAGTCTTTTACCCTTCTGAGGGTGACAATAGAGGGTTGAGTCTATCCTCGAGTTTTATATTTATGAGGATTTTTACTTTGTGTGAATAGGCGGAGGCTAGGCAATACTTCTACCGAGTCAGGGATTTACAAGAGTCTGAGGTGAGTCTTCTCACTATACTTTACCTTGAGTAGGTAATCAGGGTTATGTGATACAGTGTTGTATGCTATATATGTGTTATATGTTGCACTGCATTATTCTACACTACTAGAAAAACAGCCTTTTACGACGCTCATTGCGCGTCGTAAAGGGCTCAGATGACGCGAAAATGCGCGTCAAGGAAGGCCCTGTCATAAAGAGAGACGACGCGCATTTACGATGCGCAATTACGACGCGCGTTTACGACACACAACACGTATCAAGAAAGGCCCTGTCATCAAGGAAGACGACACGCATTCGCGTGTCGTAACCTTACGACGCACATGTTAATGACATGCAATGCATATCAAGAAAGCCCCTATCAAGAAAGTTCATGTCATAAATGAAGATGACACACATTTTTGCGTATCATAATTTTAAATGTTAAAAAAATATATTATTTATAGATTTACCAATTTTCAAATTAAAATTGTATTTAATGACACGCGCGTGTTAATGACATGCAATGCATTGCATAAAATTTAATGTCATACAAATAATCATATACAAAAAATACAACCGATTGCATAAAATAGAATCCCTAACTCTCTAACGTATTATTGCATTGCTATTAAGGGACACTTTGTTTCAGATATCATGTAAAAGACAAATCCTCCATGTCAAAAAATATGTTGTTGTCCATCGAGTGTAGATGACAAATAATGACTTGAACATTAGCTGAAACCAAAAATCTTTTATTAAGCGCACAATCAAAAAGCTGAAACCCAAAAGCTTTTAATTACACAAGACATAACACATCATCATGAGAAACTACTAACCTGCCCTGAATGGAGGAAGTAGTTTTCTCCAGCCAACTTTGTTGGTGTAGACTGATAAAAGTTATAGCATGTTCTAGCAAGCTGTAAATAATACATATCCAAATTATTAGCAACTAAAAAGCAACTAAAATAACAGACCTCATCAGCTAGATTCAGGAACTTTCATTGAAGAGATAAAAAGAAAAGAAAAGCAAAGCAACGATGTACTAAAGCAAAGATTCTTCCGTAACCAACTGAAATGTCCGTATAAGTCTTAGTCCCCATTATTATCCTAGGTGATACAGTATGATTCTTAAGGAAACAAATTTATTGAAAGCAAAAACTGAATGAATGAATGAATAATTACATACTATCAAGATCAAGAAATTCTTTTTTAACAAGTATTGCAGTAAGCTGATAGATCCCAAAGGGTACGGTACTATTTACTTCCAAACATTGATAATATTTGAACTTGAACCCAATAATTTGTGAAGCATTAGACTGCAAAATATGCCCAGAACAGAAGAGATTGGATAATGTACAATTAGCCTTTCAGAAAAAGGCTTAGATAATGAATGCAAATTTATTCTGACCTTGGGGAATTAGGAAACTTCCCCAATTAACCTATTTTCACCAAGGGCGATCACCAATCAAAACGTAACTTCCCAAATTTATTTTGACCTAAAAGTAAATAAGGAAACTTTTAAAAACAAAGGAATTTTTTTTTTGGCAAGGCAACCAAACACGCCAGCCATGGAAAGGAATCTTGAATTCCAACACCAAGGAAACATGCCCAATGATTGCAATTCTTTTATAGATCTCATCCCTTGAGAAAATATATTGTGAATCATGCACCCTTATAATAGCCTTTTAGTCGTTAATCGGGCATATTTAACTGTTGTACCTTGGGGAAAACAAGGATCAGGTTCAAGAAGACATTGTTATCCGGCTGAACTTTGAAGCACTCCAATACCTAAATCAGTGAGTACAGTCAAGTCAAGTACCTCATTTATTGAAACTTCAATACAAAGTCAAAACAACCAGAAAGGGTAGAACTTACAATGTCAAACACTCGGTTTGGATCCAAATTGAAGAGCCCGATTAACGGCTGCAAAGAATCAATTAGTGAAAAGCAACAAAAGCTGAACTGGTATGGGACAAAGTAGGAGGCCATAATATTTTTTTAGAAGATGTCAAACCTTGATTATGCCAACCGTCACTGCTGATGTATTTTCAGAACAAAATTCATTTTTTTTCCTTTTCTCATAACATCAATCACATATTATATATATCTCCTTCTGACTTAGACCTTGAGACTTAAACATCCAGCCAACCTTCTTCATAACGACCACAAATACCATTTTTTTGTAAATATATTTTTTATTGGATACAAAGTTGACAAGACACAACAACCATAAATGAGTAGATAAATGTGGATTAATAAAAAGACGACTATACCCTTCAACAACAACTTTGCTAAAATGACCAAAGGGAGATGATGATTGACTGGAGTAAAAAAGAGCTGCTAATAGCTTTTTTGACTTTTACATTTATAAAAAAGTTTTATAGAATTAGAAAATGTAAATGGAAAGAAACACATTTTTAAGCAACATAAGTTTGATGAAGATGAAAGTAAACAGACCTGATCGTTTTCTTCTGCTTCTTCTGAAGGGGATTTCCCGGATTCTGATGGTTTTTCAGCACCACAGTTTTGTCTACTGCATTTTGTTCTGAATGGATAGTTTATGTTGTTACATTGATCACACTTCCAACTCCCATCAGGCATATCTCCTTCTGAAAACAAACACGTTATCATTTATGATTTATGAATATCAAAGCTATGATTTCCAAAACCAAAATTTAACTTACTGGAGTTCTTTCCTGACTTTGAAGCCTGGAAACAAATTCAAACAAAAAAAAAGTTTTATCATAACATTTAGTCAATTGTTGTTTAAGAAATACAGAAGATGAAACTAGGTGTAAAGAAAAAAATATTAAATACCTGAGATCCTGGCTTAGGTGTATTGCATTTTCTCATGTTACAAACTGTCCTAAATGAGAAATTCAGATTTACACAATTAGGGCATACCCAATCATTGTCGCTTTTTCCATCTAAAATATAAAATAATAATAATAACATTAGCCATCTTTTCATCAAAAAATAAAATCAACATACAAAATGTTTTCAACACCTTTCTTTGTGTTCTCTTCTGGATAAAACCCAGGTCGTAGACCCTATCAATTTTCAAGGGTCAAAACAGTCAATTCATTATAAATTTATAACTAAAAGATTTTAATACTTATACAACCATACCATTGGAGTGTGGCCCAAAGGCAAGTATCGGTCCATCATCGGAGGTACTCCATACATACCAACTACAAATATATATATATATATATATATATATATATATATATATATATATATATATATATATATATATATATATATATAACAATTATAAAATGAGAAAAATAAAAGTTATTATATTTAGTGTACCTATGATTGAGCCACCAGAGTAGGGGGTGGGAAGGGTCTATAAGGGCTGCTGCCTCCAAAAAGGCGAGTTCCATAACTATAATGATAAGCAGAGGGAACATGAACATCATAAGGAGGTGGCATAGAGAGAGAGGAGCCATAAGGTTGTACACCAATATACATTGACGAAGGTGCACCAGAACCAACGTATGGACCAGCAGTAGCAGATGCATACCCTTGTGGGGTCTGCATTGCCTTTCCACCAGATTTCTGCAACACAGTAAAACAATTAGTTGTAGTGTTGTACAAGTGTAACAAAAGTTGAAAATTACATAAAGAGGGGACTAAAATGAAACAATAGGGGCTAAATGGTGTATAAATATAAACAAAATGTGGAAATTACAGAATTATGATCTGCTGGTCTAGGTTGTGTACAATTGCGCATATTGCATGTTCTCTTGAAACAGAAATTCACATTTCCACAGCTAGGGCAAGTCCAATCATCTTCTCTACAACCCCTGTTTATTAAAATAACTGGTTATGGGTATTATAGAAACACTAAATTAGAAGTGAATTCTTAAGTCATCAAACCCTATTTCCTATAATTATAGTTCATTCTAATATTGTGAATTGGTTTATATCTGAAACTGTATAGTTATCGGTTGTCCCTTATACCCAAAGCAACTCCCATGAATTCCGAAGTTAACCAAACGCATTCACAATCGTCTAGAAAGGACTAAAATTCAGGAGGTACTCCATAAAAAAATCATTTTGTTGCTGCTGATGTGTTGTCAGAACAAATTTCATTTTGTTTCCTTTTTAAAAAATGTGTATAAACAAGTTTCAAAAGCTAATTAATAATATATATAGTTAGATATTAGATAGTACACACACAAAGTCATATGAAAAGGAACTGCTTGCCTTAGCATTCAAATTGAAAAGGAAAGATGAGTTTATACAATCATATAAAATCCCTCAGACATTTGCTTCTAGATGGGAGATCAGTTCACCCATATACTCTCCAAGATACTCATCTTTGCAGACAGAGTTCTAGGGATATGAAAATTTCAAACAAGTCATTAAATTTGTTATTATAGGCAACATGTATTTAAAACAAAAGATCAACTTTAAACAAAAACTGAAAAAAAAACTATCTAGGGCTATTTTCAATGATAAGGGCATTTATGTCTTTTTACCTTACTGGAGACCTACTTAGGCTTCTCTCACCATCATACCTCCCCCACCTATGTCTTTTATGATAATCAAGGTTCCTACTCCTACTACAGGTCCTACTTTCTCTGTCCCTTCCATAATATTTGTCCCTGCTTCTGTTGCGACTTCTCCTCCTGTAGCCCCTGTATTCATCTCTATACCTGGAACTACATCGAGTAAACATCAAAAATGTCCAAAATGGAAGATGGAAGATGGATAATTGAATTGAAATTTACAAACCTGTAAGTGTTAAACCTGATCAAAAAAAATGTAAACATGGAAGATGGAGAATTGAATTGCAATTTACAAACCAGTTTAGCATTTTTCAAGTCTTCTAGCTGTTGTTCTACATTCTTTCATGGTGTCTTCTTCGGTCTTTGGAACTACCTTCACCTCATCAAATTCTTTTGGTTTATATATCTGTTTGAAATAGATAAAAAGATTAGCATTGTTGAGATATGTTTATGAAATAGAAATTCAGAAAGATGGAAACCTTCCTCTGTTCACTAATGAGATAAGCAAACTTTTCAATATTTGGAACTGCAAGCAATTAGGGCATCAGATGGTTGCGGAAATGTCTAGGAGAAACTTTCACTGCTTCGTTTGCTTTCCCCAGCTTGTCTATGGTCTGAGTTTAATAAAAAAAATTCTTCAATTCATATTGAATAGTAGTAAAGTTTATACAGAGTACATAGAGGTAGGAGGTTAATTCGGTAAGATGTACCCAACGCACGATGTTAGAAGTTTAGAACCAACTTAATATAATAAAATTGACTAAAATTAATGAATTGAAATCGTGTATATGGTTCTCTAAAGTGATCGCTACCCCTTACAATAAAGATATACACAATTAATTGCTAGAAAATGTGAGATTTTATTACGATATATTGAGTTGACGCACCCAACGCACAAATGCTGTTAAGTCGGCATTCCAAAACTTTAATCGGTGTTCCCAAAGTTCAATCGGCGATCTAAATCATCATTCCTATGTTCCAGATACACAAATAAAGGTAAGGTCGGTTCAATTTTAAAATTGTTGGATCATCCAAGACGTGTTCCCAAGCGTTCGGTATGAAATCGTATCCCATATCCAGTACACGTTCTTACTATGGTTCAATATAACCCGAGAACAACTTAAAGTTTAAATTAAAGCTAAAAGTTATAGATTTTCACACTTACGATAACAATTACGGAAATAAAGACGTTTGAGAGGGAGAAAATGGTGGAGAAAAGAGAATATTTGCCACCGTTGACCGCTGTATGGCTGGTTCTTGGCTGGTGTTGAGCTCCAAAAATACGAAATGGAGAAATATTGAAAGGTAGATAGAAGATAGAAAAAACAAGGATGAAAGATAGATAGAAGAGATATCTAGAGGAGAGAGTATCAGATAGGGGAGACTGGATTGCAAGGATGAAAGATAGATAGAAGATAGAAAAAACAAGGCGGGTTTTCAAAAATTTGGAGATTTTGTTTCCCCCTTGTCTAATAAAAATGCATTTCATTAAAATTATAAAGCGACAGGTACAGACGACGTGCGTTTAAGACAAAGCGCCCTCCGTGTTTTTATTTTTTTTCTTGATACACTAATTAAGGGCACGCAATAATACGTGACGTACATCCTTAAATATTTTGGAGAGATAACACTATTTTAAGGGCACGTCCTTTTGCGTATCATTAATCAGCGCGTGTCGTAAAAAGCACGTCATTAAAGGTCTGTTTTTCTAGTAGTGCTATGTGATTTATGCTGTGCATGTTACAAAGTTAGAACCGGAAGGTTCACAGAGATAGAACCTGAGGGTTCACAGAGTTTGGGTGCACGGACCCACAGAGTTATAGCCTTGAGTGGATAATATGTGTTATATATGTTATTTTGGGGAACTCACTAAGCTTCGTGCTTACAGTGTTACGTGTTATGTGTTTCAGGTACTAGTGAGGATCGCGGGAAGGCGCCGGCTTGATCAGTACACACTCGGGATTTTTTTTTATGCTGTGAGATCTTGGGATTGATATATGCTATGAATTGAGTTTTAAACAATGATGTTTTTATGAGTAATAAATGAATTATGTTTTTATAAAATGCGAAAAATTGTTTTGAAATTTACGGTGTTACATTCGTGCTTACGATTTTCAGTTTCGGTTTCAGGTACTTCTTCTTCGAAAGGAAAGGAGTCGACATGATCATAGTGCATCACACTACATTTTCCGCACATGAGATCTTCGGGAGTTATACTTTGATGTTATTATCTTATGACATGTTTTTTTTATTAACATAAGGGTTTTGATATGGGATGATACTACTGATGTTTTCAGACTATTGGTTTTATAATTACGTAATTAAAAATGAAATTTTTGGTTATGATTTTTGGGATGTTACAAGTTGGTATTAGTGCCCTGGTTTGAGGGATTCGGACACACTCTCGGGTGTGTCTGGACACAAATCAAGTGTATGAAAGGTTTTTATAAGAAAATTGATTTTTCTAAAATTGGAATTAAGTGTTTTTTTATAAAGAACAAGGAGTGTTATGCGTGCAATCAGCCTAGCTCAAGTCAGTTTTCCCCAAGGGACCCATATAAGTGATGTTATGATGTGAAGTAAGAATATGTGAATTGTATGCTAGATTAGGGTTAAGAATCTAGGAAGGATGCCTTGTATGCTTACTGTATGTGCTTATTGAACTGCATGCTAGTACCGATTAGTCATAGATATGATGGCCTGTTTAGGATATGCCTGGTTTTGCTTTCATAATGCTCGAATGTTGCTGGCTTTCTGCTTTTAGGAGTTCTTGTTATCTTTAATTAATTAATAGATGAATTCAATTAGTTACATATTAAAAGGACTCAATAATTTCTAAAAGTTAGGTCTAGCCTTATTTCGCAGCTCTTTTTTGAGTCCAACCGTTGTAGGGTAGGACCTCTCATTCGAAAAATTATATGGCCTTAGTAATATGTATCACGAGCTAGTTTGGGAGAGATAGCAGGGACTTCTTATGTAGCTGATGGCGGAGAGTAAGTCAGAGATCACCCTAGAGTAAGCCTAGGATGAGATTAGTGCGGTGAGGAGTAGTAGTGAAAATGAATTGGTGAAGTCAAGGCAATCCTTAAGGAAAGTACGGATAGATGTGGAAGGTAGTATGGGCCTGTACTACTGAAAGAAGAGGATCCGTACTCGATTCAAGGAGGGTTGTGATGAGACCAGGAAACTTGTAGAGCGTATGTGATCTCTTGATTTTAGATGAGTATTTGGATGGTTGTTATGGTATGTTTCTAGCATGGTGATGTTACGTGGTAGACCAAATGGCAGTTCTGGTGCCGGCAAGGGATCAGACTCGGACTTTGGAGCCTAGAAACTCTATGATCAGACGAGGGAGTTTATTCCAGCTGAGATTACGCACAATATAATTGACTAGACTCCCGTGATCTTCGGTACACTAAAGGAGGGCATTTTAGAGGTCCTGTATGAGAGGATGAGCACATTTTTCTCTGAGGTGATGACTATGATAGGGACACATGCGATGACGATTTGGGAGTTTCGAGCTTGCAGAGCTCGAAACTATCCTGGGGTTGGGGACCCCATTCTTAGTATGAGGTGGTTATCAGATATGGCTAACGCATCCTGGACAAGTTCTACCCTAAGGAGGTGAAGGTCAAATATGCTTCCTGGCTGTTGATAGCCTGGGCATGCGATTGGTGTAAAGAGATTGGTAGTGAACTGGGTGATGATGCTATTAATGTTGTGTTATACTATGATTTATCAACCGTTTTTCTAGTGGAGTTTGCTCCGTAAATTGAGGTATAGCAGTTGGCATGAGAGTTTATGGGTCTTTGTCAGATTATTGAGACTGTGGCAGAGGTCACTACCAAGTCCCAGGAGAGGGCCTTATTAGTACCGTAGTATGTAGCAGATGAGTAGATGAAGAAAGTGAGGAATCATGATATGTTGTGGGATGATATCAGAGAGTTCGTGAGTATTTCGGGGTGCGAGACTGTCACAACTAGGAATTCTAAGGCTTTTGTAAACATTAAAAAGACTAACATTTGTGAGTAAAACTTGAAAGTATGCATGATGTTTATTCAATAACAACAAAATTCCATCAAACACTCTATACAAACACTTCAAATGGTCAACAAAATATTGGAAACATTAAAAATCCTGGTTTAAGTCTATTCTGGACTAGGATTTCCTTATTGCGCCTAATGGACCAATAAGGTTCTAATTTGACGATTTTGGGCTTAGGACCCTTAAATGGACCCTAATTGGACCCACTTTCATAAAACTTAACATTTTGGGCCGTAATGAATCCAAAATTACTTGGTTTACCTTAATGGGCCTTACTGGGCCATAACAAATCCAATAAGCCCTAATGGGACATAAAATTCATTCGTTTATGCAAATTGGGCCGTAAACTACCCTAAGGGCCCAATGGGTCGAAACTTCTTTATGGACCTAATAATTTCCAACAAAGACAAGAAGTGGACCAAATCAAATTACCACCTTCCTCGTAGCCCAAATATCGGCCCAAGTATAAAAAAAGAAAAAAAAGGGAAAATAAGTATTATGGGGAGAGTTAACTTTAAGAGGTGCCACCTCCATATTACCCTTCATATCCCCATGAATGGAACAACATACATCCATAATGGTCATTTCACTCCTCTCTCTTCTTATCTTCGGCCGAGAGGAACACACACACATTACACAAATTCTCTCCATTACTCTCAAAGATCATCTTCCTTCTTCCTTCAAAGAAATCTCGAAAATTTAGCTTGGATTCAAGGATCTTCATCAAGTGTTGTCAACCTATGGTAAGTGCTATCAACCACAAACATCTTCTTCCACTACAACATCTAGAACTCTTTCTTACAAAGCTTTATTCAATGAACAACTTAGAAGCTTCTTAAGTTCGAAATCAACTCAAGGAGGCTTGCTAGGACCGAAAATCTTCTTCACATCTTCTTTATAACCGAAACAACTAAGCAAGGTGAGTTCATACCCCCTTGTTTTCGGTTTTTACTTGTTTTTGGGGGGAGAATAGAAGTATTATGTAATGGTCTATCTGTGTTTGCATGCTATATGTGATTTCTTTAGTTTTTGGTTGTGATAATATATAATATTTGTTATATTTCAAGATCTATAGCAATAAGGGTAAAAGAATCATAAACAAAAACATAATAAACAACATACATCAGAGATCTAAAAGTTCCTTAAGTTTAAAAAGTGAAAAACAAAACCAACGAACCTTACAAGTGTCATTTTTGCAAAAATAAAAAAGATTGGGTGTAAATTGTAAATTGTCGGTTTTACGAGGGTTATAACTTGTTTTTTTTTTTGTATAAAATCTGATTTTTATGAAATTAATACTTTTAAAAGGGTCAACAACATAAATTTTAGCTTAATGGGCCTAAAATTGGGCCTAACGAGTTTTGGGCCCAAGGTTGCGAAATAAATGAGGTTTTGAGGGGCTGAATTAGAAAACTTAACAAACTATGGGTCTAAAATGTAAATAAACTTTTTCAGGGGTTAAAAATGAGTTTATTACAAATTTTGGACTAGAAATGCAAAGTTTTTGATTTTGGGGTCAAAATTGTAAAACTTACGAAAATTGGGACAAAAATGTAAACTTCTTACAAATAAAGGCTGGAAATGACAATTGCAATAGTTTTGGATTGATATAACTATTCAAATAAAGTTTGGGTGGAAAATGTCAAGAAAAATGGTTTAAGGACCAAAAACGTAAATTTTCATAAAAGGGAACTAAAAGTGTCTTTTTATAGAAAAAGGGGCCACAATGGTCCATCTAAATGTTTTTGGGCCAAATAAACAATTATAAATGTTTGGGTTAAAAATTACAAGTTTATAACATATATATATATATATATATATATATATATATATA
The DNA here is from genome assembly GCF_002870075.4 of Lactuca sativa. Lineage (NCBI taxonomy): Eukaryota > Viridiplantae > Streptophyta > Magnoliopsida > Asterales > Asteraceae > Lactuca > Lactuca sativa. The sequence continues at coordinate 233,685,973 of NC_056627.2, read as the reverse complement.
TATATATATATATATATATATATATATATATATATATATATATATATATATATATATAACTAAAGCTTCGTTATAATTCGAATGTTAAGTTATTCTTTTTTTAAAACATAGTGAATAAACATTTAGTCGACAACAAAATACCAACAATACGAACTTAAACTCAATAAAACATAAGCGATTCAATGGTTGGGCTCAAATACCTTCTATTTGTGTTATTGGGCCTTTTTGGCCGAATATCATGATTATTGGGTCCAACATAAAAACACATGTTTATTGGACCTGAGGTGACCCAATTACATGCCTAATGGACCCTCAATGTCTTTTACATGCTATTGGGCCTTAATGGCCCATTTGCATTACTAGTAAGGTCCAAATCAATCATATGCGTGATGGGCTAACGTGTCCGTCGCAAAATCGATAGCTTATAATAACATACGTGATTAGTGGGCCTCTGTTGTCCTCTTCTCTTCGTTGGTTAGGCTTACCCCTTTTATTCAAGTAAACATAAATCAGGTTGTTAAACAAGGCTATTCAATTTCAGTTGGATTTAGTAGGAAATAACGGATGGCACTAATAAGTGTCGGTCGTAGTCTGTACTTATAACCAGACTCTCCTAGAAGGAGAACGAGAGTTTGTGTATAGATCTATACGGGGGTGACTCCCCCACACCCGAGCTGTTCGCTACAGTTAGACTCGGCTAGTCTACGGCGACAAAATCTTGATCAAAACAGGCGTTTGGAAAAATGCCAAGACAGGCGAATTAGTCATTATTATGCATGGTTATAATGACTCACATAGAGATCCAATACCATCTAATTAATCATGGGGAATCATATTCATTCTTTGTGACGATACAATAATACAAGACTATTATACTACTTATATCGGAAAACATCGGGTTTTCCGGGGAAACAACATTATTCACTCCTACATACAACAACTATAATACAAGAATCATTTTTATAGAAAAGGGGCCATAATGGTCCATCTAAATGTTTTTGGGCCAAATAAACAATTATAAATGTTTGGGTTAAAAATTACAAGTTTATAACATATATATATATATATATATATATATATATATATATATATATATATATATATATATATATATAACTAAAGCTTCGTTATAATTCGAATGTTAAGTTATTCTTTTTTTAAAACATAGTGAATAAACATTTAGTCGACAACAAAATACCAACAATACGAACTTAAACTCAATAAAACATAAGCGATTCAATGGTTGGGCTCAAATACCTTCTATTTGTGTTATTGGGCCTTTTTGGCCGAATATCATGATTATTGGGTCCAACATAAAAACACATGTTTATTGGACCTGAGGTGACCCAATTACATGCCTAATGGACCCTCAATGTCTTTTACATGCTATTGGGCCTTAATGGCCCATTTGCATTACTAGTAAGGTCCAAATCAATCATATGCGTGATGGGCTAACGTGTCCGTCGCAAAATCGATAGCTTATAATATCATACGTGATTAGTGGGCCTCTGTTGTCCTCTTCTCTTCGTTGGTTAGGCTTACCCCTTTTATTCAAGTAAACATAAATCAGGTTGTTAAACAAGGCTATTCAATTTTAGTTGGATTTAGTAGGAAATAACGGATGGCACTAATAAGTGTCGGTCGTAGTCTGTACTTATAACCAGAGTCTCCTGGAAGGAGAACGAGAGTTTATGTATAGATCTATACGGGGGTGACTCCCCCACACCCGAGCTGTTCGCTACAGTTAGACTCGGCTAGTCTACGGCGACAAAATCTTGATCAAAACCGGCGTTTGGAAAAATGCCAAGACAGGCGAATTAGTCATTATTATGCATGGTTATAATGACTCACATAGAGATCCAATACCATCTAATTAATCATGGGGAATCATATTCATTCTTTGTGACGATACAATAATACAAGACTATTATACTACTTATATCGGAAAACATCGGGTTTTCCGGGGAAACAACATTATTCACTCCTACATACAACAACTATAATACAAGAATCATTTTTATAGAAAAGGGGCCACAATGGTCCATCTAAATGTTTTTGGGCCAAATAAATTTTTGGGTTAAAAATTACAAGTTTATAACATATATATATATATATATATATATATATATATATATATATATATATATATATATATATATATATATATATATATATATAACTAAAGCTTTGTTATAATTCGAATGTTAAGTTATTCTTTTTTTAAAACATAGTGAATAAACATTTAGTCGACAACAAAATACCAACAATACGAACTTAAACTCAATAAAACATAAGCGATTCAATGGTTGGGCTCAAATACCTTCTATTTGTGTTATTGGGCCTTTTTGGCCGAATATCATGATTATTGGGTCCAACATAAAAACACATGTTTATTGGACCTGAGGTGACCCAATTACATGCCTAATGGACCCTCAATGTCTTTTACATGCTATTGGGCCTTAATGGCCCATTTGCATTACTAGTAAGGTCCAAATCAATCATATGCGTGATGGGCTAACGTGTCCGTCGCAAAATCGATAGCTTATAATAACATACGTGATTAGTGGGCCTCTGTTGTCCTCTTCTCTTCGTTGGTTAGGCTTACCCCTTTTATTCAAGTAAACATAAATCAGGTTGTTAAACAAGGCTATTCAATTTCAGTTGGATTTAGTAGGAAATAACGGATGGCACTAATAAGTGTCGGTCGTAGTCTGTACTTATAACCAGACTCTCCTAGAAGGAGAACGAGAGTTTGTGTATAGATCTATACGGGGGTGACTCCCCCACACCCGAGCTGTTCGCTACAGTTAGACTCGGCTAGTCTACGTCGACAAAATCTTGATCAAAACCGGCGTTTGGAAAAATGCCAAGACAGGCGAATTAGTCATTATTATGCATGGTTATAATGACTCACATAGAGATCCAATACCATCTAATTAATCATGGGGAATCATATTCATTCTTTGTGACGATACAATAATACAAGACTATTATACTACTTATATCGGAAAACATCGGGTTTTCCGGGGAAACAACATTATTCACTCCTACATACAACAACTATAATACAAGAATCATTTTTATAGAAAAGGGGCCACAATGGTCCATCTAAATGTTTTTGGGCCAAATAAACAATTATAAATGTTTGGGTTAAAAATTACAAGTTTATAACATATATATATATATATATATATATATATATATATATATATATATATATATAACTAAAGCTTCGTTATAATTCGAATGTTAAGTTATTCTTTTTTTAAAACATAGTGAATAAACATTTAGTCGACAACAAAATACCAACAATACGAACTTAAACTCAATAAAACATAAGCGATTCAATGGTTGGGCTCAAATACCTTCTATTTGTGTTATTGGGCCTTTTTGGCCGAATATCATGATTATTGGGTCCAACATAAAAACACATGTTTATTGGACCTGAGGTGACCCAATTACATGCCTAATGGACCCTCAATGTCTTTTACATGCTATTGGGCCTTAATGGCCCATTTGCATTACTAGTAAGGTCCAAATCAATCATATGCGTGATGGGCTAACGTGTCCGTCGCAAAATCGATAGCTTATAATATCATACGTGATTAGTGGGCCTCTGTTGTCCTCTTCTCTTCGATGGTTAGGCTTACCCCTTTTATTCAAGTAAACATAAATCAGGTTGTTAAACAAGGCTATTCAATTTCAGTTGGATTTAGTAGGAAATAACGGATGGCACTAATAAGTGTCGGTCGTAGTCTGTACTTATAACCAGAGTCTCCTGGAAGGAGAACGAGAGTTTATGTATAGATCTATACGGGGGTGACTCCCCCACACCCGAGCTGTTCGCTACAGTTAGACTCGGCTAGTCTACGGCGACAAAATCTTGATCAAAACCGGCGTTTGGAAAAATGCCAAGACAGGCGAATTAGTCATTATTATGCATGGTCATAATGACTCACATAGAGATCCAATACCATCTAATTAATCATGGGGAATCATATTCATTCTTTGTGACGATACAATAATACAAGACTATTATACTACTTATATCGGAAAACATCGGGTTTTCCGGGGAAACAACATTATTCACTCCTACATACAACAACTATAATACAAGAATCATTTTTATAGAAAAGGGGCCACAATGGTCCATCTAAATGTTTTTGGGCCAAATAAATTTTTGGGTTAAAAATTACAAGTTTATAACATATATATATATATATATATATATATATATATATATATATATATATATATATATATAACTAAAGCTTTGTTATAATTCGAATGTTAAGTTATTCTTTTTTTAAAACATAGTGAATAAACATTTAGTCGACAACAAAATACCAACAATACGAACTTAAACTCAATAAAACATAAGCGATTCAATGGTTGGGCTCAAATACCTTCTATTTGTGTTATTGGGCCTTTTTGGCCGAATATCATGATTATTGGGTCCAACATAAAAACACATGTTTATTGGACCTGAGGTGACCCAATTACATGCCTAATGGACCCTCAATGTCTTTTACATGCTATTGGGCCTTAATGGCCCATTTGCATTACTAGTAAGGTCCAAATCAATCATATGCGTGATGGGCTAACGTGTCCGTCGCAAAATCGATAGCTTATAATATCATACGTGATTAGTGGGCCTCTGTTGTCCTCTTCTCTTCGTTGGTTAGGCTTACCCCTTTTATTCAAGTAAACATAAATCAGGTTGTTAAACAAGGCTATTCAATTTCAGTTGGATTTAGTAGGAAATAACGGATGGCACTAATAAGTGTCGGTCGTAGTCTGTACTTATAACCAGAGTCTCCTGGAAGGAGAACGAGAGTTTATGTATAGATCTATACGGGGGTGACTCCCCCACACCCGAGCTGTTCGCTACAGTTAGACTCGGCTAGTCTACGGCGACAAAATCTTGATCAAAACCGGCGTTTGGAAAAATGCCAAGACAGGCGAATTAGTCATTATTATGCATGGTCATAATGACTCACATAGAGATCCAATACCATCTAATTAATCATGGGGAATCATATTCATTCTTTGTGACGATACAATAATACAAGACTATTATACTACTTATATCGGAAAACATCGGGTTTTCCGGGGAAACAACATTATTCACTCCTACATACAACAACTATAATACAAGAATCATTTTTATAGAAAAGGGGCCACAATGGTCCATCTAAATGTTTTTGGGCCAAATAAATTTTTGGGTTAAAAATTACAAGTTTATAACATATATATATATATATATATATATATATATATATATATATATATATATATATATATATATATATATATATATATATATATATATATATATATATATATAACTAAAGCTTTGTTATAATTCGAATGTTAAGTTATTCTTTTTTTAAAACATAGTGAATAAACATTTAGTCGACAACAAAATACCAACAATACGAACTTAAACTCAATAAAACATAAGCGATTCAATGGTTGGGCTCAAATACCTTCTATTTGTGTTATTGGGCCTTTTTGGCCGAATATCATGATTATTGGGTCCAACATAAAAACACATGTTTATTGGACCTGAGGTGACCCAATTACATGCCTAATGGACCCTCAATGTCTTTTACATGCTATTGGGCCTTAATGGCCCATTTGCATTACTAGTAAGGTCCAAATCAATCATATGCGTGATGGGCTAACGTGTCCGTCGCAAAATCGATAGCTTATAATAACATACGTGATTAGTGGGCCTCTGTTGTCCTCTTCTCTTCGTTGGTTAGGCCTACCCCTTTTATTCAAGTAAACATAAATCAGGTTGTTAAACAAGGCTATTCAATTTCAGTTGGATTTAGTAGGAAATAACGGATGACACTAATAAGTGTCGGTCGTAGTCTGTACTTATAACCAGAGTCTCCTGGAAGGAGAACGAGAGTTTGTGTATAGATCTATACGGGGGTGACTCCCCCACACCCGAGCTATTCGCTACAGTTAGACTCGGCTAGTCTACGGCGACAAAATCTTGATCAAACTGGCGTTTGGAAAAATGCCAAGACAGGCGAATTAGTCATTATTATGCATGGTTATAATGACTCACATAGAGATCCAATACCATCTAAGTAATCATGGGGAATCATATTCATTCTTTGTGACGATACAATATTACAAGACTATTATACTACTTATATCGGAAAACATCGGGTTTTCCGGGGAAACAACATTATTCACTCCTACATACAACAACTATAATACAAGAATCATTTTTGAATAACAATCACTTTTACTTGTTTTAAAATCACATACATATGCTCTTATGGGATCATCACATCTTTTTTTCGCAAACAGTTTCTGGTATAGAAAATATCGGATTTTTTGGGTTTTTACAAACAATACAATCTAGTTTTATATCAAACATACTTATGAACTCACCAACATTATATATGTTGACGTTTTCAAAACAACTTGTATTCTCAGGTAACAGATAAGCTGAAGAAAGTTACCAAGTGTGTTAGGATGTTATGTTTTGTGACTCTCAAACAATTTATGCTATGGATATGTAATATCTAAACAATATACTTGATGTGAACAATGACAGTTGTACTATATAATGTTGGTGATATATGTGTTTGTTCATGCATATTCATCGTGATGATATTTCAATTTAAGTCACGCGAGCCCTCGGACGTTTCTGCTGTCTGGTTTGGGGGTGTGACAGGTTGGTATCAGAGCTCTGTTTATAGTGAACTGGCATATCAAACCACACATTGATATGCAACTATAAACCCAAAGAGGGACTAAATAACTCTGAACCAAACAAATAAGATATAATAATAAACGTTCTTACTTGTGCGGCTTAGGAAAATGAACATAATACCAAATCAAATAAGATGATTTGAAAATCCTGACATCTCGGTTAAGCCAGGACTGTTCACAGTTGTATTAAGGGGTGAATGTAGCCTGATCAACTACATTTCCTCCAGAATACAACTATCACATGCCCTGGGGTGATCGTGATGGTAGGTAGATCTAAAACATACCCTTTTTTAACCAAGAAGAGAACATCAACTCAATTTATATTACAACTAAAACATCTTAGGGGTAATATTAGTTTATTTATATACCCTCCTTACGTGTTCCTCATCAGAGTCACCATGGAAGAGGGGCATGAAGGCATCAAGTTTCACCAGGCCTTGGTGACCCACAGAATGATTGAAGAAGACCCAAAGGAAGGACAAGGAGCAGCTCATGACGTTGGACCCGATGAGTTCACCAACACAGATTACGAGTTTGAGGGGACCGATGAAGAAATAGAGGGGGAAGGGGACGTAGACGAAGCACCCGAATCACATACTGATGAAACGGACCAGGACCATCCTACCCCACCAGGAAACCCCGTGGAAGAGGATCGTTCGCTGGAAGAAGAGGTTACCACACTTCGACAACAGTTGTTTGCCATGGAAGCACGATCCATGCAAGCTAAGCAAGAACGAGATGAAGTCCTCGGAGAGGTGACGGATATGGCTCAGCTGCTGGCACATCATTTTGGGATATGATATCGTTGCCACCATTCGGAGATTTAAAGCATGATCATGATCAGTAGTACAGGTATTGGTATTAGGACTCCCTTATATGATCTATGCTAGGTACCATTGACTCTATGTTTAAGTAACTACACTACTCATAGAGTCGTTATGTTACTGAACTTTGTACCCTTGTGTATGCTCTTTCGAGCAAATTTTCATGTATCAAAGTATGGATATTATTAGTGGAAAATAATATGTGTTCTATCGTGATGTTGTTATCTGCTATGTGCTATATTTCCATGTTGTATGTCAATATGTAAAACTACTTAAGTATATGCTATACACCATTTTATAGGATCACGAACTCACAAAAAAATTATAGGCACTTAACATCTTTCCGTTCCATGACAGAAGGATGCCTCAACGTCCCACCGGTGGAAACCTCGAGCTGACACCACCAGAGATGAACTCAGTTGCATTTCAAGCAACTGTATCTGATGCAGTCACAACGGCATTGGCGCAGATCCACAATGGAAACAATGGTGGAGGCAACGGGCAAGGGGATGGAAGCTCAAACAACGGAATGAACCAGGGGCCTACAAAGTCATGCTCCTACAAAGATTTCACCAACGCCAAGCCATGAACCTTTAATGGCACAAGGGGAATGATAACCCTGAAGAGATGGATTGAAAAGGTGGAATCGGTGTTCAAGCTATGTGATTGAACCGAAGAGGTCAAGGTGAAGTTTGCAACATGCACATTTGTCGATCAAGCTCTCACCTGGTGGAATGGACATGTGGAGGCCATGACTCTTCCCGTAGCCAATGCCATGCTGTGGGCGAAATTAAAAGAAATGCTGATGGCTGAGTACTCCCCGTGTGGCGAAATTCAAAAAATGGAACAAGAGTTATGGAACCTCACAGTCCAAAACTCCGACATCGATGCTTACATATCATGGTTTAGCGAACAGTCTCTGTTGTGCCCCGACATGATTACCTCGGAAGGAAAGAAAATTGAACAATTCATCTAGGATTAACTCCCCCAATTCAAGGAAACGTAATAGCCGCAAATCTTGAAACCTTTGACAGCGCCAAGAGGTTGGCCAAGAAGCTGTATGACCACAACAACAAAAGAGGGGCAAAAGCAGAGGAAACTGAAGGCAAGAAGGAGAGTCATAACAAGAAGGGAAAGAGTAACAAGCGGAAGGGACGACAAGGATCAGAGTCGTCAAAGAAACAACAAACAATGACAGTTCATGCTGTAACCACCCAAGTTCCGTCCACACCACATGCTCCAGCCTCATCCACCCCAAGTGCCCTTAAGCAGTATTCCAGAAATCACCCAAAGTACAACAAGTGCAATCTCTATCACAATGGCGAATGCAGGGAGATGTATTGTAACAGTTGCAACCAAATGGGTCACACAACAAAATATTGCAGGACCTATCCTCCCAAGAACCACCAGCAGGGAAACAACAGCAACAACAACCGCAACAACAACAACAACAACACTAACAACAACAAAAACAACACTGGTGCTAGCCACACCTGTTATGGATGTGGAAGGAGTGGGCATTTCCGTCGAAACTGCCTCAATATCAACAACCAATGGAATGGAGGAGCAGGGATAGTGTTGACCATGGGTCAAGGAGAAGCGGTTCAGGATCCCACTGTTGTCACTGGTACGTTTCTCCTTAACCACACATATGCATGCATCCTCTTTTGATATTGGGGTAGAACGAAGCTTTGTGAGTAATAAATTCAAACATTTGCTAAAACAATAACCCCAGAAGCTTAATGAAACCTTTACGGTGGAAATGACTAATGGGGAAACAGAATCAACTTGGGAAATCTACGTAGGATGTACCCTAACCTTAAATCACCACGCCTTTCAAGTAAAGTTGATGTCTGTGACTATTAGGAGTTTCGATGTGATTATCAGCATGGATTGGTTGAGCCCTCATCATGCCGAAATTATGTGTCACAAGAAGGTTGTTCGCCTTCATCTCCCTAACCACGAAACCCTAATTATATACGGAGACGAACCCAATACGAACCTTCATTTTATCTCGTGCATTAAGGCACAAAAGTGTCTACAAGAGAAGGACTTGGCGTTTTTGGCTCACATAGTGGATAAGTCCAAGGAAGAGGTCAATGTTCGAGACATCCCAGTAGCTTGTGATTTCCCGGATGTCTTTCCTGAAGATCTTCCGGGGATACTGCAACGCCCGCAAATCCGGGCTAGTTAAATTAGAGGCAATAGGGGTCGAAAACGACTTTTCTACAAAAGATTATAACCAAGTTGTAGAGTATGTTACAAGGTTTCCGTACATATAAAGAATGCCGAAATCCGAGTTATAACGAAGAAGTTATGACCCGTCGAAGTTTCGCGACAGAACCGGCACGATACCGGAAAGTGTGAATAGTGAATTTACAATAGATTCAGATTTAGCCTTAGCGATCTAAACGAAAGTCGTAGAATATGTTAAACTAAGAACATCGATAAAAAGAACGCCCAAATCTGACTTCGTATGAAGAAGTTATGATTTTTCGAAGTTTCGGACTAGGAGTGTACACCCCGAAATTCGAATATTAGATCGAGCGCGTTTTAGCTGACATGACCTGAACGAGAATCGAAGATCTCGTTAAAAGTAGCGTAACGAGAAAAAGATGGGCGAAACCGGATGTCGGATGAAGAAGTTATGAGGATTTAACGGACCAATCCTATCACGACCTGTTAATAATATAAAATTTAAAATCGAGCCAAAATTAGCCGACGGAGTCTAAACGAAAGTTGTAGAGTACGTTACCACCTTCGCGTGGATATAAAGAACGTTAAAAACGGAGCTCGTATGAAGAAGATACGAATTTTTGAAGTTGTAACTCGAAATTGCGAAGCTGGTGCGAGGGAGGTGGCGTGGCTCGATCAGGGCCGTAGCTTGCTGGTCACGGTCTGGTCTTCGGATTCGGACACCTTGCCTCGTTACGCCTCGCGTACGAAGGGAACGCCCCACGTTGGAAGAAGGCTACGCCCAGCGGACTTTGGATTGAACGGTTCCGGAGCATGCCACGATGACCCATCCGAGGAGTGCCACCTGTTGATCTTATCCGAGGAGTACGCCCAGCTTACCCTCGGTACACCCCGCGTAAGGTCCGAACTTTGGCCTATGAAAGCCAGCGAAGGCTGCCGACTTTCTTGCACATTTTTCACTTCTCTCTCTAATTACTTTCTCTCTCTAAGGTCCCAAACCACTCCTAAGCCCTAGGTAAAACCCCTTAGCACCCTAGGGAAGCCCTGAGGCTCCCGAAGTCCCGAGAAAAAGGAGTTTTTCGGTTACGAAACGCTGCTCCAATTAAGTTCCGGTTCTCGATAAAATTTGCTGTAAGTGTGCTACGCTTACGTAATTTTTAATATAGCTTTCAAATAATTATAGGAATGTTATTAGGTCCTTAAAATAATTATTTGGACTATTATTATGAGTTATATCGAGTATTATTAACGCTTAATAATACTCGGACTAATTAATTTGTCGCGGTTATCGTTAAACTAAACCCTAGTGGTATCGATACTAGGTTTTATCGAAGGAATATCGTTTTGAGAGTATTGAAGCGCTGTCCGAGTGCTGAGTCACCACCTAATCAGGTGAGTGCATAGTCCCTTTCATCTTACACATAGATATGAAGTATTTTATATAAACTACGTGCTATGTGTGCATATTATCTGAATACTTGTTGTCTATGCTGGATGAACGTTTTATACATGTTTCAAAGAATTTAAACTGTATACGTATTTTATATATACGAATATGTTGGGTATGAGATGGGTTGATGAATGATGAGATATAGAAGATGACGTGAGTATACATTGGCAGCTATAGACTTAGTGCCTATGGGACAAACACCGGTAGCTATGGACTTAGTACCTGTTAAACGTTGGTAGCTAATGATTTAGTACTTGTTAGAAATTGGTAGCTATAGACTTAGTACCTATTACTCAGACGCTGGTAGCTATGGATTTAGTACCTGATAGGAGTTGGTAGCTATGGGCTTAGTACCTGTTGAACACTGGTAGCTATGGATTTAGTACCCAATGAGTAGGATATAGCAGCTATGGAATTAGTGCTTTACGAACGAACATCGGCAGCTATGGATTTAGTGCCAGTCCTATAACCCTGGAAGTAAGGGACTTCGGAATAAACGAATGTAGGATAGATGACTCTTAGGTTAAATCCTTAAGAGTAAAGAAGATAACGGGGATGGGTAATTGGGTTAATTGTTTGATGGTTGAACATAACAATTATTCTATTGTGGGTTGAAAACCCTATGTACTCACCAGGTTTCCCAACCTGACCCACTCAGTTTATGCATATCACAGGTGACGAAGTGAAGTGACATTACACTGAGAGATTTAAAGAGATGTAGATCACTAGTGTAAATCATTGTAAGTTTTGTTTATGCTTATGTTTCGGTATTGACGATGACATCCCAAACGTTTTAAAATGAAATAAATACGTTTCTTCGAAAATGTTTTAATAACGTATTTACCATGTTTTTCTGGGAACAAATTCCGCAACCTTTTTATAAAATGAAGTACTCTGATTTTTATAAAGCATAAACAAAATCGGTCTTTTTTGGCCGTGATTTTGGGGATGTCACAGATACCTCCAGATAGACAAGTCGAATTCTGAATTGACCTTGTGCCGGGAGCTACACCCATAGCCAAATCACCATATCGGTTGGCTCATGCACAGATGCAAGAACTGTCAAGACAACTCAGCGAACTATTGAGCAATGGATTCATCCGACCTAGCTTCTCACCCTGGGGAGCTCCGGTCCTCTTTGTTAAGAAAAAAGGATGGACCCTTTAGGATGTGTATAGATTATAGGGAACTGAATAAGCTCACTATCAAAACTCGCTACCCACTTCCACGAATCGACGATCTATTCGACCAGCTTCATGGAGCAAACTACTTCTCTAAGATAGATCTGCGATCCGGCTACCACCAACTCAAGGTCCGGGAAGAGGATACCCTCAAAACCGATTTCCGAACACTCTATGGACATTATGAATTTATTGTAATGCCCTTAGGTCTAACGAATTCCCCTGCCGCATTCATGGACCTGATGAGTCGAGTCTGCCGACCATTCCTAGACAACTTTGTCATTGTGTTCATCGACGATATCCTAGTCTATTGTCGGAGCAAAGAGGAGCATAGCCGGCATCTCCGAAAAATATTGGAAACCCTACGAATCAAAAAGCTATACGCAAAACTCTCTAAGTGTGAGTTTTGGCTCTGTAGCGTAAACTTTTTAGTTCATGTTGTCAGTCAAGAAGGGATACATGTGGACCCTTCTAAGATCAAAGTCATTGAAGGATGGGCGGTCCCAATAACACCCATGGAAATTCATCAATTTTTGGGTCTCGCTGGCTATTACAGGAGATTCATTCAGAATTTCTCCAAAACAGCCAGGCCACTTACCATGCTTACACAAAAGGGCGTGCCATTTGAATGGACAGAAAAGCAGGAGGTTGCCTTCTAAACTCTGAAGCGAGCTCTCTGTAGTGCACTAGTACAATCATGACCAGGGGGATCCGAGGACTTCGTAGTTTCCTGCGACGCTTCGAATCAGGGTTTAGGTTGTGTACTCATGCATGGGAAGGTGATAGCTTATGCATCCCGACAACTAAAGAAACATGAGGTGAATTATACCACCCATGATCTCGAATTGGGAGTTGTGGTCTTCGCCTTGAAGATTTGGAGGCACTACCTTTATGGTACAAAGTGCACCATCTTCACCGACCACAAGAGTCTCCAACACATTTGAAATCTAAAGGAGTTAAACATGAGGCAACAAAGATGGGTAGAGCTGCTAAACGATTATGAGTGCGAAATCAAGTATCACCCAGGCAAGACTAACATGGTAGCTGATGCCTTGAGTCAGAAAGAATACTCAAATCGTCGTGTGAAGACTCTTTCAATAACCATTCAATCCCATCTGTCCTCGCAAATCAAAGTAGCTCAGTTCGATGCCATGAAGACAGAAAACAGAACAAGCGAAGCGTTACGTGGAATGGAAAAGAACTTTGAAGTCAAGGAGGATGGAACATATTACTTCATGAACCGAATTTGGGTTCCTAAACATGGGGGATTTAGAGAGGTAGTCATGAATGAGGCTCATAAGACACGATACTCCATCCATCCGGGTTCAGATAAAATATACTTGTATATCAAGCAACATTATTGGTGGCCTAACATGAAGGCAAAAATTGCCACTTACGTTAGCAAGTGCCTCACGTGATCTAAAGTGAAGGTAGAATATCAAAAGCCCTCGGGACTATTACAACAACTGGTAATACCCGATTATAAATGGGAAAGGATTACTATGGACTTTGTGACCAAATTACCCAAGAAAATAGATGGATTGGATATCATATGGGTAATAGTCGACAGGTTGACAAAATCCACTCATTTCCTGCCAATAAAGGAATCATACAAGATGGAACGATTGACGAGAATCTACATAAAGGAAATCGTGAGACTCCATGGAGTACCAATATCTATCATCTCAGATCGAGATAGTAAATTCACTTCACGCTTTTGGCAATAGCTTCAGAAAGCTATGGGAACACAACTCGACATGAGCGCTACCTACCACCCACAAACGGATGGTCAAAGTGAGTGAACCATTTAAACGCTTCAAGATATGCTTCGAGCATGTGCAATAGACTTTGGAAGGTTATGGGATACCTACTTGCCTTTAATTGAGTTTTCATACAACATTAGTTATCACACAAGCATCAAAGTTGCTCCTTTTGAAGCATTATATGGGCGTAAATGTAGATCACCGTCGTATTAGGCTGAGGTAGGTGACATTCAGCTACCAAGAAGACATACACCAAAAAATGAATTAATAGGGCCAGAAATCATATGCGAAACGACAGAGAAGATAGTTCAAATCAGATCTCGACTTCAAGCATCACGAGACCGACAAAAGAGCTACGCTGATAAACGACAAAAGCCCTTGGAATTTCGAGTCGGGGATCGGGTGTTGTTAAAAGTCTCTCCCTGGAAAGGGTGATTCGTTTTTGGAAACGGGGAAAACTAAACCCACGGTACATTAGACCATTCGAGATTATTTCCTGAATCGGTCTAGTGGGTTATAGACTGCAACTACCTGCCGAGCTCAGCAGTGTACACCCCGTGTTCCATGTTTCCAATTTGAAGAAGTGTTTATCCGACGTAACTCTCATCATCCCATTGGAAAAAATCGAAATCAACGAGAATCTCCTATTCGTCGAGGAACCAGTTGAAATCATGGACAGGGAAGTGAAGCGTACTAAGCAAAGTCGCATTCCGATTATAAAAGTTCGGTGGAACGCAAAACACGGACCGGAATTCACAGCGAAGACCAAATGAAGCAAAAGTAACCTCACCTATTCTCGCATTCTCAAATCTAGCTTCAAAAAGAATTTCGGGACGAAATTCCCTATAATGGGGGGATGATGTCACAACTAGGAACTCTAAGGTTTTTGTAAACATTAAACAGAGTAACATTTGTAAATAAAACTTGAAAGTATGCATGATGTTTATTCAATAACAACATAATTCCACCAAAAAAGTCTATGCAAACACTTCAAATGGTCAAAAAAGATTGGAAACCCTAAAAATCATGGTTTAAGTCCATTATGGACTAGGATTTCCTTATTGGGCCTAATGGACCAATAAATTTCCAATTTGACTATTTTGGGCTTAGGACCCTTAAATAGGCCCTAATTGGACCCAATTTGATAAAACATAACATTTTGGGCCATAATGAATCCAAAATGACTTGGTTTACCTTGATGGGCCTTATTGGGCCATAACAAATCCAATAAGCCCTAATGGGCCATAAAATTCATTCTTTTATGGAAATTGGGCCGTAAACTACCCTAAGGGTCCAATGGGCCGAAAGCTTCTTTATGGACCTAATAATTTCGATCCAAGATAAGAAGCGGGCCAAATCAAATTACTTCCTTCCTCTTAGCCCAAATATCGGTCCAAGTATAAAAAAGTGGGAAAAGAAGTATTATGGGGAGAGTTGACTTTGGGAAGTGCCACCTGCATATTACCCTTCATATCCCCATGTATGGACCAACATACATCCATAATGGTCATTTCACTCCTCTCTCTCTCTCCCCTCTCTTCTTATCTTTGGCCGAGAGGAACACACATACACACACATTACAAAAATTCTCTCCATTACTCTCAAAAATCATCTCCCTTCTTCCTTCAAAGAAATTTTGAAAATTTAGCTTGGATTCAAGGATCTTCATCAAGTATTGTCAATCTTTGGTAAGTGTTATCAACCACAAACATCTTCTTCCATTACAACATCTAGAACTCTTTCTTACAAAGCTTTATTCCATGAACTCCTTAGAAGCTTCTTAAGTTCGAAATCAACTCAAGGAGGCTTGCTAGGACCAAAAATCTTCTTCACATCTTCTTCAAAACCAAAACAACTAAGCAAGGTGAGTTCATACGCCCTTATTTTCGGTTTTTACTTGTTTTTGGGGGAGAATACAAGTATTATGTGATGGTCTATGTGTGTTTGCATGCTATATGTGATTTCTTTAGTTTTTGGTTGTGATAATATGTAATATTTGTTATATTTCGAGATCTATAGCAAAAAGGGTGAAAGAATCATAAACAAAAACATAATAAACAACATACAACATAGATCTAAGGGTCCTTAAGTTTAAAAAGTGAAAAACAAAACCAAAGAACCTTACAAGTGTCATTTTTGCAAAAATAACAAAGATTGGGTGTAAATTGTAAATTGACAGTTTTATGAGGTTTATAAGTTGTTTATTTGTATAAAAGCTGATTTTTATGAAAATAATACTTTTCAAAGGGTCAAAAACATAAATTTTAGCTTAATGGGCCTAACTATTTTTGGGCCCAAGGTTGCGAAATAAATGAGGTTTTCAGGGGATGAAATGGAAAACTTAACAAACTATTGGTCTAAAATGTAATTAAACTGTTTCAAGGGCTAAAAATGAGTTTATTACCAAATTTGGACTAAAAATGCAAAGTTTTTGATTTTGGGGTCAAAATTGTAAAACTTACGGAAATTGGGCCCAAAATGTAAACTTCTTACAAATTAAGGCTGCAAATGACAATTGCAATAGTTTTGGACTGAAATTACTATTTAAATAAAGTTTGGGTGGAAAATGTCAAGAAAAATGGTTTAAGGACAAAAAATGTAAATTTTCATAAAAGGGGACTAAAAGTGCAATTTTTATAGAAAAAGGGGCCACAATGGTTAATCTAAATGTTTTTGGGCCAAGTAAACAATTACAAATGTTTGGGTTAAAAATATCAAGTTTATAACATGTGTGTGTGTGTCTATATATATATATATATATATATATATATATATATATATATATATATATATACGTAAACCTTCGTTATAATTCGAACGTTAAGTAATTCTTTTTTTAAAACATAGTGAACAAACATTTAGTAGACAACAAAATACCAACAATACGAACTTAAACTCGATAAAACATAAGTGATTCAATGGTTGGGCTCAAATACCTTCTATTCGTGTTATTGGGCCTTTGTGGCCGAATATCATGATTATTGGTTCCAACATAAATACACATGTTTATTGGGCCTCAGGGGACCCAATTACATGCCTAATGGACCCTCAATGGCTTTTGCATGCTATTGGGCCTTAGTGGCCCATTTGCATTGCTAGTAAGGTCCAAATCGATCATATGCATGATGGGCTACCGTGTCCGTCACAAACTCTACAGCCTATAATAACATACGTGATTAGTGGGCCTCTGTTGTCCTCTTCTCTTCGTTGGTTAGGCTTACCCCTTTTATTCTTGTAAACATAAATCATGTTGTTAAACAAGGCTATTCAATTTCAGTTGGATTTAGTTGGATTTAGTATGAAGTGTTATATGCCATTTTCATACCATGAATCGTTAGAATCTTGTATAAGCAAGTTCCAAGTGTTCAGTTGTTATTTTGGGTTCTGTTCGGGATCGGCTCTGGGGTATTTTGTGAGACATCTGTGATTAGCTTTATTGGGGTAGTTCCTTTGTATCGTTGGGGTATAACGGTTCCACCATCTATTCTGGTACGATCGGTTGTTGCCTATCGGAGAGCTTCTAAGTTCCAGTATTACCGTTTCTAGGAGAGGGGTTGTATCAGAATGATGCTAGTGTTAGTCGCATGGGTCGTTTGGCCACTGGATGTTTCAGGGGATTGTATTCTCAGATGGGTTGTGTTCAATTAGAGTTCAGTGTTTCTGCAAGGATTCAGCAGCTAGAGTAAAGGATAAGGCTTCTAGCCGCCAACATGGGAACTCAAGGAGTTGGTATAGTTGAAGGGTTTTAGTATACTACAACATCCTATGGTGCACATACAACCCTAAATACCTTAGATCTATGTTTTCACAAATTATACATACAAATGGTTTCCAAGGCATTAAACCTATAACTAGCATGCAATTGAGAAAAACAATACAAGATACTAGCTAGGATAACATACCTCTTTGTTGGAGCTTGATTCCATGGATCTTAAGAGCCTAGTGCCCCAGGTGTGAAACCTCAAATGGTTCACACAACACCACCACCTACATGGAATAACTTCAGAGAGAAGTTCTTATGCTCAAATCAGCTAGCCGTCATATATGAATCCTTTTGGGCCGGTTTCTTGAGCCATGGGGTCCATATATATTGTGGCTATTAGGGTTACACCATCTAACTCATGACCTTCCATATTCTTCATGCTCCATAGGTTAAAACCTCCATGGCGTATCCGTGTATTACTCCATGGGTTTAGCCCAACATGAAGAACTATGGATCATAGGCCCACATATATAAGAATGAATGATTTACACAATCAATCCCCATATATTTAATTAGTCTCCTTTTCATCACAAAATTAATTCCAAATTAATTCTTGATCAATACTAATTAAATAATATGATTTCATATTAATATATTAGAACTTATAATATATTAACAAATCATAAATATCCTTTTTCTCACAAAAGTCTATCCAAATTGTTTCGATGCCATGCAACCCAAATGGACCATGCCAAATCAGGTGAAGTACATACCAATTATAGTTTTGGACTTAGACACTAATCCAACAGTCTCCCACTAGGATAAGTCTAAAACTAGTATTGCGTATGACTCTACAACCTGACAAGCAATCGTAGCTCTTAAAAGTCGTTGTCGCACTCTGAACAAATAAATGACACGTCCATTAGATAAGGGATCATATATTCCTCCATTCTAGATATCATATGGACTGAGACATGGATTATAATCATTCTCTCTATCCATTTGTTGTTTCCCGATTTCCGATTTATGACGACTGACTAATTGACCAAATCAAATCAGTCCAGGCCCGACCGAACACTTATGTTTGTCATCACTAAATCATCGAGGGGCCCACATATATCGCTTTTATCCCTCCATAGATAAAAGGAATGGATAAACTTCGCTCATATGCTTGTCCTACTACTTGTTGAATCATACACAAAGGTACGTTTTATAACAGTGAGTTACCGATGTGTTTTCGTACAATCAATGCACAACCAACTCATAGGCAACAACTCATATCTATAGGTTTGAAGAATATAAGACATTTCGTCTCATGATCACTCATGATAAAATCCATGAAGTGAGTCAAATGAGCGTGGGTTTTATCCAATACTCGAATCTCATTCCAAGAGCACTCATGAATGTTGCAGCAACTTTTGCTCTGTCTAAACAGTTTAGAAATCTACAAACCCAATTCATGATAGTCTTGTCTTAATACCTACTTCCAACATATTATCGACTGTGGATGGTTTAAATAACTTAGTCATTCGGGAAGAATGACCTAGTTATTCTGGAAGTCAAAACATGCAAAGTGAAACACAAGAATAATCGAATCCAATATGGTCTCAAAACTTATGAACATAAATAAAACACCTTTTATTTATCACCATATTGATTACACATTATTTATTGTATAATGTTGCGATTGATCAACTTTATACTTGAATCTGAAACAATAGTCATGCCGCTCCAAGCATGCATACTATGATTGTCCAAACAATAGTTATGCCATACTCCAAGTATGCACACTATGTTTGTCTATGATCCTTACTTCGTGGAATAGACCAATTGAACATGATTCCAATGATGCTTATTTCACTGTCCCAATCTTTATCGTAAATGTAAGAATTCCCAATTCCTAACATTTATCGAAATCTATTAGATTCTATACTTATATGCATTGATCCTCTTGTAATGACTATGCACAAAGTCACAACGACTTGTCAACAAACATTACATAGTATTCCAATAGAGATCAATTCAACGGAAACAAAGTCTCAAATTCAAAGTACATTCCTTTGAACATCCTTCTTGCATTAAGTTTTCTAATCTTACATAGATTTAATGAATATCATCCTCTTATGGAAACATTTCCACATTCCCATTTTGACTATCACTTCTGAACAAGAGTTGCCTCTTTTAAGAATATGTCAATATGGTCCTTTCCAAATATTTACACCATACTTCCAACTGTCCATGAGCAACTAATCTTTGGTAAACCTCAGATTGTCCTCAACAATTGCTTAATCATTTTAGACATACACAGTTCTAGTCCTTTTTCCCTCTTAATACCCTAGGCATTTGGAAAAATTAGAACGGATAAATACTATAACACATGTAATCGATTCTATACCTGAAGCATATGGGATACAATTCATGATGTCTCACATAACGACATGATCCTAGACCAATCTTTTACTACAATATTTTTTATTTGCCATGTTTTCATAGTTCGACTATGAACAGGGATGCCATAATTATAATCGAATTTTGAGAACGCCATATATATAGAATTTCCTTATGTTGAACCATTCAAACATAAAATTATATATATATATATATATATATATATATATATATATATATATATATATATATATATATATATATATATATATATATATATATATATATATATATCCATGACTAAAGATGATTAAAATCTCAATCTAAGCTTTTAGAATTGAAATGAAGTATAATTTCCTCTCCCTTAACTATAGCAGAACAATTTTTCCCAATCGAAACTTTTGTTTTTTCTATAATTAACATTGCTAACTTGCAAAACATAATATAATAGTCATGCTCCCACTAACATGATAATTATTAGCATAACACTTATGCTCCCACTAGCTTTGACATGTAATTAGAAATCAGTTGGACTTCTAGAAATCTATACTTTATTAACTTTCTTACCAAACTTCAGATTTTTGATATGAGATGCTTTGATAAAACTTTATCAAAATCATACACCTTTCCTTAGATAGCTCACATGTGTGTCTAAACAATTTGTAGGATTGTGAAAAGGGTTGTCGTAATCATAGTCTCAATTTTTTAGACCTTTTCCATTTAACAAGTCAATATTAGTGTGCCGGTTAACCACACACGTCTCCACTAATGACTTTGAGAATGCAAACATCATAATTGCTATCTACTTAAAATCTATTTACCTCCCCATCATTTTCATGAATCGGAGTGAAACCTTATGACACTTAGATTTTATGGTATTTGTGTTCCTATTCATGTGAATTTGTCATAACCATAATCATAAGATAAGGTTAGTGACAAATCCAAACTCATATGGACCGAACTTGTGCAATCTTAACTTCTTGCCACTTGGCAGCACAAGGGCCTACCATTCCTTCCTAGTAATTATGCAAACAACTGAGAACTCATAGAACTCACATGCATAGTCAACTTCAATTGGAATGGGCATAGAAACAAGAATATGTCAACACGATAGGTTGCAAACCTCATGTCGTGTGCTAGTGATAAACAACAAGTTTTATTCTTGATTAGTTCTTGAAATTTTTCAAGATCTTTAAGACTCCCAATGACTTATTGACATATAATATTCTCTTGTCAAGAACCATTCTTTGACAAAACAAATATTCAAGAGTTAGTGCGGATTCTTATCAAGACAAACACTTCACACATTTGGTCATAGTTGGTCTTTGTTTTATACAAAACATCACAACTTACCAATTTCAAATGTACAAGAGTAAGGAAACATTTTATTCTCATTTGACAAGTGTTAGAAACCTTCTTAATATTATGTCACTCAAGTTACAATCTTGAAGTATTACTCTATGACTCAATTTTGGAATGTAGTATGATTCATCTTTTGATTTAACCATTTCAACATTCACGATTCCTCTTCTTAGTCAAACAAATGCACTAAGATGTACTTACAGAATCAATTGTGATATGGTTTCATAACCACTAAGACAATCCTAAAACACGATACTAAAGTACTATCCCATTTTTTCAGACTGAAGAAACTTTTACCTTTCTGTCCAATTTGATTATCCTCATTCGTTCTGCCACATATTGAAACTTTTCCAATGTTTCAAAATTATACTTAAACCTGTACGTATAACTATATTTACTAAAATTTAGTAAATCATGATGAATAGTCTTATCATTCTCCATGGTAGACCTGACCAGCACACACTCAAGTGTATCCGATCCTATACTCCTTCACTTGAATCACGCGAACATGTGAGCAAGGAATTAGTCTTAATTTTCCAAAGATGAAAAATTCTCATCCATCATACAATACAAGATGCACGATTTCAAGTTTCTATCCAACTGAAACTTGGTTGATGAAAATCTTTCCTTATTTGGTAATTATGACACTACCACAAACGAAAGAACATAATCCATTTTCTAATATTGCTATCAATGGAATCATATAAACAACTTTTCACAAATTCCATTGTAAGGATACTTAAAATAAATAGAATCAAAACTTTTATTTTATTTTAAAACTTGCGAAAAAAACTTATCCTGACAATGCAAATTCATATGGAAAAATATGTTGTTATCTATTCCTAAGCAATCTACCATAACTCTTAAGCAACAACTCTAAATTTTGATATTCACGATCAGAATCAGCTTACTCTTCCTTTAAGCTTCCTTTATTCGATTCTACAAAACATCAAAATGCGACCTAGTCACATCATGTAATAAGAATCTTAAATAGGAACTTAATAGAGTTAGATAGTGGACTTACCTGAAGTAGATTCATACATTCTTACTTTACCATCCTTATGATCTCTCAGGTAAGTAGGACAGCTTCGCAACCAATGCCCATTCCTTTGCCAATAGAAACATATGGACCCTTTGGGAATGATACACGAGACTATCTCAGACTTAGTCTTTCTATTTACCATTTGGTCAACCGAGTTGACTATGGTTGATCCCTTTCCATTGGAAAAAGAAAGCTTTTCTGGATTTCCAATGTTACGATTATCAATGTCCATGGAAGTTTGGGAAGTCGATCTTCCAATCAAATTTGCTTCACCAGTACCCTAAATCACCGCTGATTCAGCAGCATGAAGCAAATAGGTAAGATCGTTAAGGGTCATGTCATGGTCCGTTACATAGTAGTTCTTAAAGAACTCACTATTTGACTTAGAATGTGAGCACACATTGACTTTGCTTGCCAATAGGGCTTGAGTGACCTTGAACTATTCAAGAACTTGTGGGTTAGGGAGAATAATTGGAGGAGGTGGATGAATTAAAGTATGATTTCCACATCATCTTCATTAGGAAAGCTTGTTCCAAGGGATTTGGGATGATTATAGTTGTCTGAGACAGACATCTAATATGGGAGATATTTGAGTTAGTTGTTTTAAGTCCTTAATATAACACCCAATATGAAATATCAAGGCTAGGATCCAACACAATATTTTATAACTTGGAAGAGGGATGTCGTAATCCAAGCTATAAAATATTTGAAGGTAGGCGAATGGCGATACACCAATTTCCACCATGAAAACGTAATGTATTATTAGGTTTTAATTGGTTTTGAAACTCCTAGATTTTTTTAAGATTCATTGAACTTTTCAATGGCATGTTTCAATCGCGATTGTGCCGTTCAAGTTTTTCAACTGGGATGCCGATGATCACAAAACATGTTGTGAATAACCATGCAAATATACTTGGTACTCTTAATTTTTATCACCTAATCGATGTGCCGGTTAACCACACGCACTCCATCGATCTATGATAAACCTTATGCCACCTTTTGATAACCTTGTTAAATCCAAGTTGGTGTGTCAGTTAACCACACACGCTCCACTAACGACTTAATCAAGGTGCAAACTGTAATTTCATAGGTTAGCACCAAATTCACATTTTCCTAAGTAACTATGATTGGGAATTTATAAGTGTTTACTTACTTAGTATTTATCGTTATACTTTTAATGAAGTGGGAATTATAGTCCTATCCTACCCGTTCGGCTAACAACCCTCCACCAGTCAAGGAAGTGGTGGGTGAGAGTGGACACCCATTAAACTGCCATTTTATAGGCAGTAACCTGATACCCCCTTACAGATCGGCTTCGTGAATGTGGCCTACTAACAGTAAGACTCACTTTGTTCTTATACATATATATAAATATTAAACCTATAATATTATAATAGTATAAGGGTTGAATTTTAACTTTTAAAATTGTAAGGGTTCAACTTGGAATTAAAATATTCATGGGGGGGGGGGGGGGGGGGAAACTCTACAAATTCCAAAACATAAGGGCAAGTTTTGAGCAATTCAAAAAACTTTTCAATTCCATAACTTACAAGTTTAAAGTAGTTTTAATGAAAAAAAACTCTTCAAGTTCCATAACTTGAGGACAAGTTATGGAAGACTTTAAAGCATTTAAAAATTAGACTCTTCATTTTCATAACTTATGGAAATCTTATAAGTTTTTAAAAATCATAAGTGTGACTTTTCATATAAGTTGAGGACAAGTTACAAAACACATATTATGAAGAACTTT
Source organism: Lactuca sativa (assembly GCF_002870075.4). Taxonomy (NCBI): domain Eukaryota; kingdom Viridiplantae; phylum Streptophyta; class Magnoliopsida; order Asterales; family Asteraceae; genus Lactuca; species Lactuca sativa. Next base: position 233,661,576 of record NC_056627.2, on the reverse strand, counting down.
TAGATCAATTTGTATTGAAAACACATTATCACATAATTTTTCTATTAATCTAAATTCAACTCATAAGAACAAGATAATTCAAATCATCAATCTTCAAGAAAATAGGATGAACATACAAACTGTTATAAATCTTGAAATTATGACAATTATCTTTGAAATGGGAGTGGCATGAAGATTACCGCATCAAAAAAAACTTTATAAGTTCAAAAACAGCTTAGTGTAATGTTCCTAGTCCAATTCCAGCAAAAAAAACTCGAAAATATGTTGTCAGGGGGTCCAACTCGTCGAGTGCATGAACAAACTCGATGAGTTGGATGAGTTTGTACATGGACTCGTCAAGTCCCTCAATTAACACATCGATTACCCTATCCATATAGCATAAAACTTCGATTTTCAGCCATTTGCATCAAGTATAATTGAAAACAAGCCTTGGCTCAGATACCACTTGTAACGCCCGTAGATCCGGGCTAGTCAATTTAGAGATAATAGGGGTCCAAAACGACTTTTCGACAAAATATTATTTAGAATAAATAATCTTAACCAAGTTGTAGAATATGTCTCAAGGGTTCCGTACATATAAATAACGCCGAAATCCGAGTTATAACGAAGAAGTTATGGCCCGTCGAAGTTTTACGGTAAAATCGGCACAGTACCGGGAGACGTAAATAGTGAATTTACGATGGAGGAAATTTTATACATAGAGATCTAAACAAAATTTGTAGTATACGTTAAACCGAGAACATAAAAAAAAAGAACACCGAAATATGACTTCGTATGAGAAAGTTATGAATTTTCTACGATTTGACATAGCAATGCACGAACCGAAACTCGAATTTTAGCTCGAGCGGTTTTTGGCCTACGCAACCTGAATGAGAGTTGAAGATCTCATTAATAGGAACTCAACGATAAAAAGATAGACAAAAACAAAGTCCGTTTGAAGGAGTTACAAATTATTCGCTGTCATTTCAAAGTTTAATCTCCTCCTACTGTTAAATTTAGGACCGATCGAGAATTATCTGACCGAGTCTAAATGAAAGTTATAGATCTTGTTTTACCTACGCGTGGATGTAAAGAACATCAAAAACGGAACTTGTATGCCAAAGTTATGAATTTTTAAAAATTAGATGATTTCCACCCTATGTGCGATCCTACATGTCAGCACCAGACTGTGCATGGGTGCCTCCAGCTGGCTCACGACGTGAGCATCTTAAAACTCGTGATGTGAGTGACCCTCCAGCCCCCTCAAAATTAGAGGTGAAGCCCTCTTCATTCCTCACACCTCCCATCACTTCCCTCTCTCTCTCTCACTCTCCTTCTCTCTAGAACCTCTCTCTAGCCCCGAAGCCCCCCGAAAAGCCTAGGGAAACTCCCTAGCACAAGGCGGAAGCCTCGGAGCGCCCGACAGCTCCGAGAACAAGAGCCTTTTGGCTCGGGAACGCTGCTCCAACGGAGCCCGGTTTTGAGAAAAACCCGCTGTAAGTGAGCTACGCCTAACCTATCTTTAGTATATAGCTTATGTTTTAATATAGTAACGTTATTAGGACCTTATAATAAGTACTTGGCCTATTATTATGGGTTATATAAGTATCGATTAATGCTTATATAATAGTAATAATAGCTAGACTATTAATTAGTCTCGGTAAATATTAGACTAAACTCTAGTGTTAATGATGCTAGGTTTTGACCGAGGAAAATTATGTTAAGAATAACGAAGTGTCGTCCGAGTGTCGAGTCACCACCTTTTCAAGTGAGTGCATGGTCCCTTTCATCTTACACATAGATATGAAGTATTTTATATAAACTACATTTTATGTGTGCATATTATCTGTATACTTGCTATCTATGCTGGATGAACGATTTTATACAAGTTCTATATGATTTAAACTGTATATGTATTTATATCTACGTAATATGTTGGGTAAAACATGGGTAGATGAAATTTGAGCTGGATGATGAGTTGACAGGTGATATAGAACATGAGGTAAGGGTGAGAGGTGGACGATGTGAGATGCCTTGTTCCCAAATGTTGGCTCCGTCATCTAGCAGAATATGGATGACAACCACAAACTATTCTAGACAGTCCATTGGAACACTAGCAGGCTCACAACCTATAGGTGTTGTGAATGATGTGCTCACCGGTGTACTATAAAAACCCATTGACCTGTATTGCGAGTGGAATCTAGAAAACGATATTGTCAATAAGCAAGATAACCCTGGCAGATGTGCCTAAAGGACTCTATCAGTATAAGCGCTTGATAGAGAACCTCATAACCCCGACAGATGCGCCTAAAGGACTATACCGACAGATCCGCGCCATAAAGGATGACATAATTCTGGTAGCTGCGCCTAAGTGATAATATTAGTAGTTGTGCTTGACAGATGTGTAATTAGCAACGATGGATTTTGTGCCGATTCCTTAGGATAATCCTTAGGAATGAATGAACGAGGAATAGCTTATTCTTAGGGTAGATCCTTGAGAGTAAATAAGATAATGGAGATGGGTAATTTGGTTGATTGACTGTTTGATGATTAAACATAACGATTATGTTATTGTGGGTTGAAAACCCTATGTACTCACCAGGTTTCCTAACCTGACCCACTCAAGCTTATTTGAATCACAGGTGCCAATACGAAGTTACATTACACTGAGAGATTAAAGAGGTGTAGGTCACTAGTGTAAATGAATGAAAGTTCTGTTTATGCTTATGTTTCTATATTGACGATGACATCCCAAATGTTTTAAAATGAATAAAAATACTTTTTTCGGAAATTGTTTGGTAACGTATTGATCATGTTTGACTGGGAACAAATTCCGCAACATTTTTTTAAAAGAGGTACTCTGTTTTTTATAAAGCATAAACAAAACCGGTATTTTCTGCCGTGAAAATGAGAATGTCACTGTTGGTATCAGAGCATTAGTTTAAGTAAACTAGGAAAATGGATTTATTTGTTGACTTAAACTTAGAATGCTAAGAAATGATCGTGAGGATTGTGTCTAATAAATTTAGGTAATACACATGAATAGACACAAGCACTAGCTAATTTAGGGAAAATGCCTAAGATGCTTTATGTGCTAGGTGATTTGTGATGCTTTATGCTATCATTTGATCGTATCTCTGGTCTGTTGCCAACCGGATCTGAAAATTTTATGTGTTCAGATTTATAAACGTTTAATTATGATATTAGATATTGCATGTAACCTTTCGGAGTATTAGGAAGATTTACACATCGATCGTAAATAAAATCTTTGCTATCTAAATTCTCGTCACTACACACCAAACGTTTAAATTGGTGTATTGATCGAAATAACAAGAACCCGCATTGGCGCCGGGAACGCGAATGGGAATAGGAGTCAACCACCAGTGATTGAGCAAGTACCTGTTGTGGTAGCTGCTCCTAAGCCAATCACGATGGCCGGAGTACATCGATGATCCAGATGATGTTGGATCGCCAGATGGAGGAAACAAGGCATTTACTTCAAAATGACCAAGAAGAACTTACGGTGACTGTTGAACATCCCGAATTGACTGACGGGCAGTCTGAGGAAGGGAACTACAGCAGGACCGTTGGTTAAATTGAACAACCAATGGTTATAAGGAATATCCAAGATGGAGGAAATAACGGACGCGGATGCAAGTACAAGGATTTCATGGCATCCAAACCACCGTGTCTATCTGGAAGTCCGACACCGATGGAAGTTATGGACTGGGTCTCCGAGATGAAGGCAATGTTTGAGAGTTAAGAGTGTAGCAATAGACAGAAAACCGCTCTCGCAGTTCCTGTGTTAAAGTGTGGAGTACTGAGATGGTGGAAGCTACTAGCTAACACGATGCCCAAAGGAGAATCAAGCAAGATGTCTTGGGAAGATTTCCTGGTGCAACTGAAAATGCAGTACTGCTCTGAGCAGGATCTTTAGGAGATCAACAATGAGTTCCAGAATTTGAAGAATGGAAGGATGAGTGTTACCGAGTATGTTGCAAGTTTTACAGAGAAGATGAAGCTTGTTCCTTACTTAGTTGCAATTGAGCTCTCCAAAGTCAACAAGTTTGCCCAGGGATTACCAGCAGACTTTGGTCCAATGGTCAAGTAAGCAACCACTTTGAAAGCTGCCATCTGGGCAGCTGGGAAGGTTGAGACCCAGATTAAGGAAAAGGGTATAGAGAGAGCTGAAGTTGGCGAGAAAAGGAAGTATGAAGGATCTTCAAAATCCAACAAAGAAAGTAAATTTTCAAAGTCTGAAGGAGGAGGAGGAGGAGGAGGTGAAGCTAAGTGGTGTGAGAAGTGCAAAAAGAAACATTTTGGAAAATGCGGTGAGGAGGTGACCTATTTCAAGTGTGGAAAGCATGGTCATTATGCCAACGAGTGTACATTCAAAAAAAAGGTGTGTTACACATGTAACGAGGAAGGGCACTTCAAGCAATACTGCCTAAAAAGGGACGGTGCTACAAAGCCAAATGTGTCGCCAAAGCTGAATGCAAGAACATTCCAGATAAACTTTGACGAAGATGCAAGGAATCATGAGTGAGGACCTGATATTTGAAGAATGAGTGATGCGGTAGCCATGTGGATAGTATCATAAGGTGTAGCCTATTAGGGGCATAGTCGAGGGTGAACTTGAACACCCATGTAATCGTTTCAAGGAATAATATAAAACCTTCATTTTGTTATCTGATGTGTTGAATGATTGTGTATTTTTTTGCATGGCGACTTAGATAAACTGCGAGACAATACTTGGGATGAGTATGAGTAGGTGTGAATGGTAATAGAGTGCTATGCTACCGGAAGCACAAGACTTACACTTGGATCAGGGAAAGTCACAAGGTTACCAAGAAGCTAGTAATTGATACCATTTTATTCAAGTATGTCGTTACCATTGTTTCGCTAATGACTAAGAAGATTTTTTTTATTCCGACCCCAGTGGTCATACCAAATTGAGTCCAACTACGAAGAGTCTGTTACGTGGTTCTGAGAACCAAGTTTGATGTAGCACCTGACCTAAGTCGGAAGAATGAATCAAAGCGATTAGTAGAGGTATCACGACGGTTTATTGTAGCTAGAAATGCTACCTTTTAAGATGAGATTAGAACATGAAGGAAAGTATAGTCGGTTATAGAAGACTCTAAGAGACTTGAGTCTAAGCATTGCAACATACGATGATAAGTCATTAGAATATGACACATCGTTCCATTGTAGTAATAAAAGAACTTATCTTAAGTTCGTATCCAGTGAGGATCGAGATTGTGACCTGAAGGTCATAATTGGAGTCTAACGTGAGATAGGGTACAAGTGCAAGATTGAGCACCGCCTGCAGTCAAAGAGTCTAAGAGTTAGATACTCATCTGAAGAAACAAGGAAGTTACGATTATTACCTAGGATGAAGAGATAACTATGGAGTCATTATACTGCCCTGTTTCGTTGATGATTCCAGGACGTAATCATCCTAAGGGGGAGATAATTATAACGCTCGTACATACGGGCTAGTCAATTTAGAGACAGTTGGGGTTGAAAACGACTTTTCCACAAAAGATTATTCAGATTAAATAATGTTAACCAAGTTGTAGAATATGTCTCAAGGGTTCGGTACATATAAAGAATGCCGAAATCCGAGTTATAACGAAGAAGTTATGGCCCGTCGAAGTTTTACGGCAAAACAAGCATGGTACCGGGAGACGTAAATAGTGAATTTACGATGTATGAATTTGCAGACTTAGTGATCTAAACAAATTTTTTAGTATATGTTAAACCGAGAAAATGCAAAAAAAGAACGCCCAAATATGACTTCGTATGAGAAAGTTATGAATTTTCTAAGATTTGGCATAACGATGCACGACCCAGAACTCGAATTTTAGTTCGAGCAATTTTTGTGCTACATGACCTGAATGAGAGTTGAAGATATCATTAATCGGAACTCAACGATAAAAAGACAGAGGAAAATGGAGTCCGTTTGAAGGAGTTACGAATTCTTCGATGTCATTTAACAGTCTAATCTCTTGCAACTATTAAATTTAAGATCGGTCGAGAATTAGCCGATGGAGTCAAAATGAAACTTGTAGATCTTGGTTTTACCTACGCATGGATATAAAGAACATCGAAAAAAGAACTCGTATGCGAAAGTTATGAATTTTTAAAAATTAGCTGATTTCCACCTTGTGTGCGATGCCACATGTCAGCACCTGGCTGTGCCTGGGTGTCTCCAGCTGGCTCACGACGTGAGCATCATAAAACTCACGATGTGAGTAATCCTCTAGCCCCCTATAAATAAGAGTTGAATCGCTCTTCATTCCTCACACCTTCCATCACTTCCCCCTCTCTCTAGAACCTCTCTCTAGCCCCGAAACCCCCCGAAAGGCCTAGGGAACCTCCCTAGCAAGAGGCGGAAGCCCCAGGGCGCCCGACAGCTCCGAGAAAAAGAGCCCTTCAGCTCAGGAATGCTCCTTAAGCGGAGCCCGGTTTTGAGAAAAACCCGCTGTTAGTGAGCTACGCCTAACCTATCTTTAGGGTAGCTTATGTTTTAATATAGTAAAGTTATTAGGACCTTATAATAAGTGCTTGGGCTAGGACTTCGGTAGGCTGAATGGGCCTTGCCGGTGAAGAGTGATATCGGGCAATATCACTTATAGCCAAAATGTGGTCAGCTACCTCAATGTTAGTAAGTCCAATTAATTCAAGAATGTAAATGGGAAGACGACGAATAGGACCAAAGATAGATTGGTCCTTAGAAGGATTGTACCTTTTGAAGTCTCTTGCAGAGAAGAGATTTGTGTCATTTCCAAGACTGAGATTGGCATTCTTGTGAAGATCCACCAAGCAATGAGACCAAAACCTTGCAAAAGTAAGTTTTGTCATTCCGTCCTTCGGGGCACCTTTGGATACATACTAAAGAAAGTCCTCCCAGAGGATGTGCCCATTGTTGACTGGGTTGCAGTGAAGATGCTCCAAAGGATGTCAAGTAGAGGCTTTCCCATGTTGTATGTGTCTCTAGTTCTTCTTGAAAGACATCAAATTTTGTACTGACACACATACTGCCAAACCACAAGAAATTTACCCTTCTTGAACTCAACAATCCCCTTGAGCTTGGCTTGGTACCCCATCTGGTACAATGCAGAGTAGTCCTCATTGGTGCTTGGTGAGTAAAAATCTATTAAAGGTAAAACCCTCAAAATAATGGCTTCAAGAAACTTTTCCTTGGTCAAGATAACCAGGGAATCGTCGATCAAACGAAGATGCATTTTGTAGGGTTTGTCATTGGGTTTAAAGGTAGAAAATGCACATTTGAAGAGAACTGCTAGAGGAAAAGCTTCATAGAATGAGTTAAATGCACCAAATAGGCGATGAGTTGGGAGAAACTTGATCATGATCTTGATTTCTTCGTTGTAAGAATCATGATCATCGAATACCCCTCTTTAGTTGTTCGCCACAGTTCAAGGAGTGAGATCCTTGATTTTTGATCTTATCCCAATTGGTCTTGCTGATCAAGAAGCCTTTGATTGTTTCTTTGACACACCATATTTCACCATTTTTGTAGAAAATAGTTTTGAAGAACTTAGTTGAAAGGATTTTTGCAAGAGAGACGAAGAAGAATAAGCGTGCATGTAATAAATTAGAAATCGTAAAGCTTTCTTGGGAATAAAAGGGGGTTTTATACAACCAGATTTCAAAAATAATTAATAACAGTTAAAGTACAGCTGTTAAAGCAAAAACTGTTGGGTTTTTACCATTATCAACTAAAATTAAATAAAATTAAAAGAAATGTTTTCCTGGGAAAAGAGGAGCCATTAATGTGTTGCAAGCCCATAATGACGCGCTGTACAATCGTGGCGTGGAAATGTTTTGGTCTGTCGAATAAAGTGGGGAGTTGAACGGATGTGACCCCAACGGTTACATGATGTGATAGGTTGAGTGAAAAAGTTTTTCAAAAAAGATTCCGTTTATGGAAACTCAGTTTATTTATCCTTTATCCAAAGATAGACCTGATCGAGGAATGTTTTTTCAAAGGTAATTTGAATTATCATATGTGACAAATTGAATTGTTTAAGAATGTTATAACATCATTAAGTACCACACAATGACATTCAATGCGTCTGTGAGGTGCGGACTGCGGGTTGATTAATACGTCTGCGGGAGATGAGAACTAAAGACAACTTTGATCATAGAGGTTAGAAATAAAAGAAATAAAAAGACTCGAGGAGTATATAGATCATAAATGACTTCAGTATACAGCGTATACTGAGGAGCAATCGATGAAGTATATATTACATCGGTTATTCTAGGAAGAGATAAAAATGAGTAAAGTGCTTCAAGAGGTTTGATTTGATAAAAGAAAAAAAACAGTTTTACTCACAACCGAAGGCCTATGAGGTCTGTGGCAACTATCCTTTCAAGAACAACTGTGCGTCTGGATTCATGATCCCAAACATTTCCAAAAATCCATTATGTTTTGTGGAGTCGAGTGACTTGGTGAAAACATCAACAATTTCCTCATGAGTTGTAACAAAGATGAGTTCAATGTTACCTTTGAGGATATGGTCTTTGATGAAATGATATTGTATTTCTATGTGTTTCGTCTTAGAGTGGTGAATAGGATTGTGTGAAATAGCTATCGAACTCTCTGAATCACAATAGATTGTTACTCGCAACATCCTGTACCTGTAGTCCAAAAGTTGTGTTTTCATCCAGAGAACCTGAGAGCAGCAATTGGTTGCAGTGACATATTCAGCCACTGCGGTTGAGAAAGAGGAAAAAAATTGTTTCCTAGAGGACCAACTTACTAATCTTCCACCCAGAAACTGACATCCTCCCAAAGAGCTCTTTCGATAAATTCTACAACCTTCATGATTTGCGTCTGTGAATGCCTACAGACTGAAGTCATTACCCACAGGATAACAGAGACCCAAAGCCTTCCTCCCTTTGAGATACCTGAAGATCTGCTAGACTGGGGTCAAGTTAGAAACTTTGGTATCGTCCTGGTATCTAGCAGATAAACCCGTAGCAAACACAATATCCGATCGGCTTGCAGTGAGGTACATCAATGATCCAATCATTCCTCGATATATCTTATGATCAACAGACTCTCTGGTAGGGTCATCTAAGATTTTATACCCATAGACTATAGGGACCTTTGCTGAGGAGCAGTTATCCATTGACAATTTCTTCAACAACTCAGTGCTATATTTTTTTGATGGATGTAGATCCCATGAGAGATCTTTTTGACTTGAAAACCTAAAAAGAAATTAATCTCTCTATTCATGCTCATCTGAAACTTGTTTTTCATGAGCTTTTCAAAATCATCCACCATCCCTTGATCCGTTGAGCTGAAGATGATATCATCCTCATAAATTTAAACGAGCATCAAATGTTAACCATTTACTCGTTTAAATAGAGTGGGATCTATCACACCTCTTTTGTACCCTGAGTTGACAAGAAACACTGAAGAAGTATCATACCAAGCTCTAGTTGTCTGCTTTAACCCGTAAACATCTTTCTCCTGCTTGTAACAATGGTTAGGAAACTCTGAACTTTCAAAGTCTGGAGGTTGTTACAAATACACTTCATCCTTTAGTTCACCATTAAGGAAATCACTCGTTACATCCATTTGATGGACCTTGATGTTCTTGTGAGCTGCATACGTTGGAAAGATACGTATAGCTTCCACCCTTGCAACCGGTGCATATGTATCATCATAGTCAACACCCTCTAGTTGACTGTACCCTTTTGTAACCAATCGTGCCATGTTGTGAAACACAACACCTGATTCATATAACTTCTTCTTGTAAACCCATCTTTTTCCAACTACAGTGTGGCCTTTAGGCTTTGGTACCAGCTTCCAAACTTGGTTTCTTTTGAACTCAACCAATTCCTCTTGTATTTCTATTATCGAATCAGGCTCCATAAGATCTTATTTTGTGGTCTTGGGTTCGACTGGAGACAGGAAAGCTTCATAATAACAATGACTAGTTAAGTCTTCAGAGGAACGAGTTTGAATACCTGCAGATGGGTTCCCGATGACTTGGTATGATGGGTGATCTTTCGTCCAGATATGTAGATGAGTTTGCTGGTGATATGTGGCTATACTTGAGGGAATATCCTCTACCTCTATGGAGTCTTCAGGTTGGTTTGAAGAAGGTAGTTACCCCTCGATTTCAGAGCAACCCACAAATGAATCCTTTACTGTTGGGACTGGTTTTGCAGCTGGTGATGGAAGTGTTGAGTTCATTTGTGTTGCGTCTTGGGCCATATATTTTGTATCCGGATTGGGCCTATCCATCCGTGTCTATCTAGATTAGTTTCGTTGTTATCTAGATTAGCTGTTAGGGTTATAGTATATATATGCATGCATGCATGCGTATATTAACAAGTTGTTAATCACGTAGATTCTTGTAACCCTAAACACCTCTACAGATTGAAGTTCTTTATCGAGCTCTTCTGAGGTGTTATCACATTAATCATACGACATATTCAGTGCCACACTTGTGTTCTTTATTACGTTCTTATTTAATATCCTGCTTAGAATCTTACGATCCTAAAAGAACTTTCTTCTAACAATTGGTATCAGAGCGGGAGATTGTGTGATCATTAAACATTACTTCTGTATTCATAATACTTTAGGGTTTCCACTTTTATCGTATAAATAGAAGCCGTCGTCTTCATATCGACGAAAACTCTGTTTTTGATAAAACCCTAATCTCAAGTTTACAGGTTTGATTCTAGCAGCTCACCATGTCTCACGATGATTCGCATACAAACCCCATAAACATCTGAAACAACATCGGATCAACAACCAGAGTACCCATACTCTATACTCAAGACTACGAAGTATGGGCTCATCACTTTGAAGATTACGTGGTTGGATCTGAAGACAATGACTATCTCATCTGGGAAGCTATCACTTGTGGACCGTTTGTACATTCGGGAACAAACACGACTGTTAAGTCGCAAACGGATTACAACAAGCTGGTGACAGATGTTGAGAAGATGCCACAGGATGAGAAGGACAAGCTCTTGTGTAACGTTAAAGCCATGCGAATGATAAGATTCGCCCTGCAATCTGACACCTTTCGGCTAGTAGGTTCATGGACAACTGCTAAAGAGATCTAGGATAGGTTGAAGGAACTTTACTCAACTGATTAAGACCTGGAACACTCCATTCAAACTCTGTTCCTGTCAGAATTTGGAGTTTTCGAACAGAAACCTGAAGAGAAGCTTGTAAAGACCTTTGATCGGTTCAATCATCTCCTCAGTAAGATGATCAAGCATGGGATATACAGAAAGTTGATCGAGCAAAAAGTAACGTTCATGAACAGGCTGAGACCAGAATCGATGGCTGTGGTTTCCACTGTGAAGGCGCATGAACAGTTCAAATCGTACTTGCTGGCGAAACTAGTAGGTATACTAAAGTCTCATGAAAGTGTTGTAACCAAGGAAGCGAAAGTGATCTCTGTTGTGGGATCATTGGCTCTTGTTTCTAAAGGAAAAAGTACTGCAGAAGAAGAAGAAGAGTCAGACATGTCAGAATGCGACCTTACAAGTGAGGAGTATGCCATGATGGTCACAAATCGAAAGAAATTTGCAAGGAGAAAATTTCCCGTCAGCAAGAACCGAAACTGGCAGGGAAGTTATAGTTCTGAAAAGATGAAGGATGAATCGAAAGTCTCCTCTCAAAAGGATGAAGAGAAAAAGGAGAGCAAGCTTGCTGGAGACTCTGGATACGACTGCAACTATTGTCACGGCAAGAACCATTTTGCCAAAGATTGCATGTTGAGAAAGATGGCTGAGAAAAGAGAGGGTGAAGATGATGAGGCGTATTATATGCGAAAATTAGAAGAAGTAAAGAAGAAAAAGGCATCCAACAGCTTAATGAATGCCTTAATCGTACATGAGAATGCTAGGGAAGATGAGTTCGGTGGCGTAGAAGTCTAGTCAACCGACTCTGAAGACGAAGAGGTAAGAAGGCCCACTCATGGAAAGGCATATGTGGCAAAGAATGAAGGTTCGGGTGGAAAGTGATTTCTCGTCACTACTGGTCCATTAACCGAAAGTGCAGATACGGAACCGAACCTGACAGAAAACAAGTGCTTTGTGGCCAAGCCGGTGAGTGAGAAGATCAACGACTGCGATCGATTGATCAAAAAGGTACATTCTATTCTTGAGTCTCTTAAAATATCAAAAACTGATTATCAAGAAGAATTAAATGAATTAAACTTTAAATTTTCTAACCGAAGTAGTAGCCTCATGCAAATCCGCTTAGCAAATTCTAACCTAACTGACCAACTCGGCAGAGTGTCTTCAAAAAGTGAGGAAAGGAGAATGTGGATTGAACTGAAGGAAGCGGAGTTAGTTAGAGCTAGGGATGAATGTATTTATTTGCAAAGGGACAATTTAAAGTTATTAAAACAAAGAAATGTTTTCTGTTTAATTGCGAAGCGTCTTTATACTAACATTGCTCAATTACATTTAAGCTGTGAAATTGGAAAGAAAATTCATAAAATGACTTTGCCCTTTCTTGAATTTAAGGAAGATGAAGTTATAGCAGAATGTGAATCAGAGGTGTCCTCTGAAGAGACATCAAGTTCATATAGGCTAGGTTTGGATAAGATAGAAACCTTCATCGATTCTAAGGAACATAAGAGTATGTTAAAAAATATCTTAGATGAAAATGATAGGCAAAAGATTAAAACTGAAACTATACAAACATTCGATCTGTCAAATGCCAAAATTGTTCAAGATAATAAAATAAACTTAGATAATTTGTCTAAATTTGATGCGGAAAGCGAGATGAGTGAAATCTCAGTAGAGGATGAAGTTGATTGCTCGAAGTTTATGAAACATGAAACCGAGAATGAAAAACCTCTTATATCAGAAAACTCCGTTGATTTTGCTCGTCTGTCAAAAGAACAGAAACCAAAACTCAAGGAAAAGGCCTTGGTCTATCAAAAGGTTCAGACGGTGGCAAATCAGGTTTATGCTATGACTGGGGTCACTCAAAGGCAAACGGCAGAATTAAGAATCATAGTTGACGAAGATAACGCTGAAGGATGCGAAGACTATTTCTGGTCTGCTCCTATTAACAACGCAGATGAGACTGTGGGACTATCTGAGAAAACCATATGGAGAGTCAAAGGTAGATACATACCAGAGCCCATCAACAAACCCTCCAGTTTCGATATTCCAAGCTCAAGTGGAACCAAAGATGTTCCTGAGGAACCAATGGTTAACCTGATGTTCCAATCAAGAGGGAAGAACCAAAAGTTCAAACTAAGAAGAGCACAGAATCTAAAATGAAAGGTAAGACAACTGCAACTCAGAAGGAGAAACCAAAGGCCAACTTCAATATTCACAAATCTCAGAAGGAGCTAGCTGAACAGAAACGCTTGAGAAATCAGAGATATGCCACGAATCTGAATGAAAGGAAAAAGCATTAGAATTCTCAAAATCCCAACTATAAGCCTCTCAGGAAAGGATCCATGGACAAGGGAATGGAAAATTTGAAGGAAAATTTCAGTCCAAATTCCTACTATTCCAAATCCGAGAACCGAAATTCTTGTCTCAGTCCTGAACTCACTTTTGGCCCTCGATCCAGACTCGGTCCTTGACCTAGATTCGGTCCTCAACCCAGATTCGGTCCCAATCCTAGTAATGGATCCTCCAAGTCCCAAGTTGAAACAAATTCTTTAAAGGACATCAAAGGAAAAGGAAAGTCGGTATCAGACTCTGTGAAGGAAAATAAGAAATCCTCTACTAAACCTAGGAATCAAACGACAAATCTTAAACCATCAAAAACAACCCCAACTGATACACTAAAATTTAAAGAAGATAAAACAAAAATCAAGGTTTATACCATTAAAAGAAAAGATCAAACCACTCTCATTAAACGAACCATTTTAGTTGATGTTTCTGCAATTATTCCTTTCTCTGTGAAAAACTCACCAGGACCCAAGAAACTTTAGGTTCCTAAATCTGCTTGAATTTGCAGGTAATCAGTGACGAGGAGTTTGACAACGAATGGTATATAGACAATGGCCGCTCGCGTCACATGATAGGGAGGAAGGAGGAGCTAAGAGAGTTTCGGTCCCTGAAAGATGGTGGGTCTGTGAAGTTTGGAAACAATTCCTATGGAACAATCAAAGGATACGGCATGATAACAAATGGAGACTTCTCGATCAGAAAGGTGGCTTATGTAGAAGGATTGCAACACAATCTCATCAGCGTGTCACAATTAGTTCTAGGCACGGGTTTGAAGGTATCATTCGATGATGAGGGGTCTGAGATAGTGGAAAAACAATCCAAGAAGGTATTGCCGAAATTTGCACGAAAGGGAGAGATGTACCCTCTGAATCTTAACCCAATTCGAGGGACACCAGCTATCTGTCTGATGTCAAAGGCAAAACACCGATGAAAGCTGGTTATGGCATCGACGTCTATCACATCTGAATTTCAAAGACATCAACAAATTAGTGATTGGTGATCACGTTCGAGGCCTTCCTCTTCTCAAGTTTGAAAAGGAGCATTTATGTGCAGCATGTGAGATGGGTAAACAGAACAGAAGAAGCCACCCTACACGCATCAATACTAAGATAGTGGAAGCACTTGAACTGTTACACATTGATTTATATGGACCTTCTGCTATAGAGAGTATCGGTAGAAGTAAGTACATTCTTGTTATTGTAGATGATTTTTCATGCTTCGCTTGGGTTTTCTTTATTAAGCAGAAATCAGATGCTACTCCCAAGCTGAAGGCATTCATCAAGCAAATAGAAGTACAACTAAAGAAAACGGTCAGAAACATCAGAAGTGACAATGGTCTGGAATTCAAGAACAAGGATTTTGAGGACTTTCTGGCTGATAAGGGGATAACTCACAATTTTTCGACCCCTTATACACAACAGCAGAATGGGATTGTTGAAAGACGAAACTGCTTGTTATGTGAAGCAGCCAGAACCATGTTAAGTTTTGCTTCCCTACCTTTATACTTCTGGGCTGATGCAATTGCCGCTGCATGCTATACTTAGAATCGGTCCTTGCTCAACAAGAAATTATCCATAACTCCTTATGAGATCATCAACAATAGGAAGCCAAATGTCAAATTTTTCCATATGTTCAGTTCAAGGTGCTTCATTTTTAATTCTAAAGAGAACCGAAATAAGTTTGATGTTAAAGCCGATGAGGGCATATTTCTGGGTTACTCTCTATCATCAAAAGCATACAGGGTGTTGAATAAGCGTTCCAAAACAATTGATGAGACTTATTATGTCACCTTTGATGACAATTACATGCAGAAGGTTCAAAGGACTTAAAGTGCCTTAGGAGACATATTCCCAGAATCTGGACAGGTCTTGGTTCCAATATCCAATCTGTTTGAGGAATACATTCAGCTATTCGATGAACCAGAAAAAGCAATACATTCAGAGGCAATGGCAACAGATAACAAACTCGATAATCTCAAGAAGATCATAGACGAAGCTACTAAAGAGATGGAAAGCGAACCACCAAGTACTAAATCATCAATAGGATCTCCAAACAAGATTCAACGTTCCAGGGTGAGAGCTCTACAACCTCACAGACAAGCGGAGCTTCTGTTGAGGGGGAGAATCCAAGTTCATATCCTACATCTAAAGGTTCAGATGATAGGGCAAACACTGATCCAAAACAACCAAGTGATAGTCAAATCAAGGGGGAGAAACCAACTTCCACAAGAAATGCAGACTTTGATGCTTCCAGAGATCTCACTGCGCCAGTCGAGGGGGAGAAGGACAAAGAAAGTGATACTTCTACTGACGAAGGTGACGGTGATCTGTCATATGTTGAAATAGAAGTAGAAGCTGAATTGAATCCAGAATATGATCCAAGCTATCCTCCATTAGTGAAATGGACAAAAGACCATCCCAAAGAACAAATTATTGGTGAAACCTCAGAAAGTGTTCTTACTCGATCTCAACTGAAGGCGAAACAAACTGCATTATTCTTTAAAGTGGAATTTTGTATGTTCAATTCGTTTATTTCCAAAATTGAGCCAAAATTTGTAAATGTTGCACTTGATCATTCAGAATGGGTTCAAGCAATGCAGGATGAGCTCCATGAGTTCGAACGCAACAGAGTTTGGAGGTTGATTCCTGCACCGAAAGATGCTTCTGTTGTCGGTCTGAAATGGGTGTTTAGAAATAAGCTGGACAAAGAAGGGAATGTCATTCGTAACAAAGCTCGGTTGGTTGTAAAAGGTTATTGTCAAGAAGAAGGGATAAATTATGAAGAAACCTTTGCTCCAGTAGCAAGGTTAGAATCTGTCAGAATCTTTCATGCATATGCTATTCACAAGAACTTTGAAGTTTTCCAAATGGATGTCAAATGTGCTTTCTTGAATGGAGAATTAGAAGAAACTGTTTATGTTGAGCAACCGCCTGGTTTTGTGAATGAAAAATACCCTGATCATTTCTATGCATTGGATAAAGCTGTCTATGGGCTAAAACAAGCATCGAGAGCCTGGTATGAAACGCTAACTCGCTTCATGAAAATGTCAAAATTTAAACACGGTTCGGTTGACCCAACATTCTTTCGTAAGAAGGAAGGCGAACATTTGATGATTGTTCATATTTATGTTGATGATATCATCTTCGGCTCCACGAATTCCAGCTTAACAGCTGAATTCTGGAAGTTGATGGAGACTAAATTTGAAATGAGCACAATGGGTCCAATTAACTTTTTCCTTGGTTTGAATATTAGACAGGGACCAGAAGGTATCTTTATAAACCAGGAAGCATACACCAAGAACTTATTGACAAAATTTGGAATGAAGGTTGACTCATAAGTGAAGGTTCCTATGGCATTTGGCACTAAGGTAACCCCATCTTTGGAGAAACCTGCTATGGATATAACACTTTATCGTCAAATGATCGGGTCCCTTATGTATCTAACAGCTAGTAGACCAGATATTATGTTTTCTGTTTGTCACTGTGTCAGGTTTCAAGCCAATCCAAGAGAACCTCACATGCTTGCTGTGAAGAACATTTTTTGATATCTGAAGAAAACTTCATCTCTCGGTCTCTGG
This sequence comes from Lactuca sativa, assembly GCF_002870075.4. NCBI lineage: Eukaryota > Viridiplantae > Streptophyta > Magnoliopsida > Asterales > Asteraceae > Lactuca > Lactuca sativa. The sequence goes on along the minus strand of NC_056627.2, from coordinate 233,644,538 downwards.
TATCTTGCAAAATCTGGATTCTTCATCCAAGCCTTCTCTGATGCTGATCTAGGAGGATGTGGACTGGACAGAAAGAGTACTACAGGTGGATGCCAATTTCTTGACGGGAAACTTGTTAGCTGGCAGTCCAAGAAACAAACCTGTGTTTCGTTATCCACAACCGAAGCTGAATATATTGCTGCAGCATCCTGCACCTCTCAAGTGGTTTGGATTCAAAGTCAACTAAGAGATTATGGGCTAAGTATGAAGAAGATTCATCTCTATTGCGATTCTGAAAGTGCAATTAGGATTTGTCATAATCCAGTGCAACACTCAAAAACCAAGCATATTGCACTTCGGTATCATTTCATCAAGGATCATGTAGAAGATGGGAATGTGGAAGTACACTTTGTGCGATCTGCTGATCAACTGGCTGACATCTTTACTAAAGCCTTACCGGAAGCAACCTTTAACAAAATCTTACAAGGCTTGGGCATGATGGAAGGAGAGTCGGTACCGAATCCTCAAAAATCTCATTAAAATTAGACAACCGAAATGGACAGACCGCTCGGTCTATTTCAGCTCTAGACTTTTAGGGAACCGAAATGGACAGAACGCTGGGTCTATCTCGGCTTCGTAATTTTCTGGAACCGAAATGAACTGAACACTCGGTCTATTTCGCTTCACTCATTTGAAATAAGGTTTCGGTTGTATATTTTGTGCATATCTTTCTTTTGATTTGAACTTAATTATTTAATCTTTCTGTTTTTATTCTTTTTCAGAAATTTTCAAAAGTCCAAAAATATTTTATGTTTCTGTTTTTATTCTTTTTCAGAAAATTTCAAAATTCCAAAAATATTTTATTTTTATGTTTTTATTCTTTTTCAGAAAATTTCAAAATTCCAAAAATATTTTATCTTTCTGTTTTTATTCTTTTTCAGAGAATTTCAAAACTCCAAAAATATTTTATCTTTCTGTTTTTATTCTTTTTCAGAAAATTTCAAAAATTCCAAAAATATTTTATCTTTCTGTTTTTATTATTTTTCAGAAAATTTCAAAAATTCTAAAAATATTTTATCTTTCTGTTTTAATTTTTTTTTATTTTTTTTTGTTTGTCTCGTATGTTTGTCTGTTTGGCTTGTTTGGTGTGTTTCTTTACTTTTCATAGGTGATATGAATACCCATATAATCGACTGTGGATCTAAGGAAGGTAAGATTCAATTTCAAAATGAACTAGTTAAGGGTCCCAAGAAGCATGCTGCTGCATGTTGTCTTAAGCCTCTACGATCTTGAGCAGACCTTAATGATTCGATTAACACCCATCGTTTCTTCCAAATCAGGCTAATTTATATTACTCGGTCTAGAGCTACCTTACTCTTCTCATATGAGTAAAGAGTTTCTCTGCTTTGTTAGGATTATCTAGTAGAAGGTACATTCGGTTCTTTAGCACCTCCTTATATTCTCCATCTACTTTCGGTTCACCAACATAACCCTTGAGATTCTCGGTCTTTACCACTAAGGTTTATGGTCACACAAGATCTGTGTTTGTGATCTTAGATACGTATACCACGTGCTGAGTGAAACCCAATATCCAACACCAAAAATGAATTGACGGTGAATTATATATTCAAGAACTTACTGGTTACCTGAGTAAATCTCTCTTTTTATTTTTGTGTGATCTTTTATGAAATTGTCTACTACCAAGGCATTTCTTCCCAAAGAGATCCAGCTTATTTTTTTTGAGATTTCTGATTTCTCTATAGTCACTAAAACAATAAAACCCACCTACCTGTTCTACAGACCACATCGGTCTCACAGGTACTTCTTCCAACGTTCGGTTTTATGTTGAAACTCGAAGTTCGGTTGAAGATAAGCTACCCTAAGCCTATGATTAAAAGACCACATCAAGTCTCTCTTGACTTTGAAGGAAGTGATTCTTGCCCGGAATCCTCTGCTTTCTGTCTAATTATAAGACATCACTCACATCCCATACACATTTGATTTATTTCTTTATCTATGTCACACTTATGCACGGAAATTTTTATTTTCCAACATTCTGGTTACTGTTTGGTTTGAGTTTTGGATTATTTATTGTAACCAAACGAGGGGCTAATGTGGAATTTTAAACGCCGATTGAAGATAAGATTTAGGCGTGTGAATTTGAACGGTTTCTAAAGCCATGCGTGCTGACGTATACCTGGGAGTAACCAAACTGTCACATCGCATTTTTTCAGGCGACGTTTAGTGATCTCATTATAATCATCACGGTTTTCTCTCTCCAGGCAATGGTATATAAAGGGTTGAACATCTTATTTGTCTTCTACCAGCATTCAATTCTCTCAAACTTACCAGCATTCAAGTCTCTCAAACGACGAGTAAACAGTGTTCATCATCTTCTTCATCCATCAATGGCGACTTCCTCTTCAGTACATGAACACACGACATCATCATCCTTGCTTACCATTAAACCTAACCAAAATATGATCATTGAACTTAATCCGTTCTTATATGACTCATATATGCTGCAGGTTGTGGAATGTTTAAAATATTCCCCCTGGTTTTAGCCCTAACCCAGGTTGAAGCAGTCCCAATGTCGCTGTTATCACAGGTTTATTCCACGGCGACTTATGACAAAAACAAAGATCGTATCTATTTTACCATCCATAACAAGAAGGCTTCGGTTTCAAAGGTGAAGTTATGTTCGATTTTGAATCTTGCAGTCGATTCTTCTGTCATCTCGCCAGACTTCATCACCACATCTCAGCTATTTTCAATGATGTACGAGATGGGGTATACCGATGTGTTAACAACCATTACCAAAGTGAAGAAATCTTGTTTACCCTCTCAGCGGAATGGCTTGCTCACTCTACTGATTAAGGGTTTAGCAGAACGATGTGGTGATTCCGATACTACTAGCAAGGGTTTTCTCGTTATTCTTTACGGCCTCTACAACGGGATCAATCTTGATTATGGCTCTATAATCTGGTCTCAGGTGGTACAGAGTCTCAATATATCGACACGACATTCTGAAGTTTCATGTGGGCGTTTTTGGACCCTGATTACAAGGAAGGCAATTAATTCTTTATTGATTCTGATTATGCAGGATGCTCTACTTGCTTCTATTGCCACATTCCATACAAAGAAGATAATTCTCACTGATGTATCGTGGAATGATTCCCGAGACTATGTATCGTGGCGTTACAGAAAAGAGCAATGTCTTGGCTGACTATAGGAAACTTCCTCCTATCGGACCGAGAGTTCTGTCTCCGGAGCAGCAAGCAGCTTTGGATGCACTAAAGAAGCCTACCAACAGAGGAAAGAGGGTTTCGAAGAAAGAGGATCCTGAGGAACGTAAGTCCAAGTCCTCTAAACGCAATTCTGGTGAAGGCGATACTTCTCAACCGAAATAGAAGAAGATAAAGAAGATGGTTCGCAGACCTAGAGGGAACACTCCTCCAAGCACAGATCATGCAGATGAGCAAAGTGAGGAAGAAGAGGTTCATCATGACTCACCCCGAGAGCCCACTCCTCCACAATCTCCTACTCCACCAGAATCTCCAAATCACAACAGAGTTCCAATTCCAACCCCATCGCCGAAACAGATTGTTCCACTTTTTGTTTCCATTGTTAGTACACCCCTTACCACTCAAGAAACAACTTTGCCAACCCCACCACCAATTACTTCAGTTCCTATTTCTATTATACCCTTATCTTCTCCACTTATAAACGAATCCACAACCACTACCATTCCCAAATCCACCGTGGAAGTCAATGTATCTGATACAGGGGCTACTACTATGACTGAAACTCCAATCGTTACCAAACTACCTTCACCAACCCCATCATCTGATTCTGGTGCTACTCTTGGGGGAGACGATGAAGAATTTGACTCGATCTACTACAGTCCTTACCGACTTCAAACCGATGATGAGACTGATGCTCCTGTCACAAGTCAACAAATACATGGCATTCATGAGAAGTTAGATCGTTTGCTTGCCGACAACAAAGCCTATGGTGGTGTTGTTCTTAAAGCATTTCTGGAGACCGCCATTGAGCAGTATACTCTGGTAATTGACAATTCTACAAAGCAGGTAATGAGTCTACCTCCACCTGTAAGCAGGCCACCAAAGACGTTTCTGAGATTGTTTATACAACTCAGATTTTTCTTGAGTCGTTAAAGTGTCATGCTGACACCCATGCCGTACACTATCAATCCTCTGTGGACTCCTTTTCTAAGTCCCTTCATGATGAAACTACTAAGTTTGAGGTTGTACGCTCTGAGCTTAAAACAGAAACCACTTCTTTCTTAAAATTAGTGGATTCTCGTTTTGATGCTCTTGCTGCTAATCTTGCAACAGAGGGTGCCTTGAAGGAGGATTTGGCTAAAAAGCAAGCAACAATTGATGTTCAGAAAGTGCAGTTGGCTCGGGCGGAAAAAGAAATTTCCTTGTTGAAAACTCAGAGGGCTGTTTATAAAAGTTGTGCAGGAGATGTAAAAGGTTTGCTAACAAATTTGCTTGAAGCGCATGATCCGATCTTAACTCTGACTATTCGGAATCATCTTCAATCAAAACTCCTTCCTGCTATTGCCATTTTAAGTGAAATGAAAGGTGTTTCGGAGGGGGTTGTACCTCCAAAACAAGGGGGAGAGAGTAGCGCTCGTTATTTTGTTCAACCAAGACTGATTGTAAAGACAGAAGATGAACAACCGAAAGTCACAACAGAACTGAAGGTTAATTTAGCTTCGGGTTCTAATTCTCAATCAAAGCAAAAAGGGATTAATGATGACAGTGAGAGTGATGTTTTAGAAACTATAGACGATGCTCTAAAACGAAAGAAAAGAAACAGAGAGATTGATGAAACAATGAAAGTGGTTAGTGAACCAGAGGAGCAGGAAAAGAGAAATAAGGAAGAAGAGGATGTCTTGCAATGCAAGAAGGCTTTGTTTCCTGAGTGGAACAGAGACACACTTATCAATCAAGTGATTGAATTTCCTTCTGTTTATTGGTTGGAACCAGTTGCTTCGTTTGATTGTCATAACTCTAAAGACTCGCAGTTTGATATGCCTATTACCAGAAAAGCTTTTATATTTCACTGCTTTGAGGCGACTGTTGCGTTTCCACATCCACACCCGAAGGTTGACAGGGAATTGATTGATTTTTACTTGAAGTATGGTCAACCGCAATACTTAAGTTTGAGTGCACAGAAGATTATAAAAGTTAAGGTACTGAAACCTTCACCTGTTGGGAGATTCGTAAATGTCAATTTCAAAATCACCCGTGGTTCAGCAACTACGGTGCCTATAATCTCTCTAGCAGATCTTCCTAACCTCAATCCTCATGACTGGATTCTGCTATACAACATTATGCTCTCTGATCCTAAGGAGTATGAGTCGATTTTAGATCATCTTAAGAGAATGTTGGCCTCCTATATTCATGAGCTTGCAACTATGGATCAGGAAATAGCAAAGGTAATGAATAAAAAGCCGACTGTGAAGCCAACGCCTAAACCTGGTGATGTAAACATGATGAAATTGGGACAGATAGATTCAGCAAATCTAACTGTCATGTTCACGAAAGGAGAAGGACTCAAGTTTCTGTTTGCTCTGGCTGATAAGCATCTGTTTTCAATAGACTGTTTGGAGCATATCATCAATATCATACACCGATGCAAGCAGAACTCAGCGGCTGATAAGAAGAACTTTACTGACATGCTTCGTTGTTATATTACTTTTCGCCATCATATGATAGCCATTATACCGAAGGTGTTCAAAACTGTAAAGAAGCCTCCAGCTGTTAAAAAGGAATGAGGTTTCGGCTCCAAAGACGCAAAGGGGGAGATTGTTGAGTTCATTTGTGTTGCGTCTTGGGCCATATATTTTGTATCCGGATTGGGCCTGTCCATCCGCGTCTATCTAGATTAGTTTCGTTGTTATCTAGATTAGCTGTTAGGGTTATAGTATGTATATGCATCCATGTATACGTATATTAACAAGTTGTTAATCACGTAGATTCTTGTAACCCCAAACACCTCTACAGATTGAAGTTCTTTATCGAGCTCTTCTGAGGTGTTATCACATTAATCATACGACATATTCAGTGCCATACTTGTGTTCTTTATTACGTTCTTATTTAATATCCTGCTTAGAATCTTACGATCCTAAAAGAACTTTGTTCTAAAAGGAAGTTCCCCAAGGACTGAGGGTGGGAGTTCCCGTTGAAATGATGATGCTTCCCCCTGAACCAAAAGTGGGAGTTCCCCCTGGACCAATGAGTGATTGATTATCCTTAGCTCCACTATAGTATAAATAATTTCAGTTTCTTCACCCTCAGAATCTTCAGAAACAGTTGATTGATTAGTTATTTGTGGATAGGTACCGGAGCAGTATCTTCAAGTACTAGAACCTCGATGGTTGTGACTTCCAAAGGATTTGAACTTTCCCCCTCAACCGACAAGGTGGACGTATTGAAAGAGGTTTCTTCAGAAAGAGTTGGTCCAGATACTTATGCATGTTGTTGTTGTGCTACCTGAGACACTAATATGTCTAAAAGATGTGTAGTCTATGTGGTATTGAAGATGTTATCATATATGACTTCTGTAACACCCCGATCTTGGTATGTATGCTTCTTCCCTTTTAATTTTCAAGATTTGCATTTTTTTTCCTTTTAAGCTCGTATGTGGGGCGTACCACTTGGTACGCTTAGCATACTAACGAGAGTTGGATCGGGACAAGCGGGTGATACGTTGGGCATACCCTTATGTACGTTGGGCGTATGTGTGCCTTCCAGAACCCTAATGTGGGGTGTTGCACCCTATATATTCATCCTTAATCTTTAGGTTTGAGCTCATCTATTGTCCCTCAACCTCCAGAAAACCCTAAATGTCCCCTTAGCCTCTATTCTTGCATCTTTGACCTTTTGAAGAGAAATTTGTGTTGTTTTGGTCCATCCATGAAGAACCCTCCATCACTTGCAAGCTTCTTAAGGTATAAAGTTCAAACCTTGACTTGTCAATGTCTAGTTTCCTTTATGGGTTGATTTGGCTCTCTTTGGTCCCTTTTTAATGGATTTATGGTTGGCTCGACTTGATGGGATAATTTCAGTAGATTTGGCATTGTTAGAGGTTTCCTTGGCATAATGGTGCCAACTTTATGGGATTCTAGTTATCATTCATGCATTAAGCTATTCATTAAGTCATTTCTAAGCTTAATAGCTTCATGTAGCCATGCATGAATGTAAAGTTAGCAAATTTACCTGTATTCAGCTCATGGAAGTCAGATCTATGTTTTTGGGCATTATCTTAGGGTATTAAGTGTTTAATGGGATTATCGGCTTAACAAATGATTACGTTGGGCGTATAAGCCAATGTGCTTAGCGTATAGTTGGGTACGCCTCGTGTACTCATTCTGTGGGCTTAGCAATTTTGGGCTTCGAGTTTGGGCCACCTTTGGGCTTAGATGCTTGTGTCCTCTTTAGGCCATCTAATTGTTGATGTTTTGGCCCAAGTGAAGGATTGGGCTTTTGGGAAAGGCCTAAGATGGAGTTGGGACCAATTTCGAAAATTGGGCCAATAATGGGCCTTGGATGGTTATTTAATGGTTGGACCTTTTGGATCAAGATTTGGGCTAGGGTCTTAGCCCAACTATGGAAAAAGGGTAAAGTACCTCTTTACCCTAATGTTGGACTATCACCTTAGATTGTGATCCAAGTATTAATTGGATGATTTTTATGTTGTGATAGTGCGGTGATTTTAGTGAGTTGGCAGTCGGATGCTTTCTATGTGATTCAGCAGTGTGAGGTGAGTGTTCCTCACTATACATTTGGGCCGAAGGCACCAAGGCTGACCCCTTTGGATTGTTATGCTGATTATTGTAGTGATCTATTAGATCTGTATCCTGGTAGATAGGATGATGCTATGCTTAGTGATCTGTAACATTTGTCTGTTTGTTATCGACTGGTTAATTATATGATTACCTGTTATATATATATATATATATATATATATATATATATATATATATATATATATATATATATATATCGACATGGTGTATGTGTGGTTGGGTTGAGGTGGACATGCTTTGTGTTGAAGGCCAACAAACCTAGGGCATCCCGGATAGACTGAAGCCCAGTAGGGCGTACCAGTCAGGTCAAAGACCCGGAGAACGTTCTAGATCGGTTGTAGGCCCAACATGGTGTACCAATCATGCTGAAGGTTTTGTGAGCATACCAGGAAGACTGTAGGCTGGTGGGGCATTCCATTCAAACTCAAGGCTCTGTATGCATATTGTTTATTGTTATTATTCTAGTTTTGTGTTGTGCTTGTACTTTGGGGGAAAACTCACTAAGCTTTGGGTCTACAACTTTGGGATATGTTTCAGGTACCTCAGATGATCACGGGAAGGAGAAGGCTTAATCATGCACCTCCTCATGTTTTGTTTGTGATTTTAGGAAAACTCTGATAATTGACATATTTTAGAAAACTATATTTGTAAACAAGTGGTGATTTGGGATTGTTTTACAAGTTGGATGTTACAAGTTGGTATCAGAGCCTTGGTTTGAGTGAATTGGATGAAACACTCGTGTGAGTCCAATCTAAAACTAAGGAAATGATTTTTTTTAACAATTTTCAAAAGTTTTCAAATTAATCAAGGAGGGTGTGATGTGTACAATCAGCCAGAGCCAGTAAGTAGACCGCAAATTACCACACTGTTATTTAATATTGTGATATGTTAGAACAACATGCTAGTGATAGGCTAAGGATCTTCAGGAATTTGCATGATAGAATTGTCTGATTTTATGATGCCTAATAGCCTACGGTTCTTTTCACATGGAATTGACATCATTACTGTAGTTGCTTTATGTATGCATCATAGCCATGCATAACTAAGATTCTATAGCCTGAGAATGTTTGATTTGGCCTTACTTCCTGTTCTTGTTTCATTAAGGTCTTAGGGTAGGATCAGATATTCGACAATCTATGGGGTCCAACGTTATGTATGACTGGCATGCACGAGTGCAGCAGTGTTGGTAGAAGTTTTATAGATAGTTTATGTGGGGTCATCTGGCCAGTTCATAGATGATTAGATTTTCTTCTAGGGTGTGAGGATCGATTATATGCTTATGCTAGTATGTATCTTTAGGGTTGTTGTGATGATCCTTTGGAAGAAATGTGGGAAGGTGTGGAAGGTATTATGGGCCCATACTATTGGAAGCGTAGGACCCATATGCGTAACAAGGAAATCACAACCCCTAGGGATTTATTAGGAGTTGGTTACCTGTCTTGATATGCGTGTAATCTGATATTCGTTGGTTTCTTTTCAGTATGGTGACAACGAGGCGAGTTGAGACTGGTTTCGGGTCAGGATCAGGAGTTAGCAGTCACGGTGGGTGAGCTGCATTGGATGACAGGATTAAGGAGATTCTCCATGAGGAGGTTGCGGTTATTCTCAAGGATCAAATACTGGATTTATTTGGTTATATTAAGACCACGATTATGGAGTTATTTAAAGACCAACCGTTTCTGAGACTACTGCTTCTCCAGCTTCCACAGCTGTTGTAGTTGCAGATGTTGGACTGGGTCCGGTTTTTCAGTATCGGGACTTCGACAATACGAAGCCCTCGACTTTTGCTGCATTTTAGGACCCGATTGTGGCCATGAGGTGGAGATCTGATGTTGAGGGATGCTTTTTCACCTACTCTTGCCCTACATACCAGAAGGTCAGGTGCACTCTGAACCTCCTGAGGTCCGAAGTGAAGGATTGGTGGAGACTTGTTACATGATCGTATTTTGCTTAGCAGAGGGCTAGGGTATCTGAAGATTAGTTCATGAAGATGTTTGGTTCTCGATATTTGCCGCGGGTTGAGCGCGAGAGGTAGGCCCAAGAGTTTTTGGATCTGAGGCAAGGATTGTGGTCGGTGACAGAGATCACCAGGATGTTTACTGGGAGGGCCATGTTTTGCCCTGAATTTGCTTCAGAGCAGGCTCAGATGACCTGTTACTTGCACATGCTTAAGACGGATATCAGGCAGTTTGTTTCCACACAACGATATAATTCTTTGTTGGAGATACAGGAGGCCGCCATGCGACGTTAGATTGTGATTGAGCTACAGAAGAGAGAGTGGAGATCAGCCTCGACACAGTAACAGCTAACGCTAAAGCCGTTCAAAGTCGTTGATTCTAGATTTGGGGGTCAGCGAGGCCGCACTTGTGGGAAGTGCGGAAACGTCCATGACGGGGCTTGTCGATTAGGAGGTGTATGCCACAAATGTGGCAAGGAGTAGCACTATGCGAGGGATTTTCGCCAGTTGGCCCCTATCTAGAGTAATAGGATCTACTATCATTATGAACAGGTTCGCCATGTGAAGGTCAACTATTTGTTGCTTGCCGCCAAGCCAGAACAGGCCCCCACACCAGCTACTATGAGGATCGCAAATGGGCGCCAGGGGAAGGTAGAGCCCTCGAGGGTTCGAGGTTGCGCTTTTCAGATTACTAACAAGGAGGCCAGAGCAACTCTAGATGTTGTAACTGGTATGTTTCTATTCGTTATCTTGTTAATTTTCTTTTGTGTTATGCTTATATATTTGTACCTCTGTTAGGTACGTTCCTAGTGAACTCCTTGCCTGCTTAGTGTTTTTTGACACTGGTGCGAGTCATTCCTTTGTTTCTCAGTCGTTTAGTAGGGGGTTTGATATGCCCATTGGGGAGTTGGAGTGTCAGTTGCGAGTCTCTATCGCTAACGAACAATGGGTTTCTGCTTCTTCAGTGTATCAGGGTTGTGTTCTGGAGATCTTCGTGGTATCTTTTTCGATCGATTTGTACCTATCCCCATGGGGATGTCTATGTGATTGTGGGTATGGACTGGCTGAGTAGTTTTGGTGCTCAGATTGATTGTGAAGGCCAGCGTGTGGTAGTTCGAACCCTATGTCGGGATGAACTAGTTATCTATGGAGAGGGCACCCGGATGGGTTCAAGGATTTCTTCTACAGCCAGAGCTCGACAACATATTCAGTATGGGTGTGCGGGTTATTTGGATTATGTGGTGGATACATGTGTTGGGGATCTGGTTTCAGTTTTAGAGGTCCTGGTTGTCACGGAGTTTGCCGATGTGTTTCCCAAAGAGTTACCGGTGTGCCTCCTGAGAGGCAGGTCGAAATCAGAATTGGCCTCGTGTCAGGTGTGGCCCCGATTGCCAAGGCGTCGTACCGCTTGGCACCCCTTGAGATGCAGGATTTGTCATCTCAATTGCAGGAGATGCTAGGCAAGCAGTTCATCAGACCGAGTAGTTCTCCATAGGGAGTGCCGATTTTGTTCGTCAAGAAGAAGGATGTTTCACACCAGATCTGTATTGATTACAGAGAGTTGAACAAGCTAACGGTGAAGAACTGTTATCCCCTTCTGCGAATTGAAGACTTCTTTGATCAGTTGCGGGGTGCATCTTGGTTTTCCAAAATAGATATCAGGTTCGGGTATAATTAGGTCAGGGTGAGAGAGGGGGACGTAGAGAAGACTGCGTTCTATACTCACTATGGGCATTATGAGTTTATGGTGATTCCATTTGGGCTCACCAACGCGCCGGCAGTATTTATGGATTTAATGAATCGAGTGTGTAGGCCGATGCTTGATGTTCGGTTAATGTATTCATTGATGATATATTGGTATATTCCAAGACCATAGATCATCATGAGGAGCATCTTCATGAGCTTTTGGAGGTGTTGAGGCGAGAACGCCTTTATGCTAAGTTCTTGAAGTGCGAGTTTTGGTTGTGATAGGTTCAGTTCCCTAGACACCTCCTTAAAAAATATAGAAAGTTGATCGATCCGGCCAAGATTGAGGCTGGGATGCAGTGGGAGGTTCCGAAATCTTGCTTAGATATCAGGAGTTTCTTCGGTTTGGCAGGGTACTATCGTAGATTCATTCATGATTTCTTCAAGAATTCAGTACCCCTCACTTATCAGAAGAGGAAAGGGCTGGGTTTCCAATGGGGCCCTAAGCAGTACACAACATTTGAGAACCTTTGGCAGAGGCTATGCGAGGCCCCAATTTTGACCCTTGCTGTGGGAATTGAGGGTTTGTGGTTTTCTGTGGTATATCCATCACTTGTTTGGGGGCGGTCCTCATGAGGCAGCACGAGTTAATGGACGTATTCAAAGATTATGACTCCGAGATCATTTACCATCTAGGTAAAGAGAATGTGGTGGTGGATGCTTTGATCCGCAAGTTGGCTGGGTCATCAGATTGGGCATCGTGTATGAGGATATCAGTGGATTCTCCGCTTTTGGAATTGATTAGGGAGGCTCAGGTCGAGGGTGTTTGGGAAGAGAACTGGAAGATAGATAGGATCAGGGATGAGATCGCCATATTTGTTCCGGATAGTCGTGGACTCTTGACCTGTTGTGGTCGGGTATGGGTTCCTATGTTTGGTGGGGTCAGACAAATTGTGTTGGAGGAAGCTCGTAGGTCTCATTTCTCTATCCATCTGGGGACCACCAAGATGCATCGGGATCTAAGATTGAGTTATTGGTGGCTATGCATGAAGTGGGAGATCGCCTGGTACGTGGAGAGGTTCTTAACTTGCAGGATGGTTAAGGCCGAGCATCAGAGGCCGCATGGCAAGCTGCAACCTCTGGATCTTCCCATGTGGAAATAGGAGCATATTTCGATGGATTTCATCACCAAGTTTCCGAAGTCGGCAAAGGGTTTCAATGCTATCTGGGTCATCGTGGATCAATTGACTAAGAGTTCCCACTTTCTTGCAATTCAGGAGAGGTCTGCTACCGAGAAGTTAGCAGATGTGCATATTCGCTAGATCGTTGCTCGCCATGTGGTTTCGGTCTCCATTGTTTCATATCACGATGTTCGATTCACCTCCCGTTTTTTGTAGAAGTTCCATGAGGAATTGGGCGTGAGGTTTCACTTCAGCATAGCTTATCATCCACAGATCGACGACTAGAGCGAGCAGACGATATTGACCCTTGAGGATATGTTTCGGGCATGTGTCATTGATTTTGGAGGGAGTTGGGACTCCTACCTACCTATGTTAGTGTTCTCCTATAACATCAGTTATTACTCTAGCATTGGTGTTACACCTTTTGAGCTCTTGTAGGGGCGGAGATGTTGTACCCTGGTTTGTTGGGTCGAAGTTGGTCACAAAGTTATGGGGTGGACCGAAGTGGTCCTCCAGACCATAGAGATGATTTAGCAGATTGGGCAGAGATTGCAGACTGCTTAGAGTCGGCAGAAGATTTATGTCGACCAGCGTCGATCCGAGTTGGCATTTCAGCTCGACGATATGGTATTGATGTAGGTCTCACCTTGTAAATGTATGATTCGCTTCAGGAAGAAGGGAAAATTGGGTCGCGAATATATTAGTTGTTCCAAGTGATCGCCAGGGTTGGTAAGGTTGCTTATAGATTGGATCTTCCTGAGGAGCTCAGTCAAATTCACAGCACTTTCCATGTTTCGCAGTTGTGGAAGTGCGTATTGGATGAGGGTGTAGTGATATGCTTTGATGATATTTAGTTTGATGAGCGCCTGAACTATGTTGAGAGACTGGTGGCTCTTCTTGAAAGAAATGAAAAGGTTTTGCATAGCAGGGAAATACGTTTGGTGAAGGTACATTGGTAGCACCAGAGGGGCACCGAGTGGACCTAGGAGCCGAAGGCTAAAATGCAGGAGCATTATCTAGAGTTGTTTTCTGCACCAGACTTCAAGGACGAAGTCTAGTTCAAGTGGGGGAGAATTTTAACACCCCGATCATGGTGTGTATGCTTTTTCCCTTTTAATTTTCATGATTTACAGTTTTTCCCTTTAAGCTGGTACGCCTAGAATACTGGCCAGAGTTGGATCAAGACAACCGAGTGTGTACATTGGGTGTACGCTTATGTACGTTGGGCATATGTGTGCCATCCAGAAACCCTAATGTGGGGTAGTAATGACCCAAATTTTCAAAGAAATTTTTCGTTTTTAATTAGTCAATCATAATTCATAAAATATGAAGATCTAAATAATTGTTTTCAAATCCACAATCATTACACATTATTTTTAAAACATTAGAGTGTCCCCAAATCATATCGGAAAAGAGAGATAGAGTGCATGCCCCATCATCATGCTGTGCCTTTGCCCTTGGGCTCTGATGTACCTGAAACAAATCCGCAAACAGTAAGCTGAAAGCTTAGTGAGTCACCCAGAGCATACCCCACACAACATCCACATGTCATATTAGCTATAAAAGTTATCTCTACCACATAACACATATCGATTAGCTATAGTAGCTACCTCTACCACATATCACACATTAATTAGCTATGAAGCTACCTCTACCATTAGCCACAAAGGCTATCTCTATTGTTAACCACAAGGGCTATCTCTACCGTTATCCATAAGGCTATCTCTACCATCAGCTATAAAGGTTGTCTCTACCATTAGCCAAAAGGCTATCTCTACCATTAGCCACAAAGACTATCTCTACCACATATCATGCAAACATACATATCACCCCTCTACATAGCAAGTAAACCAACTATCATGAAATGGGTAGGCCTTAGTGCCTTAGACCCATTGGGGTGGTGAAAAAACTCACCTCTCAAAGTTGAACTGGCAAACTGAAGTTAGATAAATCCCACGCTACTCCTCTGCCTATAATCAATGAGTAAATAACTCGGCATAATACCATAAATACCCCCAGGGTTAACCCTGGTCGAAGTCAAGGTCAACAGTCCATATTGACCTAGACTCGTCGAGTACAGTCTGCCACTCGTCGGGTTCCCTACTTAACTCATCGACTCGCCGAGTCACCCGAGAGACTCGTCGAGTTCCTTGATGTTCACGGCTGTAAACTTCCAATCGAACACCCTTGACCGTGAATCCTTGGCCATGAACCATTGACCGTGAACCCTTGATCGTGAAGGAGAAAACCCTCTCAACTCGCCGAGTCACTAGAGCGACTCGACGAGTTCTCACATATTTGGTCCTTTCCAGTGGGATTTAAGTTCTCAAACTTTAGATCCATAATCTCCTAGTGAAGATGTCACGTAAAGTTGCAAACTTCAGATCCACAATCCTTCAAACAAGGTATTCATTCGTGGAGAAGGGATAAGCTTATAAAAAGATGTGACTTGATGATATTTGGGACCTAAGAAGGTCCAGATCTGGAACCATATCCTTGGATAAGTCCAGATCCAAGCCTTATTCCATCTCTTCAAGGTTGGCCATAACTTCCAAAAAGAAATCAAGGCTTAAGGTAGCAAATTAATACCTCAGACAGATACCCAACATGAAATAGATGCTTGATCTAGTACTTCTCCCTTGATACTTCCTCTTCAAACTTGGAATCCTTCCCAAAATCTCAAAGATAAGCTCCCAATTGTTCTTACTTCACACACTAGAGGTTTTGTGGCATTTTACGTTATTCTATGGTGTTAAGGGAGGCTACTAGGGCGGATGATGACTTCTATATAGGGGCAAACCCCGAAATTAGGGTTTTCTCTAAGCAGATCTGACTCACCGAGTCGGGCCTTCCGACTCGCCGAGTCAATTCTGACCTGCTTCCAATATGTCACGACCCTACTCGACGAGTTGGACTCCCAACTCGTCGAGTCCATGCATAAAATATCCCCTAAATGGTAAACTCCAGCCAATCCTTGAAATAGATGTTACAGAGGTGTTAAACCTTATATATTCATCCTTAACCTTTATGGTTGGCCTAATCTTTTGTCCCTCAACCTCCAGAAAATCCTAAAGGTCCCCTTAGCCTCCATTCTTGCATCTTTGAGCTTTTGAACAGAAATTTGTGTTGTTTTGGTCCATCTTTGAAGATCCAAGATGTAACGCCAGTGTTTCTGGGCTTGTCATTATTGTTGATATAATAGTCTATGTTAACCTTTGTAACCCGTTTTGAAATAATAGAAATGTATTATTTGAGTATTATGTGTTTTGTGCTTAATTGCTTAATTATATGATTTGATTAATTAAGAATAAAAAATAGGCGTCAAAATTTAAGTGTAAAATAAACATGATATCATTGGATAATGTTGTAGTAGTTGAAACGAGGTTTCCGAATATATATAGAACGCCCAAATCTGACTTCGTATGAGGAAGTTCTGATTTTCTAAAGTTTCAACTTAGCGGTATGCATCCCGAATACTCAATTTGAGATCGAACAGTTTTTAGCCGAAACAATCTAAACGAGAATCGAAGATCTCGTTGTTAGTACCAAAACGATGAAAAGTTAGGCGAGAACGGACGTCAAACGAAGAAGTTATGAATTTATAACGAAGTTTTATGTCCCGGCCTTCTAAAAATAAATAATAAAAATAAATTCAAAATTAGCCGATAGATTCTAAACGAAAATTGTAGAGCGTAGTCTCACCTACGTGTGGATATAAAGAACGTCGAAAACGGAGTTCGTATGAAGAAGATATGAATTTCCAAAGTTTATTAAATATTTAATATTTAAATTTAATTCCAAATCTTGGTATTATCCGAAGAGGAGTCATCGGACTCATCCGAAGTACGCCCAGCGTACAGCGAAGCGTGACGTTCCTCGCACTCGAGTTCTTCGGATACGTAAGCAATGACGAATTCGGACGCGTACGCCCCGCGTACTGCTATACGCCCAGCGTACTGCGAGGCTCCAGCCTCCTATAAATAGGATGCGAGGCTGGCGAGTTCTTTTGCTCTTTTTCTCTCCTCTCTCTCCCGTTTAGCGTGCCATTTATACCCTGAAGCCCCGGTAATATTCCCGAGACCCGAAGCAAGATCCGAAGCCCCGAGAATCCCGAAGAGCGTTATTCCCGAGCCGAAGTTCTGCCCACGAGAAGTTCAATTTTTGTGGAGATCTTCCAGATCTACGGAGAATACTACTTCTGCAAGTCGTAGTGCTGCTCGATCATCTTCTGATCAAGTGAGTTTGTAGTTACTTTCTTCTAACGCATAATTATGAAGTATTTATATACGAAATACGTGTTATGCATATAATTTTGTTATAATGTGCTTGAATGTATATTCACTTTCTTCTATCTCATAGATCCGATTTGTTCTCTATGAAATACGTGTTATGTGGGTGTGCCTCATCTGTTATGTGGAATATGTATTGAATGAAAATGTTATGCAGGTTTTAAACTATGTATAAAAATATATATTTTTATCTACTAATATGTTGGGTAGAACATAGGTAGATAGTTGGTGTGTAATAAACAGATGAGAGGCCTCGAAGTTGTTGTTGTTGATTTAGTTATTCAGCGGAGTATGGATAACGACCACGGACTCTTTCTAGACAGTCCAGTGGAACGCTAGCAGGTTCATAACCTGTAGGTGTTGTGAACGATGTGTTCACCGGTGTACTCTATCCCCCTCATGGTTGCCCTTTGGACATCTATTGTTGAGGAAACCCCTTAGCAGTAATGTCCGTCCCGATGAAAATCCTAGATTAGGTCCCCTAAGATAGATGTTGTTTTAGGGACGTAAAGTGAGGATAACAGGAATGGGTAATCGGGTTGTTGTTGGTTGGTGAAATTAAATATAATTATTTATTGTGGGTTGAAAACCCTATATGCTCACCAGGCTCCCAAGCCTGACCCACTCAGTTTTAATTGTATTACAGGAAGTGGCGCAAGGGTATAAGATGGATGAATCATCGAGTTGTTTTTTTTACAAGTCTATATAAGTATATATTTGTTGAATGACTTGTAATGTTATCGTTTATGCTTTATGGTCTGTATCGGAACATCACATCCCAAGTTTTGATTACATAAATGAAAATGCATCTCTTGATGAAATGCTTTGATAATTATTATTTTATCATATTTTGTTTTGGGAACAAATTCCGCAACTCTTTTAAATCAAAAGGATTTACTCTGAAATTATTTCGAAAAGCATAAATGAAACCAGTCTTTTATGGCCGAGATTTTGGGGATGTCACAGTTGGTATCAGAGCATTAGTTTAAGCGAACTAGGAATTTGTAGGATTTATACACTTAAACTTAAAATACTAAGTGAAGATTTTGAGGTGTGTCTGTAGTGTTTTAGACACGAGCACTAGTATATTTTTGGAAAGTTGCCTAAAATGTTCTTATGTGATAAATGTTATATGTTGCCATATATGATATTATTTGTTCGGATCTATGGTCTGTTACCGACCGGATCAGGAAACCTTATGTGTATAGGATTCTAAGCGTATGGTTACGATATTAGAACTAACATGTGAGCGTTTCGGAGTGCTATGGAAGACCGTAACATCTATTGTGGATGAGGATCTAATTTCACCTTATAGGGTGTATAGATCAAAAATGGTGAGAACAAGAAGTGGAGTTGGAAATGCTGATGAAAACAGGAATCAACCGCCAGTGATTGAGCAAATACCTGTTGTAGCAGCAGCACCAGAACCAATAACGATGGCTGGGGTGCAAGCCATGATTCGGGCTATGTTAGCCGAACAAAGGGAAGAAATGCGAAAGATGTTGCATGATAATAGGGATGAACCTATCATACCTATTAAGGAACCCGAACTGATTCCTGAGCAATCGGAGGAAGGGAACAATAGTCGCATTATGAGTCAAGTTGGGACTCATGGAGAGCGAAGGAACGATCCAGAAAGGAGAAACAACAAGGATGGGCGAATGTACAAGAACTTCTTGGGCGCCAAGCTGCCAAGTCTTTCTGGAAGCCCAAAGCCTGTTGAGATAATGGATTGGATCTCCGAAATAGAGATGGTATTTGAAAGTTGCGACTGTAGCAACAAACAGAAGACTGTCTTTGCAGTTAGACAACTGAAGACTGGAGTCTTGATGTGACAACCCGAAATTTCCATTCTGAACAACCCATATCAAGACAATAGAGCTTAGAACAGTTTCAGGGAAATTCCAGACTTCGGGTATAAGTTTGGCAGTTTTCAGGATTTACACTTAAGGAGATATCAGGAGAGTGGGTGCACTAGGGTTTTGTGCAACACTGTTATTCCAACACTCTATTATATTAGAGATCATTTCAGGAATGAAAATATTATCTGCCAAAAATATCTCAGGACTATAAATAGAATTCTGTACCAAATTCATTCATTATTCGCATTTCCAACTAGAGAAAAGCCATTTTCTCTCTCACGGATCTTCGGGTTTTTATCCCAAATCGTGAGTACCTCTTTCTAGTAGTGTTAGAATGCTTTAAATATGTTCATAACATAGATTTCATAGGTAAATCATTAGATTTAGGAGTTTACTCCCCAAGGTGTTCTTGGGCGGTAAACTCCCGAAACGAAGCCTAGACCGACCCTTGTGTTATGCTACTACCTTAGAGTCATTTATAAGTGTATTAGGGACATGAAAACAAGCTAGAAACACCCAAGTTTGAGAGTTTACGGCCCAAGAGTAACTTAGGCCGTGAACTCCCATTTCAAACTCAAAATGGTGCTTTTAAGGTACCTAAAGCCTTAGAACTTTTACCTAGACTTGTCCCCAATAAATCAAGAGCCTTAAACACATAAGAATCACATTTCAAAGTGAGTTTACGGCCATGACATGGTTCATGGGACGTAAACTCATTTAAGGGGCACCAAAGTGTGTCAATGGTCTTCATATGCTTGGAATAAAAGTCTAGAACCAATACCACTTGTGCATGAGGCTTGAAAACAACAAGAACACCATTCCAAGGGAGTTTACGGTCGTAAACTCCAAAGGAAATTGCCTTGGGGCCGTAAACTCCTCTAGGGAGTGTTTCTAGACCTTAAACCCTTCCAAGAATTTAACCACCAAGTTGGAATAATTTAGGGAATCATTTGGAACTTCAAAACACACAAAACACCCATGGTTGGGAGTTTACGACTGTAAACTCAAGTGTTTACAACCGTAAACTCCATGTGTGTTATTATATGAGGAGCAAACTCATATATGGGGTCCTTTGGAACCCTAAACACAAGTACCTTGTCCCACAAAAGCTTAGATGCAATCCTTAGGGCTTAAAACACTTATATAAAGTGTTTATTATGTCTAGGATGTCTTAACATTATCAATTGGTCATTTGAGACTAATTGAGTGCATATATGTGTGATTATATGTTCATTAGGAACATAGTGTGTGTACAAGTCCTCGCTTGACACCTAGCAATCTGATATCGTTCAGTTCATCCCAATCACCAACTACAGGTGAGTTCATACCCCTTAATCAATGTTTTAAATGATTTTAAATGCCTTAATGGGGGGAATACAAGTAGAAAACAGTATGTTATTAAATCAATCTTATGTATTTTATAACTATGTTTTCTCTCAATAGATTTCACATATTTCAAAAGGTGTCACATAAAATGGTTTTCTATCTTAAAATACCTTGATAGCAAAAGTATTAGTTTTGAAATGTTTATTAAAATGACATCAAGTCATTCTTAATTATTGTTCAAAACTCCTAGATATCTTGCAAAACCATTATTTTACCTTCTTGAATCGAACTATACTTATGTGCATATGTTCATTTATATGTTAGAGATTATAGTTTTCACCCTTCATTTAGTTTCCAATACTCTTGGGTAGCAAGGGTGCATAAAGCTACTTGAACAACCAATTACCTTCCAGTTAGCTATCATAGGGATAGTTAGAAGATATCAAACATTATTACTATTACAAGAAATCACACAAGAGTCAGTTCATTCATGAGTCTATACCAATACCTTACATGATACATGAGTACACTTATATAGGATTACCTGATACATGAATATGTTTACATATACTTACCAGTTACATGAACACACTTACATGAATACCATACAGGAAGACTGTTACTTAGGTGCATTATCCTGTATTTACTTACCTGGATACTTGTACTTAGAACTACGAGGATTATTTATTAGTATTTACTGTGTAAATTATTTTTCCTATCCCAGTTCAATTGGATAATTCGGCGGGACTTACTATTCCGAATCCCACTGATTAGCACCAGTGGTCGATGAACGTCTACGGATGTCTAAGGTTGCCAGTGATTTAGTAGTCAGTGACGGCACTAACCATCCCTCTGTCCATTGTTGCAACAGTGGATGAGATGTGAATCTTCGGAGGATCATTAGGTTAGCGATCTGTATTAAGAGGTCGATATCGGGACTAACCCTCCCTCCACCCTGCTGCCGCTACAGAGGATGAGGGGACACTCTTCGGATGTCCATAGGGTCTATCTTTCGCTTCGGCGATGTCGTGTTTGTCCTGGTAACCCAAGATAATAACACTTACATGATTATATTTTTCCTGTTTACTTTATTTTGTGATACTTTCACATAAACGATGAGTTAGACTAAGTACTCTAGTACTAGTCAATAGAAAGGAAAAGCTATCATATTACTTACAAAACATCCGGGTCTTGGTAGAAGACTACCTAGTCATAACAGAACATTAGGGTCTTGGTAGAAGACTATCATATCATTTTCCTATTTTACTTTATTTTGTGATATATTCACATAAACGATGAGTTAGACTAAGTACTCTTAGTACTAGTCAATAGAAGGGAAAACCTATCATTTTACTTTGTCATAACAAAACATCCGGGTCTTGGTAGAAGACCACATTTCATACTTATATCAACTGCTCTATTTAAGGATTTATACGACATTCTTAACAACATTCCAAAACAGGACAATATCACATAAATACTTATAAATTCACCAGCTTTAAAGCTGATACTCGTTTTCAAAATAACTTGTATTCTCAAGTCATCAGTTAGACAAGTGCGATGGCCATGTCACCGGAGAAGATGGAGCACAGACAAGACTCGCCTTATTTTGATTATTCATTGTATTGTCGTACATTATGAAAGAACACACATGTATTAAAACTCTACTTTATTTTGTTTCTTGTGATACTGTACATGACGTCCTCCACCCTGAACGTTTCCGCCGTTCGTGGTTTTGGGGTGTGACACTTGAGTTGGTGGAAGTTGTTGGCAGATACTATGCCACGAGTAGAAGCCCTGAAAATGTCATGGGAGGAGTTCTTGGAACAACTAAGGGTGCAGTATTGTTCAGAGATAGATCTGATTGATCTGAACAATGAGTTCCAAAACATGAAGAAGGGGAGGATGAGCATAGATGACTATGCTACTGCATTCACTGAGAAAATGAAGTTATTTCTGTACCTAGTGCCAACAGAACTCTCCAAGATTGAGAGGTTTGCTAATGGACTGCCTGCCGACTTTGGTCTGATAGTCAAGATGGCAACTACTCTGAAAATAGCTGTTCGTGCAGCTAAGAATGTGGAGGCCCAACAGAAGGAAAAGGGTCTGGAAAGGATAGATGTTGGTGAAAAGAGGAAGTTCGATGGAACTTCAGGGTCCAACAATAAAAACAAGTTCTCGATGTCTGGTTCGAGGGGAGGTGGAGGCGAAGCGAAATGGTGCGACAAATGTAAGAAGAAGCATCATGAAAAATGTGAGGTAGTGGCCACATGCTACAAGTGTGGAAAGCCAAGTAATTATGCCAATGAATGTACCCTCAACAGGAAAGTTTGTTATGGTTGTGGTGAGGAGGGACACATGTCGAGGGACTGCCTGAAGAAGAAGGAGGCAGCTAGACCCAACATTCCGCCAAAGCCGAAGGCGAGAGCATTCCAAATGACACTGGAAGCTGCTAAAGATGAAGCTAATGTTGCTTCAGGTATCTTTCTCGTAAACAAATTGTCTGTTCAAATTTTATTTGATTCTGCAGCCAACTACTCCTTTATATCGCATGAATTTGGTAGAAAGGTAGCTTTGCCTGTTGATAGACTAGATAATGTTTTGTTAGTCGAAGTTGCTAGTGGCAAGTATGTACCTGTTAGTTGTCGCATGAAAAACATCTTAATCGACCTTAATGGGAAAAAGTTTCACGAGGAATTATTGCCTATCGAACTTAATGGTTTCGACATCATTTTGGGAATGGATTGGCTTAGTGCCAATGACGCCGAGATATTGTGCAGAAAGAAGATAGTCAAAGTAAACCCGCCTGGGAAGGAATCGTTTATGGTGTATGGAGATAAACGCAGGGTAAATTCTGGAATCATTTTTCTAATGAAAGCCAGAAAATGTTTGACCAAGGGTTGTACATCATATTTAGCATTCGTGATTGATGCTAAGAAGGAAAAGAAGGTGATGCAGAATATTCTTGTTGTGAGTGATTATCCGGAAGTATTTCCCGAAGATCTTCTTGGATTACCACCTGATAGACAAGTGGAGTTCCGTATTGACTTGTTGCCCGGAACAACGCCGATTGCAAAAGCACCTTACCGATTAGCACCGACGGAGATGAAGGAGCTGATGATGCAACTTCAGGAGTTATTGGACAAAGGTTTCATTAGACCTAGTTCATCACCCTGGGGAGCTCCGATGTTATTTGTGAAGAAGAAAGATGGAAGTATGAGGATGTGCATTGATTACAGAGAGCTGAATAAAGCAACGATAAAGAATAGATAGCCGTTGTCGAGGATTGATGACCTGTTCGATCAACTATAAGGTTCAAGTTATTTTTCAAAGACCGACCTAAGGTCAGGATATCATCAGCTGAAGGTGAAAGAGCAGGATATAGATAAGACTGCATTCAGAACACGATATGGACACTACGAGTTTTTGGTTATGTCGTTTGGGCTAACCAATGCTCCAGCAGCATTCACGGATTTGATGAATAGGGTTTGTAATCCGTTCCTTGATAAATCCGTGATAGTGTTCATTGACGACATTCTGATTTATTCGAAAATCCATGAAGAGCATGGCAGACACTTGCGAGAAGTGTTATAAGTTTTGAAGAAGGAGAAGTTGTATGCTAAGTTCTCCAAATGTGATTTTTGGATTCGAGAAGTCCAATTCTTGGGTCACGTGGTCAATCACGAAGGTATAATGGTTGATCCAGCAAAGATTAAAGCTGTAATGAAGTGGGAACAACCAAAAAGTCCCACGCAAATCCGAAGCTTTCTGGGATTAGCCGGATATTACCGAAGGTTTATCCAAGGCTTTTCTTCGATTGCTAGTCCATTGACAGCTTTGACCCACAAAAGAGCTACTTATGTTTGGATTGATAAGCATAAAGAAGCATTCGAGAAGCTAAAGAAGAAACTATGTGAAGCACCGATACTTTCTCTACTCGGTGGAGTTGAAGACTTCGCTATTTATAGCGATGCGTCTAGGGTTGGATTGGGTTGTGTTTTTACCCAACAAGAAAAGGTGATCGCATATGCGTCTCGACAATTTAAAGAGCATGAAAAGAACTACCCGACTCATGATTCGGAGTTGGCAGCGGTAGTTTTCGCTCTGAAAATATGGAGGCATTACCTCTATGGCACGAAGTGCAAACTTTTTACTGATCATAAGAGTCTCCAATATCTCTTTAATCAGAAAGATTTCAATATGAGGCAATGACGCTGGCTAGAGTTACTTAAGGAATACGACTGTGAGATACTTTACCATCCTGGTAAAGCAAATGTAGTTGCTGATGCTCTCAGTCGGAAAGTCAATCTTGAAAGGAAAAGGCCAAGAGCATTGAGAATTGAAGTTGTCTCGACAATTGTGGAAAGTATAAAGAAAGCTCAAGAGGAATCTTCTGAGAAGAATGACCGAAAGGAGGAACATTTGGGCAAAACGTTGGTGTTCGGTATAAACAGTCATGGACTGAAGGTGTTCCAAGATCGAATTTGGATACCTAAGACAGGAGGAATCAGAGATCTTCTGATGGAAGAAGCTCACAAGACCTTGTACTCGATTCATCCCGGTAACACCAAAATGTGTAGGGACCTGAAACCCTACTACTGGTGGCCGACGATGAAGCTTGATGTTGCAAAGTATGTGGCCGAGTGTGTGACTTCTGCGAGAGTCAAGACACAACATCAGAAACCGTACGGGAGTTTAGAACCATTGCATGTTCCTATGGGTAAGTGGGAAGACATTGCTATGGATTTTGTCACTAAACTGCCTAGAACAAAAAGTGGTCACGACATGATTTGGGTGGTCATTGATCGATTCACTAAGAGTGCGCATTTTATAGCGGCCAAGGAGAATTCTTGCGTGAAGGAAATTGTGAGGCTTCATGGGGTTCCGTTAACGATTGTATCGGATCGTGATAGCCGTTTAACCTCGAGATTTTGGAAAAGTCTACAAGAGGAATTGGGTACCAAGTTGTGTTTAAGTACAACTTACCATCCGCAGACTGATGGTCAGAGCGAACGAACGATACAAACACTTGAAGATATGCTGAGAGCATGTACCCTAGAATTCCTAGGTAATTGGGATGAACATTTACCTTTGGTAGAATTTTCCTACAATAATAGTTTCCACTCGAGCATTAAGATGGCACCTTATCAAGCTTTGTATGGACAGAAGTGTCGTACGCCATCTTGTTGGCTTGAGGTTGGGGAAAAGCAGTTTATGGGACCGGAGATAGTCCATCAAACTACTGAAAAGTTGAAAATAATTAGGGAAAGAATGTTAGCAGCTTAGGACCGTCAAAAGAGCTATGATGACAACAAGCGAAGACCGGTGACTTTTGAAGTTGGAGATTCGGTTTTGCATAAAGTCTCGTCGTGGAAGGGACTTATAAGATTTAGTAAAAGGGGAAAATTAAGTCCAAGGTTTATTGGACCGTTTAAAGTTCTTCATAGGATTGGGAACCAAGCTTACAAGCTCGAACTACCAGAAGAACTGAATGGAATTCATAACACTTTTCATCTGTGTTATTTGAGGAAGTTCACGGGAGAAGTTCCCGACATGATTCCACTTTCGGAGTTGAGAATCGATGAGAACAAAAGGTTGATTGAAGAACCAGAGTCAATCGTTGACCGCAACAATAAGAAGTTGCGACGTAAGATGGTCGAGTTAGTGCTTGTCCGATGGAAACACACGAATGGGCCGAATCTCACCTGGGAGACGGAGAGTGACATGATGGGTCGCTATCCGCATTTGTTTTTTGATGTGTGATTTCGGGGACGGAATCTTTCTAAGGTGGAGAGAATTGTAACGCCTGTGTTTCTGGGCTTGTCATTATTGTTGATATAATAGTCTAGGTTAACCTTTGTAACCCGTTTTGAAATAATAGAAGTGTATTATTTGAGTATTATGTGTTTTGTGCTTAATTGCTTAATTATGTGATTTGATTAATTAAGAATAAAAAATAAGCGTCAAAATTTAAGTGTAAAATAAACTTGATATCATTGGATAATGTTGTAGTAGTTGAAACGAGGTTTCCGAATATATATAGAACGCCCAAATCTGACTTCGTATGAGGAAATTATGTTTTTCTAAAGTTTCGACTTAGCGGTATGCAGCCCGAATACTCGATTTGAGATCGAGTAGTTTTTAGCCGAAACAATCTAAACGAGAATCGAAGATCTCGTTGTTAGTAGCGAAACGATGAAAAGTTAGACGAGAACAGACGTCAAACGAAGAAGTTATGAATTTATAATAAAGTTTTATGTCCTGACCTTCTAAAAATAAATAATAAAAATACATTCAAAATTAGCCGACGGAGTCTAAACGATAGTTGTAGAGCGTAGTCTCACCTACTCGTGGATATAAATAACGTCAGAAACGGAGTTCGTATGAAGAAGATATGAACTTCCGAAGTTTATTAAATATTTAATATTTAAATTTAATTCCAAATCTCGGTATTATCTGAAGAGGAGTCATCGGACTCATCCGAAGTACGCCCAGCGTACTGCTGTACGCCCAGCGTGCAGCGAAGCGTGACGTCCCTCGCACTCGAGTTCTTCGGATACGTAAGCAATGACGAATTCGGACGCGTACGCCTCGCGTACTGCTGTACACCCAGCGTACTGCGATGCTGCCGAGTTCTTTTGATCTTTTTATCTTCTCTCTCTCTCTCTCTCTTGTTTTGCATCGTTTAGCATGCCATTTATACCCCAAAGCCCCGGTAATATTCCCGAGCCCCAAAGCAAGATCCGAAGCCCCGAGAATACTGAAGAGCATTATTCTCGAGTCGAAGCTCTACCCACGAGAAGTTTGATTTTTGTGGAGATCTTCCAGATCTACGGAGAATACTACTTCTGCAAGCCGTAGTGCTGCTCGATCATCTTCTGATCAAGTGAGTGTGTAGTTACTTTCTTCTAACGCATAATTATGAAGTATTTATATACGAAATACGTGTTATGTGTATAATTTTGTTGTAATGTGCTTGAATGTATATTCACTTTCTTCTATCTCATAGATCCAATTTGTTCTCTATGAAATACGTGTTATGTGGGTGTGCCTCATCTGTTATGTGGAATATGTATTGAATGAAAATGTTATACAGGTTTTAAACTATGTATAAAAATATATATTTTTATCTACTAATATGTTGGGTAGAACATGGGTAGATAGTTGGTGTGTAATAAACAGATGAGAGGCCTCGATGTTGTTGTTGTTGATCTAGTTATTCAGCAGAGTATGGATAACGACCACGGACTCTTTCTAGCAGGTTCATAACCTGTAGGTGTTGTGAACGATGTGTTCACTGGTGTACTCTATCCCCCTCATGGTTGCCTTTAGGACATCTATTGTTGAGGAAACCCCTTAGCAGTAATGTCCGTCCCGATGAAAATCCTAGATTAGGTCCCCTGAGATAGATGTTGTTTTAGGGACGTAAAGTGAGGATAACGGGAATGGGTAATCAGGTTTTTTTTGGATGGTGAAATTAAATATAATTATTTATTGTGGGTTGAAAACCCTATATGCTCACCAGGCTCCCAAGCCTGACCCACTCAGTTTTAGTTGTATTATAGGAAGTGGCGTAAGGGCATAAGATGGATGAATCATCGAGTTGTTTTGTTTACAAGTCTGTATATGTATATATTTGTTGAATGACTTGTAATGTTATCATTTATGCTTTTATGGTCTGTATCGGAACATGACATCCCGAGTTTTGATTATATAAATGAAAATGCATCTCTTGATGAAATGCTTTGATAATTATTATTTTATCATATTTTGTTTTGGGAACAAATTCCGCAACTCTTTTAAATCAAAAGGATTTACTCTGAAATTATTTCAAAAAGCATAAATGAAACCGGTCTTTTCGGGCCGAGATTTTGGGGATGTCACACAAGAAGAGAGTGAAGTTCATAGCTTCATGAGAGACTTGAGATTCCATCACATTGCAAGCCTCTTAAGGAATAAATTTCAAACCTTGACTTGTCAATGTCTAGTTTCCTTTATGGGTTGTGTTGGCTCTCTTTGGTCCCTTTTTCATGGATTTATTGTTTGGCTCGACTTGAAGGGATCATTTCATTAGTTTTGGCCTTGTTAGAGGTTTCCATGGCATGAACGTGCCAACTTCATGGGATTCTTGTAATCATTCATGCAATAAGCCATTCAGTAAGACATTTCTATGCCTAACAACTTCATGTAGCCATGTATGAACGTAAATTTAGCAACTTTACGTGTTATTTCAGCTCGTGGAAGTCGGATCTACATTTTGTGGCCTTATCTTAAGGTATTAAGGTCTTAATGGGGTTATTGGCTTAGCAGAGGAGTACGTTGGGTGAACAAGCCAGTACGCGCAGTGTACAAGCCTTAAGCGAGTACGCTTAGCGTATAGTTGGGTACGCCCCACCTACTCAGTCTGTGGGCTTTGTGGCTTTGGGCTTCAAGTTCGGGCCACCTTTTTGGGATGATCTTTTGGGCCAAGTGAAGGATTGGGCTTTGGTTAAAGGCCCAAGAAGAATTGGGCTTTTGGGCCAAGTGAAGAATTGGACCTTTTGGATCAATATTTGGGCATAGGTCTTAGCCTAACTAAGAAAAAAGGGTAAAGTAGCCATTTACCATATTATTGGACTATCAACTTTAGCTTAGATCGTGATCCAATTGTTAATTGGATGATTTTTATGTTGTTATAGTACGGGGATTTTAGTGAGCTAGCAGTCGGCGCCTTTCTGTGTGATTCAACAGTGTGAGGTGAGTGTTCCTCGCTGTACTTTTGGGTCGAAGGCACCAAGGCCGGCCCTTTTGGACTCTAATCCTGATTATTTCATGATTGAGTATTATAGTGATCCGTTAGATCTATGTCCTGGTAGATAGGATGACGCTATGCTTAGTGATATATTAGATATGTATGTTTGTTATTGGTTGGTTAATTGCATGATTATTTGTTTTATATATATATATATATATATATATATATATATATATATATATATGTCGACACGATGTATGTGTGGTTGGCTTGAGGCGAACCTGCTTTGTGCTGAAGGCCAACATACCCAGGGCGTACCAGTCAGATCAAAGGCCTAGAGAATGGTCTAGATGGGCTGAAGGCCAAATGTGGCATACCAGTCATACTGAAGGTTTTGTGAGCATACCATGTAGATTGTAGGCCAGTGGTGTGTTCCTGTCAGACTGAAGGCTCTGTATGCATGTTATTTATTTTTATTATTCTGATTTTGTGTTGTGTTGGTGCTTTGGGGGGAAATCACTTATTTGGGCTTATAGTTTTGGGTTATGTTATAGGAACTTCAGATGATCGCGGGAAGGCGATGGCTTGATTGTGCACCTCCTCATGTTTTGTTTGTGATTTTGTTAAAACTTTAATAAATGTCATGTTTTGAAAAACTATATTTGTAAACAAGTGATCATTTGGGATTGTATTAAAAGTTCAAAATTTTTGTAAAATTTTTGGATGTTACAACTTCAACTATGTTTAATGCACCCGGGGATGGAGGGATATCACTCGCCAGGATTAACTTTTTTTTTATGTAAGAGGAGTTGTGTTGCGGACATAATAGTCATTGAATTTGACATGGAAACTTTTGACTATTAGTCTCGTTCGTCTTATAAGAACTCTATATCCAACCTTGTTTGTGAAGTAGCCCAAGAAGATGCGTTCATCAGACTTTGGTGCAAATTTGTTGAGATGATCTTGGTTGTTGACCACAAAACACATGCACCTAAAAATAAGAAAGATGTACATTGGGTTTTCGATTGTTTAGACCTTCATACGAAGTCTTGTTGAGGCGTTTGCAGATGATACTTTGATTTTGAACAAAACAAGCAGGTCCCGCTACTTCAGCCTAAAAGTAGATAGGTAAGTTGGATGCGTTGGGCATGGATCTTGCAGCTTCAACCAACGTTCTATTCCTCCTCTCCACCACTCCATTCTGTTGTGATGTGTATGGGTGACGAGAAGTTATGGTTGATCCATTTTGATACCAAAAAGCTATTCAAGTGCTGATTATTAAACTTTGACCCATTATCACTTCTTATTCTTCTAACAGGGAGTTTGATATGAAGCTCTATCTCTTTAATTAAGTTGATCAAGATTGTTGGTGTATCTAATTTGAGTCTTAGAAAGAAGACCTAAGTGAAGTGAATGAAGTCATCAACTATAACCAGAATGTATTTCTTGTGATGAAGATTGGCTATAGTTGAAGGACCGCAGAGGTTGATATGAAGATGCTCTAGAGGTTCAGCAATCAAGGAATCAATTATCAATGGATGACTTCCCTTTGGTTGTTTACCACACTCACATGCTGGGCACAAAGTATCGTTATTGAACTATAGAATTGGTAGTCCTCCGATTAACTCTTCAGTCACCAAGATTTTGATGTACCCGAAATTGAGATGTGCCAGCTTTCAGTGCCATAACCAGATTACCTTGGATACTGCTTTTGACAACAAACATAGTTGAGGTTTGCAAACTATTAAAGAGACATGAAGTGGGTACATTGTCCCTTCGTCTTTGCATTTGATCAAGCATTTGTTTCTGTCACTTGTCATGATATAGCAATACTCATTGCCGAATTCTACCTAATGACCAGCTTTGCACAATTGACCAACACTGATCAAATTGTGTTTAAGACCATCTACGTAAGCAACTCCTTGAATTGAGAAGCTACCTATATTCACCACTCCATATCCCTGATTATCCCATTTGCAGTGTTCCCAAAGGTGATGTGTCTGTCACCACTAATCAACTTGAAGTCACGAAGGTATTCCAACCTTCCAGTCATATGCAAGGAGCAAGCACTATTAATTAACCCTTCTTATGCATGGTCCTCCTTGTGCATAGCATGCATGATCAATTGGTTATTTTGGGTACCCCAACTAGTTTGGATCCCATGGTAACTTGGGAAACTTTTTTTATGAATAGTATGCATGTGGGAGTCATGAAGGGATTTCTTTTTCCATTCTTGTCTATGCCCATGATGTTTAACTTTCCTCTGAACGTTTTGAGGTGGGATTTGATGTTTCACTTTGGTCAGTGGATAAAAAAGGAGAGGTAGTGACGTAGGAGTTGAGTCATCAGAACTAGAAAGTTCATGATTCGGGGAACGTTGTCTAAACTTAAAATTGTCAATGGGCAGTTCATGTGAAATAGGTTGATGAGTGGTTGTGAAATTAAATGGGGTATGTGGGATAGTAGGTGGTATTGAGGAGTGTACTACTGCAGAGTAAGTCGATGACATGTCTTTGTTGGACATGTGTTGGTTTCGGGTTCTTCCATAACAATTTCTTCGTCCACAACTAAACTAGACTGAGAACTGGGACTAACTGTACCAATGATGGACAAGAGACTATCTAAGTTTCCTGAGGATTCAGGATGAATTTCCTCAATGACATAGTTGTTTCTAAGATCATGAAGTCAGCCAAAGTGACATCCAATGTCTTTGGGAAAGGTCTTGTCATTGACTAGATAATGAAAGGCTCAGTCTGGTAGGACATATGGACATTCGGCATCGAACCGAGGAGGGAAGTTCTCTTCGGTAGAGTACCCATTGGACCATCCCCAATTATACATGTTGTCAATAGTCCCATTATTAAATAAGTTCTCAATGTCTTCACTTTCATTAAACAGTTTTTCAATTAAATGATTCAAGCGTACAATTTCTTTTTAGGCAAGATCTTGTTGATGATAAGCAACATCTAACTGAGTTTCACTAAGTAACCTACCATCTTTTTCTAACAACAAATCTTTTTCTAATAGCGTGATCTTAAGATTTTTGTCTTCTAGTCTTCCTCTCACATGATACAACTCTTGGGTCTCTATGTGCTTTTCATCTAAGGCCTTGTTGTAGTTTGTAAGGACGGCAGCACACGTTTCATTAAGTCTTTCTAAATGAAGTTCACAATTATGCATGTTATAACCATTAGACTGAATCATAAAGTTTACATGTTCGACGATGTTGAGGATCCATTCCTTTTCCATGTAGCAGTAATTCATCTATGGGTTAGTAGATCCATCATTGCCACTTGCTGCTATCATGCAAGTCTTCCCTCTTTTCCTCTTGTTGTCAGGTTCTTCGTTTTTATCACCCGAGGACCCCACCTGATTATCCCTTCTAACTTGATCTACATATGACCTTGTTTTTTTCTTTCTCCTTATCCTCCATTTCTTGATCCATTCTGAGATATAATTATTTGTCCTTTACCATATTTGCTTTACAGTCACGTGTAAAGTGGTTTTCTTTGTAACACTTGTGACAGACCAAAAATCCATCCTTGTTGTCTTCGGTGGTAATACTGGAGTCTTGTGGTTTGTTGGTTTGCGGGTTTTCCTTTATTTGGGGAGCATACTAAGGCTAAGGACTATGTTGAGGATTTCGGGGATATCTTTGGTGGTTGTTCTGCGGGTTGATGTTTCGGTTGAATGGTGGCTTAGTAAATTGTTGGTTCTTCTGAACAGTGGGTGGTCGGAGTCTGTTGAACTGTTGACTGACTAAGACAATAGCATTTTCAAATTTTTCCTCGTCATCTAGGTCAACGTTAGCTTCATAAGACTGCAGAGATTTGTCATATGACTGTTGGTAGGATGACTCTCCGGGATAAAAGTACTGAGGAGCTTTGATGGAAAACAGAGGAGTTTTAGCCATTAAAGCAAGTGGACCACCCAAGTCTGCACATTCTTTTAACATCGTAGACTCTTGAGCCTAAAGTTCATTGTAGAGTTTGAAAAGTGAAAGAGTCAAAATCTTCTTGTCACCCTGAACAATCATCTTTGCAGTTGTCCAATGTCTTCCTAGACCATTCAGAAATTGCAGGTTTGTTTCATGATTGCTTCTGACAGTACCAGCATTTGAAAGTTTCTTGATTATGAGCTTGAATCTTTTGATCAAGACTCTCACCACACAGATCTTTGAAGTTGGTAAACTCGTTGAGAGGAGTAGTGAGTTTCTTTTCTTGAGCTTGTTCAGAGCCTTGGTATATATTTTTTAGCACATACCAAATTTCTTTGGCAGATTCATAGTTGATGATGATGTCAAAGTTATCTGGAGCCACACCACATGAGATGTCGTAGAAAGCAATTACATATTTCTCCATCTTTTCTAGATCATCATTGGTAGCGCTATTCATGGCTGCTGGACCACCTCCAAGTCTAGCCTGAGCACCATCAGCTGCAATGGGAGTGAGAATAAGGACATGAGGTCCTTCTTCAACAGATCTCCACACATCTCTTCCGAGTCTCTTCAGATATCTTTCCATTCTCTTGTACCAATGGTGATATTCACTTTCAATGAGTATTGGAGCTCTATTAGAGCCTCCAGCACTATTTGAAACATTTACCGAATAAGCTTTTGCTATTTTCCTTCCCTTTTTATTAGCTTTAGTGGTATAGAAGGCCTTTTAAATCATAGTTTTAAAAAGATTTTTGTTTTTCTGAAAGGTATTAAAAAGCAACCACTTTGGCTCTGATAGTAATTGTTGAGAGAAAAACTTGATAAATGTTAGTGACGAGATAATAAGTTGCGGAATAATAAGCTAATCTCAATGGATCTTGTTAGCTCAACAATAAAAGTTAGATAAGTTAGATTGCGGAAATGTCAGGAAAGTAAATAGCACCAAGTTTATATCGACAAGAATTTAAACAAGTAGACACTTAGTTAAATCATCACAAGGTCCGCATACAAACACAACTTAGCATATGATGAACAACATAAGTGAAGAGGGACTCTGTTTAAGTATCGGTTAAGATAAATTGAGATATTGAGATGAAAGATCATATATTAATAAACTCTGAAGTGGTAAGAATACATGAAGTGGGAGGCTCTATTTATAGAGTCTCAAAAGTTACATGAAATAATAAAATAACATAAAGCAATTGACTTCAATGACCCTGAATGGTACACCAGACATTACTACGATTACAGGTAAAGTCAGTAAAAGTAACTTATAACAGTCTTCATGTTGAGTTTGTCTGCGGGTTTTCTACATCTCTTCGGGTTCACAAGATGAAAAAAGTAGTCTTCGGGTAAGTCTTCTTCGATTCACAAGGCTTAGAGGTCTTCAGGTCCATCTTAGCTGAAGAGAGTCGCTTTCTTGTTTCAACACCATGTTATTTTCCTATAATCGAGCATACCTAACCACTTGATCTAAAAGGTTGGATACACACGTAAACTTTAAGATAAAGATAATTTTCAATAGCATTTAACTAAACATAAAAAAATAATTATAGAGATACATATAAATTTCTTACAAATAAAGTGTGAAAGAATGATATAAAATTGTTATGGTTCTATGTTCTATAGAGTTTTGATGATTGTGGTAGGTGTATCACTGGAAATTCTGAAAACTCAAACAAAGTATCAAATTATTTAACTCCTTTATCAAGAAATGATAAA
This sequence comes from Lactuca sativa, assembly GCF_002870075.4. Lineage (NCBI taxonomy): Eukaryota > Viridiplantae > Streptophyta > Magnoliopsida > Asterales > Asteraceae > Lactuca > Lactuca sativa. Next base: position 233,610,022 of record NC_056627.2, on the reverse strand, counting down.
ATAATAAATTTGAGGATTTTGTAGTCAATGTGTCTGAATTCATAGTCAAAAATGTCATGATAATGTTGATATTTGGAAAAATTAAAACTTGAAAAATAACCTTACTTTGTAGCTAAAAAAAACAGGACTTTTGACCACCATATTTGGAATGTGGTGTGTAGATGGATAACTCTTGTTACATAGAATGCAATGAAAAAAATAATCTCAAATGGACTTCAAATGAAACAATTATGAAAAGGTTAAAAGTTGGGTCCTTTTTCAAAATTTTCACCGATAAACTATTTTAGACCTAAAACGTATGAGTTTCGGAACTCCAAATTAGGAGTATGATAAGTCCATGAATAGGCCTTGTTATAAAAAACATAATAAATAAAATAGACTTCGTATGAAAGAATTATAAATGTTCAAAGTTCGAGAAAAACTATATTTTAATAGGCTAAGCTTGCAAAAATCTACAAAGTTTTGTCGCCAGGCTGATGTTGGCCTCATTAGTCTTGGGACTTGTCCATGTGATTTCATCAGGCTACCACTCCTTCCTTTGGCCTTTTACATGTCGTAGTCATTGTCCTTTAATATCCATTCTTTATTAAGTTTTGTGAATGTTTTAACGTTTTCATATGGTATTGAATTTCGGTGAATCTTATATCCTCGGAAAGTTAATAAAGATTACTACAAAATCTATTTAGACATATTTGGTTTCTTGTATAAAATTTAGAATTATTAATTCATGAGGATAGGTCTAGACTCATTTTTATTATTTTAACATTTTTACAAGCCATTATCTAATGATCATAACTCTTTCATTCCAAACTCAAATGACGTGAATTTTGGTATGTATATTATTTTACAAATAAGCTACAACTTTTGTTTAAATATTTTGGGTTAAATGTCAACATATCTCAAGATATATTGACTTTAACTTGGTACCCCGAAATGGCCTAAATCCCAATGAGCATATACTATATTTTTTTTTCAACTTTGCAAGATCATAACTTGCTGATGTCTTAACCAATTATGTTAATTCTTTTCATATTGTTATGTTATATGTTTCCTCTTTCCATAACAATTTTGTTTGTTCCTTAAGCCATGTGTTTTGTTAGTCTACCAAAGCTCTGAAGTTGTAACTTCCATTGTTGTATGTGAAATTTCATTCTCACAAATTTTCCTATTTTACATTTGTTTCCATCAAACTCATTTCCATTAAATTATTTCACTTATATTAACATATATAAAAATGATTACAATCATATTTTCATATTACTTTCCTTTTTGGTCATGTAAAATTACAATATTCCATTTTTTTGACCATTTTACCCCTAATACAACTTATTATAGTCACAAATTCTTTTCTTATTTTATAAACATCCATATTTTTGGATCTTATAGTAACACGAGGAGAAGCATCGGGAATAACATGAAACAACAATTTATGGATATCATTATTATTTTGTTTGTATTCTTCTGACTCTTGTTAATGAATCACGGTTTCAAAAAATATACCCCTTTCATAAAGTCAGAATAAGGATATAGATCTACAAAGACATTCGATTTGATAATGCTTATGTATTGATCAACATTAATTGTATTAAGTACCCTTAGGGACATCCAATTTCTCCATGCTTGACTTAGAATCAATAACAGTATTCTAAAAAAAAACAGTAATGATCAAGATTACCATGGGATGACCTAGACGATGTCGACGCCGTATTCTACAAACAATAGTTACATGATGATGAGGTAGTGCTAAAAATACCAAACCATCAACACTAATGCGATGCCTTGTTCCTAATAGTGATTGTTTCTGAATCCTCTAACTTTAGTAGCGGTAACTCTTAAATCTTGTTATCAAGAGGTCTCGAGTACATGGAATCATGAAGCAAATCTAATGGTGTATACTCCATATGGAACATATGCAAGGAAAATATGTAACCTTGTTGGCCAGAGGTGGATATCGAAGAAGCAAATCAACGACCATACTTCCAAGATATTGAGAAATTCGAGAGAAATTAGGAGTAGAAAGAAGTCTAATAGGAATCTTGTGATTTTTTGAATTCGAGAGCATCAATTGAAATTAAAATGCGACTTTTTTTTAAATGACAAACAAAAATTAGAAAACATCATGCATAAACTTTTTTCAATTTTAATTATGACACTAAACGACGACTAACATTTTTGAATGTCGTAAAGATCTTTAAAATATGAGATACTTTTATGACAAACAATTAAGTCTTTCGTAAATCATCTATATTTCACAAAATATGACATTATTTTTTTGACATCAATTTTGTCTAAAATAAAATCAACATGTGTCATAACTCATATGTTATTAAAGGCATTTTTCTTACTAGTAGATGGAGACCATGAAGAAGATTAACAATGTTTGCCTCTCTACAGTTCACTGTGTGTTCTTCCCTAATTCTTGGATTCTAGCGGCCAATTCCCTATAATTTGTCTTCTACCTGTTTGTGGATGCAAACCTCAATGACCCCTCAGGAATTTATACTCACAAGTCAATTTGATGCTACTGCTTCATCCTATTCTTGGCTTAAAGTATGTGCTTATGTGTGTGTTACACTTGATGGATTGTTGTGGATGAGGTTTTCTCATATAAAGACTAATTAACTTTTCCATGCAATTTTATCTAGGATTTATAATAATCTTGTTTCCTGATTAAGCTCATCCAAGAAATACTCTTTTGATTGACCTGTTGTGTTATCATTTCAAAGTTGTTCAATTTGAGTTTAAATTTTGTTTTAATTTAAAAGTAATTGGGGGAGTGGGATTCATATTAGGGTTTCTTTATGAAAAACACGAGCAAGGTGTAGAAATAGAGTGGATTTGAAAAAAATGATAACTTTCATAAATTTAAGAGCCACAGATTGTTACTTTAAACAACTCTAGAACAAAAACTAAATCAATATATAAATAACGTATAAACTAAGCAAATAAAGACCAACGTTATCAGCCGATTTGTTTAAGAACTAAAAACAAAACAAATACTGTTAAATATAGGAACCAAAATTATAATTTAATCTTGTACGTATTGTGAAAGTATCGTCGTTACATTCAGAAAAGCAAAAAGTACGCTGTTGATAACCTTGTTATGAATAAATATAGTGTATTAATATTAATATTAAAAGAAACAGGAAGATACCAAAATTTAGGTTCAAATTATTATATCTATAACAAATAAAAACTTGTTTTTTCTTGAGGTGGGGTTGATCTTGAAATGACAAGAAATGAAATGAAATAAATGAAAATGCAGACATGAAGTGACATTTCAGATTCTGGTGCAGCCGTTCCTTCTGCACACACTTTCACCCATCAATAAAGACACCACCCCACCCTGTAACCTCTCCTGAGGACTAACTTGTAATTTACCAACCTCATGAATAAACAATAAATCGATTTTATGTTTTTATGTGATACATTCAGTAAAAATAAAAATAAATATCAAAATTAATTTAATCTTTTATAATTTTACCCCTGTACTCTTCTGATATATATATATATATATATATATATATATATATATATATATATATATATATATATATATATATATATATATATATATATATATATATATATATATATATATATATATATATATATATATATATATATATTAGAGATCTTGAAATTCAACATTAGCGATATATTTCACATCTACAACTCTAACACTCTGACATACCAACACAGCAGGTTTGGTATAATCATAATGATTATACATTGTCGCTCGTTCTTTTCTCCTCTGCCACCGCCACCACCATTACCATCACCTCTAACATCAGTCAACCCCACTACAGTCATCGCCGTTATTTGATTAAATGTCATTCTCTCGATCCTTCATAATAAATAAATAACTTTTTGTCACATGTCATACTTTCATTAATTTGGCCACATATGATTTTGTGGTTATTTTTATTTTTTTTCCACGTGACATTTTGTGGTTTTTTTCATTTAATTTCCACATAATATTTAAATGTAATAATAATTGCAATAAATGTCATAATAATTGCATATCAATTTCATTAATTAACTTCCTTTTAATTTTGAATTTTCTAAATTAAAGTTTCATTAATTTCTTTTTTTTTCATTTATCTAAATTATTTGTTTAATTCAAAAGAAAAACGAACAATTTAATTTTTAATAATTTAATATTTTTCTATTTTTTTCTTATAAATTCAAACTTTTTAAATGTTTATAATTTTTTTTTTCTTTTAAATGACCCCATGTAATATATTGATCTTACACCTCGTAAAATATTATAGGAGGATTGATTACAAAATCATTGAGTATCTTTCATTTATTAAAATTAATAGTTAATCTAGTTATAATCGCTATTCTTTCAAGTGATTGCGTTAATTGTCAACCTATGATTCATAGTTTTGTATATAATTGTAAAACAAAATTTTTACATATATCAACTTGTTTTCTCTTTTTTTAGGCCAACAATTTGTTAACTTTAAATTGGATTTAGGTCATAGAATAGGCCTTAAAAAATCATTAAAAATAAAAATAAAATTAATCCTGTTCATTGTCTGGACAAAAAAACACAAAGCTTATGCTTAAAGAAAACTGTAAAGTCGTATGTTGAAACCATAGTCGATGACACGATTCTACAAATATACCAACGATAAAAAGATGATTTAATATTAGTTTTAAAAAGGTAATACATTTGACCATCAAGAAACAACATAATTAAATGAAGCCCTAATTATGCCAAAAGTGGGATGTATCTTTATCTCAAAATCATGTTGTTTTCCACACAACAGTACATTGGAAAGCCGTTTGGGATGGTGATGCACATTTTTTGGACCACATAATAAACCTTTCTTTTACGACACCAATAAAAATCAAAGCTTGAAGCCATTGATTATATAAACTGCAAAAGTGGTGTGTTGCCCTTTGGTGGATGAAGAATCATGAGTTACAAAAGATTGCCATGAATGTGGTCCAAATCAAAAAGTGTTAGCTTTTATCAAAGACCTTAGCTTAGATTGTTGTTAAATAGCTTTATGGTCTATATATATGTACATTTGGACACATGAACTTTTTTGATAGATATGCTCATATCTAGGGTTCAGAGGTTACCTTTTTTCCATTAATATTATTTTCACAAAATTAAGTAACATAATACATACATACATAAATGTTTATATATATATATATATATATATATATATATATATATATATATATATATATATATATATATATATATATATATATATATATATATGAAAATGCTAATTTTCGTGAGAACATGATAACGACCTGAATTTTTTTTTATTCTTTCGTATTAATTGATATGGATCCTATTTTTATAGCATAAAAGATGATAAACATTGGCATGTTTTCTTATACTTTTTAAAAACTAAAGCACTAATTTTTTAAAAGAATTTAACGTTAAAAATTAAAAATTTCAAACATTTATTTTTAAAATTTTTTTAGTTATATATTGAGATGTATACCATCTTTTACACAACATAGAAAATGATAAACATTTGCATTTTTAGTTTTCTTTTTTCGAAAAATAAAGTAAAACAAATCATCATGCATATGTATGAATGCGGTGAAAAAGATATATATTTTTTAAATAAACTTTCTATATTTCCTATTTGCATATCAATATGTAAACAAACTTTTAAAACATATAAAGTTTGTATTTTTATTTTTTTATTTTTGAAAAAAAAACCAAACAAACACCATGCATACATGCATGATGAAGGTCCCGGAGCATGCATTTACTTCACTAATTTTTATTTTCGAATATCTATTTCGTTTACCACTACCACAACTTTTATCATCATTGTAAAAAAAATTGGGTCATTTGACATACTTAGTACTATAAACTAACCGAACTTTCAACGAATTATTCATGAACCGTTCGACTGAAAATTCGTTTATATTTGTTTATTTAATAAATGAACGAACATTAACAAAAATTCATGTTCATTTGGTTCAAAATATAAACATGAATAATGGTCTTATTCCTTCAATTATATTTGTGTATGTTCATTTATGTTGTTTATTTACGTTCCTTGTATTCATTCATGTAAGTTCTTTTTATGTTCATATATGTTCAACGTTTTGATTACATAACTATATTATATGTTTTTTTTTATGTTCAAATATGTTCATTATGTTTGCTTATCCCCGGTCGTTTATATTCATTTAGCATGTTTACGAACATAAACAAATGAATATGAATAAATGTAATTTATAAAACGAATGTACATAAGCAATAAAAACTTGTTTGTTTATATGTTCATTTCGTTTGTTTGTTTGGCTAATTTAAATGAAAGAACATGAAGAACCCTTGTCTGTGTATGTGTGGTGCGTTTATAACCCTAAACGTACTCACAAAAATCAGTATTAATAATTAAACTCTCACACACACACACACACACACACACACATATATATATATATATATATATATATATATATATATATATATATATATATATATATATATATATATTAGTGTTTTAAAATGGCCAAGGCATGCCATGACATATACGACTTCGTCGTTACGAAAAAAACTCATAATGTTGTTGTTACTCATGGTGCATGACAAGGTGTGATATTGCCAAGTCACATTTTGTTGGTTTGTGCTAGGCATTTATCTGTATAGGTCTAATAGGGTTTTGGTCATGTAATAGATGTTTGCGGCTCTGTTTACGGTCGAGTAGGGTTCACAACCGTGAATATGTGTACGACCGTGAATGGGTATGCATTTGGTTGCCCCCTATATATAGTGTCAAATGTGTCAGTCAACAATAATTGTATGTGTGTGTGTTCCAAGTATACCAGACGTTTAGGGCCCTAATATAATGTGTGCATTGTTGGAACTTCTTTGCTTCTACTCCTTCTTATTCTTACTATTTTGCATCTTGATTGTGTTTATCACTGGTTGGTTCCCGTTTGTAGGACTAACAATTGGTATCAGAGCCAATCCGGTGTCAAAATCATTCAAGTGGTGTTCACGGCTGGAGTAATCTTCTTTTCGTGATTGTGTAAGCTTGTTTACTGGCTTTTCTGCATTGGATCGTGAAGTTCAAGGCCTAAGGAATGGAAATCAACTCAAAATCATATGTTTCTTGGTGTTTACGTTTCTCATCTGTTGAATCGTTTACGACCGTGAACTCTGTGTACGACCGTGAACCACTCATTGGCAGTAAACCATTCATTGACCGTTAACTTTTGGACCATGAATTGACTGTTGACCGTGAACTGACCGTCAACCATTTTCTGTGTATGGCCGTGAACTCTCCTTGTTATAATCGTTTACGATTACTTTTTTTTTTCTTTCAAACTTTTATTTTCAGTCAATTAAGAAAATCACAAAAAATTAAAAAATGGAATCACAAAGTTTAATAGCTCATCAGGAATTGGACCTGATTATGGGAACTATCACTAGGATCCCATGTCTTTTGTCGGCAGAAGGATTCCTAGAATGGAAATACCGAATGGAAAAGTACATCAAGATGAAGGATTTCAAAGTTTGGCACAGTTTTATAAAGGGTCCAGTTAGAGTCACTACCACTCTTCCAAATGGAACCATTATCGACAAAGATTTTGCAAATTACACAAATGCGGATTTCACGAAAATTGAAGAGCAAGAAAGGGCTCTTGCGACACTTACGATGGCTTTATCTCCGGAGATTGCTCAAGGTTTCCATGAATATGACTCATCAAAAGCTTTGTAGGAAGCTTTAATCGAAGTGTATGAAGGAAATGAGGATATGAAGCAAAGCCATCAGGACATGCTGGGACAGAATTTCAATAAGTTCAATCACATTCTTGGAGAAACTTTAGAAGCTCAACTACAACGTTTTATCACACTCACCACTAAGATGAGTTCAGCGAATATCTCAGTGCTAAGATCAGAAATCAACAAGAATCTGCTTAACTCTCTCCCAAAATCATGGCACATGAATGTCTCAGTCATCAAGAAGACAAAAGATCTCAACAGACTCAACTTGTGGAAATGATGGCAATTATCAAAGCATGTGATTTTGATGAAAAACAAAGAGAAATCAACCATGTGAATTCTTATTCTACTGTAAACCTTGGGATCTCCTCTAACATTGCTTTTTCATCCTTTACCGCATCTGCTCCAAAAAATCAAGCCTTTGTTGTTCCACAAACACTATCCGAGTTTGTTCCTCCATCAGTGACTTATCCATATGCAGCCTCCTCCTCAAAAGCCCTTGCGGGTACCTCTGCTCCCAAGGAAGCTGAAGAGAACTTGGCTCTAGCTTCTGGGTTGGTAAACTATTACAATTCCTTTGTGGCTGGTGAATTGCCACCATATATTTCTTTCGCTGATTTAGATCAAACTCATCCAGAAGATATGGAGGAGATGGACATCACTTGGCAGATCGCAGTGGTTGTTTTCAGGGCCAAACAATTTTCAAAGAAAAGAAGGAAGAATAATTCGGGAATGAATGCTAAGAAGAAAGTAGGGTTCAATAAAGGAAAGTTGCGATGCTTCAACTGTCACGAGCCTGGTCACTTTGCCCGTGATTGTCCTAAACCTGATCGAAGAGTGAATAATGAAAGGACGATGGTGCAGGTGGGAAACAACAAGGGAGTTGCTACCAACAACGAAACTACGAATCTAGTTGTGGTAGCTCAGTCATTTAACTGGGAGGATCAAATTCAGGCTCTAAACATTTCTGGACCTGAAAATGCTCATTTGGCCTAGATCGGTGACATCGCTAAAGAGAAAATTGAAGAGAATCCAGAAGCAGAGATGATGGAATTACAGTTTGCTTTTATGATGTCCACTACCCCTGAGCCTGAGAAAAATGAGGTCAGTTAAATTTCTTGCTCTCAAACATGCATTGATACTGTTAAATTTTTACGTGAACAAATCGAATTATTACGTAGAGAGAACGAGGACCTTAAGTACGAAGGTTATACCCTTAGAAATGGCCAAAGACCTCTTAAAGAAAAATTAGAGATCAAGACTCAGGACTTTAGGAAACTACAGGAATATTATATCAATAAGTGTGAGAGCTACAATTTTATTGAGAAACAAATTGCCACTGTAACTAAGGAACTCGACACATTAAAAACTCGTTTTGAAAATGCTGATTTTAATTTCAAAAAATATGATGTGTCAAGTGAGAAAGTTGCAACCATGATAGAAAAACAACTGAAATGGCAAGACAAGAAACAAGTAGGTATAGGGTATGAGCATGTGCGTCCTCCATTTAATCACAATTACACTGCTATCCCTTTGACCGAAGAAGAGATGGACAGAGAAGAACATCTTGTGTATGGAAAACCTACTATACTTGTAACGCAAAGTAGTGCTAGGAAAACGATACTAACGTTTCTACTTCCCATGCTGATTCACTAAGTCAAGGCAAGCACGATTCTGGAGAGAGTAGTGCCAATAAAAATTTTGTTTCAAAACTTGATGTTTTTGTTTCAGACAATATTGTTTCTATTTCTAAATTGATGATTTGATTGGTGATGATTTTGTGTCAAAATATAATGTTTTTAATAAATATGGTGATGCTTTTGATAAAACTAATGTATCTGACACAAGCACATACACTCCATCTACACCTGTCACACAATCTGATTCTTGCACATGCTCGTGTGGGAAAAATAGAGGAGTAAATAAGAGCACAAAATCAGAAAAACGCGGGTACCAGTTTTTGCACTAAAAAGCAAATATGTTTTAACTGTGGAACTACCGATCATATTGCTCGAAATTGTCCTAATCGGACATTTGTTCATTTTTCTATACCAAGAAGAGAAAATGAATCACGAGGAAGGTCTCTCACGAGAAAGTCCTCAAGATCTCGTCTTCACAATGGTGATTGGAATGTTCATAAGGACAAAAAAGGGTTGAACTTAAAAAGGATAAACATGTTTTCAATAAAACAGCCACAGGTGCTTTGACGAAATCGAATGCGGCCAAGCCAACATCGATATCGTCAAAGGCAGCGTCTGGATTCTCGACTAATCCTAGCCAAAAATAAAAATGCTCAAAACAAAAGAAAAACATTTCAAAAATCACCTGTGAATTTTTCAAAACCTAAATACCAATGGGTGCCCAAATCTTTAATTGTCCAATCACCTTTGTCTTCTGGAAGTGCATATGATAGTAAATTTAAATCAGGAAGCGAAAAGGAAAAATCTATTAATTACAAGGGAAAAACTAGTGTTACAATAAATTGGGTTCCAAAATCTAACTAATCTCTCATGCATCGTGCAAGAACAACTATGGAGGAATGTCGTCAGACCTTGGTATGTTGACAATGGTTGTTCCAGGCACATGACAGGAGACATCTCCCAGTTGCATGACATTCAAACATTTAATGGGGTTTATGTTTCCTTCGCGGGAGGAGAAGACGGAAAGATCACATAGAAAGGAACAATTACTAATGGAGTGTTGAGTTTTGAGAACGTCAATTACGCTCTCAAGTTGAAGCACAACTTATTGAGTGTCTCTCAAATATGCGACAAAGGCTATTCAACTCATTTCATAGACAAAGAGTGTATGATATTGAAGCCTAATATTATAATCCCTGAAGATTGGATCTTGATGAAATCAAAGAGGGATGGAAATGCTTACATCATAGACATGAATCATGATATCCCGGAACAAATCATGTGTCTCTTTTCTAAGGTCTCAAAACATAATGTGATGCTTTGGCATCGTCGTCTCGGGCATGCAAACGCCAAGAACTTGAATTGTCTTGCAAAGAACAAGATCGTGCGTGGCCTTCTAGTTAAATACTTCATAACTTTTGAAAAATACGTGGCGTGTGCGAAAGGAAAACATCATAGAAAGCCTCATTTTCCAAAGGTGGTTAATTCAATCAGCAAGGTTCTCCAATTATTGCACATGGATTTGTTTGGTCCTGTCAACGTCCTCAGCATCAACAAAAACTCTTATTGCTTGGTCGTGATGGATGACTACTCACGTTTCACATAGGTCTTTTTCTTATCCAACAAGAGTGGGATCTCAGACTTGATCATGAAGTTCGTGGTGATGATTGAGAATCAAACTAATGAGAAGGTGAAAGCGCTTAGTACAAATAACGGTACAAAATTCAAGAACGCTGTTCTGGATCATTTTTGCACAGAAAAGAGGATTATGCGTCAATATAGTGTCGTTCGGACACCTCAACAAAATGTTGTTGCAGAAGGGCGGAATCAAACATTAATGGGCGCCGCAAGGACGATGTTGTGTGATTCTAAATTACTAGTCTTCTTTTGGACAGAGGCGATCAATAATGCCTACTACATTTAGAATCGTGTGCTGATGAACAAAGCTCAGATGAAGACTCCATATGAAATTCTCTACAATCACAAGCCATCAGATGCTCATTTCCAAACTTTTGGATGTCCTTGCACCCTTCTTCACCTTGAATCCAACCCCAAATTCAACTCTAAAGCCGATGAATGTTACCTTGTGGGATATGCAGTGCATACAACTTACCGTGTTTACAACAAGAAGACAAAGGAGATCGTGGAATCTTTTGATGTCCGTTGGCTGGAGGAGAATGAGACAGATTCCAGAGTCGGACCTGACTGGTTATTTGACTATGCTTCTTTTTTTAAATCCTTTAATGTGTTTGCAGATGATGTGTCAAGTTCTTGCTCAGGTTCGAAGGTTATTATTGAAGATGAAGAGGAAGATGTTGTGTACAGACCACCTCTGGTGACTCCTACGACTCCTAGGGTGGATGACTCTGCTCCAAGTACTTTTTCAGATTCTCCTACTCAAAGAACTAATCCTGATGCTGAAACCACTCCACTCACTCCTACTGAAAGAGAGTTCATAACCAGAGATACTTCCACTACAACTCAAACTTTCATGGAGTTTCTCTTTCCTGAGCTGATTGCAAATGAGTATGTGGCAAGCACCGATCATGGTTCAAGATTGTTTGAGACAGATGCATCAACAGATGATGGATTTATCAACATCAATAACCTTCCTGTCACACCCAATGATATCAGCCATGAAATTCCTACCTGACTATAACACGATCATCTTATACAAAACGTCATTGGTCAACTAGGTGACGGAGTTCGAATGAGAAGTCAGAGTGGTGACGTAAATACATTTCTCTACCCTTGCTTCATCTCTCAGATAGAGCCAAAGAATGTAGAAATGGCGCTGAATGAGCCTAGTTGGGTTGATGAAATGCATGAAGAGCTGAATCAATTCGAGAAATTGGGGGTCTGGAAGCTGGTTGAGTTGCCCAAACGAAAGACATCACTGGATACCCGTTGGGTGTTTCGCAATAAACAAAATGATTGTGGGGTCATTGTGCGAAATAATGCACGGTTGGTCATTTGTGGGTTTCAACAAATTGAAGGACTTGACTACACTGAGGTGTATGCTCCTGTAGTGTGTCTTGAAGTTATACGTATCTTCCTGGCGTATGCATCCTACATGGGGTTCACTGTGTATTAGATGGACGTCAAGGTTGTGTTTCTATATGGAGCCATGAAAGAAGACTTTTACATTTATCAACCTCCTGGTTTCGTCAACTCAAAGTTTCTAAATCATGTTTAAATATTAGACAAGGCTCTGTATGGGTTACATTAGGCTCCTCGGGCTTGGTATGCTACCCTAACAGTTCATTTGCTCGAACCTAGTTATACCAGAGGCACAATTGATCAGCCACTATTTATCGAGCATGTGGATGGAGACATAATCCTTATTCAAATCTATGTCGATGACATCATTTTCGGTTTAACGAGTCAAAATTTGTGCATCGACTTCGAGATCATTATGAAGAAGAGATTTGAGATGAGCTCCTTGGGGGAAATGACAATGTTTTGGGTTTGTAAGTACGTCAAGATTCAATCGGAATCCTGCTACATCAAGGAAAATATGTTGAAGACATGATTGAGAGGTTCGGGTTCAAAGATTCAAAAGCTGCCTTGATGCTGATGGCTGAACGACCCTTGTTGACTCCATATCCTGAAGACGAACCCATAGATCGAACATAATACAGATCGATGATCGGCTCCCTGATGTATCTGACTGCGAGCAGACCAGACATCAAGTTTGCAGTTTGTCAGTGTGCATGATAGTAGGCTAATCCTAAACACTCTCACTTTATTGTTGTTAAAAGGATCTTTAGGTATCTCAAAGGTAGCCCTAAATTGGGTCTTTGGTACCCGAAGAATCCTGATTTTGACTTATATGCATTTGCTGACAACAATTACGGAGGTTGTGAGCTTGATAGGAAATCAACTTCTCGGGGATGTCAAATTTTGGGTGACCGTCTGGTGTCCTGGCAGTGCAAGAAACAACACACTGTCTCAACCTCAACGACGGAGGCAAAATATGTTTCTGCTTTTGCGTGTTGCTCTCAAGTCATTTGGATTCAACATCATGCTGGGTTATGAGTAGTCTAACACTCCTGAGTGTACATGCAACTCTAAATACCTTGGATCTATGTTTTCTCTATTATACATGCAAATATGAATATTCCAAGGTATTACCCTAACTAGCATACAATCTTTAGATACTTGGTTAATATAACATGTTAGAATACATACCTCTTGCTGTAGCTTGACTCCATGAAGCTTGAGAGCCTAGTGCCCCAAGTGTGACACCTCAAATGGTTCACACAACATCACCAACACATGGAATAACCATGAGAATAAGACACTCATGCTCAAATCGGCTAGCCCTCATATATGTATATCTAGTGCCAATTTCTTGAGCTAATGGAGTCCTTATATAGTGTGCATATTAGGGTTACACCATGTAACACATGACTTTACCCGTTCCTTATGCTCCATGGGTTTTAACCTCCTTGGAGTATCCATGGATCACCACATGGGTTCAACCTAACATCAGGAATCTTGGATCGAAAGCCCACGTATATAAGAATGAATGATTTACACGATCAATCCCCATATATTTAACTAGTCTCTTTTTGATCACTAAATTTAAGTCCAAATTTATTCTTGATCAATACTAATTAAATAACATGATTTCATATTAATATATTAGAACTTATAATATATTAATATGTCACAAATGTCCTCTCCTCACAAATGGTCTATCCAAATGTTCCGATGCCATGCAACCCAAATGGACCATGCCGAGTCAGGTCAAGTACATACCAATTATAGTTATGGACTTAGACACTAATCTAACAGTATCCCACTTGGATAAGTCTAAAACTATTATTGAGTATGACTTCAAAACCTATCTGGCAATCGTAGCACTCAAAAGCCGTTGTCGAACTTTGACCTTGTCGATGAACTCTGACCTTTGTCAATGACTTGTCCATTAGATAAGAGATCATGTATTCCTCCATTCTAGATATCATATGGACTGAAACATGGATTATAAATCATTCTCTCTGTCCATTTGTTGTTTCCCGATTTCCGATTCATGATGACTGACTGATTGAACAGATCAAATCAGTCCTGGCTTGGCCAAGCACTCACATGTGTCATCATTAAATCATCGAGGAGCCCACAAATATCGCTTTTATCCCGAAGGTAAAAGTAATGGATAACCTTCGACTCATATGGCTTGTTCTACTACTTGTTGAATCATACACAAAGGCACGGTTTATAACATCAAGTTACCAATGCGGTTTCGTGCAATCAATGTATAACCATCTCATAGTAAAACCTCATATCTCTAGGTTTGAAGAATATATGATATTATCGTCTCATGATCACTCGTGATAAAATCCATGAAGTGATTCCAATGAGCGTGGGTTGAATCCAATACTCAGAACTTATGAGCACTCATGAGTGTTGTAGCACCACTTTGTCCAACATCTTAGACCTCTACAAACCAACCCATGATAGTCTTGATTCATATCTACTTCCAACATATGACCGACTATGGATAGTTTGAATAACTTAGTCATTCAAGAAGAACGCCCTAGTTATTCTGGAAGACAAAACATGCAAAGTGAAACACAAGAATAATCGAATCCAATATGTTCTCAGAACATATGAATATAAATAAAACACCCTTTATTTAACACCATATTGATTACCCATCATTCATTGCAAATTGTTTCAAACTATCAATTTTATACATGAATTAAAACAATAGTTGTCCCATGCTTTAAGCATGTACACTATGTTTTTTCTAAACACTAGTCATGCCATACACCAAGTATGCACACTATGTTTTTCCATGATCTTTACTTTGTGCAATAGATTGATTGAACATAATTCCAATGATTCTCATTTCATAGTCCCAATTCCTTACCGCAAATGCAAGAATTCCAAATTCATGTCATTTACCTAAATATGTTAGATTCTAAACTTATATGAATTGGTCCTCTTGTAATGATTATGCACAAAATCACAAAGACTTGTCAACATACATTACATAGTATTCCAATGGAGATCAACTCCATGGAACGAAGTCTCAAATTCAAAGTACATTCCTTTGAACATCCTTCTTGCATTAAGTTCCCTAATCTTTCACAGATTTGATGAATAACTTCCACCTATGGGAACATTTCCATATTCCCTTTTTTACTATTACTCTTGAACAAGAGTTGCCTCTTCTCAGAATATGTCAATATGGTCTTTCTAAAATTAACATTATACTTCCAACTGACCCTGAGCAACCAATCTTTGGTAAACCTTAGATTGTCCTCGACAATTGCTTAATCTTTATAGTCATATCCAATTCTAGATCTTTTCCCTTCTTAATGCCCCAGGCATTTGGAAAATTTTAGAAAGGATGAATATTATAGCAGATGCAATCGATCCAATATTCGAAGCATAATGGACATGATTCTTGATGTCTCACATAAAGATATGATACTAGACCTGTCCTTTTGCTGCAATATTTCTATTTGCCAAGTTTTCATAATTCAGATTATGAAAATGGATGCCGTAATCATAATCGAATTTTAAACGCAAATAATGTACCCATATATAGAATTTCCTTATGTTGAGCCATTCCAACACAAAATTCATATATATGTCCTTGACTAAATTTGATTAAAACCTCAATCTAAGCTTTTAGACTTGAAATGAAGTATAATTTTCTGTCCCTTAATTATAGCAAAACAACTTTTCCCAATTGAACTTTTGTTTTTCTATAATTAAAATTACTTACTTGCAACATTTATCATAATTAGCATTATTAGCATAACACTTATGCTCCCACTAGCTTTGACATGTACTCAGAAATCAGCTGGACTTCGAGAAATCAATACTTTATTGAGTTCCTTACAAAAGTTTAGACTTCTGATACGAGATGTTTTGATAAACTTTATCAAAATCATACACCTTTCCTTAGATAGCACACATGTGTGTCTAAATAATTTCAGAACTATGGAAAGGGATGTCGTAATCATATTCTGAATTGTTTAGACCTTTGCCATTTCTCACAACTCCATGTTAGTGTGCCGGTTAACCACACATGCTCCACTAACGACTTTGAGAATGCAAATATCACAACTGTTATCTACTTAACATATACTTAGTGAAAGTGTTTCCTCACCATCATTTTCATGAATCGGAGAGAAACCTTATGACACTTACATTTTATGGTGTATATCTTCTTATCCATGTGGATTTGTCAAAACCATAATCACAAGAGAAGGATAATGACAAATTCAAACTCATATGGACTGAACTCAATCTGAATTTCTTGCCATCTAGCAGTTCAAGGGCCTGCCATTGCTTCCAAGTTGTTATGCAACCAAATGACAACTCTAAGAACTCATATGCAAAGCCAGCTTTACCTAGAATGGGCACATAAATAGAAATATGTCAACACGATAGGTTATAAACCTCACGTCGTGTGCTAGTGTTAAACTACAGGTTTTTATTCTTGATTAGATCTTGAATTCTTTTTAGGATCTTTAAGACTCCCACTGTCCTCTTGACACATAAGACTATATTGCCAAATATTCAAGAGATAGTGAAGATTCTTTATCAAGATAACACTACACACAATTGGCCTTAAGTTGGTCTCTATTTTATCCGAAACATCACAACTTACCAATTTCAAATGTACAAGAGTGGGACACACTTTACTCTTACATTTGACTAGTGTTATATACCTTCTTTAAGATATGTCACTCAACTTACAGTCTTGGAGTATGACTCTAAGACTTGTTTTGGAATGAAGTATGAC
Source organism: Lactuca sativa (assembly GCF_002870075.4). Taxonomy (NCBI): domain Eukaryota; kingdom Viridiplantae; phylum Streptophyta; class Magnoliopsida; order Asterales; family Asteraceae; genus Lactuca; species Lactuca sativa. The sequence continues at coordinate 233,592,891 of NC_056627.2, read as the reverse complement.
TCATCTTCTTGATTTAACCATTCCAACAATTCAAGATTCATCTTCATAGTCATAAGAATGAACTAAGCTTTCCTTAGAGGACCAATTGTGATATGGTTCATTAATCATTAAGATGATCACAAAACATGATACTAAAGTACTCTCCCATCTTTTCATCTTTGAGAAACTTTTATCCTTCTGCCTAATTTGATTCTTCTCATTCGTTCTGCCATACATTGATACTTTTCCAATGTTTCAGAATGATACTTAAACTTGTAAGTATAACCATATTTACTAAACTTTAGTAAATCATGACCAATAGTCTTATTGATCTTTTGTGCTGCACTTGACCAGTGCACAAGAATGTGTACTTGATCCCTTAGTCCTTCACTTGACTCACATACACATGTGAACAAGGAACTAGTCTTAATTTTCCAAAGCTGAAAGTTCTCATTCATCATACTGTACAACTTGTATGATTCCAAGTTTCTATCCAACTGAAAACTTGGATGATGAGAAGCTTTCCTTATTTGGTAAATTTATACATTACCATAAATGAAAGAATCAAATTCATATTTTCAATATTGCTAGAAACATACAAACATTAAGTTATCATAAATGCCATTGCAAGGAGATATAAAGTAAAGTAAAACAAACTTTTATTTATTTATAAAATGCGGAAAAAAAGTTTTCCTTACAATGCAACTTTAAATGAAAACTATGCTATTACATGTTTCCTAGCAATCTATCATAACTCCTAAGAGTAGCTCAAGAATCCAATCTTCAATCAAGCTATAGAAATCCATCTTCGCGGTCAGATTCAGCATACACTTTCTTTAAGTTTCCTTCACTTTTCCTTTGATTCTTAAAACATAAACATGTGACCCAGTCACATCATGTAATAAGAATCTCAAAATAGAAACTTAATCGAGTTAGATAGTGGACTTTACCTAAAGTTGAGTCAAACTTATTGACTTTACCAGCCTTATGATCTTTCAAGTATATTTGGCAACTTCACAACCAATGCCCTTTCCTTTTGGCAATAGAACCATATGGACCCTTTGGGAATGGTACATGGGACAATCTCAGACTTAGCCTTTCTCTTTACCATTTTGTTAGTCAAGTTGACTATGGCCAACCCCTTTCCATTGGGAAAAGAAAGCTTTTACTAGGTATCCAATGCAACCATTTTCAATGTCCATTTAAGGTTTGGAAAGTTGATCTTCTAATCAAATTTGCTTTTCTAGTTCTCAAATCATTTTTGATTCAACATCACCAAGCAAATAGATAAGATCATTAAGGGTTATGTCATAGTCTATTTCATAGTAGTCCTAGAGGTAATTCACTATGTGACTTAGAAAGTGATTGAACAACCAACTTTCTTAAGACTTTGACACCCAACTCTCCCGACTTGTCAATATGTGACTTCATCTCCAAGATGTGAGCACACATAGACCTTGCTTGCCATTCGGGCTTAAGTCTCCTTGAACTTGTGGGTAAGGGAGAATAGTTAGAGGAGGTGGAGGAGGTTAAGTTTCAAGAGATTTGGGAAGATCATAGATGTTTGAACCAGACACATTTTTGGGAGATATTCAAGATAGTTGATTTAAAATCCTTAATATAACACCCAATATGAAATATTAAGGCTAGGACCCAACACAATATTTTATAACTTGGAAGAGGGATGTCGTAATCCAAGCTATATAATATTTAAAGGTAGGTGAATGACGATTCACGAATTTCCACCATGAAAAACGAAATAAATTATTAGGTTTTTAATTGGATTTGAAACTCCTAAATTTTTTGAGATTCATTGAACTGTTCAATGTCATGTTTCAATCTCGAGTGTGCCCTTTAGGTTTTGTGACTGGGATGCCAAGGATCACAAAACAAGGTGTGAAGTAGCCATGCAAATTACTTGGTACCCTTAATATTTACCCCATAAACGATGTGCCGGTTAACCACATGCGCTCCACCGATACTATGATAAGTATTAAGTTACCCTTTGCCTACCTTGTTAAATGAAGCTAGTGTGCCGGTTAATCACACACACTCCACTAACTGACTTAAGCAAACTGCAAAGTGTAATTACATGGATTAGCACCTTATTCACATTTTCCTAAAGTAACTAAGATTGGGAATTATAAAAAAAATTAGTTACTTTATATTTCTCATTAATACTTTTAATGAAGGGAGAATTATAGTCCTTGTCATACCTGTTCGGCTAACGACCCTCCACCAGTCAAGGAAGCGGTGGGTGAGAGTGGACACCCATTAAACTGCAATTTTTATAGGCAGTAACCTTATACCCCTCTTATAGACCGGCTTTGTGGATGAGGCCTACTAATGGTAAGACGACTTGCTCTTTTATATATATATATATATATATATATATATATATATATATATTATTAACTTAAAATATTATAAAGTATAAGGGTTGAATTTTAACTTTTAAAATTCTAAGGGCTTAACTTGGAATTAAAGTTCATACGGGAAAACTCTTAAAATTCCAAAACTTGAGGGCAAGTTTTGAAACTATTCAAACCTATTCAATTTCCATAACTTTTGTGTTTAAAGTACTTTTAATCCAAAAACTCTTCAAGTTCCATAACTTGAGGACAAGTTATGGAAGACTTTAAACTATTAAAAGAATGTGAATTTTCTTTATTCAAAACCTATAGAAATATCTATGATTTTTATGAATCTTTCATATAACTTGAGGACAAGTTACAAAAACACATTTTAGAATCAACTCTTAGAGTAATTTGGATTAAAAACAACAATTTCACATAACTTTTCTATTAATCTAAGAAAGTCATAAGACCAAGATAATTCAAATCAAACTTTTTCATGTAATTAGCCTAATCCTTAAACTAATACAAAACATGAATCTATTAAAAATTATCTTTGAAATTAGATTAGAATGAACATTACCACACCAAAAACAAGTTTATAAGTTCAAAAATAGCTTAGGGTAATGATTCTAGTCCAATTACAGCCTTAAAAGTCGAAAATATGTTGTTTGGGGGTCCTAATCGTTGAGTGTATGAACCTACTCGACGAGTAGGATGAGTTTCTTCATGGACTCGGCGAGTCAAGTGCCTAGATAGCCTAAAAATCGACTTTTTCATCATTTTTCAGCACTTTGCATCAACTATAAATGAAAACAAGCCTAGGCTCTGATACCACTGCTGGGTTATGAGCATTCTAACACTCCTAAATGTACATGCAACCCTAAATACCATGGATCTATGTTTTCTCTATTACACATGCAAATATGAATATTCCAAGGTATTACCCTAACTAGCATACAACCTTTAGATACTTGGGTAATATAGCAAGTTAGAATACATACCTCTTGATGTAGCTTGACTCCATGAAGCCCGAGAGCCTAGTGCCCCAAGTGTCACACCTCAAATGGTTCACACAACATCACCAACACATGGAATAACCATGAGAAGAAGAAACTCATGCTCAAATCGGCTAGCACTCATATATGTATATCTAGTGCCAATTTCTTGAGCTAATAGGGTCCTTATATAGTGTGCACATTAGGGTTACACCATGTAACCATGAATTTACCCTTTCCTTATGCTCCATGGATTTTTACCTCCATGGAGTATCCATGGATCACCACATGGGTTAAACCTAACATCAGGAATCTTGGATCATAAGTCCATATATATAAGAATGAATGATTTACACTCCTTATATATTTAATTAGTCTCTTTTTTATCACTAAATTAAGTCTAAATTTATTCTTAATCAATACTAATTAAATAACATGATTTCATATTAATATATTAGAACTTATAATATATTAATATGTCACAAATGTCCTCTCCTCACAAACGGTCTATCAAAATGTTCCAATGCTATGCAACCTAAATGGATCATGTCGAGTTGGGTCAAGTACATACCAATTATAGTTATGGACTTAGACACCAATCAAACACATCAGCTGTTGGATTACGGTTTGAATTTTCTTGAAACTCCAATCTTCTATGACAATGATGCTGCAATTCAAATAGCCAAAAACCATGTCCAACGTTCTAAAACCAAGCATATCGACATCAAAGTTTATTTTATTAGAGATTGTTATGAGCATTTGCTTATTCAGTTAGAGCAGATCCACACTGATAATAATGTGGCGGATCTATTCACAAAACCGTTTAACAAAGCTCGATTCAATGAGCTAGTGGGCTTTCTAAAAATGCTACATTTTGAGGACTGATTTTTGTTTTTAGGTAATTTAAATTTGCGCATTTCGCCATTTTCACTCTCTCCCATGCACAAATATAGGGGGAGAAATAAATAAAAACAAAACAAAATTCAGAAAACCAAAAAAAAATCCAAAAATAGTGTTATTTATGTTTTATTTTTTTTTAGAAAATATGAAAAACCAAAAAATAGCGTCTCATGTTAGTCTGTCTGCAGGTGATGTGTTGGGAAGTGATATCAACTCAATGATAACAGGCAATCTTGATTTGTGTAAGGTACCAACACTGAATTGATTTAGACTCTGTGTTTGATGCACTGGTAGGCACGAAATATTTAAATGGACCAGACTAGGTATAGATTGACATATAAAAGGACTTGACAAGTAATTGACTTAGATAGTTCCGTTTGGTCTGACAATATGACGTTCGGCTATATTGAGTAGTGAGATATACATGGAAATCTATAGGCTACACTAAAGTTATCTGTATCTAGAAATGTGGCATCATTTTTCCTCGATGTATGGACGCATGTCCTTAATTCCGGTACTGATAGGGCGACTGGGGAATTCCGATAAAGTAGATCTGTAGAAAGTTATTTTCTTGCTTTCTTTCTGTTAGTCATATGTTGCATCCTTTGCGCGATTGTAACTTATCCGACCTGGAATGCAACATATGAAACTCTATTTATGTGCATCTTCTTAACTATGCAATTCTTTCTAACTCTTAGCCATATGATGTCCCCTCTGTGTGATCGGAAGATCCGACCTGGGACACATCATATGCACCATTCTATTTCTCAATCCCTCTATCCAGTTAGTCATATGTTTATCCCTCTGCATGATTCGAAGATCCGACCTGTGTGTACAACATATTCATTCTAAATCTGACTTCCTTCTGCATGATTGGAAGAGCCTACTTGGCTGACGACGACCACATATATTGTTGTGCACCTAAACTTAGCAGTGAGATCAACAGACAATCTATTGAATGTTCATCTAAAGTAAAGAGTATTCTGGAAGTTCTTGATTACCGGAGTATGCCAGGAAGCGGGAAACACGTTCTAGTACACCTAAAATTGAACATTCAATAGATTATCTATTGTGCTCGCTGCTAAGTTTAGGTGGACAACAATATATGTGGTCGTCGTCAGCCAAATGGTCTATTTAGGAATATATATTAAAATGTATTGTCACTTGTATCTTGTCCAAACTTGTCACAATTTTTCGTGTTTAAGTGGACCACAATACAGCGATTGACCATGTCTACTCATGAAGGTGGAAATGCTGAAAAATAGATTACGGTTGTCCCAGAACTTTGATTCCAAAAAAAACACACACACACACAAAAGAAATATCTGCATTGGTGAAAAGAAATTTGTGTTATTTTACTTTTTATTTTATTTTTCTAAAAATTGAAAAATTAAATGTTTAGTCAAACATAGTTTAGTTTAATTTTTTTTAGATTTTATTTTATTTTATTTTTAATTTTTTTTAAATGTCCTCAAAATGTTTTATTTTTAATTAAATATTGGATGTATTGGATTGGATTTGCGGACCTTTGGGTTTACAGCTCATGCTCTATGAACCGTGAATTGGTCCTAGTATAAAAGCAAGGGTTGTCGGCCATTAACCCCCTTACCCTCATTTTATGATCACGGCCGTGAACCCATCACAGACTCTCTGTCTCTTAATTTTCGATTCGTCCTTATTTCGTGTTTTCTTGTCAAAGTTGTCTGTTGATTTGTGTAGGTACATTCAAGGCGACATCATTCATACTAAACTTGACAAGATTCGACCGTGTTTAGTGGGTTTATTGGAACAAATTGTGTTTTCAGTGTTGTTGAACCATTCACGGCCTATGAACCGTTCACATCCGATGAAGCGTTCACGGCGGTAAACCCGTTTACGGCCGTGAACATTGTTTTTACCGTGAACCCCATTTTGACCATGAACTCATTTATCTTAATTTCATTCAATATTAAATCCTAATTAATTGATTAATGAGAAAAACTTAGCTTAATAATTTAAATCATTTGTTTTCTCACTTGGCTTGGTTAAGTGCATATCAAAAATGGTTGAATTGAAGATTTCCGACAATCACATCGTTGTTGTCTTTCTGATGGATCCACCAACTGGTCACAGTGACATCAAGTCCATGATTCATGGACTGAAGAAATGTTGTCTGGCATATGCTTTCACATCCAGTCCAATAATTTATCAAAATCTTTCGAAGCAGTTCTAGAACACAGCTGCGGTGCACAAAGAAGATGATTATGCAATCTCCGTAGAAGCAACAGTCAATGCAAGGAAGATCTCCGTAACTAAGAAAGTCATCCACGAGGTATTATGGATCAATGACAATTTTGGGTTTCCAGTCTTCGTTCGATTGGGCTATGAGGGTGTGTTTCCTCCTACAATCAAGAAACTATTGCCACCCTATTGGAGGTTCCTGGCCCATGTGTTCGTGAGCTGCATCTCTGGAAGAAGAGCAGGTGCTGATGAGATATCGTTATTAAACACGGGTGCCATTGTTGCTCTTGCTACGGGTCTCGACTTCAACTTTTTTAGATACATCTTAAATGAAATGGTTGGCAATGTTGAAGGAAAAGAAAAGATAAATTTCTCATGTTTCTGAGGTTCCTACAGATGATCTTCAACAGAAAACACCCGGAACTTGAGAAAAGAGGATAAATACTTGATTTGAAGTCCTTTGGTTCAACCACTTTCGGGCTCATGAAGAAAAACAGAAAAGGAAAGTTCATGTTCGAAGGGAAATATCCATTGGTGATATTTAGCCAATTTACAGAAGTCAGTAGTGCGTCCGAGACTAAAATTTCCTCTTCTTTTGAAAAAACTGAAGATGAAGTGATTATTGTCTCTAAACATGAAGAGGAACCTGTTGCTCCAGTGGTGATTGTTTTCGAAGAGCATGTTCCGGTAACAAATAAAGAAGAGAATGATGATGAAAATGCTAATGATGATGATGAGAGTGATTTTGAGATTAACTTAATGGAGAATGTTAAAGAAAAAGATGATGGTGAGGATGATTTGGATCAGAGTGAAGATCTACTGGTTATGATAACGATGACCTATTCTTCAATTTTGAGCAGAACCAAGATATAAGGTTAAGCATTGAAGACGTTGATGCTTTCTTCGACAACGCCAATGAAGTTGCACAATCTGCAACAGAGACAAATGGAGATGATGATGTTCTTAAGACAACACCTCTTACTTCAACTCAGATGGCCAACCCTTCAAACATTATGGATACAACTTCAAGGATTTCTATCTTCCTATTGTTATTCCAACTTTCTTGCCTTCTGATAATGATCTCAATCAGACACAAGCCTCCTAGCCTCCAATTAAACGGAGAAGAGCTTATCCCAGGCCGGGAGTGCTAGTAAGGGAACAAGCACCACCAATTCAACAATCTACCATAGCTGCTACACCAACCCAAGAAGGTCCAAGTGTGATTCGATCTTTTCATGAAGTTGGGAGCTCGTCAGTTCCTGGGGGTTCCTCTCTACCAATACCTGCGAATGATGTCGCTTCTGAAAGGCTTTCCAGGTTATTGGCACAACCAGATTTTGATTCCTCTTCCCGAGCTAAAGGAATATCTATAGGGGAAGAAGATGTAGGGGGAGCGGACCCATCGATTGCTGATCTGAGAGTAGAGATTGGCGTGCTGAACTAGAAAATCATTGAAAAAGATGATTTGATTGGAAACCTCGATGTTCAAGTTTCTGAGCATGAGGCAGATAATACTCTAAAGTCAAAAAAATCTCTGACTTGCAAACTCACCTTGGAAGTTTGATTGCTTGCTACTTCGACCTTAAGATCAAACTAGCTGAAGAATTTGGTGACAAATTCAAATCACCTTTCGGAGAACCATGCAGAGCTGACCATTTTGAAAAGGAACCGGACCAAGCCCATTCAAGAATTACAATCAAAAGAGCTGGGAAACAGGTCACTTCACAGAAGAGGGGAAGGTTACTCTTCATGAGGAACTCAGATGAAAATCTTCGTGGGGACCAGCCTCAACTAATAGTGACTGAGATCGACAAGAAGAAGTTCAAGCACAAATACGGTGACCGGTCAGGGATTCGTATGTGGGGTTTTCATGATCAACTCAATTGTTGGTTGGTGAAATGAAAAAGTAATAATGTGGAATATTACAAAGACAAGAACGATTTTTCTTCCTTCACCAAGGTAGACCTCGCTAAGCTGTCTAAAGCTCCATTCTCCAACCCTTCCAATGATCCTCATGCAGCTGATTTTAAACTCTTCTTAGAGAGACAAGTGAGGAGAGGATTTGACGGGATGAACACTGCATAATCATTATTGAAGATAGCCAAAGATGTGTTTGACCTGATCACCAATAAGTCCATCAAGAATGTAATGTGGCCTCCAACGAAGCAGATGACAAAGATTCAAATCATCAAGAAGTTTTGTGATGGTTTGCTACGCGATATGCAGTACTGGGTTTTCGATGAAGCCATAGCCACTGTTGTAATCAAGTTCAAAGATGGTTGCTTCTGTCTCATTGATAAAAAGGACCTGATTTAGTTTGGTGAAAGGGACATCCACACATTGGCTGCACATCAGATTTTATGCAATCAAGAGATCATGGAGGCTGCTGCCAAGGAGTTCACTAGCATGATAGCGGAGATCATCGATAAGAAGATGTGGTTGGGTGCTATGGGAAGATGATGTGTTGGTAATCGAGAAAGACTGAATCTATTCTAGCTCAAACCAAGGGGGAGACTGTTAGGTCACATTTTGTTGGTTTGTGCTAGGCATTTATCTGTATAGGTCTGATAGGGTTATGTTCATGTAATACGTGTTTGCGGTCGTGTTTACGACCGAGTAGGGGTTCATAGCTATGAACGTGTGTTCGGCCGTGAACGGGTTTGCAGTTGGTTGACCCCTATATATAGTGTCAGATGTGTCAGTCAACAGTAATCATATGTGTATGTGTTCCAAGTCTACCAGATGTTTACGACCCTAATATAACGTGTGCATTGTTGGAACTTATTTGCTTCTAATCCTTCTTATTCATACTGTTTTGCATCTTGATTGTGTTTGATTACTGGTTGGTTCGTGTTTGTGGGACTTATAGATATGGCATTTCATGACTTGTTATAGCGTGTTATGGAACATGTTCTTTCGTTTGAGAGACTTTTTTTCTATTTGTTATGCCTTTTTTGATCGGGCATACAAGTACTATGCATTTTTTTAATTTTTTTTTAATATTTGATTATATAACACTTCTAAAAACTGATTATATTTGATATAAATCTATATTTATGCGGTAATATAATTGTAAATTGATACAAAATCTTCGTCTTACATCACGCCTTGAAAAACGATATAGCTTGTCATGGCTCGGAAAGCTTGAGGTTTGGCGTGTGTGTGGGTATGTGTGTCTATATACATATGCATGTGTGTGTATCAAAGTTGTAAAAAACGTTTGATGTTAGTTAGTCGGTGGAGTGGGTTAAGTGATTAATTGGGAGGTAGTCAGGATATTTACAACATTGACAAAAACATAGTTTTTTTTTTTTAATTTTTAAGGAGCTCTTTTTATCGAAAAGTATTTTAAATATATATTAAAAATCATAATTTTTTTATTTACTATAGGTAGACATCTATATTGATATAGTTTTAAGATAAAAAAATATTTTTAATTTTTTTTATAGTTTCAGCACTCGTTATTCATAAATGAAGAAAATTGCGTCAGATCTTTATCACAGTAAATTTGTTATTCGCTTATGAATAATTTTGTATGCTTCATTTTTATATAGTTTAGATATCATCATTTATGAATATAACACGTAATAAAGTTTCTTCCCCTAAAATATATTCTTTCACATCATTTTTGTTATAGTTCATTTGTTCTTCATATATAAATAAATAATATGTTAATAAAAGACGGAGTGTTTTGAAAATTGGAATTACTTTTTTATATATGAATAACAAATGATCTGTAGTAAAATTATGATAAATGTGTTATTCATATATGAATATAACTTGTGAAGGGGGCTAATACATGCTTTATTCATAGGTGAATATCATATGTGATGAAAGCTATTGTAAACGGTAAAAAGTTTATTACATGTTATATTCATATATTAATGATACTTAAACTCTAAAAAGATTAAGCATATTTTTATTCATAAGTGATCAACAAATGTACTGTAAGAAAAACCAGATGCATTTTTATTCATTTATAAATAACGAGAGCTGAAACTATAAACCAAAAAAAAAAATATCTTAAAACTATATCACTATGGATGTTTATTTGTTCTCTGATAACTATTCTATACATTATTATGTTTTAATGGGTTTGAAATGAATAACTGATGTTTCTGTTGGCCTTTTTAAAATGAAATTTGTACTTAGTAGGTTGTGGGACGTTATAAGTTGGTATCAGAGTCTTGGTTTGAGGACACTTCCGAGTGTGTATGAACTCAAACTGTGGAATTGATAATATTTTTGAAAGAAAGAGAGATTTCTAAATAAACTTTTCTAAATAAAAGGTGTGCGATGCGTGCAATCAGTCGAGCCCAAGTAAATACCCATACACGTTATTGTTTTAGTACATGTATATGTGTATAGCATGCTAGATTAAGGCTAAGGATCTACTCAGAATTGCATAGTAGGATGCTAGGAGATATCCCTTTGTATGACAGTTGTATGAACCCTTAGAACTACATGTTAGTATGGATTACAAATAATTAGATAGGGTAGGTTAGCTAGGTAGTGCTCTGGTTTAGAACTCAATGCTCACATGTTGTTTGATTTGTGCTTCTAGGGACTCTAGTAGTGTCGTCTAATTATTAAGCGAATACTTTAAATTACATTTTGTGGGGATTAGATAATCCTCAAAGGTTAGGTTCAGCTTAATTGCGTCGCTCTTTTTTGAGCCCAACTATTGTAGAGTGTGACATCGTAGTAAAAAATAATATGGTGTTGGTAACATGTAGTTGTATTCGTGCAATAGTAAAAGGCACTGAAGGGAGTCTCTTCTGCAGGTGATAGAAGAAAGTGGTGTGGAAAAGCGCCCTAGGAAAGCCTAGGAAATGTTTTAGAGTGTAAGGCGCTCTATATTATGAGTGAAGTAATTATTAGTAAGCAAGTGACTTGGAGGACTTGAGACAATCCTTGAGGAAGGTATAGATAGGTACGGAAGGTAGTATTGGGCACATACTACTAAAAGAATAGGATCTATACCCAAGAAAAGGAAGTCCTTGATGAAATCGAGAAACTTCAAGAGTAAGAACCTCTTCGTGTGTATACTAATTGTTTTTGTATTATGTTTCAGCATGGTGATGACATGTGGAAGAGCAGGAGGTTCATGATCTGGATTTGGTTCAGGCTCGGGTATCGAACTAATTGAAGAGGGATTGCACAAATTCATCATGTCTGAGATTACGAGAGGTATCCTTGATGCGACCCCGATTATGTTAAGGTCAATCAAGGAGGGTATCATCGAGTTGATGGAGGATCATCTCAGACCTTTAGGGTTGAGCTAGCTGTTGGTCAATATGGAGCCCACACTCTCTCCTTCAAGAATTTTCGGGAATATGGGGCGTCATACTTCTTTGGGTTGAAGGGTCCCATTGCCACCAGACGATGGATAGTAGACATGGAGTGTGCTCAGATGACTAGTGTCTGCCCCGAGGGGTCGAAGGTGAGGTTCATTGCAGGATGTCTGAGGAAGCGAGTCTGTGATTGGTGAGAAGAGGTTATCTCTGCCCTGGGAGCCCCAACCATTGAGCCCATGACCTGTTTGGATTTTGTAACCCGGTTCAAAGCGGAGTTTGCACCGGCTGTAGAGGTGGAACAGCTGGAGAGGGAGTTCCTAGATATGCGACAGACGACTAAAACCATGGCAGAGATCACTACCAAGTTCTAAGAAAGCACTTTATTTGTACCCCTAATAAGATGCAGATGAGGGGATGAGGAAGACCGGGTACCATGACATGATGAGATCATATATCAGTGATTTTGTCAGCTTTTTATCGTGCCCAACATTGGAAGACATGATATCTAGGGCCCGGGAATGGGAAATTGATTTAGAGCACATTGGGAAGAGGAAGGCAAGACAGGTGCATATGAATGGGGTTTCAGTGAAGAAACCCAAGGGTTTTGATTTTAGTTCGAGGGGCCAACAGGGTCGGAGCCGTTGTGTTAAGTATGGCAAGATGCATGACGGAGTCTGTAGGGCGGGTGGCCCGGGCTGCTATAAGTGTGGCAATACAGTACACTTATACAGGGATTGCACTATCACTACCACAATCGCCCATGTTTCAGGTCTGGTCTGCATTCATTACAATCAAAGGGGCCACATGAAGGCCGATTGCCCAAATTTGACTAGGGACGGTTGCGGCACCCACTCCTGCAACGTTAATGATGATTGATGGTCGATCCCTTTCCATTGGGAAGATAAACCTTTTCGGGACTACCATTGTCAATGTTCATGGAAATTTGGGAGATATATCCTTCAAACACTTTTTCTTTACATGTGCTCTTAAGCATTTCCACTTCATCAGCAATCAACATGTGTGTTAGATCAATTGGGGCTAAGTTGTGCTCAGTTATATAGTAGTCTTTAATGAACTGACTATATGACTCAGGAAGAAAAAGTAGAACCAAGTCAATGACTAGCTCCCTTGGGAAAACGATAGCCAACACTCCTAATCTGTCAATGTACGATCTCGTTTTTAGAACATGCATACACACAAACTTTCCTTCTTAATTTTTGCATGCCAAAAGGGATTGAGTAACTTCATATGTTTCAGCTTGAAGGAAACATGACTTGGTAAGAGTTGGAGAAGCATGCTTTCCAGTTCTACCATTGCTTAAAGAAGGCAACATTCTTTACCTTGATCAACATGTAGAATATCATCTTTAGATAGAGAAGGAAAAACATTTCCAAAAGGACAAGGAAGACCATTGTTGTCTGAACTTGACATCTATAATAAGAGAAAAGAGAATTCAAGTTAGTTGATTTTAATCTTTAATTATTAACCCAAAATTTTAAATTAAGGCTAGAATTCATATTTTCGATTTGAACTTTGAAGGGGGATGCCATAATCAAATTCGAATCTATTTTAGGTAGGTAAAACATTTACCAATTTCAATCTTATGAAACTCCTAGATATTTTGAGATTCATTGAACTATTCAATGACATGTTTAATCTCGATTATGCTCTCACTTTGTGATTATGATGTCGAGGATCAGAAATGAGATATGAATAACCATGCAAATTAGCTTGATACTCACGATGTCATTTATCGTCTAATCAACGTGCCGATTAGCTATACACACTCCATTAATCAACGATAATTTACAAGATACCCATTGCAACCCTTTATTAGTCTATATTAGTGTGTCGATCAACTACACACGCTCCAATAATGTCTTATATAAAGTGCAATATGCAATTTCATGGATTAGCATTAAATTCACATTTTTCCTAAAGTAACTAAGATTGAGAATTTTATAAAAAAACATTTAGTTACTTTATAATTTCATTATACTTATTAATGAGAATTAATTGTCCTATCAAACCTGTTCGGCTAACGACCATCTACCAATCAAGGGAGCGGTGGGTAAGAGTGGATACCCAATGACGGTCATTTTATAGGCTGCTTCCTTAAACTCCCCTTATAGACCGACTTCGTGAATGAGCCGTACTAGCCATTCGACTGACTTGTCTTCTATATATATATATATATATATATATATATATATATATATATATATATATATATATATATATATATATATATATTAAACTTTTAATGTTATATATAATATAAGGGTGTACATTAAAACATTTTAAAATAGCAATGATTTAATCTTTTAATAAATTAAACTTTTAATTTAATTAAATTTAAACCATTTATGGAGTTATTAATTATCATTTAATTAATCAATTAATTAAATTAATAATAACATCCACAAAGATAATTATAATCAAATAAATTCATCATTATCTTGTCTATAATTATCTCCTAACATTTTCGTCTTATTTAATTACCTCTGATTACCAAAATTCGGATTATGACAGATTTTATAAATTATAATTACCAAATAACAACCAAATAAATCAAGTTAGGAAAATAAATCCGTAAACAGGATCTGACAGCTCACTATGTCGTGGTAAACATTACCATGACGTGGCAGAGCAAAATCAAAAGGCACCACGTCGTTGTGAAAATCACCAAGTCATGGTGGCGGAACAAGATGTCGATTTTGTTATTATTCTCCTTGTTCAAGTTTATATTAGTATCAATTCAATAGAAAACTAAACATAGAAATATAAACAAAAGATGTGCATCCAAACACTCAAAAATGCCTATACTATTGCTCCAGTAAGAAGTTCGTGAGTTCCCGCTGCAGCTTCTTCCCTCTCTCTTCCCCCTAAAAATGTTTGTCTCCGAATGTGGACCTAGAAGCATTAGTTGTGTCTCTGAATATCCTCATGGATTCTCAGGATAAATACAGCCTTAAGGTGCTACCACTGATGGGTTATGAGATAACAAACAATCCTATGTGTGCATGCAACCCTAATGGAGATCTATATTTTCTCTAGTTGAACATACAATATAAACACCAATGTATAAACCCTAGATATCTAGTACATAATAAAAACACACCATTAGGGTTATGAAACTTACCTTTGATTGTTATGTAGTAACAACAATCTTAATCCAAGCTTGAAAACCTTTGGTAGCAAGCGCAACAACTTTCGCGCCTCTAATGCCTCACACCCAAACCCTAGAAACCAAGGAAAACTATAGAGAGAGAGAGAGAGAGAGGAGAGGAGAGGAGAATTTCGGCTCTAAGCCTCTTGGAAGAGTAAGTCCCGAAATTCTAAACCCTAATGGGTTTATATAGGAGCCTTGTGACAACCCGAAAAACTCCTCGCATGTATTCCTCAATTCTTTCCAATATTAGACTTATTTTACTATATAGTAGTACCCTTTAGAGTCTAATGAAGCGTTCTAAATGTGATATAATCAAGGTAGGAGTGTTAAAAAGGGTTAACTCGAAGTGTAGGAATCAAAAACCGGGCCAAACACTCCAACACATGGAGTGTGCGGCTACACACTTGAGTGTGCGGCCACACACTCTTGTTTGCGGCCTCACACCCTCCCAACCGCACACTCCACCTATATATGCCCCACTTAGATCATTCTTGAACCCTTCCTTCACTTCTTCAAGCATAGAGCACGAAAATCCTCTCAAGTATCATCCATTCTCCTTGAAGATCTTCATAAAAGGTACCAAGAACACCAAGAACACCAAGATCTTCATCTGGCCGCACACATGGTAGCACACACCACCTGGCAGAACACATGGCCACACACAGGGCCACAAACATGTGCTGGCAGCACACTAGGCCGCACACCTGGCCGCACACACACACATAGTGTGTATTTTGGCCATACACCCTCTTGTATAGCCTTATAAACCCCCATACAAACATATATGATTATAAAACTTCATTATAAGTGTTTACTAGTCCCTAAGGTGGTCCCAAAATCATCAATTATTTGTTCATAACACTAATTAAATCCATATATGTACCAATATATGCTAAATAGGATTCGCGTGTGTACTCAAGTCACCACTTGGCACCTAGCGTCTAATCCAACATTTTCATCAGAACCACTCACTACAGGTGAGTTCATACCCCTTTAATTAACCTTTGAAATACTTTTAAATGTTTTAAATACTTTTATATGGGGGGGATACAAGCTAAATACTTATAGTTATTACATCAATCACATGTGATTAATAACTACAAAACCAATGATTTCATCACTGTTTCAAAATGTTTATCAATCTATTTTACTTCAAAATGTTTTACAAACTCTTTTACTTGCCAAATACTTTTATTTAACCTTTATTATATTTCTTATAAATTGTGTGTCCATATATGCATAGATATATAAGAAATGTTTAAAAGGCTTAGGAAGGCCATCCGCCCTATTTCCTTTTCCTCGATTTGGATGTGGTCTGGTGGGATGTCGGGTAGCCGTCCGACGGTCATTTCAGTATTAATTATATATCATATGTGCATATATAGACATAAAAGTACTTCCATATTCATGCGTATCAGTTACATCATCAGTAAGTTACCATCGGGGTAACACAAGATCATACTTCTACAAATTCTAGATCAATGAGTCAGTTCATTCATGAGTCAATACTTATTAACTATGAGAACATATACATTGCATTACTATGAGAACATTTACAACCTATACTAGAAAGGGAACATACACAACTATACTAGTAAGAGAACATATACAACGATACTAGAACAAGTAACATTACATTACCTATACATGAATACGTTTACAATTGTGATCCACTATATCGGGCATGCCTTAAATGTCATAGCCCGAGTTGTAACCAGAATCTATTGGAGGGAGAGCGTGACTTTGCGTATAGATCTATACTGGATTGACTATCCTATACCTTGCTGCTAGCTACAGACGGACCTGCAAGTCTACGGGTGCCAAACGTCATACCTTTTTACGACCTACATTTTTCGTTGTTACTCAGTCGATAGTATGGTACAATTAATCACATAATACCTTAATATAAATCCGGTTTAAGGTAGTTAGTACAACAGTAGTTCCTATAATACAACACTATAGGACTACATTAATTTTACCCATTACATACATTTAGTGATTATTTCACTTAAACATTAATGTACAAGCTACATTTTGTTAATGATAGTTACACTTTGGAAATTACACACTTTTACAACAAACGAGCATACAAACCAGTTAATCCTTGGTAGAAGGCTACTTTAATAGAAAATATAGGTTTTTCTGAGAGATTCAAACTTTTACAAACACTTACATACATTTTACAAACTTACACTTGAGACATGTTCAAACGTTTTGATAACAAACACCGACACTAAAATACTTATGAACTCACCAGCTTAATGCTGATACTCGCTTTCAAAATAACTTGTATTCTCAGGTCGTCAGTAGACAGGTACCGAGACCAGCTTTTGAGAAGATGGAGCGCATCCAAGACTCATCTTATTATTTTGATTTACATTATATTTTTGGTGTCTAAAACTGTACAGAACATGCTTATATTAAAATTATATATTTAATGCAATGGATGATGTTGTATGCTTGTTTACTACTACTATGTTGTGATACATTACATGACGTCCTCCGCCCCAGAACGTTTCCGCCGTTCTCGGTTTAGGGGTGTGATAGATTTGTATCAGAGCATTGTTTATAGTGAATTAAGTATATCAACCCATAAAAGATATACTAAACTATAAACCCATTAGGGATTAAAGCACTCTGACCAGGAATCTATACATTAAATACTAAAATATTTAATTAAGTATACTAGGCTGCATTCATACTAAAATCGGTGTCCCAACGACAAGAACAAACGTATTACGATTGTTGAATATCACAGGTGAGCTCGGGGATGTATGGTCAGTCTTGGGAATGGCATAGCCTGATCAACTATGCTGGTCCGAGGAGTGATTAGCATATGCCCTAGAATGGTTGTGATATGTTAACAAGTCTAAAAACTTACCAACAATACCACAAAAAGATAAGTAGAACCTAAACTTAAAATACTATAGGTGTATTTTGTACTACTGACTACGCATATACTATATTCTCATACCTCTCTTCTCGCATAGATATCATGGCTGGATTTCATCACGGCGACCCGTACTTTCCAGATGAAGGCAATGCAGGGTGGATCGAAGAAGAAGAGCCCAAAGATGAACATCCAATCCCTTTGGATGATCACCTCGCAGAAGGCTTTTCTGATGGATCTGACTCCGAGCCTGAAGTGAACAACCTACCGCTAGTAGGTCAAGCCCCAAACAACGATCCCCGACCAGCATTTCCAGGTCCCACTCCCTTGTGGGTAAACAACTTGAATTGCTGGAGCGATGAACAGGGTCAACCCTTACCTTACTTTGGGAACCGAAGCTTTTACAACGTTAGCGAAGGTAGTTCTGCAGATAGAGCTCTTCCCGTCATGGTCCGTAGAATTGCTCGAAACATTGAACAAGGTCGAGCAGCCATCGACCGAATCATGGAAATTGATGCCAACTCAGGCGTTAATACCGTCCGCATTCGACATCTGGAAGAAGCACTCGAAAGGACTAGGAGATCCAATGACGCACTGCAACATCAATTGACCACCGAAATCGCAGAACTTCGAGTTCGCCAAAGAGCTCACGAACGACATCTCCGAGAAGTGGTTCGGCAACTGGCACATATGAGGAGTCGCCCTAGGAGTTCCCGTCGTCGTTAGAAGATGTCTAGTACATCTTTGTCTTATGATTAAGGAATAGCCTTTAGTATCCGGGCTTTTGGTAACGTTTGTCTGTAAAATATTCCTAACTCTCAGTACACTAACTAGGAGTCTAGTAACTGTCAAACTTTTCCGTATGGTATGATGTAAGACCTACTGTTAGGTCGATTTTTCCCTGAACACATTACATCAATAATACCAGTAATATTGACAGCTAACTAACCTATGAGGAAATCTTTACACTTGCGTTTTCCTACTATTCTTCCCTATTATGACTTCAATTCGTACACTCATTTAACTGTTGGACTATGGCTACTTAGTCCATGTGCGACTCTCAACTTTCTTACAATTGATTCTTACCATTGTATCTATCTTTATAAACTACAACTGAAAGATGCCTCCTCGCAAATCTCCCCGGAATAACCCTGCACCTCCTCCTCCTCTGGTCATAGATACTGCGGCTCTGAACGCTGCAGTAGCTGCGGCAGTGGCAACTGCCATGGCCCAATACCACTCAACTAACAATAGCCAAGGTGGAACCCTTGTTGAATCCACTCATGTTGAGATCCATGTGCGTACGAAAGAATGCTCCTACAAGGATTTCACCAACTGTAAGCCGAAGTACTTTTATGGAACCGGCGGAGTCATTGCCCTCTCGCAATGGTTCGAGAAGACTGAATCGGTCTTCGAAATCTGTTCATGCCCTGCTACGTGCAAAGTCAAATATGTTGCATGCACCTTTGAAGGAAAAGCCCTAACGTGGTGGAACGACCACGTTAAAGCTCTAACTCTCGTTGTAGCCAACGACATGGGCTGGGAAACAATGAAAGACCTCATGATTGAGGAGTACTGCCCGAGGGGCAAAATCCAGAAATTAGAGCAAGAACTATAGGGCCTAACCATGAAGGGCTCAAACATAGTCGCTTATACCGCCAGGTTAAGTGAACTGGTGGCTCTCTGCCCCAATATGGTTCCCACTGAATGGAAAAAGATCGAAAGGTACATCTGGGGGTTGGTGCCTCCGTATCAAGGAAATGTTCTATCATCAAACCCTACTACTTTCGACAGTGCCAAATGACTGGCACAGCGACTCATCGATCATGGAATCCAATCCCCAACAGCAACAACAACTCAAACCGTCTCAGAACCCTCCAAACCCGCTGAATCTAAGCGGAAGTTCTAGGATGACAAGAAGAAGCAGCGAGCTGCCAAAAAGCAGCAAATTGTGGTTGTACATGCCGCAATAACCCCTACTGCTGCTACTGCTCCGGTGAAGCAGTATGCTGGAAGTCTGCCTAAGTGCAACAAATGCAACTTCCACCACAACGGCCCCTGCCGTGAAATGCAGTGTTCTAACTGCGACAAGAAAGGACACACTGTCCGTTTCTGTAGGTCTCCGGCAAGACCGATCACTCAAGTCCCTGGCTCAGGCGCGAGCCCAACCTGCTATGAATGTGGTGAGGCAGGCCACTACAAGAGGGATTGTCCCAAAGCAAAGAATGCAGGTGGATCGGGGAGAGTACTGGCAATAAGCCATGGGGAAGCAGTTGCTGACCCGACGGTGGTGACGGGTACGTTCCTTCTCGATAACTCCTATGCATGCATTCTGTTCGATAGTGGAGCGGAGCGAAGCTTCGTGAACCATAACTTTGCTCACATGCTTAAACATCAACCACACGCACTTAAAGAAAAATTCACGGTAGAAATGGCGAATGGGAAAACTGAAAGCACCAAGAGCATATACTTAGGTTGTACCTTAACTTTAGATAACCATTCATTTCCAATCGACCTCATGCCGGTCTCCATTAAAAGTTTTGATGTTATCATCAGCATGGATTGGTTGAGTCTTCATCGTGCCGACATCATGTGCTTCGAGAAAGCAATTCGTCTAAATCTCCTGTCTAACGAAACTCTTATAGTCTACAGCGATAAACCCAGTACAAGTCTTCGTATAATATCAAGTATTCAAGCACAAAAGTATCTCCGTAAAGAATACCATGCATTCCTTGCTCACGTTGTCGATACGAGCCTCGAAACGAAAGAACTAAAGAACATTTCAGTAGTGACCGACTTCCCCAACATTTTCCCAGAAGAACTACCAGGTTTACTTCCGCAAAGACAGGTCGAGTTCAGAATCGACCTAATTCCAGGAGCTACCCCTGTAGCTAAGTCGCCATACCGATTAGCACCAGCTGAGATGCAGGAATTATCTGGTCAACTTAACGAACTACTCAGTAAGGGCTTCATAAGACCAAGCTTCTCGCCTAGGGGAGCACCAATCTTGTTTGTTAAGAAGAAAGACGGATCATTCCGTATGTGTATCGACTACAGGGAACTCAACAAACTGACGGTCAAAAATCGTTATCCTCTGCCTCGCATAGACGATCTATTTGACCAACTGCAAGGGGCGAGCTATTTCTCCAAAATTGATCTGAGATCCGGATATCACCAGTTACGAGTGCTAGAGGAAAATGTTCTGAAGACAGCCTTCCGGACTCGTTACGGACACTACGAGTTCGTGGTGATGCCATTCGGATTGACCAATGCGCCCGCAGTTTTCATGGATCAGATGAATCGAGTATGCCGACCTTACTTGGATCAGTTCGTCATCGTTTTCATTGATGACATCCTCATCCACTCCCAGAGTAAAGAAGAGCATGGCAATCACCTACGACAAGTTTTAAGAACTTTATGAACGGAGAAGCTCTATGCGAAGTTCTCAAAATGTGAATTTTGGATCCGAAGAGTCGAATTCTTAGGACACGTGGTAAGCGAGGAGGGAATCCACGTGGATCCATCCAAAATTAAGGCTATTGAGAACGCGTCAGCACCAAAGACGCCTACAGAAATTCGTCAATTTCTAGGTCTTGCTGGCTACTACCGCAGATTCATACAGAACTTCTCAAGTATTGCGAAGCCTCTTACAACACTGAACCAGAAGGGCGTGGCCTTCGAATGGGAAGAGAAACAAGAGAGAGCATTTCAGACGCTCAAACGAGCATTGTGCACCGCACCAATACTATCCCTACCCAAAGGGATAGAAGACTTCATGGTCTATTGCGATGCGTCAAACCAAGGGCTCGGTTGTGTCCTAATGAAACGGGGTAAGGTCATCGCCTACGCCTCGAGACAGCTGAAGACGCACGAAGTCAACTAGACCACTCATGATCTTGAGTTGGGGGCAGTTGTGTTTGCCCTGAAGATCTGGAGACATTACTTGTACGGCACAAAAAGCACTATTTTTACCGACCACAAGAGTTTACAACACATATTCGATCAGAAGGAGCTCAACATGAGACAACGACGGTGGGTCGAGCTACTCAGTGACTACGAATGCGACATTCTTTATCATCCGGGTAAAGCCAACGTAGTAGCAGACGCCCTAAGTCAGAAGGAATATTTTGGTCGAAGAGTCAAGTCGTTGACAATGACTATCCATTCGCACTTGTCTAAAAAAATTCAGGCGGCTCAACTTGAAGCTATGAAACCTGAACATGTGGCGAATGAATCCCTCAGAGGAATGGATAAGAACTTAGAAGCCAAGGGTGGCGGAGCCCTATATTTCATGAACCGGATCTGGACCCCGAAGCGCGGTGGTTTCCGAGACTTGGTCATCATCGAGGCGCACAACACTTGGTATTTCGTCCACCTAGGTTCAGATAAGATGTATCTGGATCTTAAAAAGCTATACTGGTGGCCCAATATGAAAGCAGAGATTGCTACCTTCGTAAGTAAATGCCTTACTTGCACAAAGGTCAAGGTCGAGTACCAGAAACCCTCCGGGTTACTACAACAACCAGAAATCCCAGAATGGAAGTAGGAGCTGATCACTATGGATTTCATAACCAAGTTGCCCAAGACAACGGGTGGACTTGATACCATATGGGTCATCGTCGATAGATTGACCAAGTCTGCACACTTCCTACCTATCAAAGAAACTGATAAGATGGAGAAACCTACGAGAACGTACATTAGGGAAATCGTGTGACTACATGGTGTTCCTATATGCATTATCTCCGATAGAGATAGTAGGTTCACCTCAAGATTCTGGCAGTCGTTGCAACATTCCCTAGGAACAAGGCTAGACATGAGCACAGCCTACCATCCACAGACTGACGGACAAAGTGAGAGGACCATCCAAACACTGGAAGATATGTTGAGAGCTTGTGTGATGGACTTCGGAAAGGCATGGGATACTCATTTACCCCTTGTCGATTTCTCCTATAATAACAGTTATCACACGAGCATCAAGGTTGCTCCATTTGAAGCCCTCTACGGCCGAAAGTGCAGATCCCCTCTGTGCTGGGCTGAGGTGGGTGATACCTAATTAGCTAAGGGTCAAACTTCTGACAGTACTCTCACCGGTCCGGAGATCATTCGGGAAACGACAGAGAAAATCGTTCAGATTCGTGAACGATAAAAAGCCTCTAGAGACCGACAGAAGAGCTACGCTGATAAAAGAAGAAAACCTTTGGAATTTCAGGTGGGAGACAGAGTCCTTCTTAAAGTCTCACCCTGGAAGGGCTTGATACGCTTCAGAAAGCGTGGAAAGCTAAATCCAAGGTACATTTGGCCTTTCGAGATTCTCGCAAGAATTGGCCCAGTGGCTTACAAACTCAATCTACCGAACGAACTTCATAACATACATTCTACATTCCACATTTCCAATTCGACAAAGTGTCTATCCGACGAGACTCTTGTAATCCCACTCGATGAGATCGAGATCAACGAGAGCCTCAACTTCGTGGAAGAACCTGTGGAAGTCATGGACCGGTAGGTCAAGCAGACGAAGCAAAGCCGTATCCCGATTGTGAAGATTCGCTGGAACGCCAAACGCGGGCCAGAATTCACTTGGGAATGAGAGGATCAGATGAAACTGAAATATCCTCATCTTTTTACTTATTTATTCGTAATAATCTAGTAACTAAACTCAAATTTCGGGACGAAATTCCCTTAACAGGGGGATGATGTGACAACCCGAAAAACTCCTCGCATGCATTCTTCAATTCTTTCCAATATTAGACTTATTTTACTATATAGTAGTACCCTTTAGAGTCTAATGAAGCGTTCTAAATGTGATATAATCAAGGTAGGAGTGTTAAAAAGGGTTAACTCGTAGTGTAGGAATCAAAAACCGGGCCAAACACTCCAACACATGAAGTGTGCGGCTACACACTTGAGTGTGTGGCCACACACTCTTGTTTGCGGCCTCACACCCTCCCAACCGCACACTCCACCTATATATGCCACACTTAGATCATTCTTGAACCCTTCCTTCACTTCTTCAAGCATAGAACACGAAAATCCTCTCAAGTATCATCCATTCTCCTTGAAGATCTTCATAAAAGGTACCAAGAACACCAAGAACACCAAGATCTTCATCTGGCCGCACACATGGCAGCACACACCACCTGGCAGCACACATGGCCGCACACAGGGCCGCACACATGTGCGGGCAGCACACTAGGCCGCACACCTGGCCGCACACACACACACATAGTGTGTATTTTGGCCATACACCCTCTTGTATAGCCTTATAAACCCCCATACAATCATATATGATTATAAAACTTCATTATAAGTGTTTACTAGTCCCTAAGGTGGTCCCAAAATCATCAATTATTTGTTCATAACACTAATTAAATCCATATATGTACCAATATATGCTAAATAGGATTCGCGCGTGTACTCAAGTCACCACTTGGCACCTAGCGTCTAATCCAACATTTTCATCAGAACCACTCACTACAGGTGAGTTCATACCCCTTTAATTATCCTTTGAAATACTTTTAAATGTTTTAAATACTTTTATATGGGGGGATACAAGCTAAATACTTATAGTTATTACATCAATCACATGTGATTAATAACTACAAAACCAATGATTTCATCACTGTTTCAAAATGTTTATCAATCTATTTTACTTCAAAATGTTTTACAAACTCTTTTACTTGCCAAATACTTTTATTTAACCTTTATTATATTTCTTATAAATTGTGTGTCCATATATGCATAGATATATAAGAAATGTTTAAAAGGCTTAGGAAGGCCATCCGCCCTATTTCCTTTTCCTCGATTTGGATGTGGTCTGGTGGGATGTCGGGTAGCCGTCCGACGGTCATTTCAATATTAATTATATATCATATGTGCATATATAGACATAAAAGTACTTCCATATTCATGCGTATCAGTTACATCATCAGTAAGTTACCATCGGGGTAACACAGGATCATACTTCTACAAATTCTAGATCAATGAGTCATTTCATTCATGAGTCAATACTTATTAACTATGAGAACATATACATTGCATTACTATGAGAACATTTACAACCTATACTAGAAAGGGAACATACACAACTATACTAGTAAGAGAACATATACAACGATACTAGAACAAGTAACATTACATTACCTATACATGAATACGTTTACAATTGTGATCCACTATATCGGGCATGCCTTAAATGTCATAGCCCGAGTTGTAACCAGAATCTATTGGAGGGAGAGCGTGACTCTGCGTATAGATCTATACTGGATTGACTATCCTACACCTTGCTGCTAGCTACAGACGGACCTACAAGTCTACGGGTGCCAAACGTCATACCTTTTTACGACCTACATTTGTCGTTGTTACGCAGTCGATAGTATGGTACAATTAATCACATAATACCTTAATATAAATCCGGTTTAAGGTAGTTAGTACATCAGTAGTTCCTATAATACAACACTATAGTACTACATTAATTTTACCCATTACATACATTTAGTGATTATTTCACTTAAACATTAATGTACAAACTACATTTTGTTAATGATAGTTACACTTGGGAAATTACACACTTTTACAACAAACGAGCATACAAACCAGTTAATCCTTGGTAGAAGGCTACTTTAATAGAAAATATAGGTTTTTCTGAGAGATTCAAACTTTTACAAACACTTACATACATTTTACAAACTTACACTTGAGACATGTTCAAACGTTTTGATAACAAACACCGACACTAAAATACTTATGAACTCACAAGCTTAATGCTGATACTCGCTTTCAAAATAACTTGTATTCTCAGGTCATCAGTAGACACGTACCGAGACCAGCTTTTGAGAAGATGGAGCGCATCCAAGACTCATCTTATTATTTTGATTTACATTATATTTTTGGTGTCTAAAACTGTACAGAGCATGCTTGCATTAAAATTATATATTTAATGCAATGGATGATGTTGTATGCTTGTTTACTACTACTGTGTTGTGATACATTACATGACATCCTCCGCCCCAGAACGTTTCTGCCGTTCTCGGTTTTGGGGTGTGACAAGTCTTGGAAGGTGTTGGATAAGGCAGGTATCTCCAAGATAACCCTAATCCCATAGCTTTCTCCTTAAGGCATCCAAGGCACCATCAGAGCTCAAGGAAACCCTAGAAAGCATCTAGAATTCGTCCACCCCATATGGAAGGTTCTAGAATTGCTCAATGCTTCATTAATGAACATTATCACCTTGGATCCTCCTACTCTTAATTAATCCAATTAATCGCAAAATTAATCCAATTAGTTTCTGATTAATTATAAATTAAATATTAAAATTTCTAATTAATATATTATTCTCATAATATATTAACAAATCATATATTTTGATTTATAATTAATGTATTAACCAAATAATAAAATAATAAATCAATCTTCTCTCTCAAAAAGTCATCCTATTCAATTGCCAAGTTTGAGGGCAACCCGAAAGGACTATGCTACCATCAATGCAAGTTTATACCAATTATAGTTAGCGGATTAGACACCTAATCTAATAGTTTGCACCCTCAGGATTTGGTAGCGTTAACTCTATGGGGTCCGTTGTACCATTTACATAGATCACAAGAATTTGAGGTACTTGATGGATCAGCCAAATCTGAATTTGAGGCAACGCAGGTGGCTTGATGTGATGAAGGATTATGATTGTGAGATCATTTATCACCCTGGGAAGGCCAACGTGTGGCCGATGGACTCGTCGTAAGGTGATGAGAGCCTCTATTTGAGATCTATGTTTGAGGATGACGGTGATTACTCTATTATGGGAGCGCATTTGCAAGGCTCAAGTGAGGCCATGAAAGAGGAACACCACAAGAGTGAGCGCATAGTGGGGCAGGTGTCCTCTTTCAACTATAATAGTAGGGGGACCGTTAACCTTGAACCGGAGGGTTTAGGTTCCATATTGGGGTGGTGTATCACATGTACTGATTGAGGAGGCACACAATTCGAGATTCTCTATCCATGCAGGTGCGACAAAAATGTACAGAGACCTCCGACCCAATTATTGGTGGCCCTGCATGAAGCAGGATGTGTCTTGGTATGTGGAGAGGTGCTTGACTTGCAAGAAAGTCAAGGACAAGCATCAGCGACCTCATGGTAAAATGGAGTCGCTGAGTATTACTGTTTAGAAATCAGAAGAGATCACGATGGACTTCATCACAAAGTTTCCACAGGCAGCACGAGGGGTCGATTTGATTTGGTTCATCGTAGATTGGTTCAACAAGAGTGCACATTTTATTCCCATTCAAGAGAGCATCACTACGGAGAAGTTGGTCGACATTTATATCCGAGAGGTTGTGGCACGACATGGAGTTCCGGTATCAGTAGTCTCGGGTCGAGATGTAGCTTTCACTTCCAGTCATGGGATTTGAATACTGACCTTCAGTTTAGCATAACGTTTCATCCGCAGACTGATGGGTAGAGTGAGCGGACTATCCAGACTTTGGAATATGTGTTGCAAGCTTGTGTGTTGGTGTAACGTCCCAAAATTTAAGAAAAAAATTTCAAATTTTATGATAATAAAACCAACATCCAAAGCGTTTTCATAAAATCATAACGAAATCTGAATATATAAAAATCATCCAAATATATCAAAGTTGAAAAAATTATGGAGCGATTTGGTGTGTACGATACGATCATCCTGAGCTCTTCCCCTTCGATCCGAGAGTACCTGAAATATAAATTGAAAACTGTAAGCACACAACTTAGTGAGTTCGCCAAAATACCATATATATATATATATATATATATATATATATACCAGCTCAAGGCTGTGTTTGGTCTATATCACCCCCGAGTCTATTTTAATTCATATGCCGGCCCATGCCGTACCGGGTCTATTTCACCCCAGGGTCTATTTCACCCCCGAGTCTATTTCAATTCATAAGTTAGCACAAGGTTGTACAGGGTCTATTTTACCCCCACATATATATATATATATATATATATATATATATATATATATATATATATATATATAGCAAAGACGCACACATGCATATAACACATACAGTAGGAGTCACAGAGACTACAAGCACATAAATCCTGCTGATAATGAAATACACATGCCGCTGCAACTAGTAATCACCTCACTAACCAAACAAACAAAACCCTAATTAATAATTAGATCAATAACCATAATCGAGGTCCCGACTCCTCAACATCACTCCTAGGGTAAAAGACTATTTTACCCTTCCTTAATGGTCCCGACTAACTTGGCCCAAAAACCCAATAATGGCCCAAGGCTAAAAAATGGCCCAACTCATAAACTTAAGACCCAACCATGGCCTAATAGTAATAAGGCCCAAAATCCAGTTAAGGTCAAATGCCCAAAAGAATCATGAGTCCAAAAAGGGCCCAAAGCTTCGAAAGCTCACTTCACCGAGTGTGTTCGACGTACTCCACATACGCGCGACATACGAATGCTGACTCAAAATGGCAGTTAACCTTGTATGTGCAACATACCAGGAATTACGCCCCACGTGCCAGCCAGAGTCCCATTTGTCCAATTTTTGTCTTAACCACTTAAGCTTTTAACATCGAAACCTCATATCTACTTTATTTCAGGGTATTAATGCATCAAATTGGCAAATCTACCACTTTTCATGTCTTAATGGGATCCACAACTTGATTTCGTCCATTAAGACCCATAATAAAGACTCTAACTCATGCATGGTCCAATATGATTCATCAAGATAGCATTTTGTTACACAAGGAACATCAGAGAGGTTAAGATCGAGTATTCCTAGCTCCTAGAGTGGCTTAAACTCATAAGGAGGGCTCATATGACCATAATAAGCTAAAAAACAAGCCCTAATATCAATCTAACACAAAGATGTATCAGGATGAGAACTTTATACCTTCTATAGCTAGCAAATTTGATGAAGATTCTGGATCAACAACTTCATGTTCAACCAAAGCTTGGTCACCAACCACCACCTTCTTTAATGCACACAAAATTATTTCTAAAGCTCAGGAACACACTATGGGAGGCTAGGGTTTCGTGATACGACTTAAGAGGCAAGGGAGGTTGATAAGGTGATGGTCTTGAGGAACTTAATGAGTTTAAATATGGTGCAAACCCTAAAAATTAGGGTATACCCCTGGCTTGAGTATGCCCTGCGTACGCATGGGTACGCCCAACGTACGTAGGGGCCATCCCGAAATGTGCATACAAAGGGAGTACGCCATGCGTACCTTGTGTACGCCCAACGTACTCTCAGCTAGTCTCTGATTTTAATAACAGAATGGCTAAACTTTATACCTAACGATTTGGTCATTACAATTCTCCCCCACTTGAATTAAACTTCGTCCTCAAAATCTGCTACTAGAAATAACTTTGTGTAATGCTCCCTCATCTCTTCCTCATGCTCCTAAGTCCACTCCAAACCCTTCCGGTACTACCATTACACCTTCACTAACTCAACGACCTTGTTCCTCAAGGTTTTCGTCTTCAATCGAGGATTAGTACCAGTCTCTCAATGTAGTTCAGGTGGTCATCCACCTGTATATCCTCCGATGGGACCACTACAGAATCATCAACCAAAAACTTCCGCAGCTTAGAGACATGAAAAGTGCTATGAATCTGACTGAGTTCCTCCGAAATATATGAACAATATGCTACCCTTCCCACCCATGCTACAACCTTGAAAGATCCAATATACCTGGTGCCCAGCTTACCATGCTTCTTAAATCAAATGACACTTTTCCAAGGTGACACCTTCAGGAGAACCATATCCACGACCTGGAACTCAAGGTCTGATCGACGCTTTTCAGCATATCTCTTCTACCGACTCTGTGTGGTCTGAAGTCTACTTCAAACCTAATAAATTAACTCGGTAGTCTTGAGTACCACTTCGATACTCCCCATGACTCATTGAACAACCTCACCCCATCATATTGAGGTTCTAAATTTCCTCCCATAGAGGATCTCAAAAGAGTTCGATCGATGCTAGTATGATAATTGTTGTTATACAAAAGTTTCGTTAATGGAAGATACTTACCCAACTGCCGCCGAAATCTAGAACACATGCCCGCATTATATCCTCCAATGTCTGGATGGGCCGCTCGCTCTGACCATCAGTCTCCGGGTGAAAGGTCATGCTAAAGTGTAGACGAGTACCCAACTACATGTGGAATTTCATCAAGAATCTGGAAGTGAACTGAACATCCCTATCTGAAACCACAAAAACCTATACATCTTTGTTGCTCCGGGACGAATAAAGAATATGGACTTGTGCACCTCCTCCATCAAAACCTACCGCACACCACCCTAGTAAGGAATCCACACCCTTTATTGGAGAGTTAATAACCCTCGGCTATCATAATCAAAGGAGGCCACCTGACCCACAATGTACTCACTCCTTCGATGCTCTTCCTACATACCCTCAACATGAGCGTCTTGTATCTGCTCTAAGAGTGGAGTAATCAATGTCATCCTCATACATATATCCTTGATCTGAGTCGTGACCACCTTGCAGCTCAGAACATTGGCCACCATATTGGCCTTCCCAGGATGGTAAAGGATCTCACAATCGTAATCCTTTTATCACATCCAACCACCTACACTGAATCATATTCAGATTCGAATGATCCATCAAATGCCTCAGGATCTTGTGATCTGTGTAAATAGTACAGAAAACTCCATAGAGGTATTGTCGCCAAATCTTGAGAGCAAACACCACAACCCCCATCCCCAAATCATGCGTAGGATAGTTCGCATCATGAGGCTTCAGCTACCTTGAAGCGTAAGCAATAACACGACCCCTTTGCATCAGAACTACACCCAAACCCATGATCGACGCATCGCAATAAACCACAAAATCCTCAACACCCTCCAATAGGACCAGAATCGGTGCCTCACACAATTTATGTCTTAAGATCTTAAAAGTTTTCTATTGCTCAGGTCCCCAACAAAAAGTGACAGTCTTCTTCGTCAACTGAGTCAGAGGACCCGTTATCTTGGTGAAATCCTGAATGAATCTCTAGTACTAACCTGCCAACCCAAGGAAACTTCGAATATCAGATGGAGACCTCGGAACCATCCAACTCATGAAGGCCTCGACCTTGGCCGAAAAGACCATAATATAGTTATGGTTGACAAGGTATGCCAGAAAACCGCACCACGCGCAACCAGAACTCACACTTGGAGAACTTCGCATATAGTCTCTCATTCCTCAAGTTCTCCAATACCTCCCTTAGATGCTCCTCAAGCAGCTCCTAAACTTAGAATAGACCAGGATATCACTGATAAACACAATCTGTCACACCCCAAAACCAAGAACGGCGGAAATGTTCTGGGGCGGAGGACGTCATGTATAGTATCACAACACAGTAAATGTAAATAAGCAAACAACATCATCCATTGCATTAAATATATAATTTTAATACAAGTGTGTTCTGTATAGTTATAGACACCAAAAATAATGTAGCACAAAATAATATGAGATGAGTCTTGAATGCACTCCATCTTCTCAAAAGCTGGCCTCGGTATCTGTCTACTGATGACCTGAGAATACAAGTTATTTTGAAAGCGTTTATCAGCATTAAGTTGGTGAGTTCATAAGTATTTTAGTGTCAATGTTGTTGTCAAAAAGAAACGTTTGAACCTATCTCAATGTATAAGTTTGTAAGGAAATGTTTGAAAGTGTTTGTAAAAGTTTGAATCTCTCAGAAAAACCTATATTTTCTATTAAAGTAGCCTTCTACCAAGGCCTAACTGTTTTGTATGCTCGTTTGTTGTAAAAGTGCGTAATTACCCAAGTATAACTATCATTTGATAAAATATAGTTTGTACATTAATGCTTAAGTGAGGTTATCACTATAATATGTAATGGGTAAATCATTGTAGTACTGTAGTTTTGTATAATAGTAACTACTGTTGTACTAACTACCTTAAACCAGATTTATATTAAGGTAAAATGTGATAAATTGCACCATGCTATCGACTGGTAACAACGACATAATGAATGGTCGTAATAAAGAAATGACGTTTGGCACCCGCAGACCTGCAAGTCCGGCTGTAGCTAGCAGCAAGGTGTAGGATAGTCAATCCAGTATAGATCTATACGCAAACTCACGCTCTCCCTCCAAGAGAATTCTGGCTACAACTCGGGCCATGCCATTTAAGGCATGCTCCGACATAGTGGATCACAATTGTTAACGTATTCATGTATATGTAATGTTTCTCGTTCTAGTATAATTGTATATGTTCATGTTTCTAGTATAGCTGTATATGCTGATGTTTCTAGTGTAATTGTATATGTACTTGTTTCTAGTATAGTTGTATATGTACTTGTTTCTAGTATAGCTGTATATGTTTACGTTTCTAGTATAACTGTATATGTACATGGTTCTAGTATAGCTGTATATGTACATGGTTCTAATATAACTGTATATGTTCCTGTGTTACCCCGATGGTAACTAACTATTGATGTACTGATAAGTATGAAAATGGAAGTACTTTTATGTCTATACATGTATATATGATATATAAGTAATATGGAAACGACCTTCGGATGGTCACCCGAAATCCCACCAGACCACATCCAAATCGAGAAAAAGGAAATAGGGCGGATGGCCTTCCTAAGCCCTTTAAACATTATTTATATATCTATACATATATGGGCATGCAATTGAATATAAAGGCATAAATAAGTTTTGAAAAGACATTTGAAAGATAAATATAATTTCAAGAGAAGATCGGCTTGATGTCAATCTATAATACAATTTGAAGGCATAAGTTGATAAAACGGTTTAAGTATAAGAAACATTTGTTTGAAATTACAGACTGTAAATAAGTTTGGATAGTAAAAGAGTTTGTAAAACATTTCAAAGTAAAGCAGTTTGATAAACAGTTTGAACAGTGGTAAAAATCGTTGTTTTCCTAGTTATTAATCACATGTGATTCAATGAAATCACATGTGATTGAAGCAATAACTATAAGTATTTGACTTGTATCCCCCCCCATAAAGTATTTAAAACATTTAAAATCATTTCAAAGGTTGATTCAAGGGGTATGAACTCACCTGCGGTGAGTTGTACGAATTGCAGTGTCGGATACCGTACTAGGTGGCAAACGGAGACTTGTTTACACGCACGAGCCTAGTTATCATATAATAAGCATATATATAACTAATTAGACAAATAATAACTTAATAAATAAGTTAAAACACTTAGGAACATGTAAACACTTTATATAAGTGTTATAGGTCCTAATGGTTGCATCTAAGTTGCTACGGGACAAGGCAAAAGGGTTTGAAACATCAAATGGCCTTGCATAAGAGTTCACCACCCAACAAACCCCACCCTTTGGAGTTTACGGCCGTAAACTCATGGGTTTATGGCCGTGAACTCCTCACTTGGTGGTTTTGGGTGTTTTAAGGTGTTATCTTGATCCTAGAACACTCCTACCTTTGTTGGAATAACACATGAAGTAGTTTAAGGCCCTAGAATGCTCCCTATGGGAGTTTACGGCCTAATGTCCATATACCTTAGAGTTTATGGCCGTAAACTCCTATGGGGTCTTGGATTTTAATTCATTTAAGGCACTTGCACATCAAGGATAGCTTCCATGATTTTACCTAAGGTTAATGGGGACAAGAGGCACACATTTGTGCCTTCACTTGGAGTTTACGGACCAAGTGATGTTCCTTGGCCGTAAACTCCCTTTAAGGGATGTTCTTGATGTCTTTTACTCCTCATTCAAGTCCTAGGTGTTCAAGGGTGATTGTCTTAAGGCCTTAGGGTGTTTGTGGTGCATTTAACCCTTGGAAAAGGGGTTTACGGCCCAAGAGAGGTTCTTGGCCGTAAACTCCTATAAAATTATGATTTTGAAGTGTTTTGATGTCTAAAATAGGTACAAGCATTTGAGGGTTAAAGTCCTTAAGCTTTAGGGGTAGTTTAGGGCACTAAATGCCCTTGAAAATGGGTTTACGGCCCAAGAAAAGTCCTTGGCCTTAAACTCCTATTACTTGTTGATTTTGGATGCTTTATAGCCTCTTATGATCATACATAAGGTCCTTAATAAGTTGCTTAACAAGAAAATGGGTCTAGGTAGCCTTAAAGCTCCATTTTGGAGTTTACTCCCCAAGAACGTTCTTGGGCGGTAAACTCCCGGATCTTGTAATCTAAACATGTAATTGATGTTATAAAGCATCTAACAAGTATTGAAACACATTTAGTAAAGTAGACTCACAATCTGGGATGAAAACCCGAAGATCCGTCAGAGAGAAAATGGCTTTTCTTTATTTGGAATTGTGAATAATGAATTAATTTAATTCAGAAAACTATTTATAGTCCTGGAATATTTTTGGCAGAAAATATTTTTATTCCTGATATTGGACTGCAACATTATGAAACTTGGAATGCGCAAATTTCACAAAACCAGGAGCATCCACTCTCCTGATATCTCCTTAAACAGAAACCCTAATGTACACAAACTGGTTCGGAAAAGTGTGAAAATAACTGAAACTGGACTAGCTTCTATTGAAAAGATAATGTTCGTACAAATGGAAATTTCGGGTTTTCACACAATCACAGACTAATCCAACATCAGCCTACATACGCGGTTCATGAGGTCCACGAACGCGGCTGGAGCATTGGTGAGCTAAAAGGGCATCCCCAAGAGCATGTAATAACCATATTGATTCTGGAAGGTCGTCTTCTGCATGTCCTCCTCTTTGAACCTCATTTGATGATAACCGAACGTAGATCAATCTTGGAAAACCAAGATGCACCATGAAGCTGGTCAAACAAACCATCAATTATCTGAAGCGGATAATAGTTCTTCACCGTTGGCTTATTAATGTCTCGGTAGTCAATACACATTTGATACGGCCCATCCTTCTTAACAAATAGGATTGGCGGTCCCCATGGCGAACTGCTCAGTCAAATGAACCCCTTGTCTAACAGCTCCTGCAGCTGTGTAGATAGCTCCTACATCTCTGGAGGAGATAACCAATACGGCGATTTGGTTAACGGAGCCGTATCGAGAACCAAGTCAATCCTAAACTCGACCTGCCTCTCCGAAGGCACTCCGGGAAAGTCCTCCCGGAACACATTCTGGTATTCCCAAACAACCAACACATCATCCATAGTCTCCTTACCCTTCTCTTGGGTATCCATAATATAGACAATATTTTCGGAACAACCCTGCTGAAGATAACGTCTGACCCTAGCTTTTGAACATAGAATCGGCCCATGCTGAGCACTCTCTCCCTGAACCACTAACTCTCCCCCATTTTGGGTCTAAATGCATACCATCTGATGCTCACATTCAATCACTACCCCACTGGGGCTCAACCAATCCATACCTATAATAACCTTGTTCCCTTACAAAGTAATATGAACCAAATCAATCGGATACTGCTCGTTGAACATCTCTAGAACACAACCCCAATGAACCCTCGATACCCATATAGATCGATCATCCGCAATCTCAACCTGTTGCAGAGCGCAAGAGATACAAAAGATTAGGTAGCCCTCGAATCAAATAGTACCAAGGTAGAGATATCGTTCACAAGGAACGATCCTAAAATAAAACACACAAATATAAGAAAAAAATCAACATAAATAAAGAGATAAGGAGAAGATATATACCCGTCACCACAAATGGTGTTGCACGAGCCTCCTCGGTTGTAATCTGATGTTGGGTCAAAAATATAGTTTCTACTTTGCTTTTGTAGGAAACTATATTTTTATGTCTAGGACCGTAAACAACTCAGTGTTTACGGTCATATATGTGTTTACGGTCAATGTTTACGGTCAATGTTTACGGTTGTGTTTACAACCGTAAACAGGTTTACGGCTATAAATCTGTTTACGGTCCATGTTTCCCAAATATATATAGGGTGAGGGGTGATAGAGAGTGTACGGTGTAGAGGAGCTTATGTGTGTGTATTCTAAGGTGTTCTAGAGAGAAAAACTAGAGAGAAGAACAAGTATGTGTTAGTGTGTGTGAATCTCATGTAAAGGATCATTATTCTATTCATCAATACATTGAGATTCATATTATTCTTCTTCTCATTCTCTTTTATTTGATCTGACATCATCCGTTTGATTGGGATTCCACACCATCAAACGGATTTGATTGATACATAAGCATTTTGGGGACTTACATCTGAAAATCCCTACTCCTCACAACAGGTGCATTCTCCTTGTCCTTGTGGCTATCTATGATCCTCAAAGTCATCGGAGCAGGAACCAGTCCTGCCACTGATAGACTTGGACAATTGGCCTTTTTATACATCCTCTAAATGTAGTGGATGCAATTCAGGCTTGATCCCTGGGTAGTGGTTGTGAAATCTTGACAAAAATGCCTCGTATTGCCGCACTTATAGCAGCCTGAACCACCACCACCCCTGCAAGCACCATCATGCGTCTTGCTGCACTTGCCACAATGACCACGATACTGCTGGCCTCTCAATCTCGAATCAAATACCTCGATCTTCTTGCTCGAGCCCTATGAACCCTTAGTTTGATCTGGTTTCCTCTTCTTCTCCATCTCCAAGTCAATCTCCCTCTCACTGGCGCACTATCATATCATCCAGTGTCCTGCAACTAGATCGACTCACAAACTGCCGAATATCACTCCTCAACTTCTCATGGTAACTCGCCTTCTTCATCTCCTCATCCGCCATATATTGTGAAACCAGCAACACTCTCTCGCGGAACATAGCAATGATCTCAGCCACCATCTCAGTAGTCTAGTGGAGATCCTGAAACTCTCGTGCCAAATGTCGTACCTCAATCACAGGTTCGAACTCGGCCCGAAGTCTCGTCACAAAATCCTCCTAAATCATGGACTCATTTGCCTCACCTCCCAGGGCATGTCCAACCTCTTCCCACCAGTCTTAAGCTTCGTCTTTCAGAAGATAAGAAGCAAGTCTGGCTTTTCCCCATCAGCACAAATACTAGTGCGGAAGGCATTAGCGAAATCCGCTAACCAACATCTACTCGTGATCGGGTCCTTCTTCCCGAAGAAATCTAGGACTCTTGTGAGCTCCCATCATTGAAACCATCTCAGAATGGAATGAGCCAAAACGCTCCTCTAACATCCATGATGCCCTCCTTGATCATACCAAAGATCACAGGAGTCTGCTCGACTATGTTGCGGGTAATCTCTGACGAAATGAACTCCCGCATCTGATCATCCAACTATCCAACTCAAACCTGAACCCTCACCAGCACCAGAACTAGAACCACAACCAGATCTTCTTCGAGAGAAGCTGAAAAATAGACCATTCAAACCATCAGAACACACAAATATATATATATATATATATATATATATATATATATATATATATATATATATATATACACACACACACATCGAGGAATCCCATACCCTATAAGCTTCCTCTTATCATCGCAGCTTTCCTTGACTTGAGTATGGATCCTCTACTTTCAGTAGTATGGGTCCTCCAAGTCACTCCCTTAACCTTAGATAGAATCAGCAAGACAAGGCTCCCAACACTAAATCTCTTCCTAGGACAACCACCACACTACCCCCCACCATCAGTTGCAGAAGGAACTCCCCTTAACACCCTAAAACTAGCTCAGGAATATAATTACATATCACCGGCACCAGATAATTCTTCGAATGAAAGGTCTCACACTACAACAGTTGGAATCAAACAAGAGTTGCGTAATAGACTTAAAACCTAACCTTCTAAAATTATTTAGTCTCAATAATATGTAACTTAGTTACTAGTTGGATGGAGTTAATGGGAACTCCCAAAAGCACAAAGCAAGCAACATTCGAGCATTGAGTAATAGGAACAAACATAACCTAAACAGGCCATCATATCACTGTCTGATCAACACAAGCATACAAGTCTACAAGCTAATATAGCAGGCATACAAAGGCATCTCTCCTACATCCTTAGCCCTAATCTAGCATGCGATTCCCAGATTCACATTTCAAAGCATAATATAAACATGTATCGGTATTTTGGGAAAACTTACTCGAGCTCGATCGATTGCATGCACCATACCCCTTTTTTTATTAGAAAACTCTTTGTATAAAATGTTTCCTTCTATGAAAAATTTACCAAATGATCATTTTCATTTCAGACACACCCAAGAGTATGCCTGAACCCCTCAAACCAAGGCTCTTATACCAAATTGTAACGTTCCAAAATTTAAGACTAAAAACTTCAATTTTTATAATAATAAAACCAATATCCAAAGAGTTTTCATAAAATCATAACGAAATCAGAATATGCCAAAATAATCCATATACATCAGAGCTAAATAAAATGCAGAGCGATATGGTGTTCAATGCGATCATCGTGAGATATTCCCCTTCGATCCAGAAGTACCTGAAACATAAACTGAAAATTGTAAGCACGAAGCTTATTGAGTTCCCCAAAATATTGCATACCATACATTCTGCTAGCTTAAGCCTGTGTTGGGTCTATTTCACCCCCGGGCCTATTTAACCCCCAACTCCATTTCAACTCATGTTTCGGCCCAAGCTGTATCAGGTCTATTTCGCCTCCGAGTCTATTTCAACTTATATGTCAGCACAAGGCTGTACCGGGGCTATTTAACCTCACATATGTAACATCCTGAGTTCGGGTATGTCAATTTAGTTATTTATTTATTGTTTTATTGAGGAACTCGACGAGTTGATGCCTCAACTCGTCGAGTAGAGTTTGATTTATTGGCGTATTTTCGCGACCGGACTCGACGAGTCGGGGTCTGACTCACCGAGTCGGTGCTAATTAGGATAACCCTAATCCCCGGGTTTGGGAGCCTATTTAAAGACCTTTGTGGCCTTCATTTGTGGCAACCTTATTCCATAGAAACCCTAGAGAGCCGAGATAGTGAGTTTGAGGGAAAGAGGAGGCTATTTCTTCATCTTTTTGTGTGGTTTTGCTTGAAGGAAGATAGGAGCACAAATCTAGACCTTGAAGGGGACTAGATCTGAGCTAATCATCTCGTGATATCATCTTTGGAGGTATAATCCTTTCCATTTCGTGTTATATTGATGGAGTTCTTGATTTTAGGGTTTCTACCCTCATTTTGTGGAAGATCTAGTGAGTATGAGGTCCTCTTTGGGATTATGACATTAGATCTAGACCATGAGAGGTCCTTAGAGTCATTACCTTCTAGCTTTTTGCATGAAAATAAGCAATTGGAGACTAGGTTGTCATTTCTAGTGTTATTTCTCCATTTGAGGCTTGAATTAGGTTGCATGCACGTAAAGGTTGCACCTTTACATGACTTTTAAGTGTTTAAGGGTAAGATTTATGATTTGGCTAAGCAGATCCGATCTCAGGAGGTTGTTTGAGCAAGTCCATGGAGGAAACTCGCCGAGTCCATATGTAGACTCGACGAGTCGGAATGGGTTGCCCCGGGGTCTAACTCCCGTGGTGACCTGGTTAGTTGAGGGGTGACTCAGTGAGACGAGTGAGGCTTAGAAAGGGAAGAGTGTATGGAGACGATGGGACTCGCCGACTCGTCGTATGCACACTACTAGAAAACATCCCTTTAATGACGCGCAAACAATGACATTCGCTGATAGAGGACCCGCATTTGTGCGTGCCCTAAAAAATAATGTCAATTTTGAAAAATCTGAAGGATAAAGGGAACGTATTTGTTCGTGCCCTAAAAGTAGTGTCCAACAAAAAAAATAAAAACATGGAGGGCACCTATCATAAAAAAGCGCGTCATCTAAAACTGTCGCTTTATATTTTTCATTAGGAAGGCGCGTTCTCTTAGGGGGAAATGAAATACCAAAAACTTAAACAGCCTGCCGATGCATCTCCTTCTTCTTCTTCTAAATCCTCTACCAAAAAGCCCTAATAATCCTTTAAGCAGTCTCTCTCTCTCTCTCTCTCTCTCTCTCTCTCTCTCTCTCTCTTTCTCTCTCTCTGTAAGCCCTAATCCGCCACCACTAGCATCGAACCTCATAATCTTTAAAATTTCGAAGTGCCTAAGCAAACACTTGCGTCAACTTCAGATGTCGGTTCAAGATCGGAACACCACATCGCAGTACACAATGACATAATCATCTCCACAAACCACCATCAACGGCGGAGAAAACGAATGCGACTGGGTTCTTTTCTATTACTTCCAAATCTAATCCAGACAACAAGCATTTGATGCTACCCAACTCGGCTAACTGAAAAGTTATTCGAAAGTTTCACTAACTCATTTCTCAAATTTGCATTGTACGATAAAAGTTAGGGGTCTTTGCTGATATCAAATGATCACTTCTTCTTGAATTTCCCCCAAATTTGTTGTTTTAAGCTTGTGATTCAAATTTGCATTGTACGATCAAAGTTATTCCCAAATTTCTCCCTGTGGTCCCCTGCTCTTGAATTGTTCTTGTTATCAGAGCACTTGCAAATCTTACATTCATCAACCTCCCAAATCTATCCGACAATATCATATCCTTTTAGGGAAAATCTGGATCTGAGCAGGCGCGATTTCTCTTACAATTTGTGTTTAGTTTTTGCAATTGATGATTCGGAAACTACGTTTTGTTGCTTGTCTCAAATTGTGTGATCTCAGGAGCAACTCCAAGAGGATGGATTATAGCGGCGGTGATGAATTTGAAGACGCTGGAACATGAACCTCTCTTTTTTCAATCGCGGATGCATTTGAGGAAATTTCAAATCTGATTATAGATGGAAGAAATGGCGATTTTCCTGTTTTGAAATTAAGTCCATTTTGTGATGTGTGTTCTTTAGTTTCTTTGCTCGTCGGTCAAAATCCTCTATTTGGTTTTCAGGTGCGTGATCTAGAAGAACCATCAGAACGCTATGTGAGTTTAAGCAGTGTAGTTGACTATGATGTAAAATGGAAGACAGTGAAGTCACGTGGTAGCCATACTCATAATCTTCGCAGAGTTAGATGGGGTCTTGACCTAATTCGAGAATTATTCCAGAATTTTCTATAAAACAAGTATGTTCTTATGACTTATTACACCTGATTGTATTTATTAATTCTAGTGTTATTAATTGCATATTCTTGTGGTGATGATTCAGCGATTATTTCCTAAAAGATGCAGCTTCATCAGCTTATCAACAAGTGTGTGCGCCATATCATTCATGGGCTGTTAGAACTGCATTTTCTGCAGGAATATGTGCTCTTCCATCAAGGGAACAACTTTTGCTCAATTTAAATGAAACTGGTTAGTCATGGAAACCTTTTTATTTTTTAATAAAATCTTGGGAAATGAGGTTTGACTCATTTAATTACTCAAATTTGATTCAGAAGTAAGACTGTTGTTGACCAGGCTAATGTTGCTGACATGGCACATGGAAATGAGATTGGTAAGTTGACTAAAGGCTCGTTTCTTTTTAACTAATGTCAAACAACTTAAACATAAAAAAGTAAAACTTTAATAAGTTTATAAGGCATATAAGATGTTTGATGAAATGCTTGAGAGAGAAGTCATCTCATATTTGTACATTATAATTATCAAATGAGTGTTGTTGCTCATCTTAGATGATAATCCTTACTGTATGTTCAAGGTCCTGGAGGGAGGACACAAATGGTGGTGTCTCAAGGACAGGTGTCATCACAAGGCCGACAAAGCATGTCAAGTGGGAGCTTTATTAACTAACTCATATAAATATATAAATAAATTGCATCCTAATTACCATATTTATGTTTTATATTTATGTTTTGTATTTTTGTCCCACACTCCCACTATTTAATTTGAACTTATTATTAGATTTGTTTATGAAAATAAGACATTAAATCTAGATCCTTGGAATTTTATAAGTAATTGAAGTTAGTGAACTTTCCATGCTTTTTCATATTAGAAGTTTAAAACCAAATTAAAGCTATAATAAGAAATATTAAAATTGTAACTTAATTAAAACTAAATCATTGTTTTGATTATAACTTTTGTGATAACATTTGACATATTACTTATATATTAAGTATTTTCTTGAACTTTGATTTTGGACAGGTGCATTCACTGATTGGAGGATTTTGTGCATCACCTGTTAACTTCCATGCTAAAGATGGATCAGGCTACAAGTTCTTAGGAGACCTTGTGCTGCAACTTGACAAACTGATCCCTTAGGTGAAAATGACTTAATTGCCCATCTTTATCTTTCTTCATTTGAGTCGGACCAAAATCAGATTTTTAAAACACCCTTGTAAAGCATTTTGCAATAGGGCTGGATGCAAGATGTTGCAATTGCATCATTCTTGTATCTAACTCTTTTACAATACAAATCTTCTGGGGTTGGTTGAAATTACCATTTTACCCTTGTCTTGATCCAGGTGGCGTCTAGGATGGTTTCAGCCTTTTCTAGATGGAAGAGGTATGATGATACCCGCCAAAACCTTGCCAAGGTAATGAATCTTGATCTTTAATTATCATATGCTTTAATAAACAAAAAGAAATTGAAAGTATTACCCTTCAACCTTAGAGAGAATCTAGAAAGACCCCAAAAGGAGACAAAGGAGCTTAGAGAGAATTTACCCTTGGTTTTTCATGAAACTGGAGTTCGAGGGAGAGCTATGGAGGATTTGGTTAGATGAGGATTTATACAGGCGATTCTTGAAAACTTTATATTGCATTTTTTAATCTAATTCTTTACAAGGGACTCATAAAATTCTTACTTTTGCAAGGGTGTTTTGGACATTTTTTAATCTAATTCTTTATGTATTTATCAATTATTCGATTGTAATGAACTGAAATTTATTTATTTATATATTTATTTTTGCACTTATATTGATATGTATATGTGCTTGTGTGTAGGCTGGTGTCAGAAAGCTTGCATATGTTCACTTTCCCTCATTTGACCACTCACATTTGGCACAAGTATTTGCAACTAACATTCCTTGTTTTATTCTTCTATTAATTATATTAGCATATTAATTTTTTGAATTTTATTTGATCAGGTCACAAGAGTTATCGGAGCAGGGCTCATTAGTCTTAAAGAATTATGAAAGGCAATATGCAACTCTACTTAGTTGGAATTTGATGTTTATCACCTTTGTGTATATCTTTTTAGTTTGTATAACATTACTTTGCAGAAGGTCTCCCTTGATACGCAACGTAGTATTAGGTTATATAGTTAGGGAAAACATCTTAATAACAATGTACAATTAGATCCCCTTAATATCAATGTAATAAAATTTTTTGACATGATGTTATTGGGTGAAATTGATTGTTTTGGCATATATTTGTTTAAATATTTTTGTATTATGCGTAAATTAGTATCATAAAGACGCGTCGTAAATGCATATCGTAAATGCTTACTGAAGTTTATGACACGCAAATGCGTGTCATCTACATTATGACAGGGGCTTTCTTGATACGCATTGCGTGTCATAAACACGTGCGTCGTAAGGTTACGACACGCAAATGTGTGTCGTATTCTTTTATGACAGGGGCTTCCTTGATACGCATTACGCGTCGTAAATGTGCGTCGTAAATGTGTGTCATAAATGTGCGTCGTAAATGCGCGTCGTCTATAGACGACACGCAAAACCGTGTCGTCTCTCGTTACGACAGGGCCTTCCTTGACATGCATTTACGCATCGTCTGAGCGTTTTACGACACACATTGCGCGTCGTAAAAGGCTGTTTTTCTAGTAGTGGCACTCAGCGAGTCTGGTCAAAATGGACAGTTAACTTTTAGGGTATGTCAACAAATGGGCCTTAGGACTGTAGAGGGGTAGAATGGTCTTTTACCCTTCTAGGCATTTGCATGAGCGAATATCCAAAACATGAAGAGACATTTATTTAGTGAAATTTATTATTGAGACTAGGCGGAGGCTAGGGCAGTATTCTGATATCGAGATTTTACCGAGATTCCCGAGGTGAGTCTTCTCACTATACTTTACCTAGAGTGGTAATCAGAGCTATGTGACAATGTATCTTGTATGCTATCTATGTGATGTGATTCTATGTGATATGTGATATGCATGATTCAGAGTTCACAGAGTTAGGACCAGTGGGTCCACAGAGTTATGGGACCATGAGGGTCCCATAGAGATATTTGACGAGAGGGTCATTAGAGTTACAACCTTGAGTGGCTGATATGTGTTTATGTGGTATTTTGGGGAACTTACTAAGCATTTATGCTTACAGAGTTTTGTGTATGTGTTTCAGGTACTAGTGATGATCGCGGGAAGGCGTCGACATGATCTGTACACACTCATGGAGCTTTTGTTTATATGATTCTGGGATATGTTTTTCTATGATGACAGTGTATACATTATCTTTATTATTATTTTATGAATGAAAGTATGTTTTAAAATGGTGAAAATTTATTTTGAAAATTTGGGTGTTACAAGTTGGTATCAGAGACTTGGTTTTAGGGATTTGGGTGCACCTTTGGGCGTATCTGAACTCAAACTGAGGATTTGAGGTATTTTCAAAATAAAATTCACAAAACTTTTCTCAAGAGTACAAAGTTTTTGAATGAGCAGAGCAGAGCAGTGTGTACGATCAGCCAATGCCCAAACAGTGATTTCCCAAAATACCCTTACATTATGAGTTATGAGATATGTTATGATATGATATGTATGCTAGAGTAGGCTGGGTATTCTTATTAGGACTAGAGTGGCCTGATTTGGGATGTCTTAGCTTAGGGGTTTTGCTGCTAGGAGATGCTTGAGAGTGAATAGATAGCAGCGAGGAGCTTATGAGAGATCTGCTAGAGAGTAGACTATGTATAGAAGGAGTAGAATACTTGGGACTTAGGATCCTAGGAGGAGGAATTGGGGTGAATATTGATGCGGTGTGGACAGTAGTATTGGGCCCGTACTACCGAAGACACCAGATCAGTGTGCAGCCCAAGTAAGAATCCTTAGGGTACCAAGGATCAAGTAAGAATGGGATAGCGAGTGTACGTACACTCGAGCGAGTCTCTGATATCTTATGCTATATTTTAGAGAGAGATGAGGTGGCTGCTGCCATCCGTGCTGAGATTCCAGAGATGTTCGGGTCTATCAAGACC
Source organism: Lactuca sativa (assembly GCF_002870075.4). Taxonomy (NCBI): domain Eukaryota; kingdom Viridiplantae; phylum Streptophyta; class Magnoliopsida; order Asterales; family Asteraceae; genus Lactuca; species Lactuca sativa. The sequence goes on along the minus strand of NC_056627.2, from coordinate 233,548,110 downwards.
ACACTGATTGAGACTTTTGATGAGCGGTATGCTGCTCTTACTGATGTTGCTGTTGTTGCAGCCACTACAGTCGTTGCTTCTGCCAGGCCACAGGGGGGGTGACGCGTTGCTGTACTGGGAGTTCAGCAACACGAAGCCACCAGAGTTTGATGGGACTCAGGATCTAATATCCGCGTTGAGGTGGATCTCTAACATTGAGGGGTGCTTCTACACATGTTCATGTTTGGAGAATCTGAGAGTTCGGTTCGCGTTGAACTAGCTTCGCTTTGGGGCGAAGGACTGGTGGAAGTTTGTGACAGCGCACTATTCAGCTGCAGAGCTTGCTGCGGTGACCTGGGAGAGGTTCACCGTTATGTTTCGTGATGAGTACGTTCCCCCGGTGGAAAGGGAGCATTTGGCCCAAGAGTTCTTGATCCTCAAGCAGGGTACTGAGTTTGTTATTGTGATCACCAGGATGTTTCATGAGAGGGCGATGTTCTGCCCTGAGCACGTGTCTTCCGAGCAGGCACGTATGATTCGGTATTTGAGTATTTTAAGGAGAGACATCTGCGAGTTCATGGCAAACTCGACGTACCGGACATTTTCCGAGCTCCAGGAAAATGCCCGGAAGAAGGAGATTGAGCTAGAGACTCAGGCCAGGGAGGAGGCGGAGTTTCATGGGAGGGATCAGCGACCGGCACAGTCCAGGCCGGCTGCTAAGCGAGCTAAGCCCGCCGATTCGAGATCAGGGAACCAGAAGGGCCGCACTTGTGGCAAGTGCAGCAAGAGTCATCAAGGGGTGTGCAGAGCAGGGTCTTGCTACAAGTGTGGCAAGGAAGGGCACATGGCCAAGGATTTCCCCTAGGGGTTTGCAGTTTGTTTTCACTGCAACCAGACTGGACACCGGAAGGCCGAGTGTCCGCAGTTACGAGGGTCAGCTCAGGGAGCTTCTCAGGGATCTGTCCCTGCTACTATTTGAGCTACGGATAGTCGTCCGGTGAAGGCCAAGGCGCCCGATGTTGTGGCTGATATGTATTCTTTCAAATGCTTATCTTGAGTTTGTGGTGTTATGCTTATTTTGTGATATGTGTAGGTACATTTCTTGTGTGTTCTGTACCTGCTTTGGTGTTATTTGATTCGGGTGCGAGTCGGTCTTTTGTGTCATTAGGCTTTAGTCAGCACGTCAGTATTCATCGAGAGGCGTTGAGTCGACCTTTACGAGTTTCCATAGCTGACGAGATAGCAGTGTATGCCACTGATCTGATATCACACCCCAAAACCGGAACGGCGGAAACGTTCTGGGGTGGATGACATCATGTCAAGTATCACAACATATGCAGTATAATAATCAAAGTACAAAAACCATTGCATTAATAGTAATAGTTTTACATGGTTTACATTTCATAGAGACATTAAAGTAATACAAGTAATAATATAGGTGCAGCTTAGTACTAAACTGTCTTCACCAAAAGCTCCTGGAATGTACCTGTCTATTGCTGACCTGAGTATACAAGTCATTTGAAAGCGAGTATCAGCATTTTTATATATGTTGGTGAGTTCATAAGTATTTAGTGTCATTTTATTCAAATAACTTTATAAAAAGTAGTAGTTTAGAATCAACAGTGTATTAGAGTCCCTTTCCAGAAAATCCAATATTTTCTAAATAAAACCAGTCTTCTACCAAGACTCGATAGTGTTATGTTTTAAAGAGAATTTCCCTAAAATATTATCGTTACCAAAATACGGTATTTAACTTTAAAGAAAGTAGAAGGATATCACAAGTAAAAGCATTAGGGAAAATAACATAGGCCTCAGCAGGAAATACTGCTGACTAAGGCAAAAGAAATCATAGACTCCAGGAGAGTATCGAATGAACAACACGCCCGGCTCAGTCTAACAAAAGGAGACACAGACCCCAGACAATATCAAATGAATGATACGTCTAGCAAGGTCTAAAAACAGTGAATACAGACCCCATACAATATCAAATGAATGATACGTCTAGTAAGGTCTAAAAGAGTGAACACAGACCCCAGACAATATCAAATGAATGATACGTCTAGCAAGGTCTAAAACAAAGAGACATAGACCGCAGACAGCATCAATTGAATGATACGTCTAGCAAGGTCTAAAACAAGGAGTGATCTTAAGGGTGTTGTTTCAAAAATACAGTGTTAATTTCCGTTACCTTAAGGCCATGAATTATAAGGTAACCCCGAGATACTCGTAACCATACTTATAGACACTAGAGAACTTGACGCCCTGCAAGCGTCGGAAAGAATGTGACATTTGTCACCCCTTGGCTTGGTAGGACGTGGACTGTAGCTAGCAGTCAGGGTGTAGGGGTGTCAATCCCGTATAGATCTATACACACAATGCCCGCTCTCCCTACAGGAGACTCTGGTTACCAACTTGACAACGGAGAAGGCCGTGTCCTGAAGATGCAACTCGTATAGTGAGTTCTAAGGTAAATACTGGGCTAATGATAGAGACTCACAAACAACTGACCGATGTAAACCTATATGTCTATACATGTATACATAATATATAATTAATGATCAAACGACCTTCGGACGGATATCCGATCCCACCAGACCACATCTAAACGAGGAAAAGGAAATAGGGCGAACTAGCCTTCCTCAGTCCTTTAAACATTATTTATATAACTATACAAGTACAGTCATACATTTAACTAAGTAGAAGCATTTAACGAAGTTGAAGTGTTTATCGAAGTAAAAGTGTTTCACGAAGTAGAAGCGTTAACAAGTAGAAGCGTATCACGAAGTAGAAACGTATCACGAAGTAAAAGCGTATCATGAAGTAAAAGAGTTAACAAGTAGGAGCGTGTCACGAAGTAGGAGTGTATCACGAAGTAAAAGCGTTAACAAAGTAATAGCATTTAACTAAGTAGGAGCATTAACTAAGTAGAAGTATAACGAAGCAGTAGTATCTAACAAAGTAGGAGTATAAAAACATGGAAGAAAACTTTGATTAAAACTTTGGAAAACCTTTATACTTAAGAAATCATGACTTGGTATTCTTTTGTAAAATAAGTTTGAAAACCCTTAGAAATCCTTTGAAAACCGTTCATAAACAAGTTTTAAATGAAACTTTGATAAAACATTATAAGTAAAGAAATCCTTTGTTTAAAATACTGCTCTAACTGAATGGGTTTAAGGCAACAAATGGGCCATTTAAGGAGTTCACGGCCCTAAACAAGGAGTTTACGGCCGTAAACTCTCACTTGGTCAATTCCTTCATAGATCTAAGTCTTAAATGATAGAATATAAAGTTCTAAGCATTATTCCAAGTCAAATGGGGGTGTTAGGGCATCATTTGGCCACCTTTTGGGAGTTTACGGCCCACGGACCAATTCTAGGGGGGTTTATGGCCGTAAACTCCTATTTCCTTGGTTTAATTGATGTTTAATGCCTTTACTACAATGGGGGTTGCTTCTAGACATATTCCAAGGCCATAGGAGGTGTTTGAGGGCATTTCTAACACCTTAAAAGGTGTTCACGGCCTATGAAGAGGGGTTTATGGTCCAAGAGTGTTCTTGGGCCGTAAACTCATGTTTACTCTCCAAAATGCAAGGTTTTAGTGTTCTAAGTTCGAAGGTGTAAGTCCACAAGTCATATCTAAGCCCTAGGGGTATTTTAGAGGGGTTTTGGGGCTTAAAACCCCCACTTAAGGGTGTTCACGGTCCAAGAGTGTTCTTGGGCCGTAAACACATAATCTTGCCCCTATTTGATGTCTTAAACATGAATTTGTATGTTAACTAAGCTACACAACAAGTTAGGATAGATGACTTACTAGTTCGGGGCTCGGAATGGGCGTTTTTGGCTCGAAAACAAGTTGTAGAGAGAGAGAGTGGAAAGGTTTGTATGTGAAACAACCCAAAAATACCACCCAAAAATTTCGGTTTTTATTATAACAAAACCACGAGACTGAGTATCACATAATAAAAACATATGTTGCGTGTTTCGAAAATAATAATAAAATACTGTGGAAAAACTGTAGCACAATTGTTATCCAAACATAACAAGAACTAAATCAACTCCTAGGACAAGACTGAAGTTGTGGTGTGTGCGATGCCATCATCCCGAGCTCTTCCCTTTGCTTGCGGAAGTACCTGAAACCAAAACTGAAACTGTAAGCACGAAGCTTAGTGAGCTCCCCCAAACTACCACATACCATACAATATATATATAAAGCACATATTGGGCCTTGCCCATTGCATCAGACCGAAGTCTGGAACTAGCTGCATCGGACCGAAGTCCGGAACTGACTGGGACCTTGTCCCCTGCATCGGACCAGAGTCCGGAACTAACTGCATCGGACCGATGCCCGGAACTAACTGCATCGGACCGAAGTCCGGAACTAGCTGCATCGGACCGAAGTCCGGAACTGACTGGGACCTTGTCCCCTGCATCGGACCGAAGTCCGGAACTGGCTGATCATGGCATAGCATAACACATATCAACTATTATAATCACATATACTGCATACTGCATCGGAACAGAGTTCGGAACACATAACACAAACATGCTTGAATCACGAAGACATCAAGCACTCTAACTACTGCATCGGACCAAAGTCCGGGACTACTGCTAACTAAACGGGCCGGCATTGTGGCCGTAGACCCGTTCCTACTGAAAGGAAACTCACCTCATGAACTGGCTGTTGTGTGAATGGCTCTGGAAGCTAACTGTTGCTGCTCCGGTATCTCCCCAGCTACAAGTCCATAAACACACTCAATCAAATACTAAACACTGCACTGGGTTAAAATGACTCTTTTACCCTTGGTCAAAGTCAACTCTCTCGGTCAAAGTCAACCCACAGTTGACCTGACTCGCCGAGTTGGGCCGCCAACTCGCCGAGTCTCTAGTCTCACTTCTCAACCCTACTCGTGGCTACTCGTCGAGTATGGCATCGACTCGACGAGTACCCTCTCGATCCAAGAACTCAGACAATCTTCATCCGACTCACCGAGTCATATGAACAACTCGACGAGTTGTTCTTGAGCTTAAGAAGATTGCCTTGGACTCGCCGAGTGGTATGAACAACTCGCCGAGTCCCTCCATTACTGAGTCTGCTCTCCAACTCACTGAGTCCACTCTACTACTCACAGGCTTCCACTCATCAACACTCAAAAGGGGAAAAACGGGGACTCGCGACTCGACTCGCCGAGTCGTTCTTCCGACTCGCCGAGTCGCTTGCATGCAGCAACTCAAAACTCGATTTTGCTTGAATCCAGTGTATAAAACTTATAGATCTGGACTCCCTTAACTCGATTAGCACGTAAAGATTCTATCTTTACGTGCCCATATGCATCCATGAAGCTAAAATGGCTCAAAAAGCATAATAAAGGCTAAATCTAGGGTTTTCATGCAAGGTAACTTCAAAAAGGCAATAGATCTGGGCTCTACAACTCCTAAATGAACAGATCTAAGGATATCTCGACATAATAGGGTATCCATACAATCATAAGGCTTGAGGAAAGCATCAAACTAGATCTAGAAGAGTTCTAACGGAGGTTAAAAGCATAAAACAGGAGGGAATCCGAAGAATACCTCAAAGAACTCTAATTTGCCCTTGGATCTTTGCTCTACACCTCTTCTCCTTGCTCCTTTCTTCTTCTCCTTCTTCAAGCCTTCAAAATTTAACACAAGAACACTTAGATCACTCAAGGATGGATTAGGGTTTTCTCACAACTTTCTGAGGGTGAAGGAGGCGAGATTGGGGGCTATAAGGTGGTTTAAATAGTGAACAACCCGGGGATTTAGGGTTTCTTCCAGGCAGGCAGACTCACCGAGTCCCGAATATGGACTCGCCGAGTCGCTGACTAACACGTGTGCGAAATCCCGTCCTTACTCAGCGAGTCAGGCTATGAACTCGCCGAGTCCTTCTTGCAAACTTCTAATTAAATACTATGGAATCATCATACCGGAGACGGGTCGTTACAATTCTCCCCCACTTGGCTCAGACTTCGTTCTCGAAGTCTGCTACGGCTGAATCTGCAAAAATCTCTGGATAGTGCTCTCTCATCTCCTCCTTAGCCTCCCACGTCCACTCAGACCCCTTCCGGTGCTGCCACTGCACTTTCACTAACTGAATTTCCTTGTTCCTCAAGGTCTTTGTCTTCCGATCCAGAATCGCGACCGGCCTCTCAATATAATTCAGGCTGCTATCAACCTAAATATCCTTCTGGGGAACGACTGCTGACTCATCCACCAAACACTTCCTCAACTGAGACACATGGAAAGTGTTGTGGATCTGAATAAGCTCCTCAGGAAGATCTAACCGATAAGCAACACGACCCACTCGGGCCAAAACCCTGAAAGGACCAATAAACCTGGGACCCAACTTGCCCCTCTTCTGGAACCTGATAACACCCTTCCAAGGTGAGACCTTCAGAAGGACCATATCACCCACCCGGAACTCCAAGTCTGAACGCCTCCTATCAGCGTAACTCTTATGCCGACTCTGTACAGTCTGCAGTCTACTACGGACCTGTTGGATCAACTCGATCGTCTTGAGCACCACCTCTGTGCTTCCAATGACTCGCTGACCTACCTCGCCCCAACAAATCGGGGTCCTACACTTCCTCCTATAAAGCATCTCAAAGGGAGGTCGGTCAATGCTCGCATGATAACTGTTGTTATACGAAAATTCCGCTAACGAAAGGTACGTATCCCAACTGCCACCGAAGTCTAGAACACATGCCCTGAGCATGTCCTCGAGAGTCTGAATCGTCCTCTCACTCTGCCTGTCCGTCTGAGGGTGGAAAGCGGTGCTGAAATGAAGACGAGTACCCATCTCGTCGTGAAAACGCTTCCAGAATCTGGATATAAAACGGACATCTCGGTCTGACACCACCGATACCGGCACTCCATGACGTGCCACGATCTCACGCACATAGATATCGGCTAACTTTTCTGCCGATATACTCTCCTGGATCGGGATAAAATGAGCACTCTTCGTCAACCGATCCACTACTACCCATATCGAATCCACTCCTCGTGCGGTCCTGGGAAGCTTGGTGACAAAATCCATGGTGATGTCCTCCCATTTCCACACGGGAATGTCTAACGGCTGCATCTTTCCGTGAGGCCTCTGGTGCTCCACCTTGACCTTCCTGCAGGTCAGGCATCTCTCAACATACCAGGTGACGTCCCGCTTCATGCAGGGCCACCAATAATCGGGTCGAAGATCTCTATACATCTTTGTCGCCCCTGGATGGATAGAAAATCGAGACTTATGAGCCTCGTCCATCAACACCTGCCGTACTCCTCCCCAGTACGGTACCCATACTCTCCCATGAAGTGTCAGCAATCCCCGACTGTCATAATCAAACGAAGATGCTCGACCCACTATCCTCTCACACTTCTGCCTCTCCTCCTTGAGGCCCTCAACCTGAGCCTCCCTGATCCGTTCCAACAACGGAGTAATCACTATCATCCTCAAACACAAATCTCTGATAGGGGCTGCCGACACTTTGCGGCTTAGGGCGTCGGCCACCACGTTGGCCTTCCCTGGATGGTAAAGGATCTCACAATCATAATCCTTCAGCACATCCAACCACCTCCTCTGTCTCATGTTCAGACTCGGCTGATCCATAAGGTATCTCAAGCTCTTGTGATCCGTGTAGATAGTACAACGGACCTCATAAAGATAATGCCTCCAAATCTTGAGGGCAAACACAACCGCCCCCAGCTCTAAATCATGGGTAGGATAGTTAGCCTCGTGAGGCTTCAACTGTCTCGAGGCGTAAGCTATCACATGGCCTCGCTGCATCAACACTGCTCCCATACCTGTGATTGAGGCATCACAGTAGACTACGAAGTCCTCTACTCCCTCTGGCAAGGTAAGGATCGGAGCCTCACACAATCTCTGTCTGAGGGTCTCGAACGCTGCCTGCTGCTCAGGCCCCCAACGAAATACCACCGACTTCTTGGTCAGTCGGGTGAGCGGCACTGCTATCTTGGAGAAATCCTGAATGAATCTCCGGTAATACCCTGCCAGTCCTAGGAAGCTCCGAATCTCAGATGGAGACTTCGGGACCTCCCACTGCATTACGGCCTCTATTTTGGCCGGATCCACCAAAATACCCTTCTGGTTGACGAGGTGACCAAGGAACTGCACCTCACGCAACCAGAACTCACACTTGGAGAACTTTGCGAAAAGTCTCTCCCTCCTCAAAACTTCCAGCACCTCCCTCAGGTGCTCCTCGTGCTGCTCCTGCGTCTTGGAATATACCAAGATATCATCTATGAATACTATCACTGACCGATCCAGCATCGGTCTGCACACGCGATTCATGAGATCCATGAACGCGGCTGGGGCATTGGTGAGCCCAAATGGCATCACCACAAACTCATAATGACCATACCTGGTCCTGAAAGCAGTCTTCTGCACATCCTCATCCCTAACATGCATCTGATGATACCCGGAGCGTAGATCGATTTTGGAGAACCAAGACGCTCCCTGAAGTTGGTCAAACAAATCATCTATCCTCGGAAGTGGGTAACGGTTCTTCACCGTTACCTTATTCAACTCCCGGTAATCTATACACATACGATGCGTCCCATCCTTCTTCCTCACAAACAGGATCGGCGCTCCCCAAGGCGAACTGCTCGGCCGAATGAAACCCTTGTCTAGCAGCTCCTGCAGCTGCGTAGACAACTCCTGCATCTCAGGGAGAGCTAGGCGATACGGTGCCTTGGCTATCGGAGCCACACCAGGAATCAGGTCGATCCTAAACTCAACCTGTCTCTCAGGAGGTATTCCCGGTAAATCCTCGGGAAATGCAACCGGGAAGTCTAGCACTATCGGGACATCATCAACTGTCGTCTTGCCCTTCTCCCGGTCATCCAAGACATAAGCTACATAACCAGCGCAACCCTGCTGAAAATAGCGCCTTGCCCTTGCGGCGGAACAAAAGGTCGGTCTGCGCTGTGGCCTCTCGCCCTGAATCACTAACTCTCCCCCACTGGGAGTGCGAACCCTTACTAGTTGAAGCTCACAATCAATCACCGCCCCATTGGGGCTTAGCCAATCCATGCCCACAATAACCTTATTCCCTCGCAGGGGAATAGGAACCAGGTCCACCGAAAACTGCTCATCAAACAACTGAAGAGAACACCCTCTATGCACTCTGCCGACCCTCACGGTCCTGTCATCTGCTATCTCAACCTCTAATGGACAATCCAGCTCCCCTGGAGCTCTGCTAAATCTCTTGCTAAGCGCAAGCGATACGAATGATCGGGTAGCCCCCGAATCGAATAATACCATAGCAGAAATGCCGTTCACAGAGAACGAACCTATATAAAACATACAATCATAAGCAATAATCAATCAATAAAATAAAGAGATGAAGGGAAGATACATACCCGTCACCACATCAGGAGTCGCTCGCGCCTCCTCTGCTGTCATCTGAAACGCTCTACTCTTCGCCACTGGCGCCTCAGCTCGGCCCTACCGGCCGTCTGTAATCCTCAAAGTAGCAAGGGCAGGTTCAGCCACCTACCATGCTGCAGCTAAACTCGGACACTGGGACTTTTTATGTCCCGTCTGATTGCACTGAAAGCAAATCAGATCTGATGCTGCAACGCCAGTAGCAGGGGCCGTACAATCCCTGCTCAAATGCCCAGTCTGACCGCACTTGTAGCAACTGGAACTCCCTGCCTTGCACACCCCCTCGTGCAATCTCCCACACTTGCCACATCAACCGTGGCTCTGCTGACTCCTGGATCTGTGATCAGAAACCTTGGGCTTTTTGCCCGAACTGCCTGAACCCGAAACTGCCTCCGGGTTCCTCTTCTTCTCCATCTCGAGATCAATCTCCCTCTCCCGAGCCCTAGCAATCATGTCATCCAGCATTTTACAACTGGACCGGCTCACAAACTGGCGGATATCGCTCCGCCACATCTCATGATAACGGGCCTTCTTCATTTCCTCATCGGCCGCATATTGAAGAACAAGAAGAGCCCTCTCCCTGAACTTGGCGGTGATCTCCGCCACGGTCTCTGTAGTCTGGGTGAGGTCCTGAAACTCTCTGGCTAGCTGCTGCACCTCAATAACTGGTGCAAACTCCGCCCTGAACCTGGTAGAGAAATTAGCCTAGGTCATGGCATCCAATGCTGCATCATCTCCAATGGTATGTCCGACCTCCTCCCACCAGTCCCGTGCCCTGTCCTTCAGAAGACAGGACGCCAATCTGACCTTGTCCCCCTCGGGACACCTGCTAGTGCGGAACGCGTTGGCCACATCCGCTAACCATCTAGTACTCGCTATGGGGTCCCGCGCCCCGTGATAGTCTGGAGCTCCACATGCCCTGAACTCCCTGAATGTAAGTGTATGCGACCCCATCATGGCCGCCACCTCGGCACGGAAGGTGCCCAATCTCTCATCCATCAGCTCTAAGATACCCTCCTTGATCGAACCAAAGATCACAGGAGTCTGCTCTAAAATGATACGAGTAATCTCTGAAGAAAGAAACTCTTTGGTCTGCTCATCCATGTGCTCGTTCCCCGAGCCTGATCCTGATCCCTCCCCGGCACCTCCACTGCCGGCTGCTGTCCTCGGACGCAAAACCACCATACTGAAACACATCATAGCAATATCAGAAAACTGAAATATCTCAAGGGATCATTGTTACTACTACTAGCTCCCTGGTCTTGTCTCAGCCTTCCTTGATTCGAGTACGGATCCTATGCTTTCAGTAGTACGGGCCCATACTACCTTCCACATCTATCCGTACTTTCCTCAAGAACGGCCTTGACTCCACCAAGTCACTTCTACTACTATTGATCTCTGCTACTCTCATCCTAGGCTTGCCCTAGGGAAATCTCTGACTCCACTCAAACCAGTCCTCAGCTGCCGAAGCCTCCTTGTAATGCTGATTAGCCGCCACCTGAATACCATCACATGCAATGAGGCTCGAATAATCCTTCGAGTAAAAGACTCGTCCCTACAACGTTTGGACTCAGACAAGAGCTGCGCAATAGGGCCAAATCCAGCACTCTGAGATTATTCAACCTTGATCACATGTGATGTGACGTATTCACCTAATGGCTAACTCCCACCACTCAGAGTCCCACAGAGCACAAAGCAAGCAGCATTCGGATAAGGGAAACATACTCAGGCAAACTATTCTCTTAACAAGAAGCTACTCTAGCATACAATGCTAAGCTCGCGCTACCAGGCATAACCTAAATAGGATATCCTACTGCTGTCTACTCAATACTAGCATGCAATTCTCATAAAGCTGTAACACATATAGCAGGCACATATGGCATCCTCCTAGATCCTTAGTCCTATACTAGCATGTTGTTCTACTGAAACTGAAACTGAAACTGGAACTAAAACTGAAACTGAAACTAATGATCATAAACTTGTATGGGTAATTTGGGAGTACTTACTTGAGCTCGGCTGATCGCATGCACCACACCCTTATCTTGTTTAAAAATTCTTTTCTTTCTAAGTGCTTTTCAAAATCTCATTCGAAAACATTTTTTTTTCTTTTTGAAAATCTTTTTATCTTTCCCTTAGTTTGAGTTCAGATGCACCCGGAGGTGTATCCGAATCCTTCAAACCAGGGCTCTGATACCAACTTGAAACAACCCAAAAATACCACCCAAAAATTTCTATTTTTATTATAACAAAACCACGAGACTGAGTATCACATAATAAAAACATATGTTGCGTGTTTCGAAAATCATAATAAAATACTGTGGAAAAACTGTATCACAATTTTTATCCAAACATAACAAGAACTAAATCAACTCCCAGGACAAGACTGAAGTTATGGTGTGTGCGATGCCATCATCCCGAGCACTTCCCTTTGCTTGCGGAAGTACCTGAAACCAAAACTGAAACTGTAAGCACGAAGCTTAGTGAGCTCCCCCAAACTACCACATACCATACAATATATATAAAGCACATATTGGCCCTTGCCCACTGCATCAGACCGAAGTCTGGAACTAGCTGCATCGGACCGAAGTCCGGAACTGACTGGGACCTTGTCCCCTACATCGGACCAGAGTCCGGAACTAACTGCATCGGACCGAAGCCCGGAACTGACTGCATCGGACCGAAGTCCGGAACTAGCTGCATCGGACAGAAGTCCGGAACTGACTGGGACCTTGTCCCCTGCATCGGACTGAAGTCCGGAACTGGCTGATCATGGCATAGCATAACACATATCAACTATTATAATCACATATACTGCATACTGCATCGAAACAGAGTTCGGAACACATAACACAAACATGCTTGAATCACGAAGACATCAAGCACTCTAACTACTGCATCGGACCAAAGTCCGAGACTACTGCTAACTAAACGGGCCGGCATTGTGGTCGTAGACCCGTTCCTACTGAAAGGAAACTCACCTTTTGAACTGGCTGCTGTGTGAATGGCTCTGGAAGCTAACTGCTACTGCTCCGGTATCTCCCCGGCTACAAGTCCATAAACACACTCAATCAAATACTAAACACTGCAATGGGGTAAAATGACTCTTTTACCCTTGGTCAAAGTCAACTCTCTCGGTCAAAGTCAACCCACAGTTGACCTGACTCGCCGAGTTGGGCCGCCAACTCGCCGAGTCTCTAGTCTCACTTCTCAACCCTACTCGTGGCTACTCGTCGAGTATGGCATCGACTCGACGATTACCCTCTCGATCCAAGAACTCAGACAATCTTCATCCGACTCGCCGAGTCATATGAACAACTCGACGAGTTGTTCTTGAGCGTAAGAAGATTGCCTTGGACTCGCCGAGTTGTATGAATAACTCGCTGAGTCCCTCCATTACTGAGTCTGCTCTCCAACTCAATGAGTCCACTCTACTACTCACAGGCTTCCACTCATCAACACTCAAAAGGGGAAAAACGGGGACTCGCGACTCGACTCGCCGAGTCGTTCTTCCGACTCGCCGAGTCGCTTGCATGCAGCAACTCAAAACTCGATTCTGCTTGAATCCAGTGTATAAAACTTATAGATCTGGACTCCCTTAACTCGATTAGCACGTAAAGATTCTATCTTTACGTGCCCATATGCATCCATGAAGCTAAAATGGCTCAAAAAGCATAATAAAGGCTAAATCTAGGGTTTTCATGCAAGGTAACTTCAAAAAGGCAATAGATCTGGGCTCTACAGCTCCTAAATGAACAGATCTAAGGATATCTCGACATAATAGGGTATCCATACAATCATAAGGCTTGAGGAAAGCATCAAACTAGATCTAGAAGAGTTCTAACGGAGGTTAAAAGCATAAAAGAGGAGGGAATCCGAAGAATACCTCAAAGAACTCTGATTTGCCCTTGGATCTTTGCTCTACACCTCTTCTCCTTGCTCCTTTCTTCTTCTCCTTCTTCAAGCCTTCAAAATTTAACACAAGAACACTTAGATCACTCAAGGATGGATTAGGGTTTTCTCACAGTTTTCTGAGGGTGAAGGAGGCGAGATTGGGGGCTATAAGGTGGTTTAAATAGTGAACAACCCGGGGATTTAGGGTTTCTTCCAGGCAGGCAGACTCGCCGAGTCCCGAATATAGACTCGCCGAGTCGCCGGCTAACACGTACTCGAAATCCCGTCCTTACTCAGCGAGTCAGGCTATGAACTCGCTGAGTCCCTCTTGCAAACTTCTAATTAAATACTATGGAATCATCATACCGGAGACGGGTCGTTACAGTATGGAGTCCACTCACCCTTATATAGGGGTTTGAGTTGGGGCTCAGTGGAAATCTACCCGATACTGCCGTTAAACGGGGCTTGTGGTCGCACCCGATTAAATGGTCGTATTTTGACTTGGTTGAACTAAAACTTTTCAAGGGATTAATGAGGGTTTTTCTAATTTGTTTCAACCCTTACCAAGTCATTATAAAACTCCCAAATTAATTAACCAGTCCAAAAGGTTAACGGACAGTTTAATAAAGCGAGGCTTATTAACGGAAGAAGGGGTTAAAAATGACGAGATAAATTTCGGGTTGTCACATCATCCCCCCGTTAGAGGGAATTTCATCCCGAAATTCAGGTTTAAGCAAGGAAGTAGTCATGAATAATCGGGTAGAGGTATGAGGGTACTTCCTATTTGGTTGGTCCTCGCCCTCCCAAGTGAACTCTGGCCTTTGCTTGGCGTTCTAACAAACCTTCACTTACGGGACGCGGATTCCGTCTCGTGCAGTTAGCGATTCCTACTGGTTCGTCTACAAAGTTAGGGTTCCCAATGGTTTCTATCAAGACGAGTGGGATATAAAGAGTGACATTAGGCAAACATTTATCAAGTCTAAGAAGTGGATTGATCTGTGGTGAAACTTGTGGAATTTCCGAAAGTAGTAATGGTCTGACGAGGGTTAGACCAATTTTTGTAAAGAATCGCAGATGGTCCTAAGCTCTCGGAACGGTAGAGTTTTTCAGTACTTAGAACATAATGTACTTCTTTGGTAAGATCATCACTGACGTGATCGCTATTCCGAAGTTCCAAATGTTCTCTCTCATACTGGAAGTGTAGTCCTTCAGGTTGTTCCTTAAAAATCTCGGGTTGTCCTTGGATTCGTGTTCCCTGTTGATTGGCTCTCCAAGGTTTTCTGGGTCATCGGATGGATTGCATGCCTATGGGTATTAGTTTGCTGCAGAATGTCTTTCTCAATCTTGTGCAAATGAACCTGCACTTCTGTTTCTTGAGATATTTCTAACGGAAACCCTCAGGGTCGGGGAGATAGGGTTTCACCAGACAAGTGTTAGACTGTCTCGGGAGGTGGTTCTACTATTTTTGTGCGAGATAGTATTCGTGGAACACCTAGTATAACCTATTCTCTAACGAGTTGGTTTATTTCAGTTGCCGAAAGCGTGTGTTCTTGTATAACCCATTGGCTAACATCAAGACTGGTGTGGAGTCTATAATCTCTTCGGGATCTGGGTTATAAGGTTTAACACAACCTACTTTCGCACTTTATCCAAGTATTCATGGCTGCGGAGGTTATCCTGCGGTTCTTCATATTCTAGTGTTCGCTTCGGAGAATGCAATCTATTGTCTACAGGGCGACGGTGATTTCCTCCATGCGAGAGGGCGGAGGGTCCTAGGCACTACTCGTCGGTAACGGGGAGGACGAAGTGCCTGAGTAGTGCGAACATCTTCTGCAACTACTCTCCTGAAGGTTCTGAGTTTTCTCAGTCTAGGTCAAATCTAGTGAGTATAGGGTTCCATCACTCGGAACTTTAATCTCCTCATCCACTCTTCTCAAAGTTTAACTTATCGCAGCTTCTGGATTTCCGGGATATCCACTGAGATACTTAATTCGGGGAAATTAAGCGATAATGGATAGTCGTAGTCAATGGCCTTGACTCTTACGACTCAGATTTCTTTACCAACTGAGGGTGTTAGCTACTACGTTGGCTTAATCGGGATGACAACAAACTTCGGATTTGTGGTCATTATAGTAGCTTAACTCGCAGGGGTTCTCTTGACTCTAGCTCCCATTCCGTGGGATAGGATGAAGGGTTTTACTATGAGGTTCGGGTTAGAGCTCATACTCGGCTTAACCACTAATACTTGGTGTATGCAAGCCATATATAATTGGGGTCGGCAGGATGTTCAGTTGTGCAACTCCACCCCAGAGCCACAACCCAACGAGGAACAGGGAGTAGGGAGTAAGCACACATCTTAAATCTTTTTTATCCCAATTATATACCACCCTTATGCATATACTCAGTTATAGTGGTTAGTCCCATGAGTTCCATCTTCTTGATTCACGAACTTGATTGCGAGGTGCGAACGGTCTTCCTGGGGGATCTACGGAGTAGGCTTCAAGTGGTTATCATCTTCTGGAATACCCGCAGTGTCTTTCGCTTCGGTTTCTTTCTGTCTAAGAAGGGTTGGTTAACAGCGTGTGGTACCCTTCTCCTGGGTACTTCGGAAGGTTTGAAGTAAGAGTGACGACTGAAGGATCATATTAGTCTTTGTTATTTTTATTTTGTTTAGGTTCAAAAGAACCTTTATTTGCTGAAATGGCTATGGAGAAAGTTCTTTTTACACAGCACTAAGGATTTACACATGGTTGCACGATGTCGAACCATGATTGATAGAGGCGTCAAAGTTGGCATACTTCGACATGATACAAAATGAGGATCGATAGAGTCATGTGCCGAAAGGGCACACAAGTTCTAGGCCTCTCGGGTTTCGTCCCGTGTATCACTGTCGCGGATACTTGGACCGATAGAGTTGACGCGGAACTATAGAGAGTCCTGAGTGTTTCTGAGTAGAGTACCTTTTCATGAATGGATTCTCACGAGGCATTTCTATAATCGCCAAACATATACTAGTCATGTATAATTAAGGTGGGGAGGACTGTTGACTGAGCGACTCCGCCCTAAATCCACAACCAAACAAGGAACATGAAATGAGGCGGCATTCACTCACTCTAGGTCTATCCATCTCAATTATACATGGCCGTAATGTATATATCTAGCCATTATAGTTTTACCTAATGAAATTTTTAAATTTTATAACAGTGCTGCGGCTTTTGCCTTAACGGGGAAGTAATTACATTTAGAATTAGCCTTTTAATGTTTTTGGTTAGTTATCTGAGATTGAGAGACATACCAAAATCTACCGGGTTCCTTGATGCTTCTCCCTAAGTAGGTAGACTCAGACTCCTCCTGTGTCCTTGTCGTTTCCTTCAGTTGGGCAGTCCCTTTTGAAGTGCCCAATCTTACCACATAGACGGCAAACTGTATTGGCCGCCACATTGGTGGTTGATGTAATAAACTCAACCGGGGTTCTGCAGACGCGAGCATTATGCCCCTTCATTTGCTGCAGTGGGGAAGGCTTCCTAGGTATGGTCTCCTTGTAGTCGGGATGGAAGGGTCGGCAGGGGTATTGACTGTCTCGGCTCGTTGCCCTTCGAAAGGTCCTTGATTCGAGGTACTTCCCTCCTCGATCTTGATTTTTCTCTTCAGTGGATTTGGTTGAGGTTCTTGGGTGGATGGATATACAGAGGTTGGCTGCTGCCGTCCATTACTAGGATCGGAATTCCCGATAGGGCTCTTGCTAACACTGGCGTTTTTAGCATTCAGTTGAGCCATGACAGCTGCAATGGTTACCGAGACTGCAGCTTGGAACGTAGCTTCATCGAATAGGAGAGTCGGTTTCTTGCCAGTGGATGGGTTACGCTTCTTTAGAGGTATGGGTTTTCCTATACGGAAAGGAACACAAGCTGATGAGAGACGATTGCTAACCCTGGACATATCTGTCCTTACTGTATTAGGCATAAATTTTTCCCGTGCTTCGGATATTGGTTGCCTGAGTGTCGACCTACATCCCTATGATGTAGTCCTGGTATTCAAGGTAGGAGTGTGAGTATCGGAAAAAGCCATAAGATGGGAGTCGTTCCTACTAAGTTACCTTTATACTGGGAAAGGCTCACTCTCCGGCTTGGAAAGATTTGACAACAGTTCGGAACGAAGACCGCGGGAAGAAAGGCTCATGAAGACTTATGGCTAAACATCCTCAATAGAGGTGTGGGGATCTGCTCTAATCGTATTACTTGCAACGGGAAAAATGAGATTTACCTAACACATAGCGTGAGTAGTGTAATCACTAACTCACTAAATTGTATTATTTTATGGGTTCATTAGTGTGACGAACACGAGGAAAAGACACTTCTCGGGTTCCATGTACTGGCTCCCTCTGTTTACCTCGTATCTTTAACTGGGACCGGCGTTGGTTTCCTTCGGGTAGTTACCTAGGGTTCTCTTCTCCTATAGACATATTGAATTTCTACTCCGTCTTACTTCCGATTCCGACTCTGGGTGTCATCACTTCATGATGGATGACTGGAAATCTCAGAAGTTTAGGCGATTTTCTCACCGATGTCCCTAAAAACATATAGGCACTTGGTGGTTTCAATAGTCTCGACCTTGTTCATTTATTTCTGAACTATAAATCTTCTCAATGAACTTCTCCTGGATCTACATCACCTCTTCTGCTGAGTACTAAAGTGGATAGGGTTTTCTACAGGGTTCGTGCGAGAATGGAAATGTCTAAAGAATCCTAAGAGATTATTAACATTTCACTGGGTGATCCATATTGAGTCCTGCTACGATTACATAGGGTACACAAATCATATATAGCTTAGATCCGATAGGCCTTCGAATATGTGATACTATTCTATATCCACATCCCAACGAGGAAAAAGAAGTAGAGCGAAACCACACATTCTTAGCCTATAGGATCCTTATTGTATATAACCTTGGGAGTATACCCTCTGTAATTGTAGGTATATCAATAAGGATCTTTTTAGTTCTTCACACAAGGTTATCTATGGATCCTAAAATACCCCTATGGTATTTTAATTTCTTGTTTGTTTCTTATCTTCTGAATTTGATTCTAGGATTAATGTGAGTCTTTTAGTATTCCAAAATACTCCCATAGTATTTTAAACTTTATGTTTGGATCTAGCATTCCTAGTTGGTAAGTTTCAGACTCGTTGCAACACCACTATCACTCCCAAGCACACGTTCATCGCATCTCAAATAAATGTAGTTGATCAGGTTACATTTTTTTCCAGCTTACGATTACATAACTGCCCAGGTTTGACGGTAATGCTCAACATCTGAAGACTTTTATTCTTGTTCTTCTTGTGATACTTGTGTTCGAGTGTTTAGATTCTAGATGTTCTTATACTTTCGTAAAATATGGTTATATTTTAAAGTATAATTCTTGGTCAGAGTGTTTTATCCCTATGTATTTATAGGCTGTATATCTTTTATGAATTGATATACTTAGCTCACTATAAACAATGCTCTGATACCAATCTATCACACCCCAAAACCAGAACGGCGGAAACGTTCTGGGGTGGATGACGTCATGTCAAGTATCACAACATATGCAGTATAGTAACCAAAGTACAACAACCATTGCATTAATAGTAATAGTTTTACATGGTTTACATTTCATAGAGACATTAAAGTAATACAAGTAATGATATAGGTGCAACTTGGTACAAAATTGTCTTCACCAAAAGCTCCTGAAATGTACCTGTCTATTGCTGACCTGAGAATACAAGTTATTTGAAAGCGAGTATCAGCATTTTTATAAATGTTGGTGAGTTCATAAGTATTTAGTGTCATTTTATTCAAATAACTTTATAAAAAGTAGTAGTTTAGAATCAACGGTGTATTAGAGTCCCTTTCCAGAAAATCCTATATTTTCTAAATAAAAGCAGTCTTCTACCAAGACTCGACAGTGTTATGTTTTAAAGAGAATTTCCCTAAAATATTATCATTACCAAAATACGGTATTTGACTTTAAAGAAAGTAGAAGGATATCACAAGTAAAAGCATTAGGGAAAATAACATAGGCCTCAGCAGGAAATACTGCTGACTAAGGCCAAAGAAATCATAAACTCCAGGAGAGTATCGAATGAACAACACGTCTGGCTCAGTCTAACGAAAGGAGACACAGACCCCAGATAGTATCAAATGAATGATACGTCTAGCAAGGTCTAAAAACAGTGAATACAGACCCCAGACAGTATCAAATGAATGATACGTCTAGTAAGGTCTAAAACAGTGAACACAGACCCCAGACAGTATCAAATGAATGATATGTCTAGCAAGGTCTAAAACAAAGAGACATAGAACCCAGACATCATCAATTGAATGATATGTCTAGCAAGGTCTAAAACAAGGAGTGATCTTAAGGGTGTTGTTTCAAAAATACGGTGTTAATTCCCGTTACCTTAAGGCCATGAATTATAAGGTAACCCCAAGATAATCGTAACCATACTGATAGACACTAGAGAACTTGACGCCCTGCAAGCGTCGGAAAGAATGTGACATTTGTCACCCCTTGGCTTGGTAGGCCGCGAACTGTAGCTAGCAGTCAGGGTGTGGGGGTGTCAATCCCATATAGATCTATACACACAAATGCCCGCTCTCCCTACATGAGACTCTGGTTACCAACTTGACAACAGAGAAGGCCGTGTCCTGAAGATGCATCTCGTATAGTGAGTTCTGAGGTAAATATTGGGCTAATGATAGAGACTCACAAATAACTGACCGATGTAAACCTATGTGTCCATACATGTATACATAATATGTAATTAATGATCAAACGACCTTCGGACGCATATCCGATCCCACCAGACCACATCCAAACGAGGAAAATGAAATAGGGCGAACTAGCCTTCCTAAGTCCTTTAAACATTATTTATATAACTATACAAGTACAGGCATACATTTAACTAAGTAGAAGCATTTAACGAAGTTGAAGTGTTTATCGAAGTAAAAGTGTTTCACGAAGTAGAAGCGTTAACAAGTAGAAGCGTATCACGAAGTAGAAATGTATCACGAAGTAAAAGCGTTAACAAGTAGGAGCGTATCATAAAGTAGGAGCGTATCACGAAGTAAAAGCGTTAACAAAGTAATAGCATTTAACTAAGTAGGAGCATTAACTAAGTAGAAGTATAACAAAGCAGTAGTATCTAACAAAGTAGGAGTATAAAAACATGGAAGATAACTTTGATGAAAACTTTGGAAAACCTTTATACTTAAGAAATCTTGACTTGGTATTCTTTTGTAAAATAAGTTTGAAAACCCTTAGAAATCCTTTGAAAACCTTTCATAAACAAGTTTTAAATGAAACTTTCATAAAACATTATAAGTAAAGAAATCCTTTGTTTAAAATACTGCTGTAACTGAATCTGAAGTAAAACATACAGCACGAGATACAATTTTGAGAAAAGCTTTGAACAAGTAAAGATGTTTTGGAAAACCATTTACAGTATCATACTTTGTAAAGCAGTTGACAGTGTAATAAATCCTTGTGCATGCGGGTTATCAATCACATGTGATTGATATGATAACTGGCATGTTTTAACTTGTATCCCCCCCCATAAAACATGTAAAAGCATTTAAAAGGTTAATTCAGGGGTATGAACTCACCTGTTGTATGTGGATCGAACGAAGGTGCCGGTTGGGTGCTCGGTGTCAAGTAACGACTTGAACACACTTAATGACCTATTAAGATATGATCACATATGTTTACATACAATTAGTAAATATAATACTAATTAGACACATATACGCATCCTAAAGTGCTAAAAACACTTTGATTAAGTGCTAAGGGTGTCCCGGGTAACATCTATGGGTATGTATGGCCTAGATAGGGAGTTTACTCTTCAAGAGTAAACTCTTTATGGATTTCATGGCCCTAAGACCATATCCCCATGAGTTTACGTCCGTAAACTCATGGTGGGGGTGCTCTAGGATGCTAAATGGTCTTAACTCACTCATAGAATTAGGCTAGGTCCAAATATAAGGCATATGAATGGGTTTAATGCAACAAATGGGCCATTTAAGGAGTTCACGGCCCTAAAAAAGGAGTTTATGGTCGTAAACTCTGACTTGGTCATTTCCTTCATAGATCTAAGCCTTAAATGATAGAGTATAAAGTTCTAAGCATTATTCCAAGTCAAATGGGGGTGTTAGGGCATCATTTGGCCACCTTTTGGGAGTTTACGGCCCATGGACCAATTATAGAGGGGTTTACGGCCGTAAACTCCTATTTCCTTGGTTTAATTGATGTTTAATGCCTTTACTACAATGGGGGTTGCTTCTAGACATATTCCAAGGCCATAGGAGGTGTTTGAGGGCATTTCTAACACCTTAAAAGGTGTTCACGACCTATGAAGAGGGGTTTACGGTCCAAGAGTGTTCTTGGGCCGTAAACTCATGTTTACTCTCCAAAATTCAAGGTTTTAGTGTTCTAAGCTCGAAGGTGTAAGTCCACAAGTCATATATAAGCCCTAGGGGTAGTTTAGAGGGGTTTTGGGGCTTAAAAACCCCACTTAAGGGTGTTCACGGTCCAAGAGTTTTCTTGGGCCGTAAACACATAATATTGCCCCTATGTGATGTCTTAAACACGAATTTGTATGTTAACTAAGCTACACAACAAGTTAGGATAGATGACTTACTAGTTTGGGGCTCGGAATGGGCGTTTTTGGATCGAAAACAAGTTGTAGAGAGAGAGTGTACAGAGAGATTGGAAAGGTTTGTATGGAGTCCACTCACCTTTATATAGGGGTTTGAGTTGGGGCTCAGTGGAAATCTACCCGATCCTGCCGTTAAACGGGGCTTTTAGTCGTACCCGATTAAATGGTCGTATTTTGACTTGGTTGAACTAAAACTTTTCAAGGGATTAATGAGGGTGTTTCTAATATGTTTCAACCCATAACAAGTCATTATAAAGGTCCCAAATTAATTAACCAGTCCAAAAGGTTAACGGACAGTTTAATAAAGCAAGGCTTATTAATGGAAGAAGGGGTTAAAAATGACGGGATAAATTTCGGGTTGTCACATGTGATTCAAGGATGTGTACTCGAGATATTCGGTGTTGAGTTTCCGATTAATTTGGTCTCGATTGCTATGGGAGATCTCTGTGTCATTGTGGGCATGGACTCCTTGAGCAGATTTGGAGCGGTTATCAACTGCGAGCGACAGCTGGTGACCATTTGAGACCCTAGTGGGGGAGTTCTTACGGTTTATGGCGAGGGTACCCGTTCTGGATCGGCATTTTGTTCAGTTGCGAGAGCGAGGCAAAGTCTACAGCAAGGCTATAGTGGGTGTGTGGTTTATGTGGTGGATACGAGGGTAGGTGCAGAGAGACCGAGGTCGGTCAATGAGGTTCCGATAGTGCGTGAGTTTCCGGATGTTTTCCCTGAGGAGTTGGCGGGTGTGCCTCCTGAGAGGCAGGTAGAGTTCCATATCGATTTGGTTCTGGGGGCAGCGCCTATCGCCAAGGCGCCCTATCGCCTTGCACCTCCAGCGATGCAGGAGTTATTCTCGCAGCTTCAGGAGCTGCTGGGAAAGGGGTTTATACGGCCAAGTAGCTCGTTGTGGGGAGCGCCAATCCTTTTTGTCAAGAAAAAGGGTGGTTCACACCGGATGTGCATTGATTACCGGGAGTTGAACAAGCTTAAGGTCAAGAACCGTTACCCCTTACCGAGGATCGACGATTGGTTCGATCAGTTGCAGGTAGCGTCTTGGTTCTCCAAAATTGATTTGAGGTCTGGATACCATCAGATGAGGGCGCGGGATGAGGATATCCAGAAGATAGTGTTCATGACTCGTTCCGGGCATTACGAGTTCGTGGTGATGCCTTTCTGGCTCATCAATGCACAGGCGGCGTTCATGGATCTCATGAACAAGGTGTGCAGGCCGATGTTGGATCGTTCGGTGATTGTGTTCATTGATGATATATTGGTGTATTCGAGATCCAGAGAGCAGCATGAGGAGCATTTGAGGGAGATCCTTGGAGTTTTGAGATCAAAGAGGCCTTACACCAAATTCTCCAAGTGTGATTTCTGGTTACGAGACGTCTAGTTTCTAGGACACCTCGTCAACCAGAATGGGATATTGGTCAACCCGGCCAAGATTGAGGTGGTGATGAGTTGGGAGGTACCAAGATCCCCTTCGAAGATTTGGAGTTTCCTAGGGTTGGCCGGTTATTATCGGAGATTCATCCAGGATTTCTCCAGGATTCCTGTTCCTCTCACCAGACTAACCCGGAAGGGCGTGACTTTCAGTTGGGGCCCCGAGCAGCAGGCCTCATTCGATACACTTCGCCAGAGATTGTGCGAAGCCCAGTGTTGGTCCTTCCGGAGGGAATGGAGGACTTTGTGGTATATTATGACGCGTCGATATCGGGACTGGGTGTGGTGCTGATGGAGAGAGGGCATGTGATAGCTTACGCATCGAGGCAGCTGAAGCCTCATGAGACGAGGTATCCTACTCACGATCTGGAGTTGGGGGCTGTGGTGTTCGCTCTCATGATCTGGCGTCACTATTTGTATGGGGTTCGGTGTGCCATATACACGGACCACAAGAGTTTGAAGTATTTGATGGATCAACCCAACCTGAACATACGTCAGAGGAGATGGTTGGATGTGATAAAGGATTATGAGTGTGAGATTCTGTACCATCCGGGCAAGGCTAACATGGTAGCCGATGCCTTGAGTCGCAGGGCAGAGAGTGCCCCTTTGCGAGATGTTTGTATGAGGTTGACAGTGATGACTCCGGTGTTGGACACCATTCAGGAAGCCTAGGTAGAGGCCATGAGACCGGAGAATCGAAAGCGAGAGCGAGTGATTGGGCAGATACATGAGTCCACTGCTGATAGTCGGGGGCTTATGACCTTACAGGTCCGGATTTGGGTGCCATTTGAGGGCGGAGCACGTGCCATTTTGATGGAGGTGGCGCACATGTCGAGGTTTTCGATCCATCCCGGGGCCACTAAGATGTGTTTGGACCTGAAAAGAGACTATTGGTGGCCCTGTATGAAGAGGGATGTGGCATGGTTTGTAGAGAGGTGCTTGACCTGTCGCAGGGTTAAGGCCGAGCACCAATTTCCACATGGCAAGTTACAGCCGCTTGAGGTTCCCCAGTGGAAGTGGGAACAGATACATGAATTTTATCACCAAATTGCCGAGGACTACGAGAGGCGTCGATGTAATTTGGGTGATCGTCGACCGGCTGACAAAGAGCGTTCATTTTCTTCTATCAGCAAGAGCTCTTCCGTGAATAGGCTGGTAGAGGTTTATGTGAGGGAGGTGGTATCGCTGCATGGTGTACCGATCTCGATTGTGTCAGATCGAGATGTGCGTTTCACTTCCAGATTCTTGAAGAAGTTCCATGAGGAGTTGGGTACTAGGCTGCATTTTAGTACCGCTTACCACCCATAGACGGACGGGTAGAGTGAGCGGACAATTCAGATGCTCGAGGACATGCTTCGGGCATGTACGTTGGATTTCGGAGGGAGTTGGAACTCGTATCTGCCTTTGGATGAGTTTTCGTATAACAACAGCCACCATTCGAGCATTGGTATGCCTCCCTTCGAGTTGTTGTATGGGAGGAAGTGTCGAACTCCCATCTGTTGGGGAGAGGTACGACAGCGAGTGATGGGTTGCACGGAGATAGTGCTTCAAACGACTGAGCAGATACAGCAGGTCAGATAGAGGTTGCTGACGGCTCAGAGTCGTCAGAAGAGCTTATCAGATAGGCGTCGCTCAGAGCTCGAGTTCCAGGTTGGTGATTTCGTTCTCCTGAAGGTGTCACCTTGGAAAGGTGTGATCTGGTTCAGGAAGAAAGGCAAGTTGGGACCTCGGTATATTGGTCCATTCCGGGTGATTGCGAGGGTAGGCAGGGTAGCGTATTGTTGGGAGTTACCTGCAGAGTTGAGTCAGATTCATGACACCTTCCATGTGTCTCGTTTGAGGAAGTTTATTGCCGATGAATCGACGGAGGTACCATTAGAGGATATTCAGGTGGATGCGAGCCTGAATTATGTTGAAAGGGCAATTGCGATTCGGGATCAGAGAATGAAGGTTTTGAGAAACAAGGAGGTGTCCTTGGTGCAGGTTCAGTGGCAGCATCGGAAGGGGCCCGAGCTGACATGGGAACCAGAGATTGAGATGCGTGAGTAGTATCCAGAGTTATTTGCAGAGCGAGACTTCGAGGGCGAAGTCTGATTCAAGTGGGGGAGAATTGTAACATCCTGAGTTTGGGTATGTCAATTTAATTAATTATTTATTGTTTTCTTGAGGAACTCGACGAGTTGATGCCTCAACTCGTCGAGTAGAGTTTGACCTATTGGCGTATTTTCGCGACCGGACTCGATGAGTTGGGGTCTGACTCGCCGAGTCGGTGCTGATTAGGAAAACCCTAATCCCCGGGTTTGGGAGCCTATTTAAAGACCTTTGTGGCCTTCATTTGCGGCCACCATGTTCCAGAGAAACCCTAGAGAGCCGAGATAGTGAGTTTGATGGGAAAGAGGAGGCTACTTCTTCATCTTTTTGTGTGGTTTTTCTTGAAGGAAGATAGGCGCACAAATCTAGAGCGTGAAGGGGACTGGATCTGAGCTAATCATCTCGTGATATCATCTTTGGAGTTATAATCCTTTCTATTTCGGGTTATATTGATGGACTTCTTGATTTTAGGGTTTTTACCCTCATTTTATGGAAGATCTAGTGAGTATGTGGTCCTCTTTGGGATTATGACATCAGATCTGGACCATGAGAGATCCTTAGAGTCATTACCTTCTAGCTTTTTGCAAGAAAATAAGCAATTGGAGAATAGGTTGCCATTTCTAGTGTTGTTTCTCCATTTGAGGCTTGAATTGGGTTGCATGCACGTAAAGGTTGCACCTTTACGTGACTTTTGAGTGTTTAAGGGTTAGATTTATGATTTGGCTAAGCAGATCTAACCTCAGGAGGTTGTTTGAGCAAGTCCATGGAGGAAACTCGCCGAGTCCATATGTAGACTCGATGAGTCGGACCGGGTTGCCCCGGGGTCTGACTCCCGTGGTGACCCGGTGAGTTGAGGGGTGACTCAATGAGACGAGTGAGGCTTAGAAAGGGAAGACTCTGTGGGGACGATGGGACTCGCCGAGTCGTCGTATGCACTCGGCGAGTCTGGTCAAAATGGACAGTTGACTATTGGGTTGACTTTTAGGGTTTGTCAAGAAATGGGCCTTGGGCCTGTAGAGGGGTACAATGGTCCTTTACCCTTCTAGGGATTTGCATGAGGGAATATTCAAAACATGAAGATACATTTATTTAGTGAAATTTATTATTGTGACTAGGCAGAGGCTAGGGCAGTATTCTGATATCGAGATTTTACCGAGATTCCCGAGGTGAGTGTTCTCACTATACTTTACCTAGAGTGGTAATCAGAGCTATGTGATAGTGTATCTTGTATGCTATTTATGTGATGTGATTCTATGTGATATGTGATATGCATGATTCAGAGTTTACAGAGTTAGGACCAGTGGGTCCACACAGTTATGGGACCATGAGGGTCCCACAGAGATATTCGACCAGAGGGTCATCAGAGTTATAGCCTTGAGTGGCTGATATGTGTTTATGTGCTATTTTGGGGAACTCACTAAGCATTTATGCTTACAGAGTTTTGTGTATGTGTTTCAGGTACTAGTGATGATCGCGGGAAGGCGCCAACATGATCTGTACACACTCATGGAGCTTTTCTTTATATGATTATGGGATATTTTTTTCTATGATGACAGTGGATACATTATGTTTATTATTATTTTATGAATGAAAGTATGTTTTAAAACAGTGAAAAATTATTTTGAAAATTTGGGTGTTACAACATACATATAGCAAACATGAACACAAGCATATAACACATACAACATGAGTCACAAAGACTACATGCACATAACATATCCTAGTGTCCTACAGTATAGTGAGCAAACTCACCTCGATCCTGCTGATAACAAAATAGGCAGGTTGTTGCAACTGGTAATCACCTCAATAACCAAACAAGCAAAACCCTAATTAATAATTACTAATTAGGTTAATAACCATAACTGGGGAACCGACTCCTCAACTTCACTCCTAGGATAAAAGACTATTTTACCCTTCCCTTAATGGGCCTAACTAACTTGGCCCAAAAACCCAATAATGGCCCAAGGCCCAAAAATGGCCCAACTCATAAACGGAAGGCCCAACCATGGCCCAAAAACATAAGGCCCATAATCCAGATAAGGTCCAAAACCCAAAGCAATCATGAGTCCAAAAAGGGCCCAAAGCGTTGAAATTCCACTTCACTGGGTATGCTCAGTGTACTCCTCTTACGTGCGGCATAGGAATATTGACTCGAAAATGGGCAGTTGTCCCAGTACACGCAACGTATCAGCTAGTATTTGATTTAAACAAAATGGATAAAATTTATACTTGATGACTTGGGCCTTACAGTTGGATTTCAGCGCTAGCTAGGATACGAATCCCCACTGGATAAGTTTTCTCACAATAATAGCTACCACGCCAGTATTGATCGACCTCCTTTTGAGATGCTCTATGGGAGGAAGTTTTGGACCTCGATTTGTTGGGGCGAGGTAGGTCAGTGAGTCATG
The DNA here is from genome assembly GCF_002870075.4 of Lactuca sativa. Taxonomy (NCBI): domain Eukaryota; kingdom Viridiplantae; phylum Streptophyta; class Magnoliopsida; order Asterales; family Asteraceae; genus Lactuca; species Lactuca sativa. The sequence continues at coordinate 233,520,197 of NC_056627.2, read as the reverse complement.
GATAGCACAGAGGTGGTGCTCCGGAATACCAATTAAATTTAGTAGGTGCGTGGAAAATTACAAACCACATAGAGTGAACAGAAGAGCTATACGGATAGACACCAATCTAATTTGGAGTTTCAGGACACAGATATGGTACTCCTGATGGTGTCATCTTTTGAATGTGTCATACAGTTTAAGAAGTGGGGAATGTTGGGCCCCAGATATATCTGTCCTTTCTGGGGTATTTCCCAAGTGGGAAGGGTTTCATATTGGTTGGAGCCGCCCGAAGAGCTCAATCAGATCTACAACACTTTTAATGTCTCTCAACTACGAAAGTGTATGGTTTATGATTTCGTAGTGGTTCCTTTGGAGGACATTCAGGTGGAAGAGAGCCTGAACTAGATAGAGAGACCAATCACGATTCTACATAAGAACACGAAGATGTTGTGGAACAAGGTTATGATCCTGGTGAAGGTGCAATGGCAACACCGCAAGGGTTCAAAGTGGACAAGGTCACCCGAGGATAAGATACAGGAGCATTACCCAAAGTTGTTTATAGCAGCAGACTTTGAGGACAAAGTCTGATTCAAGTGGGGGAAAGTTGTAATATTTAGATTCTTGTAGGTATTTAATTATAATTTTGCACTTGAACTTTTGGAATGGCCACGTAGTGGTGATGGCATCCCATGATGTGGAAATGTTGGAAGATTCGCAGATCATTTAATGATCACCACGATGTGGCATCTATTGGCCATGATGTGTTGACCCTATGTCGTGATAACACTAATTTTCAGGTATTTAAAGGAAATTGGGGAGGCTAGGGTAGCCCATCTTTAGCCTCCATCACTCTCAAACCCAGAAACCCAAAACCTAATCCTCCTTGGTGCTCTTGTGCTCATTTTAGTGATCTTCTGGTGGTTTTTAAGGAAGAAGAAGAAGATTTAGTGTTTAGTTCAGCAAGTGATCATTTCCTCCTTTGGTGTGCATCTTCTGGACTCCTTTTAACTCCTCAAGCTTCAAGCTTTTTATGTTCTTCTTCTTAGATCTAGGTTTTGGAGCATGATTGGACCTTTTTGGAGTTGTTTGAGTTACACTAAGAGATAACGTTTCAACTTAATTGTTTCTCTTTGTCCCTTGAATTTAATATCTCATGGATCTTGACTTTTGTAGTAAGATGGAATCCATGTATAGATTTTGGGTCATTCTATTCCCTTTTGACCTAGTTTGAAGAAGTACATTAATGGGTTATGCATATCCATACATTTGGGATTTTGATGGACCATTAGGAGTCCTAGAAGCATTCTGGAAAATTTGAACTAAGGAGTTTAGGGATTAAGTTCTTAATGGTTGAGTTCTTACCATTTTTGCCCTTTTGAACCTTAAACTTGAGATCTAGAACTCTTGGTGGGTGTCAAGGGATAAAGGTGGAAACTTTATCCATTTGGACATTAGAGATATTTAAGAATTAGATCTGGACTTTGGAAACTTTGGTATTGGTGGATTCGACCTAATCCATTAAGACATTTTAAACCCAGTGACCACGGTGTGGCATTGGTTGTCACGGTGTGGCGTTTGGAGAAAACGCAACTGTCTTGTAGTTTGAAGGCCATGACATGGAGGGTCCAATTTGACCATTAACTATGACCTTTTGAATTGGGTTAACTTTTGGTCAACCCCCTAGTCTTAGAAGAAAAGCTAAGGATGTTCTTTATATGGTTGTATAAGTGGTTGGTAGCATTTATGTTTGCTATTGTAGTAGCAGTTGCAGTAAATGATCCTTTGACAGATGAGTTCCTTCACTGTACTCGTGGGTCAAAGGCACCAACGTCGGCCCATTATTTTATGTTTGTATGATGATAGTTGTCTTTGTGACACTTATTGGTATGCATGTATGTGCTTGTTGTCTTTGTGACTCTTGCTGATATGATTGTATGCTTAGCTGTAAGGGTGAAATAGAGTCGATACCGGTTGAAAGAGACCAAAGATGGTGAAATAGACTCGGTACCGATTTAAAGAGACCGAAAGGGGTGAAATAGCACAATACCGGTGGAAAGAGAACAAAGGGGGTGAAATAGACCCAATACCGGTTGAAAGAAACTGAAAGGGGTGATATAGACCCAATTATGTTTTGACGGTTATGTTGGTATCGTACGGGGCATTTTGGGGAAACTCACTAAGCTTTGTGCTTACAACTTTATGTTTATGGTTTCACGTACTTCTAGTTCGAAAGGGAAGGACCCGACTTGATCACACCGCATCCACCAGTGTTCTGCCTTTATGACATGATTTTTACTCTGATAACTATTTTATACATTATCACGTTGCGATGGGTTTGAAATGAATGATTGATGTTTCTATGGGCCTTTTTAAAATGAAATTTTTACTTATTAATTTTTGGGACGTTACTCTCTCTCTCTCTCTCTTTATATATATATATATATATATATATATATATATATATATATATATATATATATATATATATATATATATATATATATATATATATATAGGGGACGTGATATGTCTAATCATAAATGATTATATATGTTGATACATCTATGTCTAATTATAAATGATTATATATATTTTTATTCATAGACTAAGTAATCGTATATGATTATGGTGGTTGGCGGCAGAGGTGACGATGGTATAAGTAACGAAGGTTGTAGTGGTGGGGTCGGTTGTTGGCAGAGGTGACGGTAGTGATGGTGGCGGTTGTGGAGGTGGGGAAGGTAATGGGGAAAATGGAACAAGCGGCACTGAATAATCATTTATGATTATAAATCTCCCGCCGCACCGGTATGCCGGAACGCTAAAACGGAAAATAAGAAATATGTGGCTTGGGTTTAATATCAATATCTCTATTTTTTACGGAAAATCAACGGAATATGTATGTATATATATATATATATATATATATATATATATATATATATATATATATATATATATATATATATATATACATACATACTAGGTTTAAACCCGTGGAAATCCACGATTGATAATATAAATCGAATTATAATTTTGATTTTGATTATCTAATAAAAAAGATATCAAAGTTTAGAATAATAGTGATATTGTAATTAACATGAATAAATCAAATGCAATAAAGTATTATTAATTAATTAATTAATACGATGGACAAAGTTTGATTTATGAAAAGTAAATAAAAGATGCTAAAAAAACACTGTTTATTAATTCCCAAAAACTTTCTTATAAATAACATTTGAAGTTTTATTTGTGAGACTACCATCCCTATCTAAAATTAACAATTTTAATCTCTCTGTACTTTGAACTCTAGATAAGACAAAATACGATTGGCCATTTGAAAACACAGGATGTTTGAGAAACAAACCAACCTTGGATAACGACTGTCCCTAACTCTTATTAATGGTCATTGCAAAACATACAACCAATGGAAATTGTCTTCTTCGGAATTTGAAGGAAATTTTCTTTTCTGATGGAATTAAAGACATTCTTGGAATAGAAGTGCGGTTTTTTTATATATTTATTCCAAATGTGATACGCGCCTCAATAACACATTTTCCCAATGATATCACCTGGAGTCTTGTCCTATTACATAAGTCATTTTTCTGATCAATATTTCTTAGTAACATAACGGGAACATCGATTTTTAAAACTAACTTATGGTTTGCTAAACTCGATACTTTCAGGCCATTAAAAACATCAAGTGAATGTAAATTTGCATCAAACTGATCATGGACAAATTCAGATTGGCATATACTATCTGAACTTCAATATTCAACCTTATTTCCTGTAAACTTCGATTGCAAACAGTCGTTTATTTCCTGAACCACCTCATTATTTGGAGAAAGTATTGCTCTTTCTTGAAAATAGCTTGAAGTGTTGTAGTTTTCCAAAATTGAAGGATATACAAACTCGATTAATGAACCTATAAGACCATGTTGATCATTAATGAGAATATTATCCGAAATATCAATAACCGTTTCGCCGTTGTTAATACCACCAAGTTTGCCTTCTCCTATATCCAAAAGCCATTATGCAAAATCTCCAATTTTTTCTTTATCAGATTGATCCATTCCAACAGTTAGCCTCATGTTTTATTTGTTAATTTATGGATTTTGTAGTGTTGCCATAAATATGAAGAACTTAAAGAAGCATTAACAATGTTTTGTCATTAATTGAGTCAATTTCCTTTATAGGAGTAATATGTTCCATTATACTTTGCGATTAAAAAAAATTGTATATTTAACAAAAAAAATCAAATATAAACAGAAAAATCGTAAAGCATTGATTGATTTATATATTTATTTGTTTTACTTGTTAAAAATATGTATCAGATGCTTTTCAACTTAGGGGCAATATGATATTTTCTTGAGTAAATGAAGTGGAAAAATGTAAAATTGCAGTTTTAAAACTTGTATAAAAATATGTATCAAATACTTTTCAACTTAGGGCAATATGGTCTTTTATGTGCTAAATGAAGTGGAAAAGGATAAAATGGATGTTTTAAAACTAGTATAACATATGTATAAAATACTTTTCAACTTAGGGGCAATATGGTATTTTCTGGATTAAATGAAGTGGAAAAGGAAAAACGGTCGTTTTAAATCTTGTATAAAAATTTTGAATTATAAGCACATACAGTTATATAAGATACATATATAGCATTGAAAGTACAATAATATAATGAGAAAAAAACTAAAATCGAAAACTATCATACCCTATATTAGAAGTTTATTACTCAAAAAATATATTTTTTTTTTCAGACAAAATGAAACTACAATGCATAGTGAATATATGTATGAAAGTCTTATAAATAAATAAATATCAATGTACTTTCAGTTTCTTGTTTTGATGTTATAATTATAAAGACCTGCTATTTCACATTAAAAAACAATGATGAAAATACCATTTACAGTAAAAAAACGAAAACATTAAAAACTAGGGGTTTCAAATCGTTTAAGAATGTTAATGGTCGTTTTAAAACTTGTATAGGGAATATGGAGTATAAGCACATACAATATATGTATCAGATCTTATACGTAAAGAAACTAAAATGCATAGTGACTATATTTATGACTCTTATACATAAAGAAACTACAATATACATAAAAAAGTGACATTCATGAAAAAAGTAACATTCTTGTTTTTTATGTTTTTCATCAAAATGCTTAACATGTTAAAAAAAATAATTCAAGAATGAAAAGTGGGTTGAAATCGATTAAGAATGTGGATGAAAAAGAACATCTAAAAGGTAAAGAAGAATGTAGTCTTGCTAACCTGATGATGATTATTTGGTGTCTGAAATCGTATTGAAACAGGAACGTAAATAGGAATCGTATTGACCTCTAAATTGTATTGAAATATATCAGCGTATTGAAACAGGAGCGTAAATACGAATCGTATTGACTTCTAAAATCGTATTGAAATATCGTATTAAAATATATCAATTCTTCCTAAACTGATTGCCTGATTTATTGGGATTGATTTAAATGGAATTTAAATTCATTGCCTGATTTATTGGGATTGATATTTCATATCCCACATATATGTACGGTATAATTGAAATATAAATTTGAAATTATCTGATTTTCTGATTTATATAATTCCTATTTCATGATTTAGAGAACTTTTTTCGAATGGAAGGGTAAATTGGGAATTTCACTTTGAAGTTATGAGCAGGAAAACTAAAGTGGAGGGCTCTAATGGAATGTCACGTGGCGTTTTTGGTAGTGTTTTATTAGAAGAGAAGATATATATATATATATATATATATATGTATAGAGAGAGAGAGAGAGAGAGAATCCAAATCATGTAAGGACTCTCTTTTTAGTGAGCTTTCGTGAGGACACCTTTAAAAAATTAAAAAAAAAATACAAATCATAAAATCCATGATTCAAATTTAATAATCCAAAAATAAATTCCAATTTTTTTCTCTCCAATATAGTACTATGCTTAATTTTATGATTTATATTTTATATTTTTATTTTTTTTTTTCAATTATGTTAAGGTGTCCTCACGCGTCCTCATCAAAAAAATAGTCCTCACCAGAACCTTACCAAATGAATATAACATTAATAAAAAAAAATACTCGTATATGATTATTTTATTAACCATAAAAAGCATAGTTTTATGCGATTAAATATGCATTCTTATCAAATACTTTTTATCTTTAATTTTATATGATTCATACTTCTTGGTTTTATTGACAATTTTATTCTTTTGTAAATAATGCATATATATTCACATTTGATTATTACATATATTCATTTGTGAATATTACATATATTTATATGTGCATGTAATTCTTTTATCTTATTCACATATTCAGTGCTGCAATACTCGGCCTACTCGGCCGATTACTCGGAATTGGCCCTCCACCGAGGCGAGTAATGTCAACTCGGCC